>NC_133450.1:72043624-72643624 GCF_048565385.1 Saimiri boliviensis | reverse complement strand
CTTCCCCACTGCCTGTGTGCTGGGATTGTTTCTGTGCTGTAATCATGACCCTCTGATTTCTGCTATGGGTCCTTTGGACTGGCTGCCTCCTAAAGTGCTCTCCATTCTATGCCTAGCTGTCATCTTCTGTCATGTAGATTTAGCTCAATTGTCATCACTTCAGAGAGCTCTCACTTGAACAGGAAACCTGAAGCCACCACTTAGTCCCTCTCTGTCATATCCTCCATTATAATTTTTTTGCCTAGAGGTTAAATTGTGTTTTGTTTTATTTTATTTAGCTAAGCTTATTGACTTTCTTCTCTGATTTAATTTTTAGCTCCATGAGAGAAGGGACCTGCCTGCTCTGCTTTTCACTTCATCCTTATTATCTAGAAGAATGTCCATCCCATAATGTCTGATCCATAAATGTTTGTTGACATAATGACTACAGATTTTTGAATATGTGATAAAATTATAACAATATTGGCACTTTATCTTAACACATTTATTGAGAAACTAAATATTAAGTTGTTTTGCAAAGGGAACCAAGATCCTTTAGATATTGACTGTATTAAATTACTTAACGATGTTTTTAACATAATTTTTGATCAGTCAACTCACTCTAAGAAACTCTGTTTCCTTATTAACAACGACAACAGAAACTAAAAAACAGGCCAGGCATGGTGGCTCATGCCTGTAATCCCAGCATTTCGGAGGTGCAGGCCGACAGATCGCTTGAAGTCAGGAGTCTGAGACCAGCCTGGCTAGCACGGCGAAACGTCATCTCTACTAAAAATTAAAAAAAAAAAAAAGATTAGTTGGGTATGGTGGTGGGTGCCTGTAATCCCAGCTACTTGGGAGGCTGAGGTAGGAGAATTGCTTGAACTCGGGAGGCAGAGGTTGCAGTGAGCCAAGATCACACCAGCCTGGGCCACAGAGCAAGACTCTGTCAAAAAAAAAAAAAAAAAAAAAAAAAAAAATTCAGTACACATGTATAATTTTATTTTTAAGAAGCTTCTTAAGGACATTAAAATGTGCCATGCTTTAGTGGATCCCTCACAGTGATGACTTGAAGCAGGCTTCTTTCTTTTTATTATTATACTTTAAGTTCTGGGGTCCATGTGCAAATTGTGCAGGTCTGTTGCATAGGTATACACGTGCCACAGTGGTTTGCTGCATCCATTCCCCCGTGATCTACATTAATTAGGTATTTCTCCTAATGTTATCCCCCCAATCCCCCCACCCTCTGCTATCCCTCCCCTAGCCTCCCTGACCCCTGACAGGCCTTGGTGTGTGATGTTCCCCTCCCTGCATCCATGTGTTCTCGTTGTTCAACACCCACTTAGGAGTGAGAACATGTGGTGTTTGGTTTTCTGTTCTTCTAATCTCACTACAGAAGCTTGCGTAGTCTGCACAAGCTACAAGACCTGATTTCATTAAAGGAATTTGGCAGCCCAAAGTGTTGCCTAGGGAAAGATGTTTCACATTATTAATCAAGAGGTATCACATAATTCATAGGGCACTTTGTGCAGCAAAAATCTTATTTTCAGGTCAAATTCAATCTGGAAACTACCTTCTTCCAGCTAAATCTCAAGTGAAATATGAAGTGGCTTCCAACTCTGCATTTCAACTGAAGTTAGATTAGAGACTGCAGAGAACAGAGAAGCAAGAATGCATGGAAGGAGCATTTGACAGAGTACTTGCAAATGTAAGCAATCCTGGTTCTGTGCTACGTAAGATGGTGTGTGTTACAGCTGTAATGGTGACTATAGACATGCAGTGAATTTCCTGCAGCATGCTCTAAAGGACGTTATAACAGCAGCTCTGCTTCGGGATAGCTTCAAAAGTGGCTGATAGGGTATAAAGCAGGAAATTGAGGTGCACCCAATGAAAAGGAATCAGGATGCATCCGATACACAGGAAGAATCCGCAAATATTCAATGATTGAATGAAAAACTAAATGAACAAATCGCAAAAAAATGGTCTAAATGTTCCCAAAATACTTTTGATGACACTTTGCTAAGGGGTAAAGGGCTTATTGTGCATGCCTCAGTCTGTGGTTGTTTATGCTGTGTTTAAATTATCATACTGTGTATAACATTTTTATTCTGTATGTGTATGTGTGTATAAAATGATTATACTGTATATAAATATATAATAATCATTATACTGTGCTTAAGTTTTGCTTTACTGTGTATAGCAAAAAGGATATTGTTTTTACAGCAGACACTGTGTCTAGGGCAGGCGTGAGATCTCACACCTGTAATCCCAACAATTTGGGAAGCCAAGGAGAGCAGGTTCATTTGAGTCCGGGAGTTCGAGACCAGCCTGGGCAACATGGAAAACCTCTGTCTCTACAAAAAATACAAAAATTAGCCTGGCATGGTGCCGCATGCTTATAGGCCCACCTACTTGGGAGACTGAGGTGAGAGAATCACCTGAGCCACAGAGGTCGAGGCTGCAGTGAGCCATGATCACGTCTGTGCCCTCCAGCCTGGGTGACAAAACAAAACCCTGTCTTAAAAAAGAGAATGTGGCCTGGCACAGTGGCTCACACTTACAATCCCAGCACTTTGGGAGGCCAAGGTGGGTGGATCATGAGGTCAAGAGATTGAGACCATAGTGGTCAAATGGTGAAAACCCACCGCTACTAAAAATATAAAAAAATTAGCTGGGTGTGGTGGCACACACCTGTAGTCCCAGCTACTTGGGAGGCTGAGGCAGGAGAATTGCTTGAACCCGGGAGGCAGAGGTTGCAGTGAGCCAGGATCGCACCTTTGCACTCCATCCTGGGTAACAAGAGTGAAACTCCGTCTCAAAAAAAAAAAAAAAAAAAAGAGAGAGAGAATGCATCCAGTCATTGTGAAAGTTTGTTTTGTGGAGGAATCATTTTGCTATGGTATTAACGTACATGAAAGAGGTGGGACCAGTTGATCAGTAGGTCAGGGTCAGAGTTCTGGAGAGTTAAGTGGGCAGGCTAAGAAAAAACAAACAAAAAAATGCATGCCTTAGTGATATGGTTTGGTTCTGTCCCCACCCAAATCTCATCTTTAGTTGTAGTTCCCATAATAGTCATGTGTCATGGGAGGGAGGGACCCAGTGGAAGGTAATTGAACCATGGGGGCAGGTTTTTCCCATGCTGTTCTAATGATAGTTAATAAATCACATGAGATCTGATGGTTTTATAAAGGGCTGTTCTCCTACACTTCTGCTTGCTGCTGTCATGTGAAGGATGTGTTTGCTCCCCCTTCCACCATGATGGTAAGTTTCCTGAGCTCTTCTCAGCCATGTGGAACTGTGAGCCAATTAAACGTATTTCCTTTATAAATTACCCAGTCTTGGGCAGTCCTTTGTAGCAGTGTGAGAACAGACTAATCCAGTTAGCAAGACTTATTTCTCTTTGGATTTTCTATATGTGTGCTGGTCTTCATTTGGGGTTGCTAAACTAATGAAAATAGTTTCCAGTTTAACTCAGGATTTAAAAGAACATAGATCCTTGGGTTCTGTGACCACATATATGTAATCCAGTTAGCCTCTGAGCACCCTGCAGGTTGTAGCCAAAAATATGCATTCACTGAATTGAGTAGAAATGCATTGATCTGAGTTGGAAGATATGATGTCTTGCCTGAGGACTTGCATGAGTCCTTTAATTTATGTGGGCTTCCCATTCTTGTGCACTATGAAGGGTAGCACCAGGCTAAGTGAACACTAAGGAGACTTCCAGCTGGAAACACTCCTAGCTTTCACATATCCACCTTCTGTCATTTGGCTACAAAATAAATAGACAGATAACATCTTATTCTAGGACTGCTCTCATGCACCTCAACATGTGGCCTCCCAGGTGGCCGTGGCTCAACCTGTGGGCTGTGGGCCACCCCAAGCAGATGGACGGACGAGCTGAATATCTGGGTGGCTTGGGTGTCCTGCCAGAGCCGGTGCCTGGAGCAGGGAGATCACAGATGTCCCTTCCAAACAACAAATCACAGCACATGCTCTCCTCCTGGGTGGAGGTTGCTGGGCTTGAGTTCGGAACAGGCTGGGAAGCAGTCCGACCTGACCGAACACCATGTTCTACACATGCCAGAGTGTAATTACAGTTTTGCTCTAGGTGGAGAACCGTTCAGAGGGTGGTTCCACCCTCTGCCACCTCCACCATCCCAGGCCAGCTTGTCTGTTCTTGCTCCCCAGCCTTTCTGGATTCCATGATGAGGATCAGCAGGAACCTCTTCTTGTTTTCCCTTTTAGCATTCCTGTTTGGGGCAAGTCGATCACAGGGGGACCAAATCAAATCCTCTCCCTCCATTTGGCTATGTTTCTTGGTGGTCTTGGGCACCAGATGTAGTTCTTTTTATGGCATCTGACCTTGAGTAGGGCACTGTTGTGGCTTGCCATTGATTTTATGTGATGTGTAATTATCTGATGGGACATAGATCTCATTCAGATTATTCAGGGTCCATTCTCTATGGGGACATCTCAGCAGGATAATACTTGAGCCACCAGCGTCTTGACAAAAAGCTGATTTCACCTGGAAGGAATTCAAAGCCCAACTCGAGCCAGCTCCTTCATGTTAGGCCTGTTCTCTTCCTCCCTGCATCTATTCCCCAAAGCCAGACGTGGGGTGAGGTAAGGAAGGAATCTAGGGTGCAATGTTTAAGGCAGCTCTTACTCTCAAGGTCACATGCATGCCGTGTTGGTAGTTGAGTGTGAACGCCACCTTAAATTTTGTACCCCATGGATTTCCTATGCCTCATGCTAGTCTCTGCCCTGCTGTTTCCATAAAATAGGCACAATAGCATATGTCAGGCTTATTATCAAACTGTAAAGAGACTACGTGTATAAAATAGCGAGGACTCTTCCTGACAACTCCTTCCATCTTGTTAGTGAAAACTATCAGAATCCTAAATTTAGGATTCATAACAGCAAGAAAAGGACTTGGCTGAAAAAGTCGAAATCCTCACAGTAGAACACACTAGGTTCAACTTACAACGCAGTTAATTTAAGACGTCTATGCAAGCAAGCCACAAGAAATAATGGGCTGATGTCAACGCAAATCCGTTCTCACTCTGGACTGAAGAAAGTTCCCCACTGTGTCATGGAACAGGTTGGGAAGTGTCCCGGGCACGTGCTTCTCTCTTTGATCCAGTTCTGAGTTATTTGTTCATTTTCTTTCGTATCGTACTTTGGCCCACACCCAGTGCTTTTCCCCACTGGGGTTTCTCCCTCCATGAATCAGGCCCCTGGAGCAACCACAGTTGTTCTGTGCTATCTTTGACAGCATTGCATAGTTAAGACTTCAAAGTGCAATCCCACAATCTGAATTCTTGCCTCCAATCCTTCTAATGCAGGACTACTTGGATGGCACCGAAGCTTAGGAAAGTTCACTTTTCCAAGAACATTGTGAAAAGCACCTGCCTCTTTCCCTGTTACAGAAGTGAGAGGTGTTGTATAATCTGTCTTAAGAGAAAGTGAAATAAAAGTCTCAGTTTAGGTGTAACAGGAAAATTCCCTCTCACACAAAGAATTCATTGACTCTATAGTATTCCTGTCTTGCCTTGGCTGGAAAATCCTGGATTTTTGCCATGGAGCTCTTTCATGCTTATCATAAATAAGTTACAGATATGCATGATTTACACTCTGAGTTCTAGATAATTGTCAGTTACTAGGGAATCTTTTTTCTTTTGTGTGTCTATCTCAATATTTTTGTACAGTCTTCTCAGTCTTGTCTTCTCCTATGCATTCTGCCAAAGTTCCACTGGAGTAAAACTTTAGTAAGTGTCTTTTGAAGTAGCCATTGCATTTCTGAGACTGAGCCGGGTTGGGCATATTGCAGGTATTTTCTCTCAGCTACGTATCACGAGAGGCAGATTGTCATTTCCCCTTTATGAATGAAATGATTGAGGTACAAAGAAGTTCACGATCCTTTCAAAGCAGGTTGAGAACTAAAATGTAAGCCCAAGTTAATGTGATGTTCAGTTGAGACATCAGCCTTTCCCTGTGGCCAAACAAATGCATTAGCATTCAGGCATTTCTTGCTCCAACTACTGGTTCATTTTGGTCTCCCTGGCAAATGTTCCTCCTTTTTTTCCTGAAACTTTCTTAACCACTGCAGCTCGAAATACCAGGACATCCATGAAGAGGATCATTCCGATATCCTTTTACTCGGTAATCTATCTATGTGCACGGCTCCTTCTGCTGACGAGTCTCTGAGAATGAATGTCATGTCCTTTGGACTTAACGCATTACCCACAAATAATTTGAAACCTGTGAATGCATTCCAAAGGACATACGTCCAAAAGATGTCAAGTCATGGAATGTGTTAGAGCCAGGAGACCTTGGCCTGTTCTCAGGTGATTCATGATTTATTTGTTTGGCTTTTGGGCCTCATTTGCCTTGTAGTAAAAATCACAATGAAGAATTTTATCTGAAGTTTTGAAAAGTGTTGGTCATTTGGTTTTGTGAAGAAAAAAATTGCCTTGATGTGTACAGCTTCTAAAATGTACATTCAAATTTGTATCCACATCGGAAATTCAAAATCCACCAGGCTGGTGTAAACGTTCACACTTAAAATTTAAGTGCTTAAAATTAAAATAAACCTGCAAGCAAGCTTATTTTGCAGAGTAATCTCATTGCATTTGATTCCACATATAAAGTTTATCCATGATATGAGTTGCAGTCTCTTGAGCCCAGTGAAGCCAGAAGATCATAACTGATGGGGCCTAACCAAGGAACAGTAGGTAGGATGTGGAGACAGAGAAGGAAGATGCTCCCTGGAGCAGGCAGAGGCAGAAAAGATGGAAGGCAAATGTGTATTGGGTCTGCAGGGTTGGAGGAGGCCACATGTAAGGGTGTGGACAAATGGAAAATGGCGCAGATGTCTGTGAGCAGGTCTGAACATTAGTGATGTGTTAGAGAAGACCACAGGTTTTAGGACAAAACCCTTAGAACCTTGCACAGAACAACGATAACTCGAAGCTGGCACTGAGAATGCAGAGGGGGCTGTGGATAGCTTAAAGGGCCTGTTATGGGGAATTGTGTCCTCCCAAATTCTTATATTGAATTCTTATGTTGCATGTAAACTCAAGTTAATTTGATGTTCAATTCAAACATTGGCCTTTCCCTGTGGCCAAAGAAATGTGTGGGCATTCAGGCGTGTCTGGCTCCAAGTATTGGTTCATTTTGCTCTCTCTGGCAAATACTCCTTCTTTTTTTTCTGAAACTTTCTTAACACTGCAGCTCGAAATATCATGACATCTATGACAAGGATCATTCAGATAGGCTTTTACCGGGTAAAAGGATACTTGAGTACTTCAGCATGTGACTTTGTTTGGAGACAGGTCCTTGACAGAGATAATACATTACAAGGGGATCACTAAGGTGGGCCCCAATCCAGTATGACTGGTGTCCTTATTAGAAGAGAAAATTTAGACACACAGAGAGACACCAGGTCACATGTGCACAAAGCGCTGACGATGACCATGTCCACCAAGACACAACAAAAGAGGTGGTCATCAACCCTGCTGGCACCTCAATCTTGGACTTTCAGCTTCCAAATTGAGAGAAAATATATATTTGCTGTTTGAGCCACCCAGCCCAGCTTATGGTCCTCTGTTATTGCAACTCTATCTAGCAAAGCCTGTTGGAAAACACTCCTGTGAGTGTTTCACTGTTGGTGCAAACTCAAAACTCCAGTGAGTTTATGTGCTGAATTATCATAGACTCCTCATAGTTCTACAAAATGGCTTATTTCATGGCTTTTATTTTGTTGTTGTTCTGAATGTTAAACTCTCCTTCAATATTAAAGAAAATCCTTTTGTCATTGAATTATGTTAAATTTAATTCTCATACTTTCCTAATTTGTTAAATAAATAAATTTACAAATGAGAAGGAAATGATTTCTTCCTGGATCAAGAATGCTGTTTGAGGTTCTAAAGAAGTTTGTGTATGTATCCATAATGAATTTCATAAAGTTGCAATGTTTGCCATATGGCAACAGCTAAATTCAAGCAAAACTAGAGTGAGCAAAAACCTTTTTTAATTAATAGAACTAACAAGACCATCCCACATAAACAGCCCCAGGAAGCTGCTGGGTTTTGGTAGTAGGGTGATATGTGCATTGGCAGAGAGTTTGGGTGGAAAAGTGTTATTTCTGAAATGGCCAAAACACATGATTGAGTTAACTTGCTCCAGAACATTTGTTACCTGAAAGAGTACTCTTTTTTCTTTAATGTGCATGGGTCACAGATCTCTAAGAAACACGTTTGAGGTGCTCTTGTAGATTCCCTCCTCACCCCTCTTTTAAACTGAAAGTAGGTTCTTTTCTTCAACTGCCACTGAAGTCAAACAATTGGAAAGAAACAATAGAATGACAGATTGCTTGTTCCAAATCATTGGATCAACAGTGCAGCAAGCAGTGGGTTATGACAAAAACATTCCTCAAAGTGTGTCAGATTTTGGTAACTCACTGGACAAAGACACACTGAGCTATGTCTTCCAGAAATAGGAAGCTCTTGTAAAATCAAGATGAAATTCCCCACCCTTTTCTCTGTAAACAACCTAAACTCAGGCAAAGGGTGAAAACTAGCCCACATGTAAGTCACATGATTTAGAAGGTGGATCTAGAAGGTTCCTTTCCCACTGGATGAGGAGGTGGCTGGATGGGAGATAGTGCTCCAGCTGAGACAAAGGCCTGCATGACTTTGTCTCCACCAGACCTTCATGGAATAAATGTGATCAGCAGCAGAGAAGGAGCAGCGCATCTGTCCTATGGCTGCTGGGGGACCCAGCTTGGATCTCTTGGAGACACTGAGCAATTCCATGGCCCATCCTAAGACTCAAAGCCAATGCCCAAGATTGTGGCCAGAGTCTAGGGTCAGGTAGGGATGGGGGAGATGCTCTCATGTCCTTTTGATCAGAGACAGCTGTGAATGGAGGCTACGCAGGAGAGGGCGATTGCAAGCTCCAGCAATGGCTGCATCTCACCCCACAGGGCGTGACTAACGGGAGGCAGAGCTGAGCCCAGCCTCCCTTGATTTGGGTGGAAGGGAATTTGAGATGTTCTCCCCCGCCACACACAAGAACCAGCCAATGCTTCTCTGATACTGGCAGGGGGTGAGTCTATGACCCACAAGGCCTTTTTCATGTCCAATGTCTGGGTTAAAAGGCATAGCTTTCAGATTGGTTTAAGCTGACAGTCAGTCTGTGGGACTCTCGTGTGCAATGCTGAGTTTGGTTTATTTTTTCAAGAGTACATTTATTTCATTAAGTTAAAACCAAAGCAATATCAGCAAAAAAAAAAAAAGCCTCCACTATTACTCGGTTGTTGAATTTCTGAGGCATGGAGAAAACTCCGAACTCACAAACAGCTCCATAGACAACAAACTGTTTTGGCCTGAGGGGCTTAGGGATTCTAGTCATTCTTAGAACATTCCAGAAAAGTGCAACATAAAACAGAAGGTCTGGTAGATGTACCTGCATATGAGCAGAATATCACCATAAAAAATCAGTAATGACAAGGTGTTAACTTACAGTCACTATTCGGAGGCCAGAGACTAAGATCCTTTTCCCTTCTCTATAGACTGTTGAGCTCTTATGGATGACCACATTTATGTGACCAATGGAGAGGAGCCCGACTGACACAGGGGAGCCCAGTTAGAGCTTGAAAGGGACCTACAGGCAGAATGTTAAGAATATGTACTTCCCTTGACCCCAGGGACATCTGTCCTAGGCTCCATTAGAAAAAATTAGTTTAGTGCTAAAGGCATATAGCTCACTTATTTCCCAAATCAGTCCAAAGTCTCTGAAATCAGATTCCTCACCACCTCCCACCATGCCCAAGGTCTTCCTCAGGTCTATCAGGAAAGAGCAAAGGTCTCAGCTTGGAATCAGATGGATTGGGAGCCCACCTTTGCCAAGGGGCTACCAGAGGGTGATTCTTAGCAAGGCCAAATCACCATGATCAGTCTTGAGGCCATCTACCTAGGTCAGACTGGCTATGATCCCAGGCATGTGGCCCTCAACTGAAATCACTTGTGTTGTCCAAAGTCAAAGAGAAGGTTAGGTAAGATGGCAATATCTGGTCACTGGGACCCTGAATACTGTGGGAAGGACTGTGGGCTTTGCCCTGGAGGTGACAGAGGCTGCCAAATAGGGTTTATATCCTTAAGCAATGTTTCTACCAAGTCAAGAAATTCACAAAGTAATTAGTGAGAATGGAACTGAATTCCCATTATGTGTGGACTCTGCATATAGGGGTTCTGTATTTGCAGAATGAAAAGGGTGGTAGTGTGTTTTTTCCTGTTCTCCAAAGTCATTTGAAATGCAACCCCTCAACCTCTATGGACACGTCTAACAAAAAAGTAGAGGTAGGGGTAAGTTTGGGGACCAGCCAGACACCCACATAGGCAATGACTAGTATCTGAAAGTGTCTGGTGCAGAAGATGAACCAGTATCTCTCTTTTCATAAGATTGCTTATGTGAGTTTCTTTCCAGTTATTCATGCAATCCATAGTCTCCATCGCTATGCCCTGATGACAATCAGCTTTCAGGTAAGCAAGGTTTTTTTTCTTTAATTTTTTTTTTTTTAAGGAGTCTCTGTCACTTAGGCTGGAGTGCGTCAGCACCATCTTGACTCACTGAACCTCCGCTTCCTGAGTTCAAGCAATTCTCCTGTCTCAGCCTCCCGAGTAGCTGGGATTACAGGCATGTGCCACCATGCCTAGCTAATTTTTGTATTTTTAGTAGAGATGAGGTTTCACCATGTTGACCAGGCTGATCTTGAACTCCTGACCTAGTTGATCTGCCTGCCTAAGCCTCCCAAAGTGCTGGTATTGCAGGCATGAGCCACTATGCCTGGACGAGTTGTGTTTTATTTTCACTTATTTATTATTTTTTGAGAAACAGTCTTGCTCTTTCACCCAGGCTGGAGAGCAGTGGCACAA
The DNA here is from genome assembly GCF_048565385.1 of Saimiri boliviensis. Lineage (NCBI taxonomy): Eukaryota > Metazoa > Chordata > Mammalia > Primates > Cebidae > Saimiri > Saimiri boliviensis. Next base: position 72,632,708 of record NC_133450.1, on the reverse strand, counting down.
TCTGGGGTCACTGCAACCTCTGCCTGCCAGATTCAAGCAATTTTCCTGCCATAGCCTCCAGAGTAGCTGGGATTACAGCCGTGCACCATGATGCCTGACTAATTTTTATATTTTTAGTAGAGATGGGGTTTCACCATCTCTACTAAAAATGACCAGGCTGGTCTTTAACTCCTGACCTCAGGATCCACCCACATCGGCCTCCCAAATTACCGAGATTACAGGTGTGAGCCACCGCACCTGGCGAAGTTGTATTTTATTTTTAATTAATATATGATAATTGTATATAATTACAAGATACAATGTGATGTTATATATATATATATATATATATATATATATATATATATATATATACATATATATACAATCTGTAATGATCAAATCAGGGGAATTAGCTAATCCATCACTCAAACACTCATCTTGGTTTTTTTTACATGGTGAGAACATTCAAAATCCTCTCCAAGTTATTTTAAAATGTACAATACAGTATTGTTAACTGAAGTCATCCTATTATGCAATAGAACTTATTTCTCCCATCTATTTGTAATTTTGTACCCATTAATACATCTGTCCTCATCCCCCACTCACCATCCCTAGCCTCTGGTAACCACTATTCTACTTCGTACTTTTATGAAATCAGTTTTTTAAAATTCCAAAAATGAGTGAGATCATGTGATATTTGTCTTTCTAGGCCTGGTTTATTTCACTCAAAACAAGCTCCTCCAGCTTCATCTATGTTGCCACAAATGGCAGGATTTCACTTTTGGTGGCTGAATAGTACTCTATTATATATATGTACCACATTTTCTTTATCCATTCATCTATTGATGGACACTGTTGTTGATTTCATGTCTTGGCTACTATCAATATTGTTGTAATAAACCTGGGAATGCAAATATTTATTTGACATACTGACTTCCTTTTGGTTAGTACCCACCAGTGGGATTACTGGATTATATGGCAGTCCTATTTTTAATATTTTGAGAAGCCCCCATGCTGTTCTCCATAGTGGCTATACTAATTTATGTTCCCTCTGATAGTGTTTAAGAGTTCTCATTTTTCCACATCCACATCAGCATGTGTTCTTTTGTGGACTTTTTCCTAATAGCTATTCTAATTCAGGTCGGGTGATGTTTCACTGTGGTTTTGATTTGTATTTCCCTGATAATCAGTGATGCTGAGCATTTTTCAAACACCTGTAAGATATTTGTATGCAGGGGAGTGAGTCTGTAAGAGACAACATGGTCTGGATGAAGGAAGAAGGAGCTGGTGACAGGTGGATTTCCCGTTAGCCAATCCTTGTTTTTGGCTAGTAGATTCTGTGACTTTCTTAAGTTTCAGTTTTCTTATGTGTCATAATAATAGTAACATGTACCCATATCCTCTAGAGAGATTTTGCAGGAATCAAAGACAGGTTGTAAATTAGATTGAAAAAGCAAATAGTACTAAAAAAAATCATTACAAAATCTTCAACCCATAAAGAGAGTGGCCCTGCAATCCAAACTCTGCAAAATTAATTCACAACCATTTACAGGGCATATCAAAATAATAAGAATGGAATGTTATCATTTTGCAAACAAAATGCTTGTCTTCAGCGACTGTGTAATCCATTTGGGAGACAGGGTAAAGATGCAGAGATGGTAACTAGCAGCACTAGGGAGTCCCTCGTTAGTTGCCAGATACGTGACAAATCCAAGTTGAAATATATATGGTCTCAGGAAGAATATATATTTTTGATGTGGATGTTTATTTATGAGAAACATTTTGTAGGATTATAAAAATGTCTGTTTCTCAAATGCCTTAATTTAAAAGAACAAAGTAAGATTATGGTATTGTCCAACAAAAAAGGGGATTTTGTGATTGCCTTTGGTGGGGTTAATTTTTGAACACATCTTTGTGAAGATCACAATAATGGTGGACTTTCAAGTCAGTGCTCTTGAAAGGATCTAAGGGAATTCTTAGTCTGTTGATTCATTGAAATGAGACTTCTTGTCATATTTATTTTTGTGTTTTCCAAAGTCACTAGAGCAATACCTGATATATTGGAAATGTAGGCCAAAGACTTATTAAGAGAAAGAAATAAGAAGATATGAGAGAGAAAATAACACTTGAGAGGGAAGAATTTTCCTTTCTTTCTGATGTTTTTACCTCTGTTTGTGGATTTCCAAGAAGGAATTTATTTTTGTGGCCACCTTGGACTTGGGGTGGACATAAATTAACTTACGGCTTTTCCTAAGGTTTTATTCTATCATCCACATTCTTGTTTCATATAAGAACCTGTGCTTATTCATCAAAAAAGGACTCCCTGAGTCATTTCAGCCACCCAGGACTCGGAAAAGAAGAATCAAAGGGGCGAACAATGGCTAAGAGCTGCTGAAAGAGATGCCTGAAGTTGGCACGGTTAACTCCAATGTTCAATCCCAGAAATGGTCTTGACCCCTTCCCCATGGTTTACTATTTTTTCCCCCAAGCCAAAAAGTCCATGGAGGTAGAGGAAACTGCATGAAGGCTAAAGACAGAAGTATTTTAGCACACTTTTCAGCAGAAGCTCAGAAGCACTGACTTCAACAGGCTCAAGTCATGGGATTTATCATGAGGATGTAGAGTGATCTCCTGGAGATTCAGAAAAGACCCCAAAGAAGGCCTCAAAAAATACCTCGAAACAGCCTTCAGAAAAAGGTTGTAATTCAACCAGTTCTGGAGAAATCTACACGTTTCCCTGGAGAGCTCAAGACTGGGGCCTTCATCTTTGCAACATGTCCAGGGTTGGTTTGTTTTCTGTCTCCCTCTCCTTCACAATCAACTTTTTTTTCTTTTTTTCTTTTTATCTTAAACACAGGTCCCAGTGACCACCCCTGCCCCCGCCCACCCTCTAGTCTTCAGTGTACACGATTTTCAGCTCTGATCCCTATAGCTTTCTGGCAATAGATTCAGAATTCCAGTTTCGCAACCCTTGGCAAGAGACCTTCTTGACTCAGCTCCCTTTCCGGCCCATTCAGACGGCATTCAGGTCCCCGACAAAGGCACATTTACCCTGAGGCAAATGCAGTTCAGATCCAGCTTCTCGCCTGAACAGACCCTCCCAGAACCCTTGGAGTAAGTTCCAGGGTCCTCCTATGCCTTTGGAGCCTCATTCTGGTAAAATACTTGTATCCATCTTGGTAAAGACAACTTCTCTTTCTGCTGTCATTTCCTCTCCTTCACATTGGCCTTTGTTCTAGAGGATCTTGAGGTGGTCAGGGCATTTTGGGGACCCAGAAAATAAGAAGTTGAAGTGGAGAGACACGTAGTTTGGGTTTGTGTGTTCATAGTTCCTTGGGTGGATAGCAAATATTGATTGCTATCTGGATGCAGTAACGCCTCGGCTTCTGGAAGTACTTCTGTTGCCCGCAGCACTGGCTCCCCTGGCACTGTGACAGCGGGAGTGAGGCTGGAGGTTGTGTTGGGTTAGGAGTATGTCCTCAGTGCCTGGTCTTGGAAGCAGATGAGTGAAGGAGGAGTCCTAAGCTTTCATCTGTACAGAGACAAAAGCTAATTCGTGGAGTCTGTTCCCACTTATCGGACGAGGAATATTGTAAGAGATTATTGTTTGCACTAATGCCTGGTAAAAATGGATGTTCTGTCAGAAATATACTACCTCACACAATATATTCACGTATAAACACATAGAAGTCTTTAAAAAATGGAATTCATTGTTAGGGAAAAACCTCTTGTAGAATTACAATCAGCAAATGCATTTGTAACAGCTCGTCTCTGTAAGAGATTTGACAGTAGTTTCTATGTTTGGCCACATCTTAATAATCTATATGATGCTACCAATAATGAATTGTGAAGTTCAAAAGAACTTTTTTCAGGGCATAATTCAGAAAATAATAAATAAATCACCAATGAATTATTTTTCTATTCTCTCTAGAGATAATGATATATCAAAATATTAGTTATATGTACATGTAGTCAAAAATGCAGGGGAGGCTAGGCACGGTGGCTCACGCCTGCAATCTCAGCACTTTGGGAGGCCAAGGTAGATGGATCATATGAGGCTGGGAGTTTGAAACCGGCCTAGCCAACATGGTGAAATCCCGTGTCTACTGAAAATACAAAAATTACCCAGGCATAGTGGTGGGCACCTGAATCCCAGCTACTCGAGAGCTTGAGGCAGGAGAATCACTTAAGCCAGGAGGTGAAGGTTTCAGTGAGAAGAGATCACGCTATCACACTCCAGCCTGGGTGACAGAGGGAAAATAAAAGAAAGAAAGAAAGAAAAAGAAAGAAAGAAAGATAGAAAGGAAGAAATAAATAAAGAAAGAAAGAAAGAAAGAAAGAAAGAAAAAGAAACAGCAAAAAAAAAATACAGGGGTTAAGAATTTTTGAGCTGTTTCAGGTGGAAAAGTAATGAAAATTCTGTTGCTCTTCTGTATATTTTCTGACTTTTATGAATTCACAATTTGTTGAAATGTACTTTCTCATTCTACATATGTAGTTGATGGCTTATATCACTTTATATTCTTTTTCAGAAAGAGATCCCCAAATGCATGGGCTCAGGTCTTCCAAACCCAGATCTGTGTCTGTTCACTAGAGAATGGAGACCAGGGTTAGCCAGACTCAGATGGTCATGGCTGGTTTCATCATCCTCAAATTACGAGTGGTTGGGGTAGAGAGAACTAGGCACAGATACCACAGGACAGGACCCGGAACGTGGTTCCTATGCCATTCAGCTATGTGAACAGTCAGAAGTGCAGCAGAAGGGGCAACGAGCAGCACAAGCCAAAAGCCCAGCCTTAAAAGACACCCATGATAAATGGTGCCTTTCTCTTGAGGATCCTCACCATCTATTGATACAACAGACAAAATGTTACTGTTATCTTCATGTTTGTGGATGGTGCAGTGAGACTTAAAAAGGAAGTAAATCATCCCAGTTATTTAATAACTGTATTTGCTTTCAGTGCTTTGCAAATATGAATTTATTTAATCTCCAAGACACCTTGATGAGTTAAGTACCCTTAACATTCCTGCTTACAGAAGAGAAAATGGGGCACACAGACATGAGGTGAGTTGCTCGATTGACCCAGCTCGTAATTGGCAAGGCAGTGATTTACAGCCAGGCATGCTTGGTGATCCCAACCCAGGCACCAGCAGAAGGAAGAAGGGAATATGAGGGAGGCCTCACTGAAACAGCAGCTCTGCGGTGAAACCCTCCAAATTCCCTTCAGACACCAAGTCAATTAAGGGGCCACCTCTTATCTTAGGCTGTTGTAGAAGAGTCGGACAGGGACAGGAGGAGCTGTTGTTGGAAGTGACAGATGGCAAGAGACACAGGGACTCAAGAACACATTTAATGGCGTGACACAAGAACTGAAAAGCCCAGAAAACCTGGTGTCCTTCCGTGTGTGGTCAAATGGTCCTTTGCCCACTTTGTAACTCTGACAGTCACTCTGACAGTCACTCTGACAGTACTGTCATTGAGGTTCCAAATAACATTGAATTATTAGGTTGGTGCAAAAGTAATTGCTGGTTTTTGCCATTAAAAGATTCATAAAATGGGAATTCATATAAACTGAGTTCCCATTATGTGTGGGCCCTGCATGTGGGGATTCTGTGTTTGCAGAGTGAAGAGGGTAATAAGGAGTTTTTCCCGTCTCCCAAGGCATTTGAAATGTAACCACTCAGCCTTTCTAGACACAACTAACAAAAAGGCAGAGGTAGGGGTGAGTTTGGGGACCTGCCAGACACTCACATAGGCAGTCACTAGTATTTGAAAGGGTCTGCTGCAGAAGGTGAACCAGCAACTCTCTTTTTATAAGATAGCTTATGTGAGTTTCTTTTCAGTTATCCATGCAGTCTGTAAGCTCCATCTCTCCTGCCATTTTAATGACAAAAACAGCAATAACTTTTGCAGCAACCTAAAAACACTAAGCACATTTTATTTCTTGTCTACATGGTGCCTTCCAGGAGGACTTCATGATTAAAGAGGTAAAGCTTGTTTGGGACACTTGGAAAGATAAGCTTCAGGCCCATGATACATGAACTGGCTTATTTGATAACATTCTAAGTGACTTGGCGTGGCAGTCATTGGAAGTATCTCTCAAAGGGGGCTGGTTTTGAGGAAGATGGATAGGAAGGGATGCTGGCTGAGAATGCTGCTTCCTGGATTTGGGTCCTGGGGGGCTGGAACAGTGAGGAGAGAGTCTACTCTTGAAAAGAAGTAGAAGACAGCCCAGAGTGCCAAGTGTAAAAACAGAATTGGTGTCGTGGAGCCACATAACACAAGCTAGCAAAGGGCCCACAGTAAAGCCAAGAAGCAGAGTCCAACATCAGATGGAGGCGGGTTCGTGCAAGTTGGGAACAGAAGCCGGGGACTTCTCCCTGCTGTGTGGTCTTCAGTGTTTGGGCAACTCCAGCTGATTCACAGAGACAGCTATCTTTACAAGAGAATAGGGTCGATCCAATGGTGAATCATGATCAAATGCTCTTAAGACTCCAGCCTCTCCTCTAGGATAAAGAACCATGGGGCCTTTGATTTTGGCAAAAATGGACCAACAAATATTTCGGCACTCCTCAGCCTATTACTGCAAAGTACTTTGTGAATCGTCATGCTCAGTCTCTGTGGTTGCGGCGTGCGTCCCCTTTTAATGTGCACCTTTTTTCAACTGCAGCGATTTTGAGTTTCTGACCATGCATTTTGGGTGAGCTTCCTTGCTGAGGGAAGAGGTGTTAATTTTTAGAAACAATTATCATTATGACCTTGATGATTAAGTAGGATAATTACATGGCGTTGTGACTAATATGTTTTATATCATAAACATTGCTTTCTGATCTACTTACTGGGGGGAAATGCCATTTTTGAAAAGAAATGAGTATTTTTTAACATGATTAGCAAGCCATCTGTTGACATTTCAGTGCAATCTCTCATGAAAGTCCCTAGCTTACAGCTTCAGTTTTATCATAGCAAGAACCCAAAATAGTACTGCCTTTTGCAGTTACATCAAAATAAGGTGATTTAGAAAGGGCACTCTTTAGAAAATGCAAGCCTAGATCTCAAGCTTACCTAGGTCATATCTTTGGAGAGCCAAGGAAGTTCCAATGTGATGCTTGCCAAATTAAGGAGAAAGTATTTTGTCCCTGTTTGCTTCCCTCCTTCCTTTCTCCCTTTTTATAAAGCGGGAAGAACACAGGGAGGCTTTGAATTTACAGGGATCTAGGTCCAAGTCCTGTATTCACCAGGATTCTTTGGGTTGTAGGTGACAGATACGTAACTGGGATCAGCCAAAGTGAAAAGAGGGAACTTACTGAGTCAAGAGTCAAACCACAACATGGACAGGGGTGGAGCTGGCCTTGGGAATAAATGATATGTGAGCATGAAACCTTCCTTGCTGTTTCTGTCTCCACTGCGTGTGTCACCTTCCAATCCTCAGATCAACCACTGTGTGGCCCCCACACGGCCACAGGCATCACCAGCTTGGTGACCAGAAAAGTGATGAGCCGTCTTATAGCTCCAAATCAAAAGGACCGCGATGGGCCAGACTTGGATCACATGACCACACTTTGAACCAGCAACTGCAGCCTGAAGACAGGTATTTTGTTCACCTGCAGGACAGGGAAAATAAATACGGTCGTGTATCATTTCATCACAGGGATGCAATCTGGAAATTTGCAATTGAGAGACTTTGTCATTGTGCCAACATCACAGCATGTACGTACAGAGACGTAGATAGTGTAGCCTGCCACACACCTAAGACGTATGGTGCAGCCTGTTACTCCTAGGCTCCAAACCTGTACAGCGTGTTATGGCACTGGAGACAGCAGGCGACTGTAACACAGTGGTGAATACCTGTGCATCTAAACATATCTAAACACGGTAAGGGTAGAGTAAAACTACAGTACTAGGGCATGACTGTCCATAATAACAAGGTCACTAACACTAAGGCCAAAGGCACGTGACTCAATTCCATGAACCTTTATTCCCTGGTCTATAAAATGGATATTAACATTTACAAGGCAATTTGCAAGGAGTCAGTAAGATATTAACACATGAGAAGTGTCTGCCACTGAATGAATTGACCTCCTTCTGTGCTTCCTGTTTTATAAGTGATATCCCATTCGAAGGCGGCGGGGAGGGGGGCAGTATCTCGTTTTTACAGATGAGGAAACTGAGCTAAGGTTTAATGTTTTGTGCAATGTATGTAGCTAGCAAGTAAAAAGGACAGAGATGAAACACCGGTCTGATACTCAGAAACATCCTTATTTTATCCACACTCCCCCCTCCCCCCCGAAATTGGAAGACTAACAGCCTCGAGCAAAGAAAGTGAATGCAGTTGGTTTATGTAAGTAGAAGCAAGTCCAGAGAGGCTGGGAGGCTCCTGCCTGGGGAGCCACTGCTCTATTGCCTGGGAGAGTCTCACAGCTGACCCTGACACCTGAGCTCTTCACTGTGGCCCCCGGTGACTGGCCCAGGGGAGCTGAGAGCCTCTGTCAATCCCCTACCATACCCGGGGACACATGCTATCATTATTTGTCTTGCTTTCCAACTGTATTCTCCTGCTGGTGCTCACAGGTCACTTAAGACACTACTAAAGCTGCACTCCACTGTGGTCCGTGCAGGGCTGTAGATTTTCCCACAGAGTGGACAGAGAGGTCCTCACGGAATGATCTGAATTTCAGGCGTCCTCCTACATGTCACCTGGGTGTCATCAAGTCTCTGAGCTTCAGCTTTCTCATAGATAAGAAGACAGGGTCCGGACAAAACCTGATGTTTCTATAAGAGCTAACTTTGCATGACCGTTGTCCACGGGTGCTTGTTTTGTGACAGCTTCATCTTTTGCTGTAGGTTTGAAGCCCTCAGGGCCTTCTTATATGGTCAGGATTGCTGTGGGCAGGTGGGCAGGCGGTGGTCTGCCTCTTGGTCCTGCAAGGATTTGCCATCTCACCATGGCCCTCAGGCCTTGTCACCCTGTGCATGTCTCTCCCCATGGTTGCACAGAGGCATCCTCGGCCCCTGGCCTGTACTGGCCCCCATATGTCAGTCAGTCAGTGTCATACACACTCCATGGCCCTTCCTTAGCCCTCTGTGCCATTGTTTTGGCCCCAGGAGGAGCTCCCTGTTCTCCATTAACTTTCTCAGGCTCCTGGGTGACTTTGGGGTGAGGGCATGCTGCCATCTTGACACACCTGAGCATTCACCTCAGCCCTGTTATCCCCACCCCTGGATATGCTGAGATATCAAGGTGAGAACACTGTTGTTTATCACAATTCCAGGCAGGAAGATGGGATGGGTGATGTACAGGTCCTCCTAACTCTTGGATTTTCCAGACTCAGAGTGGGGTTTCCATGATCTTCCCCACCTAGTACCCAGGCTGGGGGCCAAGTATGAGCAAAAACCACTCCTTGCACCACTACTCTTCTCTCTCTCCGTCTCTCTATTCCCCCTCCCTCCCCACCTCTCTCTATCTCTCTCACTGTCTCTCTCCATCTCCAGCTCAAAGGGCTTTTGTAGTTGGGCACAAGAGGGAATATACCTTCTTCCACCTGCATCTTCCTTTCTAAACTTTCCAGCTTCACATCTGAAGTATGACTTTTCAACTGAGAAGTTAAAAATGCATACCTTTGATTCTGAGATTCAAACAGTCCTCTTCTGGCCACACAGTGGGTGACTCCTATCTGAACTGGATGAAGGACATTTTGGTAGAAACATAGAAATTCAATGTGTATAGCCTTGGGGCAGGGGTGTGGGGGCATAGTATTCAACACTTTGCATACCAATATGCCAAATCAATACCATACTTCATATTCATCTCTACTCTAACCAAATAATGAAGACATCAAGGCTCTCCGTCTACCTTAAGAGCAGAAATTGATATATAAAAAATCTTTCTTGTACAAAGTTTTTTATCAGAGATATGCAAAATATTAAAACATAAAATTTAAAAAAATATTCAGTTAGACAATATTGGTTAATTAAACAATGATCTGTCAAGTTAAAAATAAATTAGACCATGAATGAAGACAGTAATTAGAAAGAATATACGCTTCTTTTTCCAGGTTAAGCCAAATTTTTTAAAAGAGGCAAAATAGAAAATTAAGTTAAAAAGTTGCAGACACAATATATTAGCTGTATTGCCAAAACAGTTGTATTTTATATAAAGAATGAATATCACAATTATCTTTCAGTCCTAAATTAATGGGACATATGTTTCTCTGTTCCACTTTATAATGTAATTTATTTAATGATGAGAAGTTTTTAATTGAAAAAGAGTATTATTAAGTTTTTTATTATTAATAAAGAGCATACACAGATTCCATCTGTACTTTAAAGTGTTCTTTTACTTCCTGTCCCTTCACTAGGAAGCATCCCCCCGAGGTACCCCCGATCCCATCAAGCCCCTCAACCTAGAGGACATGCTTCCCTCCCACGAATGCTTAAGGAACCATGGCAAATGTCTGAGATATTGGCTTTATTCTCCTTTGTATTCTAGTTATTTATTTTCATGTCTTAAACCTGCCCAACTCCTGTTTTAATAAGATGAGATCAGCTATGTCTTGTTATTAAAAAAAAAAAAACCTCTGGTAACTTCATTTGATTTATTCCTGGCCACTTGTATAATTGGATGAGCTTGGGGGAAATGGGATTTGGAGAAGGTAGTACTCACTGGGGCAGACAGGCTCAAGAGCTAACCAGGTGTGTCACTCCAGACTTCTCCTGACCCTTTATAACTCTGACTATATGAGTCGGCAGCTTATCCCAAATTATGTCCTGCATACTGCAAAAGACCCTGCAGATTTTTTTCTAAGTTTTAAAAATCTTACAGAGATGCCTTTTCAGAATAACTCTTCAGAGTCTTGGATGCATGTGTGTCAGTCACCAAGAGGCTGAGGTAGTACAGAACGTGTCTCGGACCTGTGTGACAGAGGGGCATTTTGGAAGGGGAAGCATTCCCACCCACCAGCAGTCCACTGGCCACCTCTAGGAAAACTGAGCTCAGATTCCATGCTCAAAAGAAAGCAATTATATCAACTACTCGATAGCAATGTCCAGTGTCTCTTATCATCCCTTGCACTCTGAGCAACCGTAGTCTACTTCCCAAGGCAAAGCTGATTTCTCATTTTCCAACTAACCTGGTGCTTCACCCTTTCCTCCAGATGAATCCAACCCTTAGCATGTTCAGCATGTCCTCGGTTCTTTGAGCCCAGAGGACTCAAAGTGAATTCCTTTCAGTTCCTTTCAATGTGGTCTTTTGGCTGGGGTCAGATACAATGCACTCCATCTACAAAATATTTTAAATGCTTTCTGTGTTCATTGTGAGGCAATAATGTCTCCTGATTAAAAAGCCCTATCAAAGCTGAAGGAGTGGCTGGTGTTGCTTTCTTTGAAGGTTGTTTCTATTATATTTCAGTGGTGCCGATAAATAAAAAGAGCTCAGGGAGCTTTCAGCCACCCCCTCCTTTCATGTTTTGTCCCTTGATCTTCATGGACACTTACACTTGGCAGCAAGACCCCCCAGAGAAAATTTTAATTATAATATTCAGTCTCTGCATCCTGACATGACATTGTGTCACTGAATGTGTTGTTTGAAAAAGGTTGGGGAGTTAGTTTGCAAGAAAATGAGAATTCGTAAATTCATTTGGTGCCAGGTAAATATGCCCTACCCAGTGGGACAGTGACCTTGGTGGCTTCTTTCATTACTTGTCTTCACAAGACAGGCTCGTTCATGCTTCATTCGATTGCGTTCACCTTCTAAGAGAGGCAGCAATGTGCTGTGGTTGGAATATGACTCTGGGGCTGATTCTTCAACTCCTGGCTGTACTTCTTCCTCCCTGGTGACCCAGGAGCATTGCTTCGTCCATTCGAACACCTCCGTTTCCTCATCTATAAAATAGGAATAAAAATAGTACTGACCTCAGTGCCAGGCGTGCAGTTGAACGCCATCTAAATGGTTGCTCTTGTCGTGATAGTGACACAGAGTCATGATGCTGGGCACTGTGGGAGACAAGATGGAAATCATCACTGAAGTGGTTCGGGGTCTTTGGAGCAGCCAGGCATTTCCAGAACAGTGAGTGACACTTGCTGTCACAGAGCACACCCTAAGCCCTGTAAGAGCACACTTGCTTTAACTTGCTAATAAGGATGGGCAACATCCAGTAGACACACCTGCCATGTCAGCCAAAGATGGCAGCAAGGTTCTCAGAGCTGCTCTTGGTCCATCTGGGGTTGATTGGGCAGGCAGAAGCCCACTGGGCTGAGGGAGGACTGCAGCCCAAGCCATAAAGAAAAGACCAGAAGTCAAAGAGCAAGTTGGGAGAGGTGGGAATAAAGAAGACAGACTATCATTTCTCCCTGATTACTATCATGGTTACGTTTGGTGGTGGTGGTGGCTAGTTGCTATTTTTATTAGGTATTGCCAGCTCTTTCTTTTTCTTTTGAGACTGAGTCTCGGTCTATTGCCCAATTGCCCAGGCTGGAGTACAGTGGCGCGATCTCAGCTCACTGCAACTTCTGCCTCCCGTGTTCAAGCCATTTGCCTGCTTCAGCCTGCAGAGTAGCTGGGACTACAGGCATGCACCATCCCACCTAGATAATTTTTGTATTTTTGTATTTTCAGTAGAGACAGAGTTTCGTCATGTTGGCTGGGCTGGTTTGAACTCCTGACCTCAGGTGATCCACCGGCCTTGGCCTCCCAAAGTGTTGGGATTACAGGTATGAACCACTGTACCTGACCTCAGCTCTTTCTTAAACTTCTAATTGTAAGATTCTGGGCCGGGTGCGGTGGCTCAAGCCTGTAATCCCAGCACTTTGGGAGGCCGAGGCGGGTGGATCACGAGGTCGAGAGATCGAGACCATCCTGGTCAACATGGTGAAACCCCGTCTCTAATAAAAATACAAAAAATTAGCAGGGCATGGTGGCACGTGCCTGTAATCCCAGCTACTCAGGAGGCTGAGGCAGGAGAATTGCCTGAACCCAGGAGGCGGAGGTTGCGGTGAGCCGAGATCGCGCCATTGCACTCCAGCCTGGGTAACAAGAGTGAAACTCCGTCTCAAAAAAAAAAAAAAAAAAAAAAAAGTAAGATTCTGGATTCATCCACTGAAATATAACTCTCTTTGTTTCCTTTGCTCTTATTTGCATCTTGACTTTGCTGGTGGATCATGCGTGCGCTGAGTCAGTCTGGTAGACTGTCGCATGCAGAATGACTCACCTCCAGCCTCCTGCCCCCAGGTCAGGAGATCTGACAGACACTTGGCCCTAGATCTCCTGCCCCATCTCCCCATGGTAAGATGCCTCCTGTGCAGCGTATCTTCCCTTCTCCTGCGCGTTGAGATCTCTCATCATAAAGATGTGTTTGGTGTTGGCCTCTCCGAATATGTGTGTTTTCTTCACCTCCTGCCTGGAATTTGCAGTTACCCCTTTAATGCATCTCCTTCCATCTCATTCCACAGCCCCCACTGCTTTGACTGGACCACACTGTGAATTTGCTCTACCCAGCCAGTGACCATTCAGCCTGCTGGACCAATCTTTAGAACTGGTGTGTCTAATAGATCATTTTGGATTTGTGCCCCCAAACTCTCCGTTCCATCGTCTTACTCAACAGAAAAATTCCTTAATGTTCCTGCAGATACCTCCAAATGAAACTGCTTTTAGAACACATCATGAAGGCCTGGCACAGTGGTTCATGACTGTAATCCCAGCACTTTAGGAGGCTAAGGTGGGTGGATCAGGAGGTCAGGAGATCTAGACCATGCTGGCAAACACGGTGAAACCTCATCTCTACCAAAAACACAAAAAATTAGCCAGGCACAGTGGCACATGTCTATAGTCCCAGCTACTCAGGATGCTGAGACAGAAGAATCACTTGAACACAGGAGGTGGACGTTGCAGTGAGCCAAGATCGTGCCACTGCACTCCAGCCTGGGCAACAGAGCAAGGCACTGTCACAAAAAAAACAAAAAAACAAAAAAACAAACAAACAAACAAAAAACAAAAAAAAAAGACATTTTTGAAGAGACTGTCATCAAAGCATGATTAGGCTTGGCTGGAAAGATCATAGTTTATTAGCCCATCTGACACTCTGACTCAGAGAGGGCTAAGTCCACCTGAATTTAGGAAACTTTGCCTCCCTTAGAGTGATACTACTGGTTAGCACCATTTGATGTGCCTAGACTTGGCATCCTAAAATATTCATTTCATATCAGAAGTGATGTATTTTCAAGGGATGTGTGTGGTTAAGAACTGCCAGCATTATCTTTCAATTTAACTGCATAAAGAATGTCAGGTCCATGTGACACAGTCATCATCCTCTTCATTGTAATGCAACTTCGTGGCATAAATGACATCATTGGTATGCGAGTTTCCATGCAAATAATGTCATTTGAATCCTTTTAACAGAAGGTAATGACACAAGAACTCCCAGAACCAAGGGAACGGTCTTGAAATAAAGACTTTCAAGTGACAAAAATCAAGTTGTGCCTTGCTTATTTTTCCTCTTCTAATTTCTCCTCTTTTTTTTCTGATGATGAGATGGCATTTAGGGGACAAAACCAGGTTGAGCACTGGGGCTATGGAAACCTTCAGTCCCCGCCTAAGCAATGCCTGGGCTGGTATAGAAGAAGGACTTCTTGTGATCCAAGAACTAGGAAGCCCATTTTATCCCTTTTGATCCTTCCCCTGTGCAGCAAGGCAAGCAGGGACTTCTTTCTATCCAAATTTTACGGAGTGGAACGTCAAGGCTCAGGGCAATGCTCTAATCATCAGGTGGTGATGCTATTGCTGAGACTGTTACTGTTTGTTGTGAGTTGTGAACTTACCATGGGCCAATTGTTCTTCTAGTGCACTAATTCATTAAATCCTCCCCCAAACCCAGAACAAAAGCAGTAGATTTTATTATTGCTCATAGAAGCAGACAGATGCAATGTGACTTAACCGGAACCACCAGCTAGGAAAGCCAGGGGTGTGGGAGATCTTGTCACCTGTACTTGCACCTCATGGGACTTCATTACCATTCTCCTTTAGAGAAAAAAGTTATCTCCAAAGTCATACACATGCCTTCCTGCAGGTTTGGATCAGTCAGCAACTGGCTCAAGTAGTTTGAGCACTCAATCTGAATGTCCAGGGTAGGGCACAGAGCCTGCTGTCTCTGGCCTCATGATCTGATGCAGACATCAACAATGGGAAAGGTGTCCAGTGTCTGAATTTGCTGTTCCCAGAGCTATTCCCTATTTTTGAGCTGAATCTGTGACCCCATGATGAAGTGCATGAAAAAGAATTTAAAAGCATGGCTTCAGGAATGCACGTGGTGGGTCCACGAGCTTTGAACCATGCACTTTGCATACAAACCTTCTGAATAACAGCTCTTTTGTGTCTGGCTCAGTGTAGACAAGCAGCTCCCACACTTCCCCTCCCCTTTTTGCTCTGGGGGTGGCAGGGCATATGTGGCCGTGACCTTGGCTGTCTGAGGATTTTCTCAGAGGAAAGACAGAAGCAGATGGAGGGTCTTGATATTTAATGAGAGCCTGACATTACCATGGGTTGCCTTAGAATGGGACACAGGGACCAAGGTGGGGGAGGTGATTTTCAAAACCAAACCACCATCACTGACAAAATAGCAACCCAAGGCACAGAACTTACCGTCATGCCTTGAGTTCAACATCCCTTGGCATTAGGAAGGAAAAAGTGGCCTGGGTCTTTGGAAAAGCGAGCAGTGATGTGTCCCTCCTCCTAATGATCTAATGTTCTTGAAAATGTTAACAGAGAAAGGGGAAGACAGAAACCTCTACAGTGTAAGGATCCGTAGACATACTCTGCTCCCCAGCACACTTGACATCACTTTTGGATGAATTTATTGAGGCCCAGAAGAAAGAATCGATATGATCCTGGTCCAAGGAGTATCCTGACGTGATCTTCAAGGCCACGGCTTACAAATCTAGTCCTGTTTTTATGGATGGCTCCTTTTTGTTCTCAGTTCAGGAAGACAAAACATTAAACTTTAGAAAAGTCCAGCAAAGTCCAGCAAAAGTATGAAGTGTAAAGTGAAGGCAATACTCATGTCAGAATTAAGACCACTTGCATCAAATACTATTGCAGATGTCAGTGCCATGTGGGGCTGAGCAAAGAATCTTCCGGAAGCTGGCCAGGGTTAAGTCCTGCATTGTGCAAGCCAGGGCACTGGGCTCACCATTGAAATCCTCAGAGCCATGGTTTCTTCTTATCTGAAACCAGGTTACTGATCTGGATACTCATCTTCCATTTTGGCTGTGAGATCAAATACGTTTATGAATAATTGGACAGTATCTAATACATTATTACATGCTCAGTAAGTGATGTCTACTTACGTGAGTAAGTGATGTCATCTTCCTAAATGTCTACTCCTGTGAAAAGCAAAAGAATTTGGTGGCCAGAAGATGCATTTTACATAAAATAGCTCCAAACGCATTAACTCAAGTGTTTTGCAATGTTTGCCCCTGTAAAAGAAAAAATAAACCATTTTTTCCCCAAGACACAAGCCCTTGTCAAAGACAGCTCAAGGCTGGTTCTTCCCTGTCTTATGGCATTTTATCTTCCTGTGCACTCACTAAACCCAAAAACTAGCTTACTTATCTAACACCTGCGGATCTTAATATATTTTAGAAATTAGATTAATTATAATTCTGAGTTTATACCAGAAAGTACAAGAAATCACATGAGAGGCATGGGATTGGGGGTTTTTGCTTGGCGATAAACTTGGGTCTGTCACTTGGGGTGTCATATCACATGGGCATGAATCTAGTTCTGTTTTGAGTAACTCGGTAACTTAGGTCAAACTGATTCAAGTTTGTTCTCTCTCACTTAAATGATCTGTAAGATGGGAAGAATTGGGTGCTGGCATTTTGTAGCTCTGAAGGGTCTTTTGTAGCTCGGAACTCAGTTTTTGTTGTGCCTCAACCCTTCCCCTTCTCTCCTTTCCTGAAACCATTCACCCTTCAGTCCCACCTGGGGCCCTTACTGCCCTGCTCACCACCTCAAAAGTCCTCCTGCCTCTCATCCACACCCCAAGATCTTTCTGCTTTGCTCAAGATTTGCTTACACATTCTTAGGATCGCTTCTGTTTTGTTCATCTTGCCTTGTGTCATTTATTGATTTCCTTCTTTGACTGTGAACTGATTTTCAGATTCATGGCCCCAACTTCCAGCTGTGGCCAGCTGACAACCATGGAGTCTTCTGATCCAGTTCTGATTCTCCTCCTCAGCTGCCATGTACTCAGAGGGCTGTGACGAGGGTCAGACAAGATGATAGCCCAGCACACTTGGTGAAAAGTTAAGCAATGGCATCCCACAACATTCTTCACTAAGACTTGGGGCTCCTCGGGTCTGTGGGTGTATTCATGCCCCATGAGAACACCTTATAGGCTATTTAAATACATAGGGCTTGACTTTGCTGGTGTTAGAGCAACTTGGTGTGGCCATGCAAATTATTCCATGCTGTTCTGAAGCTCTGATTTACCGTTATATGTGTTTTTTATTAAGTCCTCTAAATTGAGAAATATATTTATTATTATTTATCAAATAAAGCTCTTTTTTATATACACAACTTTTTTTTTAACCATGAAGACTCCTGTGGAAATTATGAAACTGAAGTATACTTATTATTGAGTATGAACACAGTCTTCTACCAGGCCTAAAGTTTAAAAAAAAAAAAAATCCTTTGTCTCTGCCCAAAGTACCCATTTTCTTATGACTTGAGTCTGCATTAGAGATGCATTTATTTGGATTTTTAAAATTCAATCTTTCTGTACTTCTGTGGCAGAAGTCCACTTGCAATCTGAAATGCCACCAGCACCTCTCTTTTTTTCATAATTGATCTGCTTCCAAATTCAAAATTTTGTTGCAGCCATACCAGCGTCTGGTGGGGGACACGTGCCCTAAATCATAGCATGCCTGTCATCCGACCCTTTTTCTGCCAGTCTGTTGGAAATCCCAGGCAGTCTTCTTTCCCTAACCTGGGATCAGACAGTGTTTCCCACCCAAATTTGATTAAACGTGCCCTCCCTCACTGTTGTCCATATGGCACCAAAATGCGGGCTGCCTTTCTCATTTTTCCAGACTCTGGGGTCAGACGGTGCCCAGACACGCAAATAATAGTCAAATTATACAGGAAGTTGTCAAAGGAGTCCGAACACAGACAGAGGCAACCTCTGACCCCACGACAGGTCAAAGGTCTGGTTCAAGTTTCTCCTTCTTAATCTGTCACCACAGCCAAATTAAAAGCAGCCCTTTGAATGAAACCGTTTATGGAGTCTCCTTTTTTTTTTTGAAAGTTTTTCTTTTATTATAAGCTGAACTTTTTTTAAAGTTGCACTAACAATTCTCATCTGACATATTTATAATATTAAAAGAGTGTATATATATATATATATATATATATATATATATATGTGTGTGTGAGTGTATGTACATACATATGTATGTACACATACATATATAAAATATATGTATATTTTTTGCTCTCAGGAAAGGACCCAGCTGAAGGTATTTTCTTCTCACTAAATTTAAATGTAGACTTTTCTTTAAGTCAGAAAAGGCACCAATAAATACAACTGTCTGCCTACCACACATCCACACTTTGAACACCTCCCAGAGATCCTGAAAATATTTTAAGATCCACAGCAGGCTGTGAGAAAAAGAAAAAGAAAAACAAAAACAGCGGGGTGTGGAGACATTGTTGCTCAAGAAAGACAGAAATGGCAAAGGACAATTCCCCAAAAAAATCACGTTTAAAAGCTAAAAGAATCTGTCATCATGCTAAAACAGTGACGATGATCTTCAAAGGTTCCTAAGCCTTTCCTTACAGTAACATGTCCCTGGCCTTTCTTTGCCCAGAGCAGAGAGGCATGGAGAAGTGAAACCTGCTCACTGCATGCCACACCTTTTCTGTTTTCAGACCGATACCAAGACAACCATCGTAGTGACTGAAAATGCAAAGCAAGTTTCAGGGTTTTCCCTTTTTTGGTCTGATTTTTAAGTGGTAAGTGATGAAAGCATTGGTGGTATTCCCTAGGAGTTTTGTGGAGGAAATGGATGATGTCTTTGGGAGGGGCATGGTGAGAAGGAACAGCTCTTCGGGGCTCTGTTTTCCTCTGAGAAACAACTGAAAACCGTTGACATGAGACATGCACTCCATTGGAAGTACCAATGAAATACTTAGAGGGGAGAGGGAGGTAGAATGGATATCCTACAAGAACAGAGACTGTGATTGGATTTATTTCCTGATATGTCCCAAGTACCTAGGATAGTGACTGGAACATACCAAGTACTCAATAAACATTTGTTGATTATATATATAAATGAACATTTTTTCCATCAAACCAATTTTAAATATAGGCGTCAGTTAACTGCTAAGGGGATATCAATGTCCCTCCAGTATACACCAGAAGTAGATAGCAAGCTAAATTCTACTATACCAGATAAAAATACCTTGGATTGCAAATAATAGAAAACCAGTAAGAAATTAATTGAAATTAGGAAATTCTTATATTTGCATTTAAAATTCTAGATCTAGTCAATGGAGGGGTGGAACAGTAGCTCAATAATTCCATTGAAAACTCAGGGTCTTTTCAGCTTTCTGCATTTTCACTTCTAGCATGGTGGCTACTACAGCCTGATTGTAAAAGTTCTGTCTTAGAGCCCACCATCACATCCACACACAAAGGGGAAAGAATAAAGAATGGTTGGGAGCAACCACATCTGCCCCTTTTATCAGAAAACCGAACCTCTTCCAAGAAGTCCCTAGTAGACTTCTGCTTTTTGTCACTGATCTAAATATTTATATGGCAATCTGTACTGGTTTCCTATAACCACTGTAATAAAGTACCGCAAACTGGGAGGCTTTAAACAAAAGTAATTTATCGTCTCACAATTTTGGAGGCCAGAGATCTGAAATCAAACATCAGCAGAGCTGCACTCCCTGCAAAGCCTCTAGGGGAGGATCCAGCCTTACCTCTTCAGCTTCTGGTAGACCCAGACACTCTTGACTCATGGCAGCATTACTCCAATTTCTGGAGCTTCGTCACGTAACCATCTGTCTTCTGTATCTTCACATCATCTCCTCTCCATACGTCTCCATGTCCAAATTCCCATCTTCTTATAAGAATCCAGGTAATTGGCCAGGCACAATGGCTTATGCCTGTAACCCCAGCACTTTGGGAGGCCAAGACAGGTGGATCATGAGATCATGAGACTGAGACCATCCTATCTAACATGGTGAAATCCCATCTCTACTAATATATATGTATGTATATATAATATAATTAGCTGGGCATGGTGACAAGTGCTTGTAGTCCCAGCTACTTGGGAGGCTAAGGCCGGACAATCACTTGAACCCAGGAGCCAGAGGTTGCACTGAGCAGAGATCATGGCACTGCACTCCAGCCTGGGCAACAAGAGTGAGACTCCAAAAAAAGAGCCCAAGTAATTTTGGATTAAGGATATATCCTATTCCAGTATGACTTAATCTTAACTGATAATATCTTCAACAGTCCTATTTCCAAATAAGGTGACATCCTTAGGTTCTGGGGGTTAGGACTTTACAGCATATGTTTTTGGGGGACACAATATAACACGTAACATCACCCTTAGCTTCAAGGGAAGCTGTAAAAGTGAAACGTTATCTTTGTAAGCCTTTATCACGGAATGTGTTAAGAGAAGGTGACTGAAAAAGACTTGGGGCTGGCCAATAAGCAATATTCGTCTTGCCTGTTTCTCACCCATAGGAGACAGCATGGTGGATGGAAGGGAAATGAGCTTCACCAACACAAAGGTGACTTTCAATGAGCTTTAAACGAATGTTCATTTCGAATACTCACAGTGTACCTGTTAGTATATTACTGCTGACATGCCTCTGAAGACATCAAGGTAGTCCATGCAGTTGAGATCTTTTTTTTTTTTTATGTAAGAATGGGGTGCGATTCTGGGAAACTAGCCCTCTTGGCCCTACTTGAAAATACCTTTATCCATTTGAAGAAAAAGTGTAACATAAGAAGTGACTTCTTATCTGAAAAATCCAGGGTAAATTAAAAGGAGAGTGCAGGCTTAACCCATAGTTATTGATATATTAAAATGACACAGTTCATTTACAGAAATGGACATTCAAGCCCAAGAGATTTAAGACACTAGAGATTATATCCTTTTCCACAACCAACCTTCCCACCAAATAATGATCTCATTGTATTTCTTATATAGATAAAATTTATCATCAGCAATCTACTTCTATAAGCTAATAAGTAGATTATTCATAAATGAAAATATTCTCAAAATATTGTCATACTAAGCGATCATGCATAGAGCTGTGGAATTTTAGCACTTGTAGCATTCTATGGTTTATCTTTGTAACAGTTAACGTCACGTAAATGCTGTGTAACAAACAACCTTAAAATCTCAGAAGGATATAATAAGCATGCATTTAATTCATTAATATGTCCACCAGCTGGAGTAGGCTGGCTGATCAAGTCTGCACTTGGCTAGTTTGAATGGGGTTTATTCATTTGTCTGTGGCCAACTAGAGATCAACTGCCCTAGGCTAAGCACATCTTGCTGTGACTGCTCCACAGGTCTCATCCTCCTTCTGCAGCCAGCAAAGGAAGCCAGACATGTTTTAATGCCATGGAAGAGATGAATGAGAATAATCACCTTCTGTCTGCTGACATCACATCTACTAACATCTCATTGGTCAAGTAAGTCCCATATTCAAATCAAGAGTCAAGATGAAAAGAGGGTGGTGGGGGGCTTCCCTACCCAGAGTAAGCAGGCACCAGAAAATCACATAGCAAACTGCCTGGTTACAGGGAAGGCTACTAATTGGGAATATTGATGCATTGGACTTCAGTCTTGGAAACTTCCTTATATGCTATAAAAGCACCATGAATGCTAAGTTACGGAAATTGCTGAAATTCATAAGAAGAAATGAGCCCAATTCAGTTGGTTGATAGATACCATATCATAGAACAAGTTAAGAAAAGTAATTTATACTTTTTAGCAAGATAATGTGTATCTCATCTATACTTCCTCTGGTTTATTCAGCTGATTGGACCAGGTAAACTGTAACATTGAAAGATAATCTTGAACACTGAAAGTAAATTAAAAATAATTTCAAAACTCATTTTGAAAGCATTTTAGATAGCGCCTCTTGAGATAAATAGCTACTTAAAAAAATGACAGCATAAAACCAGGTTATGAAATATTACTTTAATAATTATTAGGAACCAGCCAGTCCCTGGCTCTACTTCTTGTCTTGGGATACACGTCCATGTGCTTGTTTTATGTTTTGAAGCACTGTACAGAAAGAGTTATGTGTGCATTTTATCAGGGACCTGGGGGCTTGGGTCAGGCAACTGAATATACACTGAGGACAGAAGTCAAGACTTACTCCCCTATTAAGTCTTTGCTGGTCCCAACCTCTGTGATGTGATTTGGATGGACCAGCGGAAGGTCTTACAAAAAGAAAAGAAAAGAAAACGTGGAATACCATGTCTAGCAGCATTCCTGTGGTATGCTGCAGTCAATAGTTGCTTGATCTGTGTTCTGCCTCCTTGGTTGGGTCACACACATTCACCCTCTGTACCAGACAGTGCGAGTGAATGTCCAGCCCACTCAGCCAACGATTCTGCAAGGAGTGGTAAATCATTTCGGGTGTAGAAAAAAGCAGAAATTATTTTATGGGGTTACAGCTTGTAAATTGTTTGCTTTGAAATGTGTCTTGAAATGAATTTTCAAGATATGGGAGCTAGTCCCCTGTCCCCTTGACTTACAAAAGAGAAAAATTAGATCCAGAAGAGAAAAAACTTGCTGAAGCAGGTGACTGTCTAAGCGGGGTCAGCAGCCCACCATTCTTTAATTCAGTTATAGATTCCCTCACTGCACATCAGCATCACCCCTGCCAGCTTCATCTCCTCATAGGAAGGTTCAGAACAAACAGAGGCTTTAATGCCAGACCACCCCTGCAGAGCTGGGTATCCCCAGTGGCTGGCAGTGGCCACCGTGGGTGTGAGATCTAGCATGCACCAAGAATGTCCACGTGCTCCTCAACACCGATTCCCCACAACAGACGTGTGGGCCGTTCAGATTGCATCACTCTCACTTGACAGATGAAAATGCAAAATGACCCAGAGAAGTTCCACCTCCCTCAGCTCCAGCCACCCCCAAAACACACAGGTAGTAAACATCAAGGAAGACAATGCCCTGTAGCTTCAGACCCCTAAACTCTTGCTCTCTAAATAAACATGTGTCTGCATACCATGCTTTTTCTATATATTTTTTGACCTGTCTTCTATCTGCCTATCTAGCCACACAGCCACCACTCAACTAGTATTTATTGAGTACTTACTATATGCCCCTCATTATTCAAAGACCTTGAGGTTTGAGTCTGGAATCAAACAGCAGCAAAAAAAATGGGACTTCACCTCCTAAGGGATATTTTTAACCTAATTTGTCCACAATATTATCATCTGGAGTAGAGCAGTTCATGAAATAGAGAACATTCTCTGCTATTCAAGGAATCACCTTCTAGTAAGGAGGATGATTAACAAAAAAATAGATAAGTTTAACAGTAGTAAGAACGAAGGAGGAAAAATTAAAAAGGCAAAAGGCAAAAGAATTTCATGAATAGTAAGAGGTAGCGTATGAGACGAAGAGGCCAGAAAAATCAGCACTTAAGACACAATGCTAAGCCTCATTCATTCACTCATTTATTCATAATCTACTCATTCATTCACTCATTTATTCATTCACATATTCCTTCCCTCATTGTCCTTCCAATCAAGTAATCAGCCATTCTTTCAACTACTCATTCAATGATACAGAAATGTATGTATTTGATATTTTATTCATCCACTAATCCAAAAATTAATTGGTTCTTTTACTCATTCATTCATGTAGTCACCAACTTATTTACTCATTCACCCACTTTATTCCTTCATTTCCTTTTTCAAACATTTATTCATTTACTAGATATTCAGTAAACTCCTTCATTATCCTTTGGCACTAGGAAAAACAAAGAAGGTACGAACAAGGCATTTGGGGGGAAATTTTCCCAGGCTGTTCCCTAATTGTAAATTTGTAACTGTGTTTTGTTTAAGTGCTTACACTGAGTGCTTGCTGGGCTCAGTGCAAGCACTGAGCTCCTGGGACATCAGATAACACAGCCACAGTGCCAGGGGCTTTATCACAGCCTAATACTACTAAAAGGATGCTATCAGACTTAACCCTGTCACCTTGAACCAGAAATGAATAATGAGCACCTTTCACAGTTAATATTAATCCAGGCTGTCTCCATATATCATTTGCCAGAAGGCACAACTTATCCTGGGTCCAGGAGCTCTGGGACAGCATGCAGAGGCCATGGGCGACTTCAGGGCAAGACGGTAGAGTGAATTCACACTTTGAAGCTGAGTTTGCCCATCCAACCTCAAAACACATAGCAAGACAGATATAGATAAAAGAAAAGAGTAAAGCAGACATGGCAATAGTCAAAAGCAAGACAAACATCCACAGGGAACAGAAACCCAATGCATAAATGAAGCTAGAGCCACAGGCTGCTGGGGCGTGAACTTGGAAACAAGCGTAGGCAGTAGGGGTTTCACATCGTAAGGATCACGTTTTTCCTTTACTGAATTTGTCCACAATATTATCATTTAGATGTGTCATCATGTAAAATGTTACTAATGAAATATTAATATTTTCTGTTCTTTGTACTAAATCTTCAAACTCTTATTATGTACACGTATAAATGATATATATATATACACATTATATACATTATGTGCACATTATATACACATGGGGTCCATGTCAATTTGGAACAGCCACATTCAAGCTCTTCATAGCTACATCTGGTCAGTGGCTACTGAACTGGATACGCAGATCTCAAGGGTGGTGGTGATACTGCGGACAATGAGAGTAAAATGAAGGCAGTGAAGAGGAAGACCACATTTTTTCATTTGCCAGTAATGAGAACCACTGGGCACGGACACGGAACTAGTCAGTTAACATCACGGTAAGCTTTGGGGTAGGTATTCTTGTATCCCATTTGTAGCATGGGGAATCCCAGGCACAGGCAAATTCAGTGACGTCCCCACAACCAAAAACTAGGAAGCAGTCACATGTGAACCAGAGTAAAGGATGCCGCAAGTCACGAGCTTTAGTGGGCACTGCTGCCTGTCACGATATGCACCTTTGGGCAAGAGAATCTGCACGCCATGTGACTCTCAGCCTAGAGGGTTGTCTTCTTTTCACAATACTTCCTGGCTTGCATGGTGACAAAGGGAGTGACTTCTCATGTCTTACTGTCCTTTAGCAAAGGAATCCAGCAGGAGCGCTGTCACCTCCTCCCTCCTTTCCCTACCTGATTACTGGGCTCCAGGAACCACCGGATCAGCATATCTGGTGCCCCACCCTCTTCCCTCTGCCCAGGCCCCTGGATACGGGGTACATCGCTTCTCCAATATTTACTGCACGTGGCAGACAGATGGATCCTTGGAGCTGCTTCCAGAGAACCAAGACCCAGACATTAAAATGAATTATGAAAAAAGTACCCTGTCTTTCTCCTTGTTTGCTTCATCTACTCTCCAGTAAATAACCAGAAAGCACTTAGCAAGGACACAGGCCGGGAGTGTAAATAATCAGGCCCCTTTGTCACTGACAAAGCTCTGGAAACAAAGCTGGAGACACTGCTGCCAGAGAGGTGAGCATCAGGCGACCTGTGGAGCCTCCAGAATAGCCTCCCATCTTGCCTTCTCCTCCTGCTCCTTCCTTGGGCAAATCGCATGCCTGTTTTCCACCAGAGTGTCTTCATCAGTACATGGGGTCAACAGTCCCCTGGCAGTTTATATACAGAGGTAAGGCATTATTGATTTATCGAAATGATTTTTTTTAATCTATATGTTATTTTTTTATTCAGTCATTTAAAAAGCATCTATTGCACGCATGCAGCGTGCCAGGCACTGCACTACATTTAGCCTGGGGATTCAATCATGTGGGCCCTCTATCCATTTATTCTAGAGCACAAATTCTTTTTTTAAAATTTATTTATTACTCTTTGAGTTCTGGGGTACAAGTGCAGATCGTGCAGATTTGTTACACAGGTATACACATGCCATGTGGTGGCTTGCTGCATCCATCACCCATCATCTACATTAGGTATTTCTCCTAATGCTATCCCTCCCCAATCCTCCCACCCCCTGCTATTCCTCCCCTAGTCCCCCATACCCCAGGCCCTGGTGTGTGATGCTCCCCTTCCTGTGTCTGTGTGTTCTCATTGTTCAAAACCCACTTATGAGTGAGAATATGTGGTGCTTGGTTTTCTGTTCTTGTGTCAGTTTGCTGAGAATGATGGTTCCCAGTTTCATTCATGTCCCTGCAAAGGACATGAACTCATCCTTTTTATGGCTGCATAGTATTCCACGGTGTGTATGTGCCACATTTTCTTTGTCCAGTCTATCATTGATGGGCATTTGGGTTGGTTCCAAGTCTTTGCTATTGTGAACAGTGCTACAATAAACATACGTAGTGCATGTAAATTCCAAGGAAGCAGGGAGGGGCCTTGTGCATGTGGTTCTGCAGGGGCTACAGCAGTATCTGTCTGCTGTTTATCAAAAGTTGTTAAAAGAATAAGGCCCCTGACTTCAAGTTGCTCACATTCCCCACAGGAAGATACCCAGATCAAAAAACAACAGCGAGTGAGACAGGTGATGGTGGAGAGATACAGGATGCCGTGGGAACCAAATTTAGGTTTTGGGTGTCAATGCAGACTTCCTGGAGGAAGATTTTTCTAAACTGAGGTTGGAAGGATAAATGCGAGTGAACTAGATGAGCAGGAGGTGTGGCTGTGGCTGGCTGCACAAGGTCGTTGGGAGTCTCCCAAGAAAAATGCAGACATGAAGAGCAGATCAGCTGTCCTGCAGTGCTGAGGCTGGAGAAAGATGTGTTCTGACCCACCACTGCGTGGTCTGCAGGCTGGAGATGGAGAGTGAGAAGTAACGAATAAATCACAGGTCTGGGCACACACGCACCTGTCCTTGCCCTTCCTCCCCTGACTGTCGTCCGATGGTCTTGGGACAGTCATTGTCTCTTCTCTGAACCTCAGTTTTTCTCTACAAAATAAGATTAACAATGCATGCCATTGAAAGGTTATTTTGAGGCTGCAATGAGATGAAATCATACAGTCCTGACTGTGGGGCCTGACCACTGGTGCCATAAGCATGCTAGTCACCTGTAGGGTGCCCTGTGGAAAAGGATCTACTTTACTGAATGTCATGGTAGCATCTCAGAGGGTGATTCAGGGTTTACATTCTTAACACCTGGTAAAGCACTTAACCAATAGCTATTATTTATTACACAGTGCTTTAGAGACATTGCAATTGTCCAAGTATAGCATAGATCCAAGTACCAGAACCATTGAGAGCTGACATTTTCCAACTCCAAACATCTAGGGGACAGAGAGAAATCACCAGGAAAACTTCTATGTCAGCTAATGCCCCTGTATATCAGAATATTCAGGTTTGTTCACTCGAATCTTCTTCCCAAGAAAGAAATTCTGACCCTAGCCTAAAGGTTATCTAGGGCCTAACAAGGAGTTTCCCTTTGATGAGTATTTGCATGGATTAATCAAAAGTGTCAGTCTCAGTCCAGCCTGATTTCTGTCTATCGTGCTTAATCAGGACATCGCTTGCCTAAAGGTCACAGTGGAAGGAGTACAGAAATGAAGGAAGAGAAGGGAGTAAAGTGAGGAAGGAAGGGAAGGATGGGAAGAATGAGGGAAAGAGAAAGGAAGAAAGAAAGATGAAAAAAAATAGAGAGAAAGAAAGAGAATACATGGAGTATAAGAGTGATTATGAAACAGTGAATGTAATAAAAATGAAAAGAGCGAATGTAATAAAAACGAAATTCATGGAGAAAGGAGTGACTAAGAGAAGGGATGAGACAGAGATTGAAAAAGAAAGAAACAGGAAGAATTAATCCAGAAGCACGGTGGGTTTATTCATTATTATCCAAAAGATTTCTTTTTTCCCCTCTTCTTTAAATCCTAATTTAGATATCTTGTGGTATTTCTGCCTTGCTGGATATAATGAACCAATAATATTCACTCTGTCATATGAACTATATATATATACACATATATATGTATATTCTATTCCAGGTTATTATGAAATCATATACAGGTTTAGAAGTTATTTAAAAATATGTAACAAAACTAATTGGCCATTGTTTTCACCAGGGAAGCTGTCTCTTTCCTTATAAAACATTTTTGTTTACACAGCCCCCTTTATGCTTTCTGTGTACATGTGTGTGCATATACACATGTGTGCGTGTGTGCGTGCGTGTGTGTGTGTGTGTGCGTGCACAGAAAGGGGAAAATAGTCCCAGTCGTCATTTGTTGCATGTTTCCATTCTGTCAAACCAGGATGATCTAAATTTGAGATAGACGCAGATCCAGCAGTATAATTAACCTACAACCCCTAAAAAAGTCCGTATCCCAGTTATAGAGATCCTATATCGGGGCCTGCCTGAAATTTTAAGTTTACCAAACCTTACATTTGGACCTTAAAACTGGGCCGCAATCAGGAAAGCCATCTTCTCAGCTCTGAGATTTGCCAATTAAATTTTTTAATCTAAATTTGGAAGCAGGTCATTAGCATATCATTATTGATGCCACATGCAAGCTACTTTTTTTTCCCCTCCAAGAAAAAAATAAATCACAGCATTTCCAGCACACATTTGTTAATATAAAAATTACCATATCAATAAAACGCCATTATTTGATAGGAACTGCCCCTCTCAAAAGGTTCCAAACTATTGTTTGGTCCCGATACGCATGCTCTTGGTGCAAGCTTTTATTTATTCATTATTATTATTGTTGATTTTTTTAGTCCTTGCGCTGACTGGGGAAGCTGTCCATTCCCACCAGGGCTGACCACCAACCCCCCCATTCCTCCTGAGGTCTCCACGGTCCCACGCTCCATAACAGTGACCTTTTGACAGCGCTGCATACTCAGGCTGGGGGTACGGGACAAAGGAATACATTTTCCAGTGAAGAGCCATCATGAAGTTGGGCAGATGGATGTGAGATGTAAGCTCTTAATTAGGGCCGCACGGCTGGTTGACTTCTCAGGAGACACAAAGGTGTGTACACAGAGCCCCCAGGCTCACCTGCTTCTGTAGCCTCTGCCCGTTAGCTGCGTGCCTCTCAGAATTTACCCGAAGCATGCAGATCTGGGTGGGGGGTGGGGGTGTGCCTTTATTCTAAGACAGAAATCAGCAGTTTAGCATGAATATTCTCAGCTGGCAGATGGGAGAGGGCGGGTTGTCACGTCAATAGAATCCGATCCGGTGGTTAGGTAAGACCTGGGGACAAAGATGGAATTGTTCCAACATCAACCAGGCAATACAGTAACGACAATCACCTCCTGCATTTGGGAGGGCAGGAGGAGAGCAGGGTGGGGGTGGGGAGTGAGGAAGTCCATGTTGCTGAAGTGCTGTTCTTTCTAGAGCATTTGCATTTGTCACTATCTTGAAACCTCCAGCCACCCAGGCAGACACGTTATACTGTCTCTATCTTCCAGAAAAGAAAACCAAGACTCAGTGAAGTAAGTAGTGACCAAATCGTAGATCCGGGGAGCCAAACCTATTTCTGTCTGAAGAAGCCTGAACCAACTATGACCTGTTTTACTCTGCCGTGTCTCCCAGAGCCTCTCCCCGTCCCAGCACAGAGTCTTTCAGTTCAGATGCCATTTAGTGAGCGACTATTGTGTGCAAGTGAGGCCCTGCGTCTGTACCCTCATGTCACAGATGCAGATACTGAGGCTCAGAGACATGACATGGTTTCCCAAAACGGCGCCGCTGGCACCTGCTGAAGCCAGGGCACAAAGCCCAGGTCTCCTGGCTTCGGGTCTAATGCTCTCCCTTCACTCACGCTGTCTCCTTGTTTTATCTCACCCAGCATGGTAGCCTGGTGCACGAAGAATCTGCCCCAGCCCCCTAAGTTATGCTGACTCCAAAGGAAGCCTGGTGATGCCACAAAGATTTGCACGCTAGAATCTAAGCCTCCTGTAGATAAGACTAGGAAACCCAAAATGCTGAGAAATTTAGGCACGTGCTCTTCTTCATAGCAGGGTTGGAGCCAGACCGCTGCTCTCCCAACTCAAAGCTGAAGTCTTTGTCCATGCACATTCTGCTAAGCTGAACACCCTGTGAGTCAGGCTAAAGCCCAGCGTCCTCACTGGTCCAGTGTCCTCTAAAGTTATCCTTGCCAAGTCCAGGGTACGACATCCTTCACAAGGAGTTGCTGGGAAGGAAGCCAGGTTCTGCTTCTTGTCTTCTTTCTTTCCTTTTCTCTTCCTTTCATATGTTTTTACCTTTCTTCCTTCCTTCTTAAAAAAAGAAAAACTATTTTGAAAAACATTCCTTACAGAAAAGTTACAATAGAAAGAAAAGAAAAAGAAAGAAAAAGAAAGAAAGAAAGAAAGAAAGAAAGAAAGAAAGAAAGAAAGAAAAAGAAATCCTAAGTCACCTTTCCCCAAATTGCCTAAGTCAGCATTTGCCACTTTGCATTTTTCTTTCTCTTAATGGAGGGATGGAGGGATGCTGGGTGAACAGGTGAACATGTGAATAGATATAGATAGATATCAATACATACATATGTATATACACATCTACATACACTGTATATATGTGTGTGTGTGCACACACATGCACACATACACTGTTATTTGTTTTTCTGAGCTATTTAAGAGTGAGTTACAGCTCCTTTACTCAGAAATACTTCAATGTGCATTTCCTAAAAATAAAGGCATTCTCTTATATCACCATGGTGCAATTATCAAAATCAGGAAATGAACACTAATATAGTGCTATGTTCTAATCCACAGACCTTATTCAAATGTTGTAAATCATCCCACTACTGTTCCTTGGAGCAAAGCAACTTTAATTTTTCTGGTCCAGAATGAAGTCTAGAATCCCACATTTTACTTGTGTACTCTCTCTAGTCTCCATTGATCTGGAACCATTCCACATCCTTTCTCCGCCTTTCACGAACTTGACATTTATGAAAAGTACAGGCCAGCAGATTTGTCGAAAGTCCTTTAATTTGAGTCTGTCTGCTGTTTCCTGGTGATGAGATTCAGGTTCTGTGTTTTTGGCGGGAATGTCACAGAAGTGACGTTATGTCCTCCTCGGCGCCTGGGGGGCATGTGATGGCAATTAGTCCCATTACTATTGATGTTAACTTTGATCACTTGGTTAAGGTGGCATCTGCCAGATTTCTCTACTGTGAAGCTACTCCTTTTTCCTGTTTAAATGAATTAAGTGTCTTTTTGTGAGATGTGTTGAGGGTATGCAAATACCTGTTTTTCATTATTCTTTGATATTTGATATTTCTTCTCTGGATCAATTATTGCTATGATAGTGTCAAGTGGTGATTTTCCAATTCGTTCTTTCTGTTTACGTTTATTAGCTTGCATTCTGTGGTAAGAAAGAATCTTGTCTTCTTTTCTATTCACTCCTTCATTCATGTATTCATCCATTTATGTTGGTACAGGCTTGTGGATTGGTACTTACTCACTGGGCCTCCTCCCTTCATTCTCTGTCTCTGTCTCTCTCTCTCTCTCTCTCTCTCTCTCTCTCACACACACACACACACACACACACACACACACATATTCAAAGAAAACAAACACTGGGGATGTGGCACAGGGGCAGGTTGGAAAGCCGCATGATGAGTTTGAAGTCTGACCTCCGGAAGGAGACCTGCAGGCAGGAGGGCGGGGCTGGCAGGAGCAGCAGAGGCCGGCTAACAGGCTCTGTGATAGGGTTCGCTGTCTCTCCTGCCCTCAGCAGAGAGGCTTAAATATCTCCTTCTTGGACAAACAGATCAATACAAGCTTTTTAACATCTTCAATGAGAGCTCATTAATGCTCTCTGGGTGTCCTCCTGCGGCCGGGCTGACCTGGGAGGAGCAGGGGAGACTGAACTGCAGACAGATAATTATCCCAGAGATAACACTTCAGATCAGCTCCTGGCAGCATGTGAATCGTTTTCCTAATTATTCAGGACAGCAGCTAGTGAGAGTGCAAACTAATTGAAAATACGTGATGATTTATTTGCGTGGCTGAGGCTCAGCCCATGTACTGGGTTAAGTACAGAGCACCCCTCAGCCTCTCAGCCCGTCGCTGAGGCCTCTTGGGCATCATGATGCAGACAAGGGTGAGAATATCTCTGCATTAGTCATAAACATATGAGAGATGGTAGTTAGGAAGGACTTTTCAAAAGACGTGGGGAATCTATTGTTTCACTTTTACCCCTCGAGTAAATAAAATTACTAAGAGTTGGTACTTGGTCCACGCGATTTTGTCCAACTCACGGAATTTCTTTTACTAAATGGCCTTTGATCTTTTGACCACATCTTTCCCTGAGGATAGGCAACACCGCACTGCTACCTGCACCATGAGGATACTGTTAAGGACCCTACATTTGTACCTTTACGAAATCCTGTAGGATATTAATTTATTCTTGAGTGTTAGGCAGGCAAGAATCTGTTTGCCTGAAAAACTACACTCCTTTGGGACCATACATGTTAAATTTCTTGCCCTTTTTGACCTAGCTACCAGGAAGCTCAAGGCAAAATTTTACACTTAGCTTGATTAGATAGGAGCTTATACCCTGCACTTCTACAGTAAAGGCAATTTCAAAAGGTTGCTGCTTTCATTCTGATATAAATATCATTTCTCCAATACAGAAATTGAAGGAACTTTAGTAGTTAAGAGTCACAACTCACTCCAGAGTCCAAGCTCATGCCAGTTTACAATATATTCTTCTTGGATCGCCAAAGGCATCGTTTACCTGGGCATGCTCTAATGCAGAGGCCAGCAAACTTTCTCTGTAAAGAACCAGTCAGTAAATATTTCAGACTTTGTGAGCCACGTGATCTCAACTCTACTGAACTCTATAGCCATAGCATAAAAACAGCCATAGACAGAAATTCAGAGTAATTCGATTCATGAATGTTAATATGCTCCAAAAGATGCATATGGACACCAAGACTTGAATTTTACATGGTTTCATGTGTCACAAAATATTATCTTTCTTTGAATTTTTGTATAAACTCTTAAAAAGAGTAAATACCATTCTTAGTTTGTGAGCCATCCAAAAATTGGCAGTGGCCTGGATTGGGTTCACAGGCCATCATTGCCATCCTTGCTATAAAGAAATATGTGGGGCAGGAAGACGAGGTAAATGTTCTCGGGGATAATATGTCCTTCTGTAGAGGGATACGAAAGATGATTGATACATCATTGTCAAGCTAAATTAAATTACAATTAAATCAAAATCTTTTCTTCTTAGAATATGTGATTTTGTAAGCACAAGCAAAACTGAGGCCAATCCCGTTTACTAGGGTAAAGTATGGATTTGCACACAGACTGACTTTTGTGAATCTTGTTTAGAAAATTTGCTTTTTCATAGTATTATTGTAATCTTAGTCAATTAAATGGATCCTCATTCCAATAATGGTATTGTTGACAGAACATCATTAACAAAACTGAAATTTGGCAGATTGGTGAAAAGCCAAAGGAAGAAGTTCTCTAGCAGTACCACTTACGGTCACATTCCCAATGAAAACGTATATATCACCACCATCAATACCATGAGCACTATGACTACAACCATCATTACCATCATCACCACCACCATAAGCACCAGCACAGCCACATTTACCAATATTATCATCACCACCCTTGCATCCATCACCACAAGCATCACTACTGCTACCACATCATCACCTCCACAACCACCATCACAGCTACTACCATTACCATCATAATACCCAGTGTCACCACCGTTATCACCATCAAAACAGCTGCCACCAATACAACCAAAACCACCACCACCACTGTCAAAACAATCACAACCACATCTACCAGTACTATCATCACTACCACAACTGTCACCGTCAACACTAATACCTCCACAACCACCACCACAGCCACAACCACCGCCACAGCCACTACCCCCATCATCATCATGCCCACCACCACCACCATCAGAACAACTGCCGCTAATACAACCAAAACCACCTCCATCACTGTCAAAACAATTACAACCACATCTACCAGTACTATCATCACTAGCACAACTGTCACCATCCACACTGATCCCTCCACAACCACCACTATAACCACTACCACCATAATGTTTGCAACATATTGTAAACAATTATGATCATGCCACCACCACCATCATCTGCACCATTAAAACAACGACATCCCCTTCTACCACACTAATCACCACCATCACCACTGCCAAGACACCACAATCACTACCATCATTACATCTTCCACCACCATCATCACTACTCTAACCATTGTTGTCATCATTGCAATCTCAAACACTGTCACCACCATCATCATCATAAAAACCACCATCATCATCTCCAAACCCTCCAAAACCACCACCACTACCAAAACAAGCACCACCATCTCATCTTTCACACTCAAGATTAGAGAAAAATGTGACTCAACACTTTTGCTTAATACCAGTTTCCAAGTCTATGAGAGTCTTTGTCTTTCTTCTCCTTCATTTATACCAAAGTCTAAAAGCATATATTCAATTGAGTTATTTCATTTTTACTTACCATTTTAAGGAAATAATCTAAATGTGAATAATTCTACAAAAAGATGTTTTCCAACTAAATATTTATAAGAATGGAAATTTTACCAATATAAAAAGCAAATAATTTGGAAATGGTCAGGTAAATTATGAAATATCCATGTGATGAAAGAGATAAGGTGATTAAGAATGTTTGCCAAGATATTTGGATATTGAAAAATGCACATTATACAGTATTAATTAAAATATGCACAATACACATAATTGGCTTCAGTTATGAAAAACTTCAGAAAAAACAAGACTGGAATAAAACACACACCAAAACAATAATAGTGCTTTTCAACTGAATGATGCATTTATTTATGTGAAATTTTAATTTTTGTGTTTATACTTGTCTTCATTATCGAACTTTTCACTAATGAAAAAGTATTAAGCCTATAATGAGAAAAAGTATTTTGAAAAAAAGATAAGAGATCACCTTTCAGCTTTCAAAGCACAATTTAAAAAATTGTCCCCTCCTCTGAGAAGTCTTTCTTTTCTGGATCTGCTTGGCATTAATCTCACCCCTATCCCACTTTGCTCCCCTACATTACAATTTGTACCCCATTATACACATTTTATTTATTTTATTCATTTTTATGTATTTATTTGAGGCAGGATCTCATTCTGTCACCCTGGTTAGAGTGCAGTGGCGTGGCCTCAGTTCACTGCGACTTGTACCTCCCAGGCTCAAGTGATCCTCCCACCTCAGTCTCCCAAGAAACTGGGAGCACAGGCCAATACCATCATACCCAACTAATGTTTTCTATTTTTTGGTATACACAGGGTTTCACTATGTTGACCAGGCTGGTCTCAAACACCTGAGCTCCACCTACTTCAACCTCCCAAAGTGCTGTAATTACAAGCATGAGCCACCACACTGGGCCATATTTTATATCGTAACGTATACCTTGGACAGGTGTGCACATTCCTATAGCCATTCGGATGGACTCTGGCCTGCTGAATACTGAAAATTTCAAATTTCCTTCCTTCCTTTTTTTCTTCTTTCCTTCCTTCCTACCTTTCTTCCTCTCCCTTTCTTTCCTACTTCCCTGTTTCTTTCCTTTTACAAATACTTATTGAGCACCTATTATAAGGATAGCCCTATTCTAAACCCTGAGTACGTACTGGTAAACTAGACAGGCAAATGTGCCCATTCTGTAGAGCATGTAGGATCTACCTTACAGTCTAGTGGGGGAGACAGGCAATACACAAATATAACAAGACAGATGACCACAGTGGACGTGCAGTTTGCTTCTGCCTGAGTCACCTCCTCATCCTGACGGGTGGGCTTTATGCAGCCCTGGTTGGCAGGCAGTGCACTGATCAGAACCCAGCCCTGCTCCCCAGCACAGAGCGTGGGTTTCATGGGTGTCCTTGCAAGAACACGTGATCCTCTTACCCTTTGTGCTTTCTCTGGGAGCAGGTGCAGGGTTGAGGCACGAACACCTGTCCAGCAGTAGGGGCTGGTTTCTTACCTCAGGGCCAACGCAGGCCACTTCTCTGCCTGGGGTTGGCCCGGGAGTCTAGTACTTCCCAAAACCATGGACCTTGTTTTGATCCATCTGCTTTCCAGAGCAGCTGTTTGACTACTTTGCAAACTAGTGGAGTCCTCCAGCCACTTGGAGGAAAGCCTTACAGGATATGCTCATTGCAGATTCACCTACTTCCCTTTCAGCTGCATGGACACACACACACACATGCACACACACACACAAACACACACACACACACACACACACACTTGCTTCTCTGTCTTGGACAAATAGACTAAAAACAGGATAATCCAGCTTAGCCAAAACACTGTCTCCATTTTTAAACTTAAAAGGCCATCAAAACTTATTGGTGATTTTATTTGACTATTTGCAGGTACTCAGCCTCACTCCCAAACGGACTTGAGAAAGCTCACAGTTATGTATCGGGATCAAGAAAATAGAAATGAGTGAAGAATTTAGAAAAATTAGAAAGTATTGTAGAAGAAATATCACCAAGCTAGCATAAAGTCAGTACCCGGAATGAGGCACTAGGTCCTTCGTAGAAGTCAGAGACACACAGAGCGTCCCAAGATGGAGACAGGATTAATCGCATGAGCCTCTATGTCCTTAAAATAAAATACTTTATTTTCTTTGGAGAAGTCAAGTTCTTTCATCGAGGCCTGGTGTAATGCCAGTGCTGGCTCTGAGAAGTTCTAAGGAGATTCTGAGAACTCTGCAGAGACACAACATCCACATGGGCTGACCTAATGTAAGCATGAATCTGAGTGTCTTGGAGAAATGGCCATGCAGTGTGGGCTTGATAGGGCTGGCTGGGCAGTCATTCCCTCCAGCTTGGTCATGGGCCGGGACCACAGCCAGAGCTTGGAGGACGTGCCCTCTGCTGAGTTCTAGGCAGCTCTTTGAAGCAGCCAGCGGAGAACTCACCTGCTGTGCTTCTGCTGTGTGTCAGAGGGTCAGTGGGAACTGTGCGGTCAAACCCAGAAAGAGCATCTCCTCTGAAGTTGGACAGGTGGTGTTTTATACATCAGTGACAAATGCCAGGGTTGTGTGTTTTTGTAAGTGTCAGGCTTGAACTGAGCAGGTGGGGATGCTAGAGCTAGTCCCCCTCAACTCAATTCTAGCTCAGGAGAATCATGTCACTTTCTCAGATGTTTCCTCATCTGTCAAATTGAATAAAAATAAGATCTTCCTCATACTGTTACAGGTTTCCTGATGAGCTCTCAGAACTGAGACCAGAGCACACTGGGAGTCTGGGTAGGTTTATATCCGCATCCTGTCCCTGTGTCTGAGTGATGAAGATGAGCAAAGGGCTATTTTTAAAGATTCCTGTGGACATTTCTCTATTCCAGCTGTGTGTGTTCGGAGGGGATCAGGGAATAGACAGAGTTTATTTTCATAAAAAGACTGTTTTCATGTTTGGGGAATTAGCTTATTTGGCTTATTGGCTATGAAGGTTGAAAGCATGGCCTTATAAGATGAATTTGAGAGGTTAAGGAGTTAAAATGTTCCGTTTAATAAAACTCATTTCCTTCCTTCTTTCTTTCCTCCCTCCCTCCCTCCCTCCCTCCCTCCTTCCTTTCTTTCCTCTTCCTTTCTATCCTTCCTTCCTTCCTTTCTTCCTTCATTTCTTCTTTCATCCCTCCCTCCCTCTCTTCTCTCCCTTCCTTTATTCTTTATTCTTTCTTAGCATGTATAAGAACATAAATATCATGCACAGCCATGCTTTATTTTTTTTTGTAGAGTGTGAAACTGCTTACGGAGAGTTTTCAGGGAGTTATTGGGACATGAGAGAGAAGACTGAAAAGAGAAACAAGCCTCTGCTCCGAGGAAGGAAGAGTGAACCTCTGGGGATGGGCAAAGGCTAAGTAGAGAGACTGTGAGCCCAGGACCTGCCCATGCTGCAGGATAGTCCAAGTTACCTGTGGATGCGGTGTCTGATACAATGTCTAATATCTAACTTTGAGTGGTTCTTCCCTGTGTTGTAATTCTCCTGGGGTACACTCCGTGTTTCTATGGAAGTGGTTAATCACTGCTGACTGGTAGTTAATTAGCATTTCTTTGGCAAATGAATGAAGGATGAAGGATGCCATCCACTCTGTGAATGAACAGTGGGTAACAGGTGAAACATTATGGGAGGTGATGAAGTCTGAATAGCCAGAGAAGGAAGAGGCTGAGGAGTGGGCAGTGATGGAGGTGACACAGAAGTTCTTTGACAGGGGGAACACTGAGTTTCTGCAGAATGTACTCTTGATATCACCAGGCCAGGAAGCCTGAGGACACTTCAAGCAAGGTTAGAAAGCACATGGACAATTCCTAGAACACAGCACGGGATGAGAGCATCCTCTGCTATCTGAGATGATGTGTGTTGCATTGAAAGGAGTGGAGCATGCCGCTTTATCTCTAAGCAAACATATCGGTTCATGTGTCTTTCCCATTCAAATTAGCCCAAAGGTACCCAGAAAAAAATAAGGTTTTTCAATTGCCAGAAATATTTCCCATCAGTCCCACATGTAGTTGAATGTACTCACCTATTTCTTGAGCCCCTATTGTTTCTTGGCACTGTAGGGGACACGGGGATCCGGGGGCACCAAGAACCAAGCGAATGGCACTGGTTGGTAAAGGCACTCAGAGGAGAAGTGACTTTGAGTCATAGACTATCTGACATAAATTTTAGAAACAATCCCTCGGGACTTCACAGCAGGCAGAAGAAAGAATGGAAGCTCCTTCTAGTGACTTACAAGTACCCGCACCCCAAGGTGAAGTGTGTCTGCAGGGGGAAGAGGAATGGCCATGCCTTGTCATCCCACTTGGTGCCTGGAACAGTGCTGAGCATTTTTAATATGTCCACTCACCTCCTCCCAAGGACCAGCCTGGAAACAAGGCTCGGGAAGCTTCAACACAGGCTCACACGATGGCATTTACAAATGGCGGGGCTGGTGTTCGCTTCCAGCTGGTATTTGACAAGTCTGTGTGTTAAGACGGAACCTCCCAGGATCCAGAGTTTTGTTCCATCTTATGCTTTGTTTTCCACATCTTTTCTTTCTATTATCAATGGACTCAAGACTCCAGATTGATAATCAAGAGGATGCTTGCTGAGTTGAGAAACAGTATGGGGAGCAGGCTGTGCTGAGAGGGGCTGTGTTCCTCACCCCACTGAGAGCACTTCTCCGGGGACTGAATGTTCCTGTTTCCTGAATCCAGGACTATGCTGAATAAGCACAGTCTCTTGAATTCTCTATCTCTTTTTTTCGTCTCTGTCACCCACGCCCCTCCCTCATAGACTCCCTGCAGTCCAGGCAGCCCCTTACTGGGCACACGGCATTTCTTCCGTGCCACAAAAGCACTGTGCAATTGATTCCGTGTCCATTTTCTCAGGTTTAACTCATCCCAGTGAGGCTACTCTAGGAGGGCTCTGCTGGCAATTCTTAAGCCCCCATTTGGAAGGCTCACCCTGGGCAAGAACTGGAGCTAAGATGTTAGGAGAAATTGGGTTCTTAGGAAGAAGATGCTGATATGGAATTTGGAAACAAGATGCCCATCAGAGATCTACACCAGAGAGAGGGGACAGGGGAGACCCTCGAGCAGGGCAGCAGACCTAGCAGAGGTCGGCCATCACAGCTCTGAGATAAGCACTGCCCCCAGGAGACCAGAAAGTGACCGGCTGATGGCTGGTCCCAGGCTCTTCCACACTGCTCAGTGCCTAGATATGGGCTCTCTTTGGAAAGGCACGCACGTGGGCCTGAGATCTGGGTGCTGTCCATGGATGGCTTCCTGGCAAGGGTCTCTGGGCAGCCTGTCTCCATACCAACTACAGATCCTTTCATAATTATTTAATTTCCACCACAATCCTGGGAGGTAGTAACGTGGTTCCCATTTAATAGGTGAGAAGTTTGAGTCCTGGTTAGTAATTTGTCTACAGTCGCACAGAGAGTGTGTTGCAACCAAGGTTTGAGTCTGGGTCCATCTCCCACACGCATACCTGACCAGGTGCCCCAGAACATCTCTGATCCACATTTACTGAAAGGAGCTTGGCTCTGTTTTAAAGACTCTGGCCTCAGCCGGGCGTGGTGGCTCAAGCCTGTAATCCTGGCACTTTGGGAGGCCGAGGTGGGTGGATCACGAGGTCAGGAGTTTGAGACCAGCTTGGCCAACAAGGTGAAACGCCATCGCTACTAAAAATACAAAAATTATTTGGGCATGGTGGTGGCTGCCTATAATCCCAGCTGCTCATGGTGGTGGCTGCCTATAATCCCAGCTGCTCCGGAGGCTGAGGCAGGAGACGCGCTTGAACCCAGGAGGCAGAGGTTACAGTGAGCCGAGATAGTGCCACTGCACTCCAGCCTGGGCGACAAGAGCAAGACTCTATCTCAAAATAACTAACCAACTAACTAACTAACTAACTAACTAACTAACTAAATAAATAAATAAGTAAATAAAGACTGATCTCATGTGCCATGGGTTTATACATACTCGATCTCTCCTCCCTCTCAGTGCGTCATCTTATTCCCAGTAAGAACTGCAACCCATCTGGCAGAGCCTCCCTTTCACCTCTCTGGAGGTTGGAGTGGGGAATTGCCATTTCCCGTGGTGAAGCAGACAGAGCAGCCCCCAGAAGAAATTTCCCAAAGCACCCAACTCCCTGCTCAGATAAAGCAAAAAGCCTGTCTCCTGGCACTCCATCTCCGGGGATGAGAAAAGGGTTTTCTTCTTTCTTTTCCCGGATGAGAAGATGCCTGTGCCCCTGGGTCTGAGTCCCTCATTGGTCTGAGAAAGCCCCAGGTTTCTCCCTCTTGAGGACAACAGACAGTTCGTCCCCAGGACTTTCTGGAGACAGAGGGGAACTGGGCCTGGAGGGCCTCGGTGATGTTTTGGTTTCGGGGGCTATAGGGGCAATGGGGCATTCTTACCTAAACCCAGGTTAAGTGCCTCACCAACCTTCGGGGTCACGCCCTGGAACATCTTTGTGTGCCCATTGGGAGCCTAAATAAATAAATAAATAACTCCCTCCGTCTCTCCACGTTGCCCTACTGTAATTGTATGTTTATTCAGGAGGTTGGCTTTTCCAAGCACCTGTCTTCAACAGCCTTATCGCCGCGTGAGCTTGTATGGGAACCAACACGTCCAGCTGTCATAGCACACAGCCTGCGGCATCTTCGTATGAAAATAAGGCAGGCGGCACCTGATTGGGGAGAATTTTTAATCTCGACAATTTGTGTCTAAATTTGGGGGTGACCAGCCTGTCAGCTCCGGCGACCCAATCGTTCTTTGAGGTCGACGCAGGCGGCAGCTGCCACAGCCTTCACGCTTCTTCTTTTTTTAATTATTATTATTTTTCAGGAGGAAAAGGGGAGGGAGGCCATTGGGGAGGGAGGAGGAAATAAGAGGTGGGGGGAAAGCTGCGCTGCTATTTTTGTCGCATTTTCAAATCGTGTTTTAGTGCAAGAATTTAATTATACATATTTTCATCATTTCTTATATCCTGACATATTAATTAAGGATGCTCTAATTCAGTTTCTGTAGCACCGCTGGCTTACTCTGTAAAAACATTTTACTGTTATTGTACAAATAAGAAATGAAAAGGTAAAGGTAGCAAGGCTCTGGGATGTTGATACACGTGTGCCCCTCCCTCTGCCACCCTCTTCTGTGTCACAGAGGAGTTGGGACCATCATGATTTTACAAATGAAAGGTTGCAGCTGCCCCAGCTCTTCCTACTCTGCCTGGGTCGGCCCTGCAGAGGAAGTGGACTTCCAAAAGCTGCTTTGCCCATGTGGCTATCAGGCCTTCCTGGGGGCCTGGAGATGGGAGGTGAGGCTGAACGCAGGGAAGGGTCTTACAGGGACCATCTAAGGCAGGTCTGCGGGGCCAGCCGGGGCTCACCAGGTGTGTTTTGCATTCTGCAACTGCTTCCAGCCTTTTTATATCCTTTCTCTCTGTTTCAAAAATATTCGGGGTCTGTATTATTATTTCCACTTTACTCATGAGAAAATAAAACCAAATAATTATGAGCAGTTACTGACGTGCTTAACTTAATGCCACATATTGTCAAGCTCTGTCCCTTAGAAATGTCCTCTGCTCCTGGATGGGGTCACAGGACAGCCACCCTAGACTGTTCATGAAGTCTCATATGATACATGGAGAGCAGGCCTCCTCCGCTGGAGAGACCTGGCAAAATCACAATAAATCATGAGATACATGGGTTTTCGAGAGAGTGCACCTGGGTGTAAGGGACTGTCCAGCTCTGTCTCTTAGATGCCTTATAACTTAGTTTTAATTTAGTTATCACTTGAGGCCACATATACAGGGATGGGGAGTAGGGACCTTGTGTCTGAGCTGCAGATTCCAAGGCTCCCCAAAAGGGTATTTACATCTGAAGAGAGGAATGTCCACAGAGCATCCCATGATTGTGGTGAGAGAAATAGGATAGGTTCCCTCCCTACCTGCCTTGAAGGTCAAACTAGTGAATTCCCAAAGGAAATTACTGTGACTTGACTCTGGTCAAGAAGGCCGGGCATGACGGCTCACACCTGTAATTCCTGCACTTTGGGAGGTTGAGGTGGGCAGATCACCTGAGGTCAGGAGTTCAAGACCAGCCTGACAAACATGGTGAAACCTCATCTCTACTAAAAATACAAAAATTAGCCAGGTCTGGTGGTGGGCGCCTGTAATCTCAGCTACTCAGAAGGCTGAGGCAGGAGAATCGCCTGAACCTGGCAGGTGGAGGTTGCAGTGAGCTGAGATTGTGCCATTGCACTCCATCCTGGGCAACAGACCGAGACTCTTCACAAAAAAAAAAAAAAAAAAAAAAAAAAAAAAAAAAAAAAAAGAATAAAGAACAGCCAGGAAATGCGTCCTGGGAAAGCCTGAGACCTGAGAACGTTCTAAACTAGAATCTGAGGGTTGAACAGAATCTGCGTGCAATGGAGCTAGCTGGAGCAGAAGCTTTGGGGTGGGGAACAGCAGTTTGAGAGAAGGAAAAGGTCTTTTCAGTAATTCTAATGAAAGCTGAGATGGGTGGCAGGGAACAGGGAGGCAGGAACCAGTGCTGGCGGCGCTACAGGAAAAGAGCTGCTAAAGCATGCAGGGCACTGTAAGCCCCTGAAAGAGGGGGGTCTCTCCAAAGGACCAACAGAGAACTACTGGGGAGTT
This sequence comes from Saimiri boliviensis, assembly GCF_048565385.1. Lineage (NCBI taxonomy): Eukaryota > Metazoa > Chordata > Mammalia > Primates > Cebidae > Saimiri > Saimiri boliviensis. Next base: position 72,589,420 of record NC_133450.1, on the reverse strand, counting down.
TAGAGTAGATGAGACATAGTCAAATGTGTGCCTCAAAGCAATTGCTATTTTCTTCTTTTCCTCCCTTCCGTCTCCTCCCTCCCTCCCGGCTGTCCTCCTTCCCTGCTCCCTTTCTTCCTCCTTTCTTCTCTCGCTCCCTCCTCTCCTCTCTCTCTCCTTCCTCTCCTTCCCTTTCTCTGACCCTCCCTCTTTCCTCCTCTATCTCTTATTCTCTCCCTTCTTCTTTTTTTCCTCTCTCTCCCTCTTTTTTTTTCTTCCTTTGACTTGCTTACCTTTTCCAAGATGATGTTCACCATCAAGCTAAGAAACATGATTACTGTCAAGCTGAGAAATGTTGTGTGTTTTTTGTTTTTTTTTTTTTTCTGGGGGATTTCAAGACCTGACTAGGGGTTTGAGAAGGTGGGCATAAAGCAGTGAATCCTAAACATGCTAGGATTACATCGGTGATATTGCATAGTTTTCCCATAGTCTGGGAAACCTACCCAAGATGCCCTTGGTGTTTGAAGCTCAGGTTAAGAGCCTCTGCCTGAGGTCCTTGCCAGGCCTGAATGCTAAATAATTCATGCTCCCTCAACCATGTCTAGCCTGTCCGTGCTCATGGACAGCCCGTTTCTTTGTGTTCCCATAACCCCAGGTGACCCGAGGTCCATAACATTACCTGGCTGACAACCTTCACTCTGTTTTCTTGCCTTGGCCTTTCCAACACCAGGTGGTCAGGAGCACACAGGTACTCATAGGTGGAAAGCATCTAAAAAGGTGGCCAGGGCAGAAGATACCATTCTTACTCCTCACCTTGGCTGTTCTGTTTCTTTAGCCCTGGATCACCCTATTGTCAGCTTGTACCCTAAAATGTCCTCTCTCCCCCAAAGATCTGCTCCTGGTGGGGATACAGGACAGCACCCCCGGACTGTCCATGAGATCTCATGTCATACATGGAGAGCAGGCCTCTGCAGCTGGAGAGACTTGGCAAAATCATAATAAACCATGTGATATACCCTTTTCCCCGGAATGGGCACACCTGGGTGTGAGGGTCTCCAGCTCTGTCACTTAGGAAGGAAACAGACTGTCTTTCTGCCTGCCAGCCATTTCCTTAGGGCTTGTGGAACTGCTGAAGGAAGCAATGAAGACCCAGAAAATAAAATAAGTTCTAGCTCCCTCTTGCACCAGGCATACTGCCAGGGAAGCTCCCTTGGGGACGGGGACACTTGTGCTGTGGAGAGAGAGAGCCCATGTATGGGATAAGGAGAAGCTTCAGACCCCTGACTGTGGGACATCAGGCTAAAAAGCACAAGGGCATTCACAGTGTTGCACAATTACCATGTCATGCAATCACTCTCTTCAAAACAACTAATTTTATGTTATGTGAATTTCACCTCAACTTCACTCAAATTTCAGAAAAACGTATTTTTATGGGTAAAGATTTTTTTAACAGGGCACAAGGAATGTTGAGAAAAAGGTACCTGTGGAGGTGAGAGACAGGGAGCACCTGGCCCTGGGGGTGCACCCACCTGTGGGACACGTGCCTTAAGGAGAATCCCTCACATGACCCCCATTCTTGCCACACACATGTGGCTGCTGGATTCATGTGGCTGCTGAGCTCACTGCCACTGCATTTTCTTTCTGTTTTGCTCCAATCCCATTGCCCTGATGCATATGTTTAACAGAACCTCCATGTTTATTGCTTTCTTCCTATTGAGACAACTAAATAAGGCTTTAGACCCACTGGCTGCTTTGGGAGCTATGGTAGCACCTGTATGGGAGAAACCTTAGGAGTGTGCAAAGCCTGCACCTTCAGCAAGCTCCACGATCCATCTTGCTCTCCATGGCTGGACCCGGTCCTAGAATTCTGCCTGGCATGATCCCTTATGCCTCAGCTATGTCCTGGGACTTCTCCTTGGGTGTGTGTTACTACGAATCACTTTCAGCCTCTCTTGTGTCCTTCCAGCCTGAGGCCGCCCAGCTTCTGGGACCTTCCACATGGACCAGATTCAACCTCTGGATTGCACTAATCTTATGAATCCACACTTTGGACTTTGCAAGTGGTCTATTCCACTTCTTCCAACGCCGACATTGTCCTCTCTTAAAGGGGTTACTGGCTGGGCATGGTGGCTCAGACCTATAATCCCAGCACTTTGGGAGGCCAAGGTGGGTGGATCACCTGAGGTCAGGAGTTCAACACTAGCCTGCCCAACATGGCAAAACCCCGTTCTCTACTAAAAATACAAAAAATTAGCCAGGCACGGTGGTGGACGCCTGTAATCTCAGCTACTTGGGAGGCTGAGGCAGGAGAATTGCTTGAACCTGAAGTTAAGGTTTTACCCGGACAGAAAGAAGATAAACAGAAGGCAAGATGGAGCCAACAGACAGAAACCAGGTTGAAAGTGAACCGACACAAGCCCTGATATTTGACATGGACATCAGTGGGCTTTTGCTCCCCACCCTGAGGAAGGGGTGGGCACAAAGCCTGTTGGCCTCTCTGGCAGGCCTGGGAATGTAATACCTAGACAGACACTCAAGTGGCAAAATCCTGGGTGCCCTGAATTTGGAGAGAGCCTTTGGTTTACACACACACACACCTCAGGGACAGACAGCCCTGAAAACCAGGTGCCTCATCCCTGGCCTGTTGGCAAAGCCATTGTGAATTACTCTCTCTCTCCGGAATCTATAGGCCTCTTGACTCTTTCAGACTTCCCTAATAGACTTTGATTCAAAGCCGAAATGAGGTTTAAGCCGCTGATAGCGTGTCTCGGCCACCTCCGGAAAGCAATGCTGGGTGCTGATGCTGGAACATCAGCAAAGCAAAGGGGGATTAGAAGTCTTGGCTGAGTTCTGCCGCTGCGGCTCTGTGTTACTATTAAGAGGGACGGATTAATATCAAGTTTCGGGGATCTGGTCGTTCACTGATACTGCTTAATTATTCAGATAAGTGATCGGCATCCAAGCATGAGTGGCAACATCAATCTCGGGGACATCATCTTTTTTTTTTTTTTTTTTTTTCCCTTCTCTTCTCTCTCTTCTTATTTATTTATTTAGTTTTTGGAAAGAAATGATTCATTTAGATTTCACTGAGATACATATTTTAAAATTCTCATTAAACTGTGAACACAAACAGAAGTCGTGGCTGTGTTAATTTTTTGTTGTGCCTCACATCACAGGAGGAAAGGAGTCGTGTTTGCCGAGGCCAGCAGCCTTCGCCCCTCCCTCCTTCCTGAAATTTGCTCCAGAAGGCCCCGGTGGACATCTCCCACCCTGCCCTTGTGCTCACTGCAGGGAGCGACTTGCCCCTCTCAGAGGCTCACATCACAGGCTGGGAGCATCTGCTCTCCCAGGCTGGGCAGAGGCTGGGGGTGACCCGGCTGCCTCCTGGGTGGGGGAGCCCGCCCCTCTGCCTCTTTGCCTTCTGTCTTGGCTGGCAATTTTATCCCGTGAAGCCTCTTTTTCCCCCCTCTCTCTTGCTCTCTCTGTTTTCTGGGCCCTGCTCCATTTGAGCCCATTGTATTACTCCTGTCGTCCTGATTAGCGCTGTCTGGCTCCGGGCGCACCCACCTGAAGCTGGGATTAAGGATCAAAGGCAGGCCAAATGGAGCAGCCCAGGCTGCTCCTTCCGTGCCTGTAAACACCCTTTAGGTCTCTGTCTTTGACCCATCTGCTGCTTCCTTACTTGAGTCAGATGCTCTGTCTCCTAATTAGGCACTGACTGCCCATCAGGCACCCAGCTAGGCACCAACGGATGTCTCCCAGGCCCTCAGGAGAAACCCCCATCCTCCGCCCCTCCTCGCCACTGCACTCGGGGACCCTGCCCTTCTCCTGTTGCCTGGTTGGCCATTGACTCCCATGGGACACTCCCAGGCAACAGCCAGCTCCCAGGACCCAACAAACCAGGCAGCTTCTCACCACTGGGCCTTCACTCAAGCTGAGACCACGGCCTGAACTAGCCTTCCTCTTCGCGAGGTAAGCTCTTACCATTTAAGAACAGCCGATGTTCTCAACCGTCAGTGTGCATCAAAGTCACCTGGAAGGTATTTCAACATCCCGTGCCCAGGCCCCACCTCAAAGGTTTCACTTCAGATGGTCCAGGGACATGTGGGCAAGGGTGAAGTATTTCTGATGGAAACCCATGTGCTAAGGGGCATTCGTTCTCAGATGGTCAGATCAAGCTCCCCTGTGGGTCTCTGGCAAAGCCTGGTCCATAGCAACAAAAATATGGACCACCATTACGGCCAGGCAGTGGATTGAGGCTGGAGCTCTATGTGAAATGCCTCCCTTCCTCGCACTGCCTTATGTGAGGCGGGTGGGGGCATACACCCCCTCAGCCACTGAGGCGCAGACAGGTAGAGGGCAATGCAGCTTTCTACGGGTGTGTGCTCTCGCTAGACCATGGGATTTTTTCTAGGCAAGGACTGTTTTAAACTTCTTTTCATCCTTGCAGTGGCTTCAATGGTGGCCCCCCAAAAGATGGGTTCATCCTGAACCTCAGAATGTGGTTTTATTTGTCAGGTCTAGCAGATGTAATTATAGTAAGGATCTCCAGATGGGTTTATCCTGGCCTGGGGTGGGTCCCGAATCCAATGACAAATCCTCATTAGAGAAAGGGATGCAGACACAGAGACACACAGGTGAAGGGAAAGGCAGAGGTTGGAGTGATGTGTCTATAAGCCAGGAACAGCACCCCAACTAGAAGGCGTGGAAAAGATTCTCCCTCAGAGGCTCCAGAAGGGACTGCACCTGTCAGCATGTTGATTTCAGACTTCCGGTCTCCAGAATAGTGAGGCAATCTATTTCTACTGTTGCAAACCACCCAGTTTGTGATGATTTGTTATGGCAACGCTAAGAAACTAAATCCCCCAGCATCCATCAGGATGCTTCCCAAGAGCTTCTCAGCACGTCCTTGCCGAATGAGTGAATGAATGGTCATGCCCAGTGCATTCCTGCTCAGAGCCAGGCTCACTATCCCAATCCTTCTGTCAAGGGAGGAACAGCTCCAGGGCCTTGAAGGACCTGCTTATGGGAACACAGAAGCAGGAGGCAGGGTTTGACCCAAGCATGGCTCTGAGATCCCAGGGGCCATTCCCTAGAACACACCCAGGCAAATATGAGGACAAGGTCAAGCCTGAGGCTCCAATTCCTGAGGCTACACACACATCTTCTCAGTCTGGGGCCAGGATGTTGAAGGCCAGCCCGTGTTTCCTAATTTCTTGCTGAGCTCAAGGGTTTCAGACCGCCTCATTGGCTTCTGAGGGTTTTGCTGAGGTACTTTGCCCCAGCTGCTGGAGTGGGGGTCAGGGTGGAGACAAATTAGATCTCCACTTCCCTTTTTGTAAGATCAGCCCCACTGTGTCTGGTTCACATACCAAAATTTCCCATAAACTATTATTTGGGAGAAAACAAAAATAAGGAGAGTTTGCATTAACATAAATAATTGAGATGTCTTCCAGGAAGGTCCAGCATCCTCTGAACTGGGTGCAGGGAGGAAAGCCTTCAGAACCTGCAGTGTCAGGATGCCCTTCCTATGGTCTGCTGGTCTGCCATTCCCAGTGCAGCCTGCAGGCCAACCAGGGTTGAAAATCTGGAGACAACAGATGCTGGAGAGGATGTGGAGAAATAGGAACACTTTTACACTGTTGGTGGGAGTGTAAATTAGTTCAACCATTGTGAAAGACAGTGTGACGATTCCTCAAGGACCTAGAAATAGAAATTCCATTTGACCCAGCAATCCCATCAATTGACCCAGCAATTCCCATATATACTGGGTATATATCCAAAGGATTATAAATCAATCTATTATAAGGACGCATGCACACGAATGTTCATTGCAGCACTGTTTTCAATAGTAAAGACTTGGAATCAACCCAAATGCTCATCGATGATAGACTGGACAGGGAACATGTGGTACATATACACCATGGAACACTATGCAGCCATAAAAAACTATGAGTTTGTGTCCTTTATAGGAACACGGATGAACCTGGAAACCATCATTCTCAGCAAACTGACACAGGAACAGAAAATCAAACACCACATGTTCTCACTCATAGGCGGGTGTTGAACAATGAGAACACATGGACACAGAAAGGGGAGCATCACACACTGGGGTCTGTAGGGGCGAACTAGGGGAGGGGCAGTGGGGGGTGAAGAGTTGGGAAGGGATAACATGGGGAGAAATGCCAGATACAGGTGATGGGGAGGAAGGCAGCAAACCACATTGCCATGTATGTACCTATGCAACAATCCTGCATGTTCTTCACATGTACCCCAAAACCTAAAATGCAATTTTATATACATATATATATATATATATATATATATATATATATATATATATATATATATATAAGAAAAAGAAATGTTCCTCAGTGCAGGAGCCTTCACAATGGAGTGAGAGGACTGGGCTCTTCATGCAGAACCCCTCAGTCCACACAGTACACGGTCTGGTGGCAGGAAGCCAAGCTCGTTCTTTCACCTCTGTCCCTACCATGTCCTGGGCCTTTGAAGAGAGATTTACGGCTCCCACTTAAGCAGTTCCAGGGATGTTTCAGGGGATGTTTTCCTCTGCAGTGACCTAGAAGCTGGACCCAAATGAAGTCAAGGAAAAATGGTATTTTTGCTTTTTATTGGCTGGTTCCTTAGATAGCAGCTCTCAGATGGTGGTTACCTCCTAATAGGTCAGTGGCTTCCGGTCATGTCAATCAGTTCTCCACAGGCACTCTGGGAGAAGTCAGTGACATTCCCAACCTCAAAGCCTTCGATGGGCTTTCCCTGCACCGAGCACGGAAACCTCCTGCACAGCCTCCACCCTCCTCTGGCCTCAGTCATGCCACCCTTGCCCTCCCACTTTATGCTCAGCCTTATCATTCTTCTGTTTCCTTCCTGAAGCATCACGTGGCAGCAGGGCCTTTGCTTACCCTGAACTTTCTGCCAGGAATATAACCCACTCCCATTTCTCCTAATTAGCTTTTTCTTATTCTTCAATTATTTGTTCTGCTTTTTTTTTTAATTTTATTTTTTAATTGCATTTTAGGTTTTGGGGTACATGTGAAGAACATGGTTTTGGGGTACATGTGAAGAACATGCAAGATTGTTGCATAGGTACACACATGGCAGTGTGATTTGCTGCCTTCCTCCCCATTACCTATATTTATTCTGCTTTTACAGGACTAGGGAATCCTGTAAGATCTCCCCAGGCTGGGTCAGTCTTCCCTTTAGAGATGCTGTGCCTTTTTCCCTGTGCTTATGCTGGCTGTTATTAGAACTCTCCATGAGGTGCCTCTGTGCAGCATTGCCTGTCTTTCTGTCTGCAAGCTCAGGAGGGCAGGGGTCACATAGCTGTGTGTACCTTAGGGTCCAGGCATCACCAAGCACATGGTGCACCTACAGAAGTTAGTGGGTGAGATCAAGGAGGGCAGGATTAGTTAACAGAGAGGGGCCAGGCCAGACAATGCTTCAGCACCCTCACACATTAATCTCTGGCTCATTTAACCCTGACATTAGCCTGACTAGTAGGCATTAACATCTCCTTTTCCTGGCAAGAAAATGGGGACATCCGGAATGTAATCACTTGGCTAACGCCACAGGAAGGAACGAGTGGTGGAGGCAGAGGAACCCCAGGTGGGCCATGGGCACAGTCTAAAGGAACAGAGAGTTGGCTCTGAATAAGGGCATTGCCTGAGTCTTATTCTGTGTGACTGTGATGGTTGGCATTGGGAGGAAGATTAAAAACACAGGGCAACAGAGGAATGAGGATGAGGAAGGACGAGTTGGAATCCTGGCTCTGCTATTCCAACCCCCATCAAGCCCTTTAGCCTTTATTAAGTGTTCATGTCTGGAAATGGGTATAATAACACACACTCTTCTGATTGTGTAAGGAGTGGTTGCCAGTCACCATAGATTGTGAGCTTATTGACGACATTGGCTCTTTCTTCATCATCTCGCTCCCAGAGCCTACCATGGTGCCTGGTGTGTAGTATTGACTCAAAAATATCCTAAATACAATGACAGAATGTAAAAAATAACAAGTGCCGGCTGGCCACAGTGTCTCACATCTGTAATCCCAGAATTTTGGGAAGCCAAGGCAAGCAGGAGTTTAAGACCAGCTTGGGCAACATGGCAAAAACCCGTCTCTACAAAAATCACAAACATTAGCTAGGTGTGGTGGTGCACGCATGTGCGTGCCTGTAGTCCCAGCTACTCGGGGCCTGAGATGGGAGGATCACCTGAGCCCAGTGGTCAAGACTGCAATGAGCTATGATTGCATCACTGCACTGGAACCTGGGTGACAGAGTGAGACTCAAAAACAAAAAACAAACAAAAACAGAGGAAAACAATTATTAACATGGCGTGGGGCTTCATTAGTTTATAAAGCATCTTTATATATGCTGTTGCTTTTAGATCTTACATAATCTGAAATTTAGATAGAGGAATTGAATTATGTAGCCTGTCCTGATGAGAGGCATGGCAACTTTGACCAGGGGTTCAGAGGCAAGAAGAGAGATTTAAGATGGACATCAGCATGACTTAGTGGGAGACTGGCCTTAAGGGTGGAAGAGATGAAGGTGTTTCACTGTTACTTTTAGTGTTGCCAGCAAGGAAACCTTTTTAGAGAGACAAAACAAGAGACCACAGCTCTTCCAATTAATGTAAAAAACAAAACTCAAATGAAGACTTAAAAAAATAAATAAATGTGATTAAAAGGTGGTGTCCAAACCAGAGAACTCTGGGAGGGGTAGGAGGTAACACAGACAATTCGTCCAGGACAACAGACACAAATCAAGACTGCCCTGGGCACTCCAGAGCGTACCAGCAATCTACTTAATACCATAAAAGGTTATACACAGGCACAGTATTATGGCTATAATAACAATACAGTTAGGATGATAATTAAAGTAATTTTATGACTAAAATTTTTCTGCCTTTATGTTACTTGTTTATTCTGGCTTTACAATTTTATTTACTTCTATCATCCCAAGTCCAACAGGAGAATGATCTCTGAAAACAGCTCATAGGCATAGGTGATGTGATTCATGTCAAAGTTACACTAATCTTTTTCATTTTCCTCTCTTCTGTTAATCTACCAGCCTGGAATAGCTGCAGGGGGTTCTTCTCAGTGATGGAGATTCCAGACCATAGCTCCCTTCTTCAGCAATCCGTGGCCACCGCTGGGGACAGGTCAGGTCCATAAGGCTGCTGTGTTCATCACTCTGCATGTGAAGCTATGCGTGTATGTGGGTAGATATATATTTGTGTCACACTTTCTTAAGTTGCATATGAATTTAGGAAACCCTTCCATTTAATCGGTTTCAGCTTAGGGAAAAGAAAAGAGTTCATTAAAACTTCACCTGCTCTCAAATCTGCATCTACTCCTCTCAGGCGACCACACATTTACAGTCATAGGTATGGGATGCCCTATAACTTAGTTATCACTTGGGCAGATGAAATTAGAATTATCAAAATTAGAATCATGGAAAGGATTTTTAACAGACCTTTTTAAGAGAAAAAGAAGGATGCCTGGAGAGAGGTAAGATTGTTATTTCTGAGTCTTTTTTAAATTATAAAATATATTCAGCATACAGAAAAAGACATCACATCACATAATAAACACAACTGTCCCCAACCATCACAAGTTTATTAGCTGAATCATTAACATAATCTATATCTGTATATAAATTAATCATTAAAAATATGATTAAAGCCTCTCGTTTACCCCTTTCTCAAACATTCCTTCCCTTTCTCTGCTCAAAGTCAACAAGTTGCCACTTTAAATTTATTTTATTCTTCTCATATAAATTGTATACTTGTCTTTATTATGCATAATGATAATTTATGCTATTTTACTTAATATTAAACTGTATACTATGTACATCATGTAATATACAACATCTAACATATTACCACTCTCATCCTGTTTTTTTCTAAACACATCATTTTCAGATTTTTATCATGTTGTTACATGGATCTCGACTTCATTCATTTCAACTTCTATATGGTATTTGAAGGTGTGACTTTATCACAGTTTTAATATATTCTCCTGTTGTTATTTAGGTTTCTATTTACTGCCATTACAAACTATATCAGAATGAAAATTCTTACCCCTCACTCCCTGTATGTACAGAGTTTCTCTAGGATGTGCAACTAGAAGTGAATTGCTGGGTCACAGAATAATGAACGTCTCCTATCTAACTAGATATTGTCATTTATTTTCCAAAGTATTTTGTACCAATTTATATTCCCCCAACTGTGTCTAAGAGGTCCTACTTACGTATATTCTTTCCAAGTCTTAGTATTATTAACTTGTTTTATTTTTTAAATGTTCCATTCTTATGTTACTTGTATACATGATATATAGTGAGGTTGTACATCTTTTGGTGTCTTTCGTTGTCCAGATTCTCTCTTTGCTGAATTGCTTATTTATATACTTCGTCAATTTTTTCTCTGTGGCTGCCTATATTTTCCATATTGTCTTGTAGGTTTTTGTAGATATTTGTGTATATTCTGGACAATGATGTCTTCTTGACTGTATTCATTGTTGTAAATGTTCAACTTCTATACTGTCATTAGTAAATTTAGTAAAATATATTTGTATCTTGTGTCCTTTTATTTTGAGATATATGTATCTGATATTAAAAAAAAAACTCTTGACTAAAGAAGATAGAAGTATTTCTTCATTTTTTTCTGAGTTTTTGTTTTTATACTGAAATATTTAATCCACTTAGAGTACACTTTTATGAATGATGTGAGGCAGATTTCTAATTCTCTCTTATTCTGGAAGTGAAAGCAATTTTCCTGCACTGTTCATCAAACAGTCCATCTTTTCCCAATGACGGCAGTGACAAATAAACTATCATTAAATCTGACTTCTCTTCTTCTGGAGCAAGCTTAACTTCTTCCCCCTAGTCACTGTTGGAGTGTGATGGTGCCATATGACTGAGTTCTAGACTGTAGAAAATGAGAGGCATGCAGTGGACACTTCCAAGGCTGGCCGAGTAGGAGGTTTCTGAACGGGGAACCCCACACTTCTCTTCCATTAGCTTGAGTTGGTGGATCAAGGTGGACAGGGGCAGCATATGTGGAAAGCACTGGAACCACAAGGTTGAAAGCATGTGTTATGGTCTGAATCTTTATGTCCCCTCGAAATGCATAGGTTTAAATGCTAACCTCCAAGATGATGGTGTTAGTAGGTGGGGCCTGTGGGAGGTAATTACATCATGGAGGTGGAGCCCTCATGAATGAGATTAAAGCTTTTATAAAGGAGGCCCCAGAGAGCTGCCTTACCCCTTCCACCATGTGAGGACACAGCACGAAGGTGCCATCTATGAGGAGAAGGCCTTAGCCAGACACCAAATCTACTGGCACCTTGCTCTTGAACTTCCAGCCTTCAGAAGTGTGAGAACTTGATTTTTTTTTATTTATAGTTTTTGTTGTAGCAGCTTAAGACTAAAACTAAGACAGCTCAGGTTCTTGAATTATAGCTTTTAGGAGAGGCACGTGCCAATCAGGGATTCTTATGTGATAGAAGTAAACTTCTATTGTGTTAGAAAGTATTACGGTGTTTTTCTGGTACAGCAGCTGGCATTTTCTAAAATAACGTACTTGCTAATCCCTATTACTCCCTCTATCATAAATCAAATTTCCAGATGTGCATAGGTAAGAGCAGGCGTCCCCAAACTATGGCCCGCAGGCCGCATGCAGCCCCCTGAGGCCATTTATCCGGCCCCCCGCTGCACTTCAGGAAGGGGCAACTCTTTCATTGGTGGTCAGTGAGAGGAGCGCAGTATGTGGCCGCCCTCCAACGGTCTGAGGGACAGTGAACTGGCCCCCTGTGTAAAAAGTTTGGGGACGCCTGGGTAAGAGTCTGGATTTTCTACTCTGGTTTCATTGGTCTCCCTGTACTGATTATAACTCTCTCACTTATTGATATAATTTTACATTAAAAATTTATGTCTGAAAATCTAAGTCCCACCACATTGATCTTTAAAATTGTTTTGCCTTTTTTCCTATCATGTGAATTTTGGAATGAGTTGTTATGCTCCGAAAAATTTCTATTGGGGTTTTGATTGAAATGACATTGGTTTTATAAACTAAATTAGGTAGAATCAAAAGCTCAACATCATTGCATCATTACAACAGGAAATGGTGTCTTTGTGTGTATACATAAACGTGTATATGTTTATACGTACACACACATACATACACAGAGGTAAGGTATGAAAACAACAATTTCTGAAGAATTCTTGAGAAATTGTAGTAACATTTCTTACATATTTTCTATTCTTGTTGCTTTATAAATGATATATATTATTATTATTCTTTTTTATAGAGATGGAGTCTCACTATGTTGCCCAGGCTAGTTTTTAACTCCTGGGCTCACATGGTTCTTCCACCTCAGCCTCCCAATATGTTAGGATGATAGTAAATTATATATTTTTAAAGAAAAATTTTCTAATCATGGCTCTTTATAGAAATTGAATTGATTGAATAAAATGCACATGTATCTAGCCACCTTGCTGAAATCATCTTATACATTTTGTTAATAATGACAGTTTGATCTCTTCTCTTAAAATCTTTATGATCTAGCTAATACAACTTTATGATCTAGCTAATACAACTGAGTGTTGGACTGAGCATTGACAGGGGAGTCACATGGCTTTTATTTAACTATTATTGGAATGTAAATGTTTCATTAGTGAGTAAGCTGTTAGTTTCTGGAAATTAACAGTTATTTTCTGTTTCCAGTTTGCTGGTAGTTTTTTTGTTTTTTTTTTTTTTAAATTATAAATGGGTTTTGGATTTCATCAGTTGCTCTATATTAACTGATTAGTTATATTTCTTTATTCTGCTAATATGGTGAAAAGTATTCATTTGTCTTCTAATAAAAATGAAGCTTACATTTCTAAATTAACCCAAATTGATCATTTTACCATATTGCTTACTTCAGTTTGTAGTATTTTATTTCAGATTATTTAGTTTATATTCATTTATATTTATAAATAAAATTGTCCTTAATTTTCTTTTTTCATAGTTTCTTTCTCTAGTTGTGTTGTCAAAGTTATTCCAGACCCATAAGGTGAAGTGTAAATATACTCTCACTTCTGTTGATCAGCTGGAAGAAAGCAGATATTAAATATTTCTGATTTGTTTGAACTTGCAGATAAAATCTATTCAGGTTTTAAAAATATTTCTCTCTTTTTTAAATGGTAATCAATAAAGTGATTCAATGTATTGAGTTCTACTTGGACTTTCTAACTGTTCATGAAGAGTGTTTTGTTAATTAGATATTCCCAGGATTCTTTCTCCATTTATATGCTTTTTAAATATACAGCATAAAGTTGTTCATAGTTTCCTCCTATGTTTTCAATCTCTTCTCTATCTGCAATTATTTCATATTACTAATTTCTGTTTTTTATTAATTCCTTCTCTATCTGCAAATCTTTCATATTACTAATTCCTGATTTTTTTTTAATATTTAGTTTATTCCTCTTCCCTTGAGCTACAGTCACTGGATACGACTATAGTATTTTTTTGGCAAAAAGCTAGGTTTTGATTTTATTTATTCTTTCTGTTAGGTTTATTATTTCTATATCTATTTTAACTATATCTAGCTTTCTTCATTTAAGGTTTACTTTTATGTTCTTACTTAAAAAAATCTTTATTTGTATCATAGGGTCATTGATTTTGCTATTTTTTAATAAGAGCAATTAAGACAATTTCTCCTCAAATCTTGCTTTCACGTCATCTCATGCTTTTGATTATAATATATTCATTATAATTCCATTCCAGTTATTTTCAGGCTTTTATTGTGATTTATACTTTTATGTTTAGGTTATGTTTGGGGTGCTTTATATTTACAAATGTGCATGTACTACTCATGTTTTCATCAGAACAGAGCCATATTATATATTTCAAAAGGGAATTTAGCGTGAGTAATTAATTACAATGGAATGGGAAAATTAAAATGCAAAAAGCAAACACTACTCTAACTTTAGGGGTAGCTGCCTAATACGGTTTGGCTGTGTCCTCACCCAAATCCTGTCTTGAATTCCCACATGTCATGGGAGAGACCCAGTGGTAAGTGATTGAATCACAGAAGTGGGTCGTTCCCATGTTGTTTGCATGATAGTCAATGTCTCACAAGATCTGATGGTTTTAAAAAGGGGAGTTTCTCTGCACAAGCTCTCTTTTCTTGACTGCTGTCATTGTGAGAAATGCCTTTCACCTTCCACCATGATTGTGAGGCCTCCTCAGGCATGTGGAACTGTAAGTTCAGTAAATCTTTCTTTTGCAAATTGTCCAGTCTTGGAGATGTCTTTCTCAGCAGTGTGAAAATGGACTAATACACTGACAGTCCTGGGACTGGGAATGAATGAAACAAGGAAGAAGCCAGGGGTAAGATTTCTGTGGAGGGATGCTACCCCGCTGCTGCTTGTCCTGGAGCAGACACTAGGGAGTGGCTCTGGGAGCTCTCCAAGAAGCTGGAGCTAAAACAGCTGTGGCTCTCAGGGTGACATTGGCAGGAACAGGAAGACAGACAGGAAGTCCCACCTCCAGGCTCCAGAGAGTGCTTCCTATTGACCAAAATTTACAGGAAGCCAAATGAGAATTGGTAAATAAGTTTTGTAAAGTCTCACCTCCTGAATCACAGAGCAGATTACAGTAGGTGATTTTGAGCTGAAAATTAATATATATTTAACCAACAAAACAGATGTCAAAATTAGTTATTGCTATCTGACTGTAGTGCTCTTTTCTATTTGCAGCTGATGCTTGAACAACATGGGTCTAAACTGTGTAAATGCATTTATGAGTGGATTTTTTTCAATAAAAGTTTTGCTGAGTGTGCCTGCCTCTCCTGCCTCCCCTTCCACCTCCTGCACCACTTCCACCTCTGCCATTCCTGAGACAGCAAAACCAATTCCACTTTTTCTTTCTCCTCCTCCTCTGATTCAACCTAGTGATAGGGATGAAGACCTTTAAGATGATCCACTTCCACTTAATGAATAGTCAAGTTATTTTATCCTTCTCCTGATGCTGTTAATAACATTTTCTTATCTCTACCTTACTTTATTATAAGAGTATAGTATGTAATATATATAATTTGCATCATATATGTTAATTGACTCTATGTTACCAATAAGGCTTTCAATCAATAGCAGGCAATTAATTAATAGATTTTGGGAGAGTCAAATGTTATACCTCTATTTTTAACTGAGTAGAAGGTCTTCCCCTCAAATCCCTACATTATTCAAGAATCAACTGTACTTTGCTGGCCAATACAACAGAATTTCCATGGGAGGAGTTAAAACTGAAGCTGATCACTGCTCTCTATCTGAGGAGCAGACAAAATTCTGTATTTGCCATGTGCTGATCTAGTAGAAATGTAATGCAGGCACACATGCAATTAAAAATTTTCTAGTAGCCACAATAAGTAACATAAAATCTGTAAAATTCATTTTAATAGCATATATTCCTTAATCTATCCAAAGATTAGCCCTTCAACATGTAATATCATAAAAATATTAAGTTATTTTACTTTTTTTAAAATTTAGTGCTAAGTTTTCAAAATCCAGCACCTATTTTATACTTTCAGCACACAGAAATTCATGTGCTAATTTTTTTAATTAGAAATATCTAATCTTTGTTTAGAGTACATAAAACTTACAGTTTAAAAAGTTGATTTATTTATATGTATTGTTTCAAACAATACATATGAATAACGTTTTCCATTAATTAAATCAAGTATGAGTTTTTAAAATTAAAATTACAATAAAATGAAATTAAAAGTTTATTTCCTTAGTCCCAGTAGCTGTATTTCAAGTTCTCAATAGTCACATGTGGATGGTGTTTGCCGTATTGATGAGCATAAATTTAGAAAATGTTAGAAAGGACAACTGGAGATGCACATATTTTAGACTCTTCAGGTAGGACACTAGAAAAGTAAGATGTCTTCCTCCTGGACTTTAGGGACTAAATACAGACATAATTCCCTGAATGGGAAGCCACAAAGATACTCATAACGAATGTTTAATTACTTCATGAACTCTTGCATGTGGAATAACTTTTTCTTTCTTACCTTCTGAGGAATAACATTTTCTTTCTTTCTTACCTTCAATTGCCTATTCATCTATTAATCCATCCACCTTTCCATCCATCTACTGATTCATCCAATTATTTTTTTCTTCTTGTCAAGGATCACTGAGTATCTCTTTACTAGAGAATATATACTAGACACTATGCTAGGCTCCAAGAACAAGAATGGATATGACATAGTTGCTACAATTTAGTAGGTGTAGCTATCTACATAAACAAGATTTTGCAATTTGAGGTGATAATGTAGCAGAAGTGTGAAAAGATTATATGGTGAGAATAAGCATAAAGGAGTGACAAATTCTGCTGGTAAGTGGAAAAGATGTTTCTGAGAGAGGGAACCGCAAGTGTGAATGTAGGCTGAAACACCAAGCTGTGCTTCAGTAATTAGGAGTAGTGTGGGTGGATTTGTGGGTGTGTAGAAGGGAGTGGAGGTGAAACCAGAAACATAAGCTGGAGCCTGAGTGCTGGAGTCTTGGGCAAGGTGTTTGAGTTCACTCTCATGGATGATGTAGACCTTCTAAAGAGGATTGAGCAAGATCAGACAGGTGTTTGGAAAAGATTATTCTCCAGGGTAGTAATGGAAAGCAGCAACAATGAAGCACTGAATGCTTACATTAACTACACCACTTGATTGGGGTGAAATGTGTTCCTATAAGTTTTTCTCTGATATTTTCTGCGAATATTTCATTTAATGAATTTAATGGTTTATTACCAGTATCTTGGATGCAGTTATCTTGGAACGTGTTGTTGTTGTTTTTTTGTATAACTTTTTTTTAAAAAAAGATTTACTATTGAGAACCACAATACTCAGTAACTTATTCATGGAGTAGTAGCTACTGTTCAAACTAAAAAGCACTTAGTACTGTTTCTTTTTATACCATCAGACATATTTGATTTTCTGTCATTTTTAATAATCAAATTTGCTAAGAAAATCCCATATAATATTCAGAAAACATTTTAAAGCATATACAATGTGTCAATCACTGGGAACAGTGAATAAGGCAAGCATAATTCTTGAAATAAAACTTAAATGGAATATATAGACAAATGGATAACCATGTAGAGTGTTCTAAGATCCCTGTCCATTCACATGCTTAACTCATTGTCTTTGGTGGAAAAAAATGAGCTGTTTATTTAAAAAGAAATTTCATAATAAAGTATTCATCATAGGTGTATTAATCCGGTTTCACACTGTATAAAGAAATGCCTGAGGTTGGACAATTTATAAAGAAATGAAGTTTAATTGAATCCCAGTTCTACATGGCTTGGGGGGTGCCTCAGGAAACTTACAATCATGGCATAAGGCAAAGGAGAAGGAAGTACCTTCTTCACAAGTTGACAGGAGAGGAGAAAGAGTGATGGGGGAGTGGCCATATACTTTTGAACCATTAGATCTTAACAGAACTCACTCACTATCATAAGAACAGCGTGGGGGAAACTATCCCCATGATTCGATAACCTCCCACCAGGTCCCTCCCTTGACAGGTGGGGATGGATTACAATTCTTGATGAGATTTGGGTGGGGACACAGAGCCAAACCTTATTATTCCACACCTGGCCCCTCTTAATTCTCATGGCCTTTCACATTTCAATACCAATTCTGCCTTCCCAACAGTCTTCCAAAGTCTTAACCAATTCCAGCATTAACTCAAAAGTCTAAGTCCAAAGTTTCATCTGAGAGAAAACAAGTCTCTTCCACCCGTAAAATAAAATGTAAGCTAGTTACTTCCAAGATGCAATGTGGGTGCAGGCATTGGGTCAATGCTGTAATTTCAAATGGGAGAAATTGGCCAAAACAAAGGGGCTATAGGCCCCATGCAACTACAAAACCCATCAGGGCACTTATTAAATTTTAAAGCTACAAAACAATCTCATTTGACTCCATGTCTCATGTTCAGGGCATGCTGATGCAACGGATGGGTTCCCAAGGCCTTGGGCAGCTCTGCTTCTTTGGCTCTGCAGGGTACAGCCCCTGTAGCTGCTTTGATGGGCTGGCATTGAGTGTCTAAACTTTTCTAGATGCACAAGGAAAGCAGTTTGTGGATCTACCATTCTGGAGTCTGGAAAATAGTGGCTCTTTTCTCACAACTCCACCAAGCAGTGACTCAGTAGGGACTGTGTGTGGGCTCCAACCTCACATTTCCTCTCTGCATTGCCCTAGTAGAAGTACTCCATGAAGGCTCTTCCCCTGCAGTAAACTTCCGCCTGGACATCCAGGCATTTCCATATATCCTCTGAAATCAAGGTGGAGACTTCCAAAGTTTAACTCATGTCTTCTGTTCACCTGCAGGTCCAACATGGTATGGAAGCTGCCAAGGCTTGGGGCATGCACCCTATGAAGCAATGGACTGAGCTATATCTTGGCCTATTTTAGCCACAGCTGAAGCTGGAGCAGCCTTGACCCAGTGTGCTATGTCCTGAGGCTGTACAGAGTAGTGGGACCCAGGGCCTGGCCCACAAAACCATTTTTCCCTCTTAGGCCTCTGGGGAGTTGTGATGGGAGAGGCTGCCATGAAGATCTTTTAAATGCCCTGGAGACATTTGGCCCCTTGTCTTGGCTATTAATGCTGGGCTCCTCATTACTTATGCACATTTCTGTAGCTGCCTTGAATTTGTCCAGAGAAAATGGGTTTTTCTTTTCCACCACGTGGTCAGGTGGCAATTTTTTCAGTTTTTCACTCTGCTTCATTTTTAAACATAAGTTTCAATTTCAAACAATCTCTTCATAAATGCATATGCCTGTACACTTTCAGAACAAACCAGGTCACCTGTTGAATGCTTTGCTACTTAGAAATTTCTTCATCCAGATACCATAACTCATCTCTCTCAAGTTCAAAGTTTCACAGATATCTAGGGCAGGGGCAAAATGCCACCAGTCTCTTTGCTAAAGCATAATAAGAATGATCTTTTCTCCAGTTCCCAATAAGTTCCTCATCTCCATCTGAGACCACCTTAGCCTGGATTTCATTGTTCAACTCATTATCAGCATTTTGGTCAAAACCATTTAAGTCTCTAGGAAGCTCTAAACTTTCTCACACCTTCCTGTCTTCTTCTGAGCCCTCCAAACTGTTCCAACCTCTGCCTGTTATCCACTTCCAAAGTTGCTTCCACATTTTCAGGTTATTTTTATAGCAGTGTCCCACTCCCAGTACCAATTTCATGTATTAGTTCATTCTCATACTGCTATAAAGAACTGCTTAAGACTAGGCAGTTTATAAAGGAAAAAGGCTTAATTGACTCACAGTTCTGCATGGCTGGGGAAGACTTGGGAAACTTACAATCATGGTGAAAGGTGAAGGAGAAGCAAGTACCTTCTTCATAAGGCAGCAGGAGAAAGAGACAGTGAGGGGGAAACTGTCAAACACTTTCTAACCATCAGATCTCATGAGAATGCACTCATTATCTTAAGAACAGCGTGGGGGAAACCATCCCCATGATCCAATTACTTCCCAAAAGGTCTCTTCCTTGACAATTCGACGTGACTTTTGGGTGGGGACACAGAGCCAAACAGTATCAATAAGAAAAAAAATATTAATTGAGCTGCATAAATATTTAGCAAATGAATTAAATCTATGTTTATATGTTTATAAATTTATTATCACAGACATTTCCTCCAAAAATCAACACCAAGTCTGGAATTTGCTTGGTAAAAGACTGAAAGACACAGGCCCAGGGAGATCAGTGGCCTGTGGGCTCTGGAATGACTTTTGTTGAAATGCTTCATTCTATAGATTAACATTTGTGTAACTCAAGTCAAGATGCTTCATCTCTCAGCATCAGTACGTTCTTTAAGATGGGAAATATACTAATGCCACCCATTGAACAAGCCTGATATGGAGGCCTTTGTGACTCTACAGACTTCCTGAGCTTGGGCCAGGCAGCTGGTAAGCCTAGGGAGCTATCTGGCCTCTGCATGAGCATGTTCTCTTGCCCTTTCTCATGCACTAGAAGATTAGTGTACCCAGGTTAACTTCGAGCAAAAGTCCAAGGGTTGAGGTAAATATCCCAGCTTCCTCTGTCCTCAGCCAGACAATTTCAAGTCAAGTCCACCCAGGTTTCTCAGAGAATCATCAGTAGGAAGGTTTGAGCTTTTGTTGCCCACAGTTATAATTTCCTCATTAACATGTTCTTTGTTGGCGTTTTACCCTCCCTTGGCTCGGATCCCCACACCCACACACTGTTTCCTGGGTTGCATCCTAAATAAATACTTGTACCAAATCCACGCCTCAAAGTCTGCTTTGCTAAGAACTAAACCTTGACAGATAACCCACCTCAACCGAGTGCACATTCTGGAACAGGCTGGAAGCTCAGAGAAGGCTAGTTGCCACTGGAACACCCAGGAGCCCCTCATCCTGTGCTTCCCCAACGTTGTGTGACTTCCAAGCCATAGCTCATGAGAACCTCCCAAGAGCTCATCTGGAAACTGTCCAAATGAGTAAATGTAAATGATTTTGAAGTGGGATCTTGCATTTCCCAAAGCACACAGACAGAATTCATGGTATTAATATAGCTTTTTATTTTGTATTTACTTTATACAGAGTGAAGAAATACCTTAGAAAGAAAGATAGTTCTGATAAAAGGGGTGTACTCTGACCTAGTAAAGTGGAGGCTAAAGTGTCTCAACTGGATTCACTTTCATACAAATGAGAGTAACTTGTCTTAACTGTATTTAGGAGGGAAGCAGGAAAAGAAGTAAAGAGGAAGGAAGGAAATAAGAGAAAGCTGAATTTAAATTATGGAGGCTGCAAATACTAACTGAATGAATGCTAAGGCTACATATTACATTTCTTCCCATAACTAAGCTGTTTAACAAATTTAGTTCCTGATTTAATTTTCATAAGAATATCAAATCATCATATTATCAGCCTTTATGTCTTCCATGAGAAATGGAGAGTTTGGGAGGCATAACATGGGGAGAATGCCAGATATAGGTGATGCGAGGAAGGCAGCAAACCACATTGCCATGTATGTACCTATGCAACAATCTCACATGCTCTTCACATGTATCCCAAAACCTAAAATGCAATAAAATATTTTTTTAAAAAAGAATTGTGGGTTCTCCAGGAAGCTGAGGCCTCATATGAGAGGTCTCTCCTCTTCCTGTAAGACAATCACCCTGTTAAAGGATAAAAATGTGGTGAATTCAGAGACCTTTTCCTGGACACCCTGTCCAAGCCTATGTTTTCTACCTTGCACATGTATCCAAAGTGAATGCTCCCTAATATTAGTGATGAGCTAGGATATGTGAAAACTCTCATATGAAAACTCCCTCCAGGCATAGACCAAATCACAATAATTTTTGTATTTTAGCACTGCACTTCGAACATAGCCAGAAATACATACTGATGAAGTTGGGACTTAAATTTTCATGATGAATTACATCAGAAATATCCTAATGCAAATATCAAAGGTTGTTTTTCCAATAATTTTACAAGTATGGGAAGAACTACTTCTGTCTATGAATTGCTATCGAAGGGGAAACCCATATCAAAGAAAACCCACATATTCTAACTCATTGTTGCCTCCTCATTCTCCCTAACAGGTGGTTTCAGATAGCTCATTGGTATAAAGTATTCATTGGCTTCCTTTGTTAAATATATATTTCTTAGCCTGGTTTCCAAGAGCCTTCAGAAGAAAATTCCATCATGCTTTTCCACATGTCCACATGTATCCCACTGTATGCTGTGGTCAGTCTGGTTTTTGAAGTTTTGCTGAACACACTGTTTTGGTTCTTCTGCTTGGAAGGAAGAGAGACAAGCTTATACCTATCTGAGCAAAAGAAGGGGGATTTATGGAGAAAGTGTCATGTAGTCTATGGAAGACCTGAGCATCCAGGATTCAAAGGAGGAAGAATCAGGCAATCAACCTTAGTGTACATTTGGGGAACACCTTTCATCTGACTCTGCTATTACTGGGACTCAGAATCTACTTCCTAGTGTGTAGATACCCCAGGTCATGCTGCAGAAACTTGAGAGACAGTCCAACTGGTCCAGCTTTGTCCTATCAATCACTTTAATCAAATTAACTGCTTTGACCTAATAAGCTATGTTGATGAATGTGAATCATGAAATTCAAACATGGCTCCTTGGATTAATTCTCTCTGTCACATTCAGGTACATCCATCAAATGCAGATTAGGTCTTTTCAGATAATCTCATATTTCTTGGAGGCTTTTTTCATTTATTTTCACTCTTTTTTCTCAAATCTTGCCTTCTCATTTTATTTCGTTGATTTGATCTTCAATCTCTGATATCCTTTCTTCTGCTTGGTTGATTCAGCTATTGAAACTTGTGTATGCTTCACGAAGTTCTCGTGTTGTTTTTCAACTCCATCAGGTCATTTATATTCTTCTCTAAGATGTTTATTCTCTTTAGTATTTCATCAAACCTTTTTCCAAGGTCTTAGTTTCTTTGCTTTGGGTTAGAACATGATCTTTTAGCTCAGATAAGTTTGTTATTACCCACCTTCTGAAGCCTGTTTCTGTCAATTCATCAGACTCATTCTCGATCCAGCCTTGTTCCCTTGCTGGTGAGGAGTTGTGATCCCTTGGAGGAGGAGAGGCATTCTGGTTTGGGGTATTTTCATCCTTTTTGCACTGGTTTTTTCCCATCTTTGTGGATTCATCTACCTGTGGTCTTCGTTGTTGGTGACTTTCAGATGGGGTCTCTAAGTGAACATCCTTTTTGTTGCTGATGAAGTTATTTTTTCTGTTTCTTAGTTTTTCTTCTAACAGTCAGGCCCACCTGCTGTAGGACTGCTGGAGGTCTACTACTGACCCTGCTTGCCTGGGGATCACCTGCAGTGGCTGCAGAACAGCAAGGGTTGCTGCCAGTTTCTTCTTCTGTTATCTTTGTTCCAGAAGGATACCCACCAGATATCAGCCTGAGCTCTCCTTCGTGAGGTGTCTCTTTGGTTATACGGGGGTCGGAGAGATGCTTGAGGAGACAATCTGTCCCTTATAGGAACTCAAGTGCTGAGGTGTGAGCTCTGTTGCTCTGTTCAGAGCTGCTGGGTAGGTACTAAACGCTCTTCAGGATATTATCCAGGAGAACTTCCCCAACCCAGGAAGGCAGGCCAACATTCAAGTCCAGGAAATACAGAGAACACCACAAAGATATTCCTCAAGAAGAGCAACCCCAAGGCACATAATAAGATTTACCAGGATGGAGATGAAGGAAAAAATGCTAAGGGCAGCCAGAGAGAAAGGTCAGGTCATCCACAAAGGGAAGCCCATCAGACTCAGAGTGGATCTCTCAGCAGAAACTCTACAAGCCAGAATAGAGTGGGGGCCAATATTCAACATCTTTACAGAAGAGAACTTTCAACTTAGAATTTCATATCCAGCCAAACTAAGCTTCACAAGGGAAGGAGAAAAAAATCCTTTGCAACCAAGCAATTGCTGAGAGAGTTCATCACCACCAGACCTGCTTTACAAGAGCCCCTGAAAGAAGCACTAAACATAGAAAGGAACAACCACTACCAGCCACTCCAAAAACATGCCAAATGATAAAGAGCATCAAAACAATGAAGAAACTGCATCAACCAATGGGCAAAACAACCAGCTAGCATCAAAACGACAGGATTAAATTCACACATAACAATATTAACCTTAAATCTAAATGGGCTAAATGCCCCAATTAAAAGAGACAGACAGGCAAATTGTATAAAATGTAAAAACCCATTGGTGTGCTGTATCCAGGTAACCCATCTCACATGCAAGGATACACATAGGCTTAAAATAAAGTGATGGAGGAACGTCTACCAAGAAAATGGAGAGCATAAAAAAGCAGGAGTTGCAATACTAGTCTCTGATAAAATAGACTTTAAACCAATAAAGATCAAAAGAGACAGAGAAGGGCATTACATAATGGTAAAAGATCAATGCAACATGAAGAGCTACCAATCCTAAATATATACACACCCAATACAGGAGCACCCAGATACATAAAGCAAGTTCTTAATGACGTACAAAGAGACTTAGACTACCACACAACAATCGTGGGAGACTTTGACACTGCACTGCCAATATTAGACAGATCAACGGGACAGAAAATTAACAAGAATATACAGGATTTGAACTCAGACCTGGACCAAGCAAACCTAACAGACATTTACTGAACTCTCCACCCCAAATCCACAGACTATACATTCTTCCCAGCACCACATCACACCTATTCTAAAAGTGACTACATAATAATTGACCCTCAGCAAATGCAAAAGAATGGAAATCATAACAAGCAGACTCTCAGACCACAGAGCAGTCAAATTAGAACTCAGAATTCAGAAACTAACCAGAACCACACAGCTTCATGGAAACTGAACAACTGGCTCTTGAATGTTGACTGGATAAACAATGAAATGAAGGCAGATATAAAGATGTTCTTCTAAACCAATGAGGACAAAGCCGCAACATACTAGAATCTCTGGGACACATTTAAAGGACTATCTAGAGGAAAACTCATAACAATAAATGCCCACATGAGAAGCAAGAAAAGATCTAAAATCAACACCCTATCATCAATATTGAAAGAGCCAGAGAAGCAAGATCAAAAAAAAAAAAAAAAAAAAAAAAAAAAAAAAAAAAAAAAACTCAAAACCTAGCAGAAGACAAGAAATAACTAAGATCAGAGCAGAACTGAAGGATATAGAGACACAAAAATACCCTTCAAAAATCAATAAATCCAGGAGCTGGTTTTTTGAAAAGACCAACAAAATAGACAGACCAGTAGCCATATTAATAAAAAAGAACAGAGAGAATAATCAAATAGATGCAATAAAAAACGATAAAGGGGATATCACCGCAGATTCCACAGAAATACAAACCATCAGAGATTACTGCAAAAAACTCTATGCACATAAACCAGTAAACCTGGAAGAAATGGATAAATTACTGGACACCTGAATCCTCCCAGCGGAAACAATGAAGAAGTCAAAACCCTGAATAGACCAATAACAAGGGCTGAAGTTGAGGCAGCAATTAATAGCTTACCACCCAAAAAATAGCCCAGGTCCAGATGGATTCACAGCCAAATTCTACCAGACATACAAAGAGGAGCTGGTGCCATTCCTTCTGAAACTATTTCAAACAATCCCCAAAGAGGGAATCCTCCCCAAATCATTTTTTGAGACCAACATCATCCTGATATGAAAAGCCAGCAGAGACTCAACAAGAAAAGAAAACTTTAGGCCAATATGAACACAGATGCAAAAATCTTCAATAAAATACTGGCAAACAGATCACAACAGCACATCAAAAAGCCTATCCATCATGACAAAGTAGGCTTCATCCCAGGGATGCAAGGCTGGTTCAACGTACGTAAGTCTATAAATGTAATTCACCACAAAAACAGAACCAAAGACAAAAACCACATGATTATCTCAATAGATGCAGAGAAGGTCTTCAATAAAATTAAACAGCCTTTATGCTAAAAACTCTCAATAAACTAGATATCAACAGAATGTATCTCAAAATAATAAAAGCTATTTACAACAAACCCACTGCCAATATCATACTGAATGGGCAAAAACTGGAAGCAGTCTCTTTGAATTCTGGCACTAGACAAGGATGCCTTCTCTTACCACTCCTATTCAATATAGCATTGGAAGTTCTAGCCAGAATAATCAGGCAAGAAAAAGAAATAAAGGGTATTCAAATAGGAAAGGAGGAAATCAAATTGTCTATATTTGCAGACCACATGATTATATATTTAGATCCCATCATCTCAGCCCAAAATCTCTTGAAACTGATGAGCAACTTCAGCAAAGTCTCAGGAGATAAAATCAATGTGCAGAAATCACGAGTATTTCTATACACCAATAACAGACTTAAAGAGAGACAAATCAAGAACGAACCACCATTCACAATTGCTACAAAGAGAATAAAATACCTAGGAATACAACTAACAAAGGATGCAAAGGACCTCTTCAAAACGAACTACAAACCACTGTTCAACGAAATAAGAGAGGACACAAACAGGTGAAAAAACATCCCACGCTCATAGTTAGGAAGAATCAATATCATGAAAATGACCACACTGCCCAAAGTAATTTATAGATTCAACACTATCCCCATCAAGCTACTAATGACCTTCTTCACAGAACTGGGAAAAAGCTACCTTAAACTTCATATGGAACCAAAAGAGAGCCTGCATAATCAAGATAATCCTAAACAAAAAGAACAAAGCTGGAGGCAACACATGCTACCTGACTTCAAACTATACCAAAAGACTACAATAATCAAAACAGCATGGTAATGGTACCAAAACAGAGATATAGACCAATGGAATAGAACAGAGGCCTCAGAGGCAATGCCACATATCTACAATCATCTGATCTTTGGCAAACCTGACAAAAACAAGCAATGGAGAAAGGATTCCCTGTTTAGTAAATGGTGTTGGGAAAACTGGCTAGCCATGTGCAGAAAGCAGAAATGGAACCCCTTCCTGATACCTTACACTAAAATTCACTCCAGATGGATTAAAGACTTAAGCATAAGACCTAACATCATAAAAACCTTAGAAGAAAATCTAGGCAAAACCATTCAGGACATAGGCATAGGCAAGGACTTTATGACCAAAACACCAAAAGAAATGACAACAAAAGCCAAAATAGACAAATTGGATCTAATTAAACTCCACAGCTTCTGCACAGTGAAAGAAACAATTATTAGACTGAACTGGCAACCAACAGAATGGGAAAAATTTTGCAATCTACCCATCTGACAAAGGACCTATATCCAAAATCTACAAAGAACTAAAACAGATTTACAAGAAAAAAACAAACAAACCCATTCAAAAGTGGGCAAAGGATATGAACAGACACTTTTCAAAAGAAGACATACACGAGGCCAACTAACATATAAAAAATGCTCATCATCACTGGTCATTAGAGAAATGCAAAATAAAACTACATTGAGATACCATCTCACGCCAGTTAAAATGGTGATCATTAAAAAATCTGGAGACAACAGATGTGGGAGAGGATGTGTAGAAATAGAAACACTTTTTCACTGTTGGTGGAGTGTAAATTAGTTCAACCATTGTGGAAGACAGTGTGGCAATTCCTAAAGGACCTAGAAATAGAAATTCCATTTGACCCAGCAATCCCATTACTGGGTATATATCCAAAGGATTATAAATCAATCTATTATAAGGACACATGCATACGAATGTTAATTGCACCACTGTTTACGATAGCAAAGACTTGGAACCAACCCAAATGTCCATTGATGATAGACTGGACAGAGAAAATGTGGCACATATACACCATGGAATACTATGCAGCCATAAAAACTGATGAGTTCATGTCCTTTGTAGGGCTAGTAGACATTCATGATAGAGTTGACCTAAATATGATCTGATGTAGACTCATATTCTATTACCAACATACACCTTCAAATTTCTCCATATTTACTTGAAACATTTAAGCTTTCCAATAGCTTTTCAGAATTGGTAACCAAGCCATTCATCTCAGAAGGTTAAACTAAGTCCACTAAGGTCTCATTCAGAAATAGATAGGTAAAAGTAAAATTATAATCCTCCTCACTCACCTTTAATACCACATCTCAGCCTTGAAAAATGAAGGTTTCTTTGAAGGTTTTGCTTTCATCCGAAGGATGGTGATGTATCTTTAAGGACTGCTGCCTTCCACTGGAAAACTAAGCCATTTCTTTTCACTCTCTCAGAGCAATATTGCAATTTGCAATTATTTTCATATCCAAAAAAGTGAAATATCTAGGACAATCAAGGAGTCCAAAAAGAAGCTATGATCATGCACATGGTTAGGGTATGCTGCAAAATAAAATCAAGTAAGTCAAAGGACATGATGGAAAAACTTAAGAGACTCAGCCTTTCATTTTTTTGTTGTTGTTTATATTATATTTTATATCCAGATCCTATCTTTGGGCCATAATATATTCTTGTGAAAATGTATTTTGAAATTTTTTAATAGTGAACAAATCTGTGAATGCTTTTTGTATTTAAAAAAGATTAGTTTAAAAGAGGACATTGGTGGGGCATGGTGGCTCACATCGGTAATCCCAACACTTTGAGAGGCAGAGGCAGGCAGATCACGAGATCAGGAGATTGAGACCATCCTGTCTAGCATGGTGAAACTCTGCCTCTACTAAAAATACAAAAAGCCAGATGTGGTGGTGTTGCCTGTAGTCCCAGCTACTCAGGAGGCAGAGGCAGGAGAATCACTTGAACTCGGGAGGTAGAGGTTGCAGTGAGCTGAGATCACACTACTCCACCAGCCTGGGCAACAGAGCGAGACTCCACCTTAAAAAAAAAAAAAAAAAAAAAAAGGACATCTTCCTGTATTATACACTAAAGAATTTCCAAAGCATGCACAAAACTCATTGTTCACGACCTTCATAAGCAAGTAAAATAGAACGACTAGTGTGAAATTAAACTGAGTCTAAATGGGTGAAGCTAGAATCCTAGAAGCAACATGAATCCACCAGGCCTCAATATTTCAAACTCAACTCATCAAATCCATTCTTTAGTTAGGAGGCACACCTAGATAGACAGGTGGATTGGAATATACACAACCCTTACAGGTAGGCATTCAATACTATATTTCCTTGATTTGAATATCAAGATTTGAGAAAATGACAAGCAGGATGAGGATCATTTTCTGGGTTAAGAATAAAATAAAAAGTTTCATCAGTTGTCCTCTGAGCTTCGACAGGGTAAATTCATCTTCAAATTTATCTTCGTTGCTTCAAATGTCTAATTTGAGTGTTCAGCCTCTAAAATCAATTTCAGATGTCTCTGGGGAGCTGGAGCAAATAGCTCGCCTGCACTGTATTAAGTTAGAGCTGGGGAGGGAAAAAGACTTTTTCTTTCACACATTATCAGTGAAGATGAGTATGACAGCACGAAGAGAAAGAAACCTGACATGTTTTTGGGAACATTAGCATCCTTTAACTATTAATATTATTTAGCATTCATTATTCACAGAACAGAACAACCCAACTTTGACCTCACTTCTGAAAAAAACTTATTGATTGGTATGAAGATGGCATTGCAATTAGCCTGAGACAGGTTGAAATCACCCACTGAAACCCAGAGATTTGGTTCCCGACACCCCTTCAACTGAGTCTTAGGCCAGTCAGATGAGGATTAGACACAGACAGATTCTAGGAACCAGAAAATTCCAGGTGAGTGAATCTGAAGAGGATCTGGCCTGTGGAATAACTTGGTTGAGTTCATTTTTAAAAAGTCCTATGAATCCTAGGGAAAGTGGCAAAGAGATGACTTCCCTGGTTCTGAGATCTTTAACTATCTTGGAATAAAAACGTTTACCGATCATTGTCAGCAAGGATAATTTGCACCAACAGAACACAGAGTTTGCTATTAAAGAACCCAAACTTGGGGAAAAAAAAAAAAAAAAAAAAAAAGCTCTCACACCAGAGAGAACATTTCTTATTCTGCAAACTGTAATGCTTCACCCACAGGGAGACTTTACTCCAGGAATAAAATTTAAAAAAAAAATTACTTTTGTAATCAGGCGTCTCCAATGGAAAACAGTGAGAAGAGACTGGGATCAGAGCTTAGGAAGTTTAGATTTCAAATGTCTCCTTTCCATCTCAGAGCCTGTGGCCACCGCTCGGTGGCATCTCACAGGCAGAGTGCACATTTGTTGAAACATAGGTTCACATTCCTACCATCCACCAACTTGTAGAGAGAATACAATTAGAGGTATTTGTCTTGGTAGGCTCAAAGATGGTGCCCTAAAATATGCCCACATTCTACTCCTTGTAGCCAATGAATATGGTACAAAATATGGCAAAAAAAAAAAAAAAGTTATGGCAATGTGCAGTTGTGATTCAGCTAGGGACCCTGAGATGGATAGATTATCCTCCTGGTTATATGGGTGTGTTCTAAATATACACACAAGTATTCTTACAAGAGAGAGGCAGACAATGTGACTACACATGTGTAGAGGAGAAGATGACGTGAAGACAGAGCAGAAAGACATGTGAAGACGCTGACCCTGAGGATTGGCGTGGTGTGGCACAAGCTAAGGAACACCATCAACCACCAGAAGCTGGCAGAGGCAGGGAGCCTATCCTCCCCTAGAGCATCTGGAGGGAGCCCAGCCCTGCCAAAACCTTGATTTCGATCCAGGGATCTTGATTTCAGACCTCTGCCCTCCATAACCATGAGAGAGTGAACTTGGTGGCAATCTCTTACAGGGGCCACAGGAAGCTAGTACATTTGCATGCATCATAATTGAACATTTTAAGTGTCATTTTTAAAATTATATTCTTAATGATCCTTTCCAGCATCCAGTGAATTAGACTTTGTAGAAAAGTCTTAGCAATAGGTCTGGATTCATATCTCACTTTTCTTTGTACAAACTCTACCACCCAGGACATAGTATTTTTCGGCTCTGATTTTCTCTCTTCGGTGCTGTATATTGGATACAGTCACTCCTGCCCTGTCTCCCTCAAAATGATCTCAGGAAAGGAGGGCCAAGGTCAACCTGGCAGTTTTCATTGAGGACACAACACACTTGAGCTTGGCCAGTGAGAAAGAGAGTGTGCTTTTTATGTCTCTGATTCATTCTCCTCATTATTCCATTTTTGCAGGACACTTAGTCTCATCTTCATCGTACATAAACTTTGTGATTGATATTTGGTTATTTATGTACTATCCATTCCCTTTGAGAAAACAAGTACCTTGAGAGCAACTAGCCATCTGTTTCGTTCCCCAACGTAGTTGCAGCACCTAGCACGTGGGCGGTGCTCAAAAACATTTTTTAAATAATTGAATGAATGAATGAGTGGTTCATCTTTAATTTTCATCACAGCCATTCGTAGCCATACTTCCTCCTTTCCTCTGATTTGTCTTCCTTTCTTAAATGCTGTTGAATGCTATTCGATAACGAGTTTGTTCTGGGCTCTGGGGTTACAGCAATGAGTGCTTGCCCGAGACCTCATCATTGAGTGAGAAAGAAAGGTGAAATGATAACACACAACAACAAAAAGATAATGAGATCTTGAGGAAGAAACAGAAATATTGGGAAAGGCTTCCCAGAGAGGTGTGGACAAAATGGAGCTTTGAATATTGAAAAGTTTGAAAGGGAGTTTGGGAAAGAAGAGAGAGAGGTGGGGGTGTAGGCAGAAGAATGTGCAAAAGAAGAGAATCTCACCAGCAATTCAATTCAGGGGAAAAGCAAGGACCCAAATCAGACATGGTGGCCATGGAAACAGTGATGTGGGAACTGATGTGGTGAGAGCTCCTGAGACTGTACCATTTGGCAGACAGAGGGCTTCCACAGAGCTGGGGAGGGGAGACGTGAGCAGCATGGACTCTGGGTGAGAAAGTAGTGAACCTGCATTCCAGGTATTCCGTTTCTAAGTTACAATGACCGTACTTCCCAAAAGGTCCTGACTGATGCCTACAATCCCAACAAATTTATCAAAGCACCTTACTTTCACTATCAAAGCTTCCAAGGTAGGATAATAAATTACATGGACTTTGATTCTCAGGTATGTGCTCAAGTTACTTACCTTCTATGATCTTCAGTTTCCTTAACTGTGAAATTAGCAAAATGACAGTAATACTCTTCAGTGTTGATTAAATGAGATAACTTATGCAGGACACACGTTATTTGTTGCAGCACATAGTATATGAATGATAAATGGTAGTGTTATGATTATATACTATTTGGAGAAATTTTTAAAATATACATATACTATTAGACAAAGTGGAATCATTTAAAAATGTTCAAACAGAAGCAGCACATGACCAGATCACACTTAGTGGCTCTTGGCCACCATTGATGGCTGGTAGTTTATCTGCCCAAGCCCTGTCAGAGACATAGTTATTCAATGAATTCTGTCGTTCATTGCCTAATGAATAGGACATGCATCTACTCATGCATTCAGAAAGCAATTTTTCTTCATAGATTTTCATTAACCTATTGACCTTAAAAGAGCCATTTACCCACCCCATGCCTCGCTTTTCTCATCTGTAAAATCATCAAACTTTCTTTTTCATGGCATTGCTGGGAAGATTAGATGAATTAATAATGATACTCTAAAATGCACTGATAAATGTGTTTGGCATATGTTTGAGATTATTGCTAGCTTTTTAGAATAAAGACCTATGTTTGCTACTTGCTAGCTGCACAACCTTGAAAAACTTGCCAACTCTTCAAGCCTCAACTAACTCACTTGCAAAAATGGAGGTGATGTCACCTCACGGGGAGGTTTGCAGGAGTCCATGGTAGAGAGACTGGCACAGAGGAGGCATGGAACAAATGTTCATTCCTTTTTGTATTTTTTTTTTGCCACATAATAAGTATGCAGATTTTGTTTCACTCTTCTCCAAACTTTTCAGGTTTGCCTTTAGAGATCATTTTATTTTTATTATTACTATAGTTAGTAATAATATAAAAGGGTTCCTAGAAGCCACCCAGTCCAGTTCCTGGTTTTAAATATAGTAACACCTGTAACAGGTCATGACCTCATGGCCTCAAGTTACACAGAAAGTTGTTGGGCTGACTCTAGAACCTAGGCCCCCTGATCTGCAGCTTGCATTTTTTTTCTCCTGCATGGAAGAATCTCACCTAAGTCAAGTCAGACTAGGACCCCTTGCAGAACTAACATGCCCTTATAATAAAATGGATCGTAAGATGCATTCAGAACACAGCCATTTGTGACTATTCATTGTTCAAGGTATGTGGCAACCAAACATGCTGTCCCAAAACTTGGCAGGGAGCCTTCAGATGTGGTTACAAGGCAAGGCTGAGAGAGGTACAGGAGGACCCTTCCTGGCACTCAGGAATGTCGAACTCCATGTGATCAGAGTTTCTAGGGTTTTTTGTGGGTTTTCTTGGCTGCAGGAGCCTTGCTGGCTTCCCACCCTGTCAATCACCTCCCTCCTGGATTTCTAGCTTACTTGGTCAATACAAATAGAACAATCGCCCAAGCGACGTGGAAACTTTGATGTTCTCCACCATTGTCGGCACACAAAAGCTCTCGGATTGACCTACTTACGTGCGCCTTTCCTCCTCTGCTCCCCAACAGGACTCTGGCTGTATTTACAGACTCCACAGAAAACCTGGATTTAGATAGCGCTTCCCTGGGGAGAAATTATTAGTGCTAATCCTTGTCTTGGAACAAAGCAGCCTGTCCATGGGATAATGGAGCTCTGATACCACTCCCCCACCCCCACCACCAGATCTGCCTTCTAGCCCCGGGTCCCAGCACAACACCCACATATAAATCCACGCTGCTCACCTGGCAAGGGTCATGGTATTAATATGCTAATTGTAGGACACTTTGCCAATTATGCTATTTTTATAGATCCACAATTAATTACAGAGAGATTAAGTGTAATTTTGATCATGTCATCTGCCTGACTCAGAGCCCACGATGGCTCAGGGCTGACATCCTCAGCATCTCCAGATGCCTTAAAGGCTCAGCACTGATTAGTTCTCACTTAATTTCTTCCTCCTTCTTTAGCTGAGACCCTCACAGTCAACATGATGGTGAAGGATTCATTCTGGAAATCAGGTCTAAACCAACGAGAAGTGAGAACTGCAGCTCCCAATAAAGTCTCCATGTCCTGCCTGTTAGCTTTTGCAAGGACCTGTTCAACCCAGCAAGACACATATCAGAGGGGTGGGAGTTAATTCCGTGTTTCACTGGTGGGAAAATAACAAATGGCATGGCCTGGATGAAGAACATTCCATCAGTGCATCCCAATTGCCTGAAAATCCTATGAACAGTCTTTGAAGCATTCCAGTTTATAAACTGAAGGTGAGAAAGTTATTAGAGAAGTGAATGAAGATGTGCGTATGGGAAGTTCATACAGCATCATTAACAAAAGTAAGTCCAGAAACCATCTAACCAGCCATCTAACTAACTGGAGAAATGGTTCAATGTAGACTTTTATATCTGTTAATATGACTTATCCTCTAGTTCAAGTCATAAGCAAAAAGTGCATTTAGTTTTCTTCTTATAAATATAAACTACTTTTTTCTATATTTTTTTAGAATAACAACTTTATTGATATATAATTCACACAGCATAAAACTCACACTTTTAAAATGTGCAATTCGTTGTTTTTTCAGATAGTCACAAAGTTATGCAACTATGGCCAATATCAAATTCAGGATTATTTTTTATTACTCAGAAAAGAAGTCGTATACTTGTCAGCAGCCCCTCTTCATTCTTCACTCTCTCCAGCTCCTGGAAACCACTAATTTACCTTCTGTTTGTATGGATTTGCCCATTTGGGACATTTCATGTAATGGAATCTTATAATATGTGGCATTTTGTATCTGACTTCTTTAACTTAGCATAATAGTTTCAAGAGTCAGCTCCCTTAGAGTATGTAACAGTATTTCATTCCTTTTCATGGCTGAAAAATGTTCCATTTTATGGATATGCCATATTTTGTTTATCTGTTTATCTGTTGATGGGCATATGGGTTGTTTCTACTTTTTGGTGATTATGAATAATGCTGCTACATTCAGGTACCTCATTTCACATGGGTATGTTTTCTTTTTTGTTATTGTTTTTGAGTATATACCTTAGTGCAGAATTGCCACATCACACGGTAGCTCTATGTTTAGTTTTTGATGTATTGAAACTGTTTTCCAAAGCAGTTCTACCATTTACGTTCCCATCAGCTATGCATGAGTGCTCTAAGTTCTTTTTGAGACAGAGTCTCCCTCTGTCACCCAGGCTGGAGTGCCAGTGGTGCAAACTTGGCTCACTGCAACCTCCACCTCCCAGATTCAAGCGATGCTTGTGCCTCGACCTCCCAAGAACCTGGGATTACAGGCATGCATCAGCATGCCCAGCTAATTTTTGTATTTTCAGTAAAGATGAGGTTTTACCTTGTTGGCCAGGCTGGTCTCAAACTCTGACTTCAAGTGTTCCACCCACCTTGGCCTCCCAAGGTACTGGGATTACAGATGTGAGCCACTGCACCCAGCCAAGGGTGTCAATTTCTACACATTCTCTCCAACACTTGGTATTGTTCATCTGTTGGTTATAGCCGTACCCCTAGGTGTGAAATGCTATCTTATTGTAGTTGATTCAAACTCCCTCAAGTACTCATGATGTTTAGCACATTTTTGTGTGCTTGTTGCCTTTTGTACACTTTTTTTTTTTTTTAAATGTCAATGCAAATCTTTTGCTCACATTGAACTGGGCTCCTGTTGAATTGTAAGAGTTATCCATACAGTTTGAATACAAGTCCCTTAACAGATACATAGTTTGCAAATATGTTTTCCCATTTCAGGGGCTGTCTTTACTTTTCTGAGGACATCCTTTGAAGGATAAAATGTTTATTTTGGATGAAGCTCAATTTTTCTGTTTTTTCTTTTATTTATTTTGCTTTTGATGTCATATTTAAGAAACCACTGCTGAATCCAAGGTTATGAAAACATATTTCTCTCTTGCCTTCTAAGAATTTTATAGCTTTAGCCCTTACATTTCACCCCTATGGTGGATTTTGAGTTAATTTCCATACATGGTGTGAAATCGGGGCCTGGCTTTACTTCTTTGCATATTCACTGTGGATATCCAGTTGTCCCAGCTCCACTTGTTGGAACCGTGATTCTTTCCCCCAGTTGAATTATTTTGGCGTGTGAACTACTTTTACATTGCAAATGTTTTTGTTTTCCATTTTTAAATAAGTAAAAGTCTGAAAACTGAAATACTCTCATGTGCATCTTGGCCACTAGACTGTAACTCATTTGAGTCACTGCATATCCACGTTTCCACCCCCTTTTGCCTCTCACCTTTCATGTTTCTCTGATCCCAGTTTCCTGCCCTCTGCTCTCTGAACCATAACTGCTCACAGGTGCCTCAGGCCTCCCTGCCTCTCTTACTGTGTCATGGGAAGACTTCCCCACTGTACCCTCAACCAAAACCCATGGGCTTGATTCCTCTCACTCAATCTCATTTACCCAATCAGAAGAGTATGGAGAGGACTATACACATGGAAGGCCAGAGCCTCATGTTGGAAGGGGAACAAGACAGACCAATCTCAAACTCCCTGTGGATGCTTCTAAAGACAATGTTCTTCTCTTATAGCATTGCTCAATAGATGTAGCCTTGACCAACCTTTACCTCAACACTTTCACTGATATGAAACTCATCGCTTGCAAAAGTATAGACTTACATTTTCAGACAAT
Organism: Saimiri boliviensis; assembly: GCF_048565385.1. Lineage (NCBI taxonomy): Eukaryota > Metazoa > Chordata > Mammalia > Primates > Cebidae > Saimiri > Saimiri boliviensis. Next base: position 72,553,181 of record NC_133450.1, on the reverse strand, counting down.
TATATTAGTTCACTTTTGTTTTCGTTTTGTAGACAAGGCATCACTCTGTTGCCCAAGTTGGAGAGCACTGGCACAGTCACGTCTCACTGCAGCCTCAACCTCTAGGACAGGCAATTCTCCTGCCTCAGCTTCCCAAGTAGCTGTACCACAGGTACACACCACCACGCTGGCTAACTTTTTATTATTATGATTTGTAGAGACAGGCTCTCCTCATGTGGCCCAGACTGGCCTTGAACTCCTGAGCTCAAGCAATCCTTTTGCCTTGGCCTCTCAGTGTTGCAATTACAGGTGTGAGACACTGAACTCAGTTACATTAGTTTTATTTTGAGAATAAAACAATCAGTCCCTTTGCAGCTTCATTCATTGTCCCTTAATCTTCTCATCACCACCAGGCAGGGCTATTGAAGTTCATGTCCCAGAAATAGCCCTTCAGGTATTTGAGAACAATACCTTGGGTATCTTAACCATCTTCTCCAGGCTCCACACCCTTAGGGCTATCTACCCTTCTCTCATCTCATGGTTTTGGGGGCCTTCACTAGCCTCCTTCCTCTGTCCTCAAAGGCTGCAGTCAAGACCCTCACGCCTTACGCAGCCTAAAAGCGCATACCACATCCTTTCCTGAATCTCCCTCCCTGACTCACTAAACATAAACATCTTAACAGTAACAGCTACCATTTACTTTTGCAAACAGGCTTGAACATTTCCACAGAAACAAACTTGTTTAATCCTAAATTGCCCAGCTAAGAAACCCAGGCACAGTGATAAGAAACTCACCTGTGTTCACACAGCAAATGTGAGATAGAGCTGGGATTTATGCTCTCTGATTCCAGAGTCTTTACTTGTAATTGCTGCAATATTCACATGCTTATTGTATCTCTTCTCACAGCTCCCTTCTTCTTTCTCTTCATAGTATATATCGTAATATAAAACAGCTGGGACCTACTATTTATCCATCCATCCATCGATCCACCCTTTTATCTTTCTATCTATTCTCTGACTTACTCCATACACTCTGAGCTCTGTCCAGGAAAGGTTTCTGCTGATTCTTTTACCACTATATAGTCGGAGTTGCCACAGTGCCTGGCTCAGTGGAGGCCTCCATAAGTAAGTACATGCTGCACACTCCAAAGAGCGAATGGGTGTCCAGCACAGTGTTAGGCATGGAACGTAAAAAGTAGGTTTGGAGAAGGTTATTCTACTTGAGGAGGTCACAGAGTTCTGGGGAACAGGCTCCACCTTGCAGCATGATGGCAGTTAGGCTGCTGTGGGAGTCAGGGTGAGCCTTGTATCTGACAGGGGCATCTGGAGGATTTCCCAAGAAGGAGACCCCTTTCCAGTTATGCTATGTCAGCCAGCCCATACCACTGGCTGCTATTGACTAAATCACCCCAGTATTTTTGTGCATCTGTCTGGGAAAGGACAAGTGACCTGCATTCTGCTTTGGAAGAGCTGTCATGTATACAAGGGAACTGAATTGCACTGTGCGGCCCCAGGAGACAGAAACCTCAGATTCTAGCTTGGTGAAAGCCCAGTGAATCCAAGGAGAGCAGCAGAAAGAGAGACTCTATTATGAATGGGGACTCCCTGGCCCAGGGACTGTTCAGGAGAGGTCAGGGTTGCTGAGTGGGGTACCAGGGAGGAGGTGATGGCCAGAGCTTCCCTCCAACTTCCCAAAACTTCTGTTCCTCTGTGCTTTACAGAGGGTTTACAGAAAGTCATGGACAGGCCAGGTTCTGTGGCTCATACCTGTAATCCCAGCACTTTGGGAGGCCGAGGCAGGCAGATCACAAGGTCAGGAGATTGAGATCATCCTGGCCAACACGGTGAAACCCCATCTCTACTAAAAATACAAAAATTAGGTGGGTGTGGTTGCTCATGCCTGTAATCCCAGCTACTTGGAACGCTGAGGCAGGAAAATCACTTGAACCAGGGAGTTGGAGGTTGCAGTGAGCCAAGATTGTGCCACTGCTCTCCAACTTGGGCAACTGAGTGAGACTCCATCTCAAAAAAAAAAAAAAAAAAAAAGTCATCGACACTGTCAAGCACTGTCTTTGCACATAGCTATTAAAAGAGAAATAAATCTTTTATGTGGGAGGCATCAAATGCCCAAGGGGTCCCATGTGTTTGAGAAAACAAAGTCTACCTTTCGTAAAGTCACTATAAAGTAGATCCACCATAGAGAACCAACATGATCTACCTATTTTCTATCTTCAAGGGAGTAAGATATCCTTTGACACATTTAAAAGTTGACATGGCATTATCATTGTACCTCTATCAATCAATCTATCTGTCTATCTATCTTCCTATCTATTTATCTATCTATCTATCTATCTATCTATCTATCTATCTACCTACCTATCTAAATTAGAATATATCAGAAAACAAGATGCCAGAAATAATTTTTTTTGAGACAGAGTCTTATTCTATTACCCAGGCTGGACTGCAGTGGCAGAATCTTGACTCACTGCAACCTCCACCTCCCAGGTTCAAGAAATTCTCTTGCCTCAGCCTCCTGAGCAGCTGGGACTACAGGCGTGTGCCACCACACCTGGTTAATTTTTGTATTCTTAGTGGAGACGAGGTTTCATCATATTGGCCAGGCTGGTCGCGAACTCCTAACCTTGTGATCCACCCGTCACAGCCTCCCAAAGTGCTAGGATTACAGGGGTAAACCACGATGCCTGGCCCAGAAATAAAACTATCCATAATTCTCTTACCTTGATATCAGGTCTGTGCATGTTTTTCACGTATTTTATTCTGGTCTTATTTGTGCTCCTGCTTCTTCTCTTCAAAAACACAGTGAACATGTTCCATGTCATTAAGTGGCCTTCTAAAACATGATTTTTAGTAGCTGTTTAGTATTCCATTTTATAGCTCCTCTGTAAAGCAGTTAGCCCCTCCAGGACTGATGGGTATTAGTGCTTCCAGAATTTCAGCAGCTTATCTATAGGTATTTATATATATATATAATTATTTCTTTTAAAAAATCCCTAGATTTCAAATTGCAGACTCAAAGGGAAAGTCTGTCTATAAAGTGTTTGATATGTGTTACCAAATTGCCCTCAGGAAAAAGGATATCGGTTCATGGTCCTGCCAGCAGCATTGGAGGGGGCTTACTTAGGGGTCACTTGGAAACCTTTGCTGGGAGGGAGGGAGCTCATCTCTGCTGCACAGTGACTGACAGGAGTCGCAGAGCCTCCGGACACCAATGCTGCGAGAAAAATGCCAAGACGTAGCGGCAGGAGGTCTGGGATCACATTGTCATTCTGCTGCCTCCTAAGTCACTCAACACCATCATCCAGGAATGACCATAAAGTCCAGTAAAGGGCTTCACTGGCAGCAAATAAAAGGCTTGCTCCTCCCAGTAGGACTGTGAACACAAAAGATGGTCAAAAAGAGATGTCCTGCATCCAGGGGGGGCCAGTGGTAAATGATGAGTGAATCCAACAGTCAGAATTGACTAGAATGAGGTGAAGACACTGGAGTCCAGCTGCCTGGAGTCCAACTTGCACTGTGTAGCCCAGGAGACAGAAACGTCAGATTCTAGCTTGATGGAAGCTCCAGTAAATCCAAGGAGATGAGACCTGTAGCAGATGAGGCCCTGGGCCTGGTGCTGAGCCTTCCTGGGATCCACCTCCTAGTCTGTAAAATGGGGCTATAATAGGGATTAAATGAGTATCCGTGAAGTCTCCAGCATAGTGCCTTGTGTATAATAAGCACAGCATTTGTGTATTTAAATAAATAAAACCTTCCAGGTGACACACCCTGAGTTTAAATCTGTATCCTATGCAACTAGATTCTCACAAGCTTCCACCCTACAAAATCATTATTTCTGTTTTCTGAACGAGTAATTCAGAAAGTTTAAGTACATTGCCCAGAGTTGCAAAGCTAAATAATGGAAAACCTGGGATTTAACCTGGGTATTTTTACTGCAGAGCAAATTATTCTATATTTTTATTTGTTTTAGATAAATAAAAAGAATGGTTCTTTTATTTATCCCATTTTGTCTACAGCAGTCTTTCTGTTTACTGCTTTGTTTACTTATTAGGGTATAAATTGTATTCAGTAAAATTCAACATTTTAAGGCATTCTGTTCTGAGATTTAGCAAAAATAGCCAGCCACTATCCACCACCAGAGTGAGGACTGAGACTATTTCCATTTATCTAAAGTTTTCTCACCACTCCCACCCAATCCCCAGATCGTAGCATCCACTTATCAGATTTCACTCCCTCAAGTTTGGCTTTCTGCAGAATGACATACACATGGAAACATTTAATGTGGAGTCTTTTGAGTCTGGCTCCTTTCACGTAGCATCATGCACATGGGATTTTCCATGTTGTTGCATGGATCAATAGTTTGTTTCCTTCTGTCACTGACACAATAGCAGGTAGAGATCATCTCTACTTTATAGCTGAAGAAGCTGAGACTGAAGGACATTAAATATCTTTCTGAAGGTCACACAGCCACAGTCCAGGTCTTTCCATTTTAAGTCCTGCACTTTAAAACTCTGTATGCAGCAAACACAGGAGGGAGTTTTGCACCTTGTTCTGTTGTGTACGTGGAGATAGTGCTGTTTTGGCGTGTGCCTCCCTATTAGGTAGCGAGTTCCTAAGGGATAGGGATTCAGCCCTGTTCATTATGTGCAATATATCATGAGCAGGGTACCCGGCCCAGAGTGTACACGCTCAGGAAGCATTGGTTACATTTGACAACAAGGAAGGACAAGGAGATGTTTGGGAAAGTAAAAACAGCGTCAGTCAGTCTTGTAATGCATGTGTTATATCAAAGCAGTTTCCGTTTTCATTTCAAGGCATGGAAAGCGATAATAAACAGGAGGGCAAAGAAGTGAATCTATAACCTCCAGCAGTTCTTTATCCAGAGTGTTTGCAGACACGCTGTGGGGAAGGGCCATGCCCACTGAGAAACCAAGAATCTCCTACAGAAAGTGAAGGGCTTGGGACTTTCTTGTGCCCAGTCCCTATAAAGATAAGAATAGCAGAGAGCTCTTAACCGAGTGTGCCAGAACCCATGTTTGAATGCAATAAATACCCTAAGCCTCTTGTAGTCGCCTTGTCATGCAAGAATCATTATCCTTAGGAAGAAATTTAAAAATAGGTTCAAAGAGGTTAAATGTCATGACCCAATCGCAGATCTGGAAACAGAAAATGAGCTGAAATGCAATCAAAGGTCAGTCTGACTTCTCTGTTACTGGGGAGAAGGGAAAGGATTCCTAAAAGCCGTACCTTGAAATTTGGGTCAATCAAAACATTGAAATTTTAAAATAAACATTATAATTAATGTTAACTATAGCCACCATGCTGTGCCACAGATCACCAGAATTTCTTCCTGTTAGACCCCCTTCCCCTACCCCTGGCCCCCAGCCTCTGGTAACCATCATTCTACTCTCTTTTTCTATAAGTCTGAATTTTTTTAGCTGCCACATGTAAGTGAAATCATGAGATATTTGTGTTTCTGTACCTGGAGGATTTCACTTAGCATAAGCTCCTCTAGATTTTAAATGATAAGTACGTGAGGTGATGAGTATGCCACCTAGTCAGATTTGGCAATTTTACAATGTACACATTTGTAATAACATCACATTGTACTCCACAAATACTGTACCTACAGCGATCACGTATCAATTAAAAATATAATAAAAATAAAGAAAAAATAGTCATTTCATTGAAAGCAACTTTGGGTTGCCATGTCATTGGTGGATATTGGTGTCCATAGACAGATGAATGGGTAAACAGTGTATCTATACAATGAAATATTATTCAGCCTGTAAAACAAAAGGAAATTTTAGCACATGCTACAATGTGGGTAAAGCGTTAGAACATTATGCCAAGTAAATAAGCCAGTCACAAAAAGACAAATACAAAAAAAAAAAAAAGAAAAAAAAAGAAAGAAAGGAATTAAAATTATATGAGGTACTGAGAGTTGTTGAAATCATAAACACAGAAAGTAAAATGGTGGTTGCCAGGATCTAAGGGGAAAGGGAAATGGGAGATATTGTTTAATAGAATTCATGTTTAATATTTGGTGAGATGAAAGAGTCCTAAAGATAAATGGTGCTGATGGTTTCACAATAATGCAAATGTAAGTAATGCTGCTGAACTATACACTCATGAATTGTTAAGACGGAAGACTTTATGTTATGTGTATTTTGCCACAGCTTTGAGAGCTTCAGTAAATTAGAACATTTCTAATGTTGCACAGCATCCAGGTGGCGGAGCCCAAACAGCCAGCCAGGTGGTACTTCCCTACGCATAATTTGACCCTAAAAAAGAATTTAATTTAGATTTTTTTGGGTATAAATTTAGCGGTACCACTGTAGTTCTGTTACATGGCTATAGTGTACAGTGGCAAAATCTGGCTTTTTAGTGTAACCATCACACAAATACTGTGCATTATACCAATATATATATATATATATATATTTTTTTTTTTTTTTTGAGATGGAGTCTCTCTCTCACCCAGTCTAGAGGGCAGTGGCACAATCTAGGCTCACTGCAACCTCCACCTGCTGAGTTCAAGCGATTCTCCTGCCTCAGCCTCCCAGGTAGCTGAGATTACAGGTGTACACCACCATGCCCAGCTAATTTTTGTATTTTTTGTAGAGATGGGGCTTTGCCATGTTGGCCAGGCTGGTCTCAAACTTCTGACCTCAAGTGATCCACCTGCCTCTGCCTCCCAAAGCGCTGGGATTACAGGCATGAGCCACCATGCCAGGCCCCATAAGGTAATCCATGTTGCTGCAAATAGTATTCTATTGTATGACATATACCACATTCTCTTTATCCAGTCATTCATTGATGGACACGTAGGTTGGCTCCATATCTTTGCTATTGTGAATTGTGCTGAAATAAATATAAGGAGTGCAGGTTTCTTTTTGATATAATAATTTCTTTTTTGGGGGGGTGGTAATTACCCAGTAGTGAGATTGCTGAACCCAGGATATTTCTGTTTTTAGCTCTTTGTGAAATCTCCATACTATTTTCCATAGATTGTACTAACTCACATTTCGCCGACACCATAGATAGAAGCATTCCTTTTGCTCTGCGTCCTCGCCAACATCTGCTACTTTTTGACTTTTTGCTAATAGCCATTCTGCCTGGTGTATGATGATATCTCATTGTGGTTTAATTTGCATTTCTCTGATGATTAGTGATGTTGAGTATTTTTTTCCTGGGCTTTCTGGCCAGTCTTGTTATTTCAAGCTGTGTTCATTGGATTCTGCCTTGTACCAGGCACCCATGCCTGGGGCTAGAGAGAAGGGGCTGGAGGTATAAATTCCAATAGAGTGGTCTCTGTTGTTAGGGAATTCATATTTGCCAGGACATGGGTTATCACACAAAGAAAGTCATGGCAGAGAAGGATGTGGTTGGAGCGTCAGGGAGCAAATGCAGCAGAGCAGAAAGGGGAGAAGAAACTGTTTAAAAGAGCTCGGGACATCTTTGAGAAAAAGCCAGCTTTGAGAGCCCCTTAAGCTGCTGAGGGTATGCTTTTAACAAGTCATGGGGCAGCCCAGAGGGGAATCCAGCCTAGGAGAGGGCAAGAGCCTCAGCAAAGGTTTGGAGGCAGGATGGGAGGCAGAGCCTGCTCCTTGGACAGCTCGAGTTCTCTTAGCGAGGGCTGGAATGGATGAGCCTGCACAGCGGCCTCAAACAGCTGCTTTGGATCCCCACACAAAAAGCTGCCTTTGGTCCCTGAGAAGCTGGTGCAGGAGGCTGTGGGAGGAGGTTGGGGTCCTGAATAAAAGACTGCCACGTTAGAGACACAGGGAAGGCAGAGAACAAAAGAGAGAGAGAGAGGCTCGAAGCCAAACAAAGATAAAACAGCTGATAGAAGACAAAGCCCCAGAAAGGCAGTGTTGGGGCCTCTTCACCGTGCAGCGGGACTGACAGGTGGGCATCAAAGGGGGCCGAGGCTGCGGAGCGGCTCAGGTGCCAGGCAGCTCGGGGTGCGGTGCTTTGTTCAGTGTGACTGAGCAGTCAGTCTGCTTATATTGAGAATGCACTATGCTAAGCAGAAGGCAGTCCTATATTTAGATTTTTCTTTTAATCTTGAAAGAGAAGAAAACAGTAACAAAGGCCTTCCTTGTCAAATCCTAATGCAAGTTGAACTTCTAAAGAGTTGGAAGAGGTATTCGTGACACTAAAGCTTTTGCGAGCGCTGACACAGAAAACTGAGATGGGGGGGCTCAAAAGAGGTCTCTCTCCTTTGTGCTTCTGCTTGCCACCAGAGCCATGCACGTCCGCTCAGTCCTGTGGGGCATTTCTGTGTTTAAAATGTCGCACGATATTCACAGCCACATTTGATATCCTGTAGCCCACGTCAGGGTGGGGGTTGAAAGGTCTTTCCTTTCACAGGTGGGGGTCTGAGCCTTGGAGAGGTCCAGGGTCTTCCCCAGAGTCAATCAGCTTCTGAGTAGCAGACTCAGACATGAAGCCCAGGTCTGCCCATGCTGGTCCCAGGGAAGTCGAGGTACTCGTCTCTGATGGAACAAGGACACAGGCTCTGAAATCCCACGTTGTAGCCCAATGCCATCCTATAGGAGCTGGGTAACCTTGAACAAGTCTCCTATCCTCTCAGAGCCTCCATCTCCTCAGGGAAAAAAACCAGCATCTGTTTGAAGATTCAATGAGATAACCCACATGCCCAGCATGGCACCTGGCACCTTATGATGGCAACAGCTATCCCCGTGAACTGATAGGACCCAGACAACAGAGTGGGTGCTTCTGAACAGAGAGCTTCTCTGGGAGTCTGGAGCCCTGGCTGCATTCTCCTTCCTTGCAGTGGGGTTCTCTCCACACCTCTGTTGCACCAGAATCCTGGCAGTCTATGAAAACTGCAGTGGGAAGAGATTTTGGGGCGGAGGTCTTTGAGGTTTCTGCTCTACAAGCAGCAACCTTTTGGGCTACTTTGATTTAGAACAAGTGGAAAAATGAGACAAGAATCAAACTGTTCAAGCCCAACATATCTCTTATTGTTACCAATCTCAGGGGGCAGGTAGAGCTGAGTGACAGGCAGATAGACCTACTAAGAAAACTGTACAAAGGACCCACATTTCCTCCAACTATGGGCTCTGCTGGACTGAGGCTTACCTGTTCATGAGGGCAGGCTAGGGAGACCCTGCTTCTTGGAGCAGGGAGAATGTTTTGTTCCATGCATATCGGCATGCGTACTCAGGAAGGCAGTAGAAGGAAGCCAGGAGAGGGATGCTAGGAAGCTTTATTCACCCGGAAGGAAAAGTAAGAAAGGAGAAATAGCACTGTTCTGACTTAAACCAGATTAGCATCCTCCTAACACAGTGGGCTTGCAAATGCCGTGTGTGATGCCACTGTCCCCAGAAAGAAGCTGAACAGATCTGCAGTCTATCTGGTTGATCCCTCCCACATTCATGGGCCCCTTGCCTGAGGCCAACCCCATTTTCCTGTCGGGGCCCCTTGGGCTACTGGGGTGCACTTTAGATTTTGCAGCTAGTAGGCTCTGGGGTGGGTTAACAGCAAGGAGGCTTCACCTGCTGAGGCTGAACTTGACTCATTTCTCTCTTCCTGCTCTGAAGGATCCCCAGCAGCGCTGTCAAACCAGCAGAGACCCTGCCGGGAGATGAATGACCCAGGAAGACAGGAAGGTAACAAACCCGCACGGTCGCTCCACCCAGCAAATGGCAACACTTGAGCCTCCCCAGATTCTAATAAAAACCTCTCCCATTATCAGGGTCCCGCTGAGAAGGCATAGTTTAAGATTAAATCCTCTTGCAATTTGGATTCCCCCAAAATTAAGAAATCTTGGGATTTTTGGTTCTTTCAAGTTCAAAGTTCAAATCTCACAATTCTTAGGTGAACGTGCTAGAATTCTCTTCCCTGATTTATTTTGCTCCTGAGTCTTGACCTGAGGAATCCTTGATTCCTTGGGGGACTTGGCATTCCTTGAGCAGTAACAGCCTAGGTGGTTTTCTGTGGAAATGAGTGTGGTTACTTTAGGACTGAGAGGAAGACTTAGTACCATGTCAATTCACTTGGGAGCCTCTCACCTCTTAAAGAGCTGAAGGAATTTGTAGGACACATAGAACTGACAAGGTTAGCACTGTTCTCCACACTGCTAAATGCTGAAAACAGTCTGTCTCCCAAAGCTAAGGCACTTTTTCTTTGTTATCCCAGAAAAAAACGAAGTTTCCCAAACCCAGTTCCTAATGTCAAAGACTCTACAGCAAGCCCATGGAGAGGGCAGTGGAAAAAACCTTCCTGGTTGTGCACCATCGGGTTGCCAGTTCATTCATGTCAGTCATCTGGATTCCAAAAGGTGCCACGTTAAACTCAAATGGGGAAGATCTTTCTTTGACAATGTAACTTGCACAAGGTGCACTAACCATGATGGAGAGGAAGACCCACTTTGACATCTTGTCTGCATTCTCGGAAAGGGACAGCTGCCTTTCCTTCCCATTGGAGCATTCCAAACTGCAGAATTCTCACTCTTCCTCCCAGCCAGGGTTCCTGATCCACTATATTCAGCTGAGGTGGGTGCTGTCTAGCAGGACTGCATCTACTATCCCATGAAAACAGAAATGTTCTGTCCTAGGTACCAGTGGTGGATTGCACTCTCTTGCTATAAAACAACTTAGCAAGGAGACACATGTCACCAGTCCAGGGTTGCTCTCGCTGGAAAATAATGCTTAGTACATCATGGCCCTGCTGCTTCTATACCCACACCATGAACATTTGAGTGCACTGATGCCTAAACTTCTGCCTGAGCTGTCATTTCTCAGCCTTGGCATGTCCCAGACACGAGTAGCATCTCCCTCTGCCATCCCTTTCTCTCCAGTAGTGAGCTAAACCTCTGTCCTCCTTTTACTCCCTTCAGAGAAACCAGCTAGTGGTAGAGCTCATCTAGATCTGCCTCCCACACCTGGCTTTGACCATTTCTCTTCCCGGAGGGCACACAGTACCCAACCACTCTGCAGACAGCAGTGCATGAACCTTCCCTTCACGTGTGCGGAAAAGCCTTATCTCTGTTAGTCCAGTCTTTGCTTCTATCAAGCTTGTTTAGGAAGAGCCATGCCTGCCCCTAGCACTGCCATACTTTTGGATGGCCTCTACCTTCACTGAGGCCTTTGTCTCCTGCACAAGTATTGTTCAAGGTCAAGATGCACCTGCTGCTGCCTTTGACTCAGTGCCCATGCCTTTGCTGCGGCCAGCATGGCTGGCATTTGCTTACAGGTCCCATGTGGACGACATCTGCTAAGGTCATCTACAATGACCACGTGCCCTTCAGAGGTCCTCATGCCTGGTTTCTTTTTGCTTAAAGCCATTCATGTGGCCCCTGGCCCTTTTTGCAGTGAAAGACGTGCAGCCTGCATCTAAAGACAGTCGCTGCACTGTGGACAAAGTCCTCACAGGCTATGTCCTCCACCAAAGTCAAATTACCACTTACCCTGAGACCTGCAGCCCCTGCTGGAGCCCCGGCAGTTAAAAGCCAATGGCACAGCCATTAAGGCCCATGTGGCCCAACTGAGGTATTGCTGACTGTCGAGGTCAAAACGCCCCACCTGTATAAAATGTAAGAACCACCCACCTGGTCCCACTGAAGCTACAGTCACTCCAGATCTATACTGTGCCATTAAATATTTCAGCAATCCAGGCAATTGCACTGAAATGTAGAGAGTTTAATATCATCCTTCTTGTCTGCCTGAGATCTGAGCAAATGGAGAAAATAAGAAAAAAGAGAAATGGATAGAGGCTGAAATTGGGCTTCATTACATCTATCAGTAAAGTTGGAAGAAGACGGAGTTGATAGGAGAGCGAACGCAGTACTACGTGAGCACCAGCGTTAGGCGGGCACATTGCCCAGCCTCAGAAGCCTGCTCCACCTCCCTACGATGCCAGCATGGCAGGGGCAAGGAAGGGATGAGTGAAAGCAGAGCATTGTCCCTGAACACCTGCTTGCAAACGGGAAAAGCAATGGCCAGACCAAACATACCCTGTTAGTTTTTCCAGAGATTACCCGTCAGTGACTCTTCAGTTGAGAAGTGGTATAAACCAAAAGGCTAGGCACCTGGAAGGAAGCATTAAGAATGGGGAAGAAGCCCTGAATTCCCCCCTTTTACAGGTGCCCAGATAAAAATTCTATCATCAGTTGGGCGGTCTTTCACAGCAGCTTAGGCAGGGGGTGTTGACAGTGAAAGTACAGCAGATGCCCCTATGATGTCATCTGCGGGAAGAAGTAGCATCTATTCTGATGGGGAATATTGATACACTGCTCAAAATAATCTTCCAAACCTACAGGCAGATAACATAGGCCTGTCCTAAACGTCCCTCACACAGGCCTCAGCGAGGGCTGCCTGCAGGTTTGAAGGTGTGTTTATATACTTGGAAGTAACTACACTTCCAAGTATACATACGTGGAAGCCAGCCTGGATGGCCTCTACCCTCCATGAGGCTTGTGTCTCCTGCCTCTGGGCTACTGACGGAGGTGAGGGTAGAGGCCATCCAGGCTGGCTTCCACATAAATATAGCTACATAAAAAGCCAAAAACTGGTTTAAGAGTATTCCACTTAAGAGTCTCTAATTGACCCTCTATTTGATGCTAGATCTCCCATTAGATGATTGAGGCTGAGAGATAATTAATACTTGGGACTTGCTGGAGGCGCTTCCAATGAGGTAGAGGACACGCCTTTTCCCATGTCTCATTTGTGGTAAGGAGTGAGTGAGTCCATACACGTAAGTGCTCAGAGTGGCCTGTGAGGGATGGCAGTCATAGAAATCCCACCCTTGTGTATGGAGAAGAGATGAGCACCATGGTGACAAGGGCCTCGGGTTTTGGGAGTCCTTTGGGGTGGAACGAAGGAGCTTCACCTTTGCCCTGAAGGCTGCAGGGATCCATTTTCACACAGTGCTCATGCAAGTGAGTGACCTGTTCGTATTTGCATTTTGGGAATCTCTCCTTTAGGGCTAAATTACATCCCTTCGCATGTTGAAGACCTAACTGTCAGTAGCCCAGAGGCAGGAGACATAGGCCTCAGAAGGGTAGAGGCCGTTCACAGGTGGGTATAGCAGCTCCGGGGGCAGACATGGTTCTTCCTAAACAAACATGGTAGAAGCAAAGACTGGACTAATAGAGATAAGGCCTTTCTGCACACACGAGGGGAAGATTCATGTACTGCTATCTATCTGCAGAGTGGTCGGGTACTGTGTGTCCTCTGGGGAGAGAAATGGCCAGAGCCGAGTGCTTGGAGGTAGGGTCTTTAAATAAGTGATTAAGATAAAATACGGTCATTAAGTTACTCCCTAATCCAATAGGTCCGATGTTCTTATAAAGAGTAGAGGTTAGAACACAGACAACACATAGAACACAGGACAGCTGCCAGTCGTGGAGAAGCCTCAGTCAAAATTAAAGCTGCTGAAGCCTTGATCTTGGACTTCCGGTTCCTGGAAAACCATGAGAAAATAAATGTGTGCTGTTGCAACCTCCTGATCCATGGTGCTCTGCTATGGCAGCCTGAGAAGCGAATACACTCCTTCTGGCCGTGGTTTTCAGGACTGGTAGAAAGGGGAGAACCAACATAGGTGAAGAGTTAAGGTTATGAATGTATTAGTCTAGGTGAGAAGTCATGATGAGACCCCTCCCTAGAAGTGGGAGGATGTGGCAGACTGGAAACCATTGCAGCCTATAGAATTCATGAAGTTTGGGGACCTGCTGAAAATGAAAGTAGGAAAGAAGAGGTTTCATGGGTAAATCCCAGGTTTCTCATTGGACTGTCAGGATGGAGGATGGTTATTTTCATTGAGACAAATATGTAGTATTAGCCCCATGCCCTAACCCACTGTGCTAACCGGCCAGGATTGAGGACAAGTATGTAATAAATCGAATAGCTTCCTTTCAAAACCTGTGACTCTGCTATGAAAGGTGGTTTGGGAAATACTGTCCAGTATCAGTGCTGGCTGCCTAGATTGTCAGATATTGAGAGAGAACATTGGAAGATTCCCCCACTCTTATTCAATATTCTGGGTTGAGACGGGTTTCTGTCTCGGAGTTCGTTAGACTTGGTTTGTTGTAAGACTCCCTTCCCCAAAACGGGTGGAATTACCTCTAAGAATTTTTTTTTTTCTTCCGGGTAGGCGGTGCCATGCATTAGTGCAGAGAAAGGAGTTGGGGGTTAATGCTGAACGGCAATTGCATTTCCTTTCCTTAGCTAATAGCCAAGTGTCTCAGATTCAAACCAACTGAACTAATTGAACAAAAAAGAATGTTAACAGTCCCGGCTACTAGACTGTATTTAAAAGCAATTGTTCTCAATCAATAAATCCTGCTGGATTGTTTGATTTCATTAAGGATGTATTTGTTACCAAGCAGCTGGTACCCAAATAGCTGCTTTTGAGAGAGATTGCTGCTGCTCCATTGGATCATGGACAGTATTGCATTTGCACATTCCCAGCCTCAAGTGACTGTGTGGCAGCTCATGGAACAGCCACGGATTTTTGCCAACTCGCAGCATTGGTTAGCCCAGGGGCTGAGAAAGAGCATGAAGGCCTGGGAGGCTGCTTTTCCTATTATCCATATCTAATGGGGCACATAAATATTTTAAAAACCTTCTTAAATATGATATACCAAAATCACTGGGTTGGAGCACCCTACACCTCCAGCTCATGATCCGTCCGTTGTTCCACAAACGTTTCCTGATAGCTTGCTCTCTGAGAAGGTGACAGAGATAAAGTGTAGTAACCATCGCTGGCATAGGCTGATTGAGAACTTGCTAGGTGCAGGTGCTGTGATTCCAGGTGTATCACACAGACAGTATTATTCTATCCTTATGTCAGACGACGAAGAATTTACTCTTGTTATTACCCTTTGGCAGATGAAAACAGCGAGACAGAGAGATATAATTTCCCTGCTTTTCATCATGCAATTCATAGTGACGATTATTTTGGTTTGTGCTTAGTGTCCCCCTCTCCCATTAGGCTGATGTGTTAATAGAAGGTTGGGCTGTGCCTGCTAGGTGCTCCACGGAGCCCCTGTCTATTAACTCCTCAGAGGAGAGACAGCACAACATAGGGTAGTCAACAGTCCCACCCTGTATCCAGATGACCTAAATTCAAACCCCCGTCACAGCTCACTGAACAGAACCAGTGATGCGACCTTGGACTGCTAGATTTTTTTATGTCTTCATTTCTCCATCTGAAAAATGGAGACAATAACATAATATACCTCATAGGATTATTGCAAAGATTAGATGAAGTCAGTGCAGGCCTTACTTAGATCATAGTAAATGCTCAACAAATCTCAGTTGTTATCACTACTATATTGAGCACCCCATAAACATTTGTTAAATGAATGAACAAAATACCTGCAAGGGGAGAGGAACCCATAGCTTATTAGGAGAAAACAGAATGATTACATAGCTCAAAGGGAGGGGCTTAGGGTTTGTTTCAAAAGATTTGACCTGAGGGAACTCTGTGAAGAGTGGATAAAATGTTGCAAGATGAAGTGGGGAAAGTTTGCTCTAGAAATAGGAAGTGTATGTGCAAAAGCCTGCCAAGATTAGGAGAATCCAGGGAGTTTGGGCAGGGAGGAGCACAGAGTCAGAGGTTGACTCCATTCAATGAGCCTGGTGCAGGATCCACAGGTGTCACTGAAGACCTGAGATACTTTGCTGCAGGCACTGTAGAGAATTTGTATCAGCTCTTCAGTCTATCAAAACAGCAAAAACAGGGACAGATTCCCCAACCTCCAGAGAAAATATTTTGTCTCCTTTTCCCCTCCAAGACATTTCCCAATGGCTTCCTGCAGGAAGTCTTCCGTGATGCCCCCGCTGATGGTGCCGTTTCTCTCTCCCAGTACCCTTCACGCCCTGTGCTATCAGCAGTAGTACAGGTGGTCTTGCAGGCCATGGACATGTCTGCCTCTCTCACTGGACACGGAGGCTGTTATGGGCTTTGACATCCTGAATTTTCTTTTGCATAAACAATGTACAGGAAGCATATGCTGAACTGAATCACTGATTCTTAAGCCAATGGCAGCATCCACTGCCCACATGTCCAAAACCCTCTGATGGAGACACAGCATCTACAAGGAAGTTTCCCAGAGCCCTGTTAGGTAGAAAATTGTGACTTTTTTTTTTTTTTTTTTTTTTTTTTGGAATCTTTCTCTGTCACCCAGGGTGGAGTGCAATGGCTTGATCTTGGCTCACTGCAGCCTCTGCCCCCCAGGCTCGAGCTATTCTCCTACCTCAGTCTTCCAAGTAGCTGGATTACAGGTGCCCACCACCACACCCAGCTAATTTTTGTATTTTTAGTAGAGATGGCGTTTCATCATGTTGGCCAGCCTTGTCTCGAACTCCTGACCTCAGAAAATCCACCCACCTCGGCCTCCCAAAGTGCTGGGATTACAGGTGTGTGACTTATTAGTCCAACAGATCAAAGTTCAAATGCAAACTGTGACATCTCTCTGCTACCTCCTTCTTCTGAATCTCAATTTACCTATTTGTTTTTGCCTGCTCCCCTACCCAGAGCAGGTGGTAATGGTTCCCTTGTCTACCTCCATCCTCTTCCAACTTGTAAGAGCTGATTTTACTCTCTTTCCAAATTTGGGTACCCTGATGGGAGTATTCACACCACATAAATTTGCAAAATGTATCATGACTTGCTTTCCCCAGAGAGCTGGTTGTTAGACATTAACCTTGCCTGTTGACCTTGTGGCTCTGTTAATGCATCACGACAAACAATGAGATTGATCAGTTATAAAAATGACAGTAATAATGACCTTGACTATACCTTACATTTACATCATTTGCACCATGCTTTAGAATTTGCAAAAAGTTTTTACGTAAATTTTACATAAACCCCATAAAGACAGGAAATGCATTTTTCATGTTTATTTCTGGGATGCCATTTTTAGCACCGTCTCAGGCAGACTAACCATGTACAGTGGGGCAGGTTGTATAACCACACCAAGGTGTCCAGACAAGGAAGCAAGAAGGGAGTAAAATCCAGCTTGTCAAACCATACTGTATGGGGTTGTGCCTGCTCAGAGGTCTCGTCTTTGTCAATGCTACAAGGGCTAGGTGATCTATATGCCAAATGGCACGTGGCTGGTATTCATTAAACATTTATTGAGAGAAGGAATGGATACATTTGGGCTGCACAAGTAGCCTGTGAATCTAGCATTGTAAACTTCATTTTATAGCAGAGGTATCTAGTTTACCCAAAATCATGCTCTAGTTTAAGGTTTCAGAGCATGGACCCTGAAGCCAGAGCTCATTCTGCTCCCTGCCTCCTTACTATGTGAAGCAGTAAGTGGCTGTAATCCCAGCTACTTGGGAGTTTGAGGAAGGAGAATTGCTTGAACCCAGGAATCAGAGGTTGCAATGAGCCGAGATTGCACCACTACACTCTAGCCTGGGTGACAGAGCGAGACTTCGTCTCAAAAAAAGAAAAAAAAAAAAAGTTTGTATCTCTTAAAATACATTGTGTTCAGTTCCAGATCACTGCAGTAAAATGAATATCATATTAAAGCTAGTCACACAAGTTTTTGGCTTCCCAGTGCATGTAAAAGTTATGTTTACACTGCTGTAGTCTATTAAATAATGTCCAATAGCATTATGTCTAAAAAATGCACATACCTTAATTAAAGATTACTTCGTTGCTAAACAAGTACTAAGAACCATCCGAGCCTTCAGAAAATCGCAATCTTTTTGCTGGTGGAGGGTCTGGCCTAGATGATGATGGCTACTGACTAATAGGGTAGTAGTTGCTGAAGGACAAGGTGGTTATGGCAACTACTTAAAATAATACAAAGATGTAATTTGCCACATCGATAAAGTCTTCCTTTCATAAAATATTTCACTGTAACATGAGATGCTGTGTGACAGCGTTTTACCCACAGTAGAACTTCTTTTACAGTCAGTTCATCTTCTCAAGCCCTGCTGCTGCTTGATAAACTAAGTTGATGTGATATTATCGATTCTCCGTTGTCATCCTACAATGTTCACAGCATCCTCATCAGGAGTAGATTCCACCTCAAGAAACCACTTTCTTTGCACATTCATAAGAAGCAACTCTTCATCCGTTCAAGTGTTACCATAAGATTGCAACAATTGAGTCACATCCTCAGGTTCCCCTTCTAATTCCAGTTCTCTTGCTATTTTCACCACTCTGTAGTTTCATTCTCCACCGAAGTCTGGAACCCTTCCAAATCACCCATGAAGTTTGGAATCAGCTTCTTTCAAACTCCTGTTAATATTGCCTTTTGACCTTCTAGGAGATGTGTGTGTTGTTAATGACATCAAGAATGGTGAATTCTTCCCAAGGTTTTCAATGGACTTTGCTCAGATGCATCAGAGGAATCACTATCTATGGAAACTATAGCCTTAAAAGTGCATTTTTTAAAGTAATAAGACTTGAAAGTCTAAATTACTTCTTGATCCATGGGCTGCAGAATGAATATTGTATTAGCAGGCATGAAAGCAGCACTAATCTCTGTATACATCTACATCAGTGTTCTTGGGTAACTAGGTGCATTGTCAATGAGCAGTAACATTATGAAAGGAATACTTTTAAATATTAATAATAGGTCTCAACAGTGGACTTGAAACATTTAGTGAACTATGCTGTAAGCAGACTTACTGTCATCCGGGCTCTGTTGTTCCATTTATGATGCATAGGCAGAGTTGATTTAGCCTAATTCTTAAAGTCCCTAGGATTTTCAGAATGGGAAATGAGAGTTTGGCTTTATTTTAAAGTCACCAAGTTCATTAGACCATAGCAAGAGTTAGCCTGTCCTTTGAAGCTTTAAAGCTAGGCATTGCATTCTAGTGAAGAAAGTCGTAGATGGCATCTTCTTTCAGTGTGAGACTATTTTATCTTTACTGAAAATCTGCTCTTCAGCATAGCCACCTTCGTTAATGATCTCAGCCAGATCTTCTTCAGAACTTCCTGTAGCTTCTGCATCAGCACGTACTGCTTCACTTTATACTTCTATGTTATAGAGACGGCTCCTTTCCTGAAGCCCCATGAACCAACCTCTGCTAGCTTTCAACTTTTCATCTGCAACTTCCTCACCTCTCTCAGCTTTCATAGAATTAAAGAGAGTTAGGACCTTGCTCTGGATTAGTTTTAAGGGATTCTTGTGACTCTTTGCTTTTCTCCCATGACTACTAACACTTTCTCCCCATCAGCAATACAGCTGTTTCACTTTCTTATCATTTATGTGTCTACTGGAGCATTTTTTACTTCCTCCAAGAACTCTTCCTTTGTATTCACAATGTGCCTGTTTGGTGCAGGAGGCCTAGCTTTCAGCCTAGCTTGACTTTCGGTGTGTCTTCCTCACTAAGTTGAATTATTTCTAGCTTTTGATTTAAAGTGAGAGATATGTGACTCTTTCTTTCACTTGAACTTAGATGCCATTGTAGGGTTATGAATTGGCCTAATTTTAATATTGTTGTGTCTCAAGGAATGGGGAGGTCAAAGGACAGGGAGAGAGGCAGGGGAGTAGCTGGTCAGTAGAGCAGTCAGAACCCATATAACACTGAGTTTGCCATCTTACGGTACATAGAGCCCCAAAACAACTACAATAATAACATTGAAGATCAATGATCCAAGACCACCATAACATATATAATGATAATTTTGAAATACTGTAAGAATTACCAAAATGTGACACAGAAACATGATGTGAGCTCATGCAGTTAGAAAAATGGTGCAGAAAGATGCTCAACACAGGGTTATCACAAATCTTCGATTTAAACAAAAAATCAAAACAAGTCTGTGAAACACAATAAAATAAAACATTTAAAAAAATGAGCATGACCATAATAGGTTCTCTAAAAGCAATGACACCACAGCAGCCATGAGCACACCTAGTGCCCAAGTATTGGTTTCTAATTTCAATTTTCAATAAAAGGAGTCCAAGTTCCTTGAAGAATGGCTGGTTTTAGGACAGAGACAAGAAATATACAAGATGAGCCTGGCATCTGACAGTACCAGAAAGCAAAGTAGTGTTCACAAAACAAAATAATGGGGTATGTCAAAAGAAAACAGAAGACAAATGAAAGAGCTCCCAATGCTCAGAGCTTGAACGATTTGAGCAATAAAATAAATAACATCATATTGAATTATAACCCAAAGTATAACATAAATATCCATGATTTTATCCTAATAATAATAAATGATGGAATAAACACATAAATGGGAGAGAATAAATAAATCTTTCATGCAGAATAAGACACTCTGCCCTCGAGGAGGTGAAGCATAACTCACCACCCCTTAAGTGTGGGCAGTGCACAGCAACTTCCTTACAAAGAGCTCAATATGCAAAGAAAGAGAATAGAGTCACTCGACAGCGGAGAAACCCGACAAACCCTCCTCAGACAGGTGATGGAGATCAACAGCAATAGGAATAAGTCACGTTGAGAGTATGTGCCCATGATCTGATGGGATGAGAATGGCGGTTCACCTCTGTGATCTTCCTTTTCAAGATCCATTACACCAATTGCACCCTAAGAAAAACATTGGTTGAACCAAATTGAGGGACATTCTACAAAATACCTGGCAACAGCATCAGAAACAAAGACAGTCCGAGAAACTCATAGTCTACAACTTACAAGGACGTGATGGCTGAATATAACATAGTAGACTGGATGGAATCCTGGAACAGGAAAAGGACATGACGTAAAATTAATGCATTGGAATAATGTATGGACTTGAGTTCATCTCGATGTATTGGTATTGGTTTATCAGAAATTAAAGTCAGATGTTAGCAACAGGAAAAACTGAGTGTGGGGCACAGGGGAGCTCGTTCTACTCTCTTTGCAATGTTTCCTTTTGTAAATCTGAAACTATTTCCAAAGAAAAAGACAATTTTTAAAAATTGCAAACATAGAACGATCCTGTATTTTTTTTTCTTCTTTCTGATTTGGGTTCACTTTTGTGAAAGACACATTTCACTGGACTATAATTTAGTGATGGCTGCTGTGGCTATGCGAGTGGGCAGGGTTGTTTGCCCCTAAAGCACCTGGCTCCAGGTCCTCATTTCTATTGTGTTGCTGTTACCATCGTTGCTATTCTCTAGCATGGAGTTTTAGAGGGTTTTCTGTCTAGTTCTCAGCAGTCATGTTTTACTTGTTCAATGTCTGTGATGGCCTCTTGCCTATTTCTGGGCTGCGTTTTTAGAGTTTGAGAGCATACGTGAGTAGAAGTGCATGTGAGTATACTTACGAAAATGTGGGGCAAAAGCAAATGCATAGTAGCTCCATCCTCTTTGTAATGCGTCTTCTGTCTGCAGTTCTTCCTAGGTTTTCTTTCGAGTTATCAGCTATGTTCTTTATAGGAAGAATGACAGAAAATTTTCATTCTGGATAAGGGCGTTTCTAGGAGAAATCACACCTCCTGATCATCCTCTAAAATTGAAGAAACGTTTTCAAAAATGACATTGTAGAACTCCTCTTGAAATCTTCCGAACCCGAAGAGCCCCTCGAAGCCACCAAGTGCCAAAGCGCAGGCATCCGTATTTTCCTCCTCCATGTGTCAGCTGAAATCCTGCACCAAGTATAAATTGGGATGGACAGCACAATCCCCAGTGCCAACGCATTAGTCAAACCAAAGCCCCAGAGAGTGTTGAAAACATTAACTTCAAAGAATGGATTGTGTTTGCACAGCTTTCTGCTTCCTGGTTGTGACCAAGACTAGGATGAGAAAAGTGAGTGTTTTCCCCTTGTGAGGAGTCAACCACTTTATATCTGCAGCTGTGGAACAGTGCCTGACTTATCAAACACCCTTCAAAGCCAAAAGGGATTGAGACTCTGTGGAAGTCGAATCTGCAGATCTGTCTTCTCTCTTTCTCAATTTCTCTCCTTCCCTCTTCGGTCCTCTCCTCTTTTCCCCATTTACTCTGTGTATCCAGAGTCCTCATGTTCAGTTTGTCCGTCTGTTGTGCCTTTGCAAGCAGCTTAGTAGAGAGGAAACCAGGTACAGTACTGGCTATGGAGCGACTTTCTCCAATATTTGAATCCTGTTCCCTTCCTTGTTTTTACTGTTTGACTCCAGTTAAGTTTCCTGAGCTCTCTGATTCTCACCTATCTGCTTAAAGAGAGATGAGGATACTTTCCTGGCTGAGTCTTTATGGGGATCAATGCCACATAATTCCCAGGCGGGCAGGGGGCACTCAGTTGGTATCAGCTCCCTCCTCTTCCCCCTTTGGATCTTGGTGTATTTTCCAACCTGGTCACATGGCTTTCTGTATGCCCAGCCACCTCGCCAGGCAGGCCTACAACTTGGTTCATTGTCCTCCTTTTGTATTGAAAAATACATGTCTCCCCCAAATGACAAATTAATAAAAATATGCATAAGCCAAAAGAAAACTGCCTTGTGCTCTATTTGATCCTTAACATACAAAGCAGAGAAACGATTTTTTTTTTCTCTCTGTTTTAGCTTGACGATGATTCTGCAGAGACACGTTTTCATTTCCTGCCCTGTTTCCAGCAAGGAGTGAGAAAGGTGAAGAGACTTGCCCAAGGCCATGCTAGGAGACATCATCAGAATCAGGATTCCGGCCAGTCTGTCCTCTGACTCATGCTCTTCTGCCTGGTCTGGAGGCATCCAGGTTGTCTATCATGCTTCCTTCGTGTGTTCTTTGTTTGATCATCTTTCCCTGTGCCCAGTGCTGCTGACTCTACAGAAATGAGCAAGATGTGATGGAGTTCAAGGAGTTCAGGTCCAGTAAGGTCAGTAGCCCACCAGTGGGCTATTGCAGTACAGCATGGGATGTCATCACGAGGAGGTTGGGCCCCCACCACTCCCTTCAGCCTGGGGTGCTTCTGGCTTTCTGATTTTGCTCATCCCTGCATTGCCCATTGGCCCCCAGTTGAGTTTCAGCAGTTTCTGGCGTCACTGTGTAACCCCGTCTCTGTATTAAGTCCCTTCCGTTATAAAGATTCAAAGGGTTTTCTGCTTTCCTGTTTGGACTCAGACTGATAGACTCCAATGATTACTGAGACATAAAGCAATCATGACTGATAAATATCACTGCTTCTGGGAGGTTATAAAGCACCTATCTGGTGCTGGAGGATTAAAAGATGTACCAAAGGCCTGGCAGTGCTGAGTTATAAAAGGTAAAAGGAAAGAACTTCTGATGGGATTGTGACCGGCCCATCTCTATGATTTTATTTTAAAAAGAGTAATATCTTTATTATCTAAGGAGGCCATACAAATTCATAGGAAAAATCCCAACCCACGAATAGGGACCAATATATACTGAGAGTGATTGGCATTCACTGAGTATTGATTATATTCCAGGAAGCTCAGGGCCTTAGAGTCCTCAGCTCATTCAATCTTCACAACAGTTCCACTGTGACTTATATTCATTTTACAGAAGAAATAACTGAGGCCCTACATGTTAAGTAAATTGCCCAAGGGGTCAGCTTAGAAAGGTAATTTGAATTTTCTTCCTTTCTAATTTTGAAGAGATAATAATTACATTTCTCTAATTGCCCACAATGAACATGTACTTCTTTTAAAATTAAAAAATAAAATAATAAAAATTACAGATGAACAAACAAAAAAGAAAAATTAAGTGCAAAAGTCTATTTTCTTTTTCGATAAAGGGTTAAACAGTAAATGTGTTTTTGTTGTTAGTCATGGAGTCTCTGTCACAATGATTTAACTCTGCTATTGCAATGTGAAAGCAGCCAGAGGCTATTTGTTAACAAATGAGTGTGGCTGTGTTCCAATAAAACTTTATGTAAGTAAACAGGCAGTGGGCCAGATTTAGTTTTTAGTCCTTATTTGTCTGACCCCTAGCCTGGACCACACCAAGCACTCAATAAGCACCTATGATTGCTAATATTTAGGATAATGGTTTCAAATCTTACTTGGTCAAACTCTTGTCTGTGATTTTGCTCTCCTTCCTTCTAGTACCCAATACTCTTATTTTGTTACCTGTACAGTCTGTCTAGGAGCACTCGGCACTGCCATCTCTGTCGGCCAGAGCTTCGTGATAACCCCACACTCCTCCTGCTGTTTATTCCCCTGGAATGAGTTCTACCAAGCATGCTTTGGTCCCAGCACTCCACTGCACAGTCACTTGGGAAAATGTCAACTGTCACCGCCCCCCCCGCCACCCCGTAACAGACCCTGATAGACACAGCACGAGGTTTGTCACTGTCTATGAGGTACCGTGAGGAACTTATGAAAACATGCTTAAAGGATAGAATCACAGAGAGAAAGAGACAGCGGTTTGGGGGAGAGATGTCAGCTCACATATTGTTTTAACTAGAAATACTCTCATAGTGTCATAAACTCCACAAAATACACAGTTGAAAGTAACAGCTTCTTAATGCCAAAAGGCTTGATTTGAAACTTCATGCAAGTTCAGAATTTCAACTTGAAGGGAATGAATGTTTAGGGGTACACTGTGTGTGGAGACTCTCTTAACCACTTTTCAACAGCCTGTTCAATGAGGCTTTCCAGTTCCCATACCCTTTCAGTGAGAGAGTAATTTGCTCCAATCTTCCTTAAAGACAATTTAGTCATTTTTAATCACAAGGCTTGATCATGGGCATATCCTCAGACCTAACAATTTTACTTTTGGGACTCTATCTGAAGGAAATAATTAAATAAACTCTGTGTGTAGAAGAGTGTTCATCATAGCAGTATGTATTCTGGGTGGCATCCTGAAGCAACTAGAATTCCTGATAATTAGCAACAGTTTAAAAAGATATATTGCATCCCTATAACGGAAGAGTTTATAGCTGTTGAGTATCATGTCTTAAAGGACTATTGAGTGAAAAAGAAAGCACTCAAAAAAACAGGTTATAACATAGTCTATATGACTCCAATTTTGAGAAAAGAAACGTGTTGTGTTCCTGTCAGTAGCTGTGGTTGCATGAAACTGTAATAGTGATTATTCCTGGTGCCATTCAAAACACACTTCATTTTGTAATTCACATTTTTATATTTGTTTTTCAAATTTTGTCCATGAATATATTTTTCTCTTAAATGTCAGAGAGCAAAAGATAATAAATTTTTAAAAAGACAATAAATATTCTCTAAAACACGCTAAATTTTAAAACAAACTGGGGGCATAATGTTTGCAACATAAGGACAAGATTTTAATATCTTTAATCTAGAAAGAGATTTTATAAATTAAGAAAAAATAACTCCAACATGAATTTACAGAAATAAAGCAAACAGAAAACATATTCCTACACAAAAATTCACAACAAAAACCATGTTCAAATACCTAATAAATATGTAAAAAGTATTTATCTCTGCTAATAATCCAACAGATATAGATGAAACAGAATATAAGGTAGCACTTTTTAGCCATTAACTTATCAATCTTTGAATGATACTAATCAGAGTTGCTGATGATAGATGACTCAGCTCCTTGAACTGAGGTGGTGAGCATTTAAATTGGTTCATTCTTTTTATAGAAAGCAGTTTGTATTTGCCATGACACATGACATCACCAGCACCCAAACTTTGCCCTAATAACTCCATCTCTACAGATATTTTCTTACAAAATAAAAGTACTTAAAGATGGTTACAAGGGTGCTTCTTTCAGCTTTATTTAATTTTTTTTAATAAATATGGAAACAGTATGTGTTTAACAAAGGAGACGTGGAAAAATAAGTTGTGACGTGCAGATAGACTTGGAAGAGAAGACTATCTACATAGACATAGGTTAGAAGATTATATAGACATTCCGTTATGTTTCCAAACATTTTTGATGACATATAAACATCCTTTATGAGCAAGTGACAATAACATGATACCAACTGTCTCTCTACGTTCCAATAGAGTAAAGTGTCGATGCACACACAGAAAATTACTGGAGGGAGATCTGCACAGGGAGATACTGGTTGCTGATGTTATGAGAGTAGCCTATTCCTATGTTTTCTAGATGGCCAACAATCCAAAAGAAGCAAATCAATGTTGACAACCACAAACCAAAAAAAAAAAAAAAATTGGGAAGAGGAGGCAGAAGAGAAAAAGAAACAGAAGGAAGAGGAAAAGGAAAACCCGGGACTCTAGCTGGTCATCACTGAAGAGCATTGTTCTTTTGAATAACACACACGCAGCACTGCATTACATCTGGTACCTGCCCTCGGGCTTCACCCTCATCTCTCTCCCCTCACCTGTGAGTACCAGTTGACTAGGTTCTGCATGTCATGATAAATATTCCAGGTTAACGCTTGAGATTCTGAAGAAACGGCTGTAGGATTTAGGCCCTGTTGTGATCTGCTCTTAGTAACACTTTTGTCAAACGTTGTCACTGAAGGTGACTCTTGGGAATAGATTTTTCTTGCTTCTTTATCACAGAACTTGCTTCCTCCCACTGGGAACATGAAACACGTAGAATTTATAGTGGAACCATTATAGTTCTCAGAACACATTTTGAGAGTGTCTCAGAATCTCAGCTCAGCACCGGAAGCACCTGAAGAGTTTTAGGACCTAGCAATGCCAAGTTAAACCTAAGACCTCTTGCTGGGAGGCCCAGGCATTGGCAGTCAAAGGTGCCCAGGTGATTCTCCTCTGCAGAGAAGGCTGAGAACTTCTCTATTTTTCATTGGCAAGTGTTTTCTTTCAAACGAATATGTCTGTTGCAAGGGAAGAGACTTACCACGAACCCAACACTCTACATGTTCACATCGACTATTCACTGTCCTATTTGATCTGTATAATCCCCCCTTAAGGTAAAACTCTGAACTTCATTTCCAGTTGTGGGAAGACACTCAGAGAAATTAGTGTTTCCTGAACTCAGGCAGTATGGAGCATGAACAGGAAAGACAAGAATAACAAAGGGTCCAGGGTTGGACTACTGTCAAAGCCGTGGAGCAGGGGACAAGCCCTCTCAGCATCGTGCTCAGTGATCTCTGACGTTCTCTACTGATAGCCCAGTGACTCTCCATGGGGGCAGTTGTGCCCTGGGAGACATGTTGGTTGGTACAACTGGAGGAGACAGTGAAACTAACATCTAGTGGGTAAAGGCAAGAGACGTTGCTGAGCACCCTATGATACACGGGACAGCCCCCACAGCAAAGGATTCTATTCTCCAGCCCCAAAAGTCAACAGAGCCAAGGCTGCGAACCTGGTGTTAGCTACAGGTTCTGAAGATGAATTGAGATGCGTTTTCTCAATGTGTTTAGACCAGAGTCCCTCACTTGGCAAAGACTTGAGAAACGCAATGACCTCTAGTCCCCTTCCTGTCTCTTCTCAGGGCACTTGAGTGTATGCCAGGAAGGAAAATCTCCCCAGCCTACATTTGACCAGGTGGAGGCCAATCTAACCTGAGACAGTTTATTTCTACACCCCGAGAGAGCAGTCAAGTCCCTCTCAAAAGCCAACCCAGGCAAAACCAGTCCTTTTCTGGCTCTTCTTTTTGTCTGACACACTTATCTACGTCTCAGCTCAAGAAAACCTCCCCCCACAGCCAGCGACTAACTTTAAGGGCAGGTCCCGGCCCCCACAGCCTCACAGGCACCGTGAGAACCTTGGTCTCCGCAAGGAGGAAGCCACGGGCCGAGGAGACAGCTGTACTTAACCACTTCCGCCCATCGCCCAGTCGGTTGGGCTGTTCTCCTCCAAACTAGGCCAGACTGCTCTGGGTCTTGTTAGGGAAGAGACCCAGAAACCAGCAGGACAGGAACAGGCAGCTCTGCCAGTCTCTGAGAGCTGAGAGTGAGACAGCCCCGGGACAGCCCCACGGCCCCAGAGAACAGAGCCCTGTGGCTGGCAGTGTGGCCGGAGAAGTGTCCAGGGGCCTGGATTCTGAGTCATTGAAACAAAAAGAGGGATTTAGAGGTCAGGGACCACAACAGGTGTCCTAGAAGTTTGTGGACGCATTCAGGCTTTTACTGAGCCTTTTGAGAAGGGAGGTAATTTCCTGTGTGATCCCACTTCAAATGTGAGGGGTTAAAAAAGTGATTCAATGACACTTGTGAAAGCACAGCAGGTGGCCCATGGACCATCACAATAGGTACGAGGACCCCTGCAATGGGATTTTTCAGTGGGGAAGAGATTCGGTTCAGCTCTAAATACAGCACGAGCCAGTGAGAATTTATGGCCAAGGACCAGGGTAGTGTCAGTGGATGCAGAGGTACTAAGAGAAAACATCAGCAGGAAGGAGGACTCTGGCCAAAGCAACCCACTCGTGTAGATGTACATTCACCCCTCTAGCCTCATGTGTTTTTCAAATGTTGACGAATGTGATGTATACAAGATTTTTGCTAAAGACAAGCCAGGATGATCAGACAACACCCAGGGGATGATGGAGGATGAGGAACTTGATCAGGGATTGAGGATGTCAGATATCAAGGGTGACGGGCTCTTGCTAACCTGAGTTAGCAGGATTCTTTGATAAAGATGGATTTTACAAGGAAGTATGGAGATGGCTTAGGAGAAGGTCCCAAAGCTTGACTGAAGCTTGGCCAGGCAGAGAATGTTTGTTAGAGGCCACCCAGGCAATGACACTCATCATGATACTTCCCGTCTTGGGGTTTCCAGGAGTTGTCCAAGAGATGGAGCAGGAGGGCAAGAGCCATTCCCCACTCCTCTGCTCTTCCACTCAGCAGCCCCATCTGGCTGAGAGACGACACTCCGTTCCAGTCCTGGGAAGCCACTCAGAGTTAGCAGTAAGTCCCCAAATGATGCCTTTGCATTCTCTTTCATCCCAAATATGATTGATTGTTGGGACCTGCCTGAGACCTGAAGCTGGCATCTCTACCATGCATCCCTGGAAAATAGCATATCCTCGGCAAGCTCTGGGATGCCAGCCCACCTCACCCCACCAGGGTTCTCTGGGATCCTTGCAAGCCCTTTGCCACCGATCCTCAATGGCCCCTGACTTCTGGCTATTCCTGTCACTGGCAAGTGTTGGTCAGAGCCCTCCCTCCCCTGTGTCTGTCTCCCCAGCTCAGCCTAAGTTCCTTGAAGGCAGGAGATACGCATGGTTTAGATCAGCACCCCCATCCCTGGGGTCATGCCCAGTGTGTACGGTAATCTCCCCCTCTCTGCATTTTCACTTTTCACAGTTTCAGTTACACATGATCCACCATGGCCTGAATACATTAAATGAAAAATTCCGGAAACAAACAATCCGTTTTAAGTGTTGCATTGTTCTGAGGGGTATGATAAAATATTGTGCTGTCCTACTCCAACTCGCTGGGGCATGGATCATCACTTTACCCACCGTATTGCATGCCGTCTACACTACCTGCCCACTTGTCACTATGTGCCCACTAGTCACTTTGTTACATTGATTGTCACAGCATTGCAGTGACTATGATCAAGTCACTCTTATTTTATTTCATAATGACCCCACAGAGCAACAGTAGTGGTGCTGGCAACACGGATATGCCAAAGAGGAGCAGTAAAGTGCTTCCATTTTAATTTTTTTTTTTTTAGCTTTTTTGTTTTTTGAGATGGAATCTCATGCTTGTCAGTCAGAGTGCAATGACGCAATCTTGGCTCACTGCAACCTCTGCTTCCCGGGTTCAAGTGATTCTTCTGCTTCAGCCTCCTAAGTAGCTGGGATTACAGGCATGCACCACCATGCCCAAATAATTTTTGTATTTTTAATAGAGACCAGGTTTCACCATGTTGGTCAGGCTGGTCTAGAACTTATGACTTCAGGTGATCCGCCTGCATCGGCTTCCCAAAGTGCTGGGATTACAGGCGTAAGCCACCACGGCAGGATTTTAAAGTACTTCCTTTAAGTGAAAAGGTGAAAGTTCTTGACTTATTCAGGAAAGAAAAAAATTATATGTTGAGGTTGCCAAGATGTATTGTAAAAATAAATCTTCTATCTGTGAAATTGTGAAGAAGGAAAAAGAAATTCATGCTATTTTGCTGTCACAACTTAAACTGCAAAAGTTATGGCCTCAGTGTGTGATAAGTGCTTAGTTAAGAAGGAAAAAGGCATTAAATTTGTGGGTGAAAAATATGAACTGCAATGTGTTCCAAATGATGGCAATAGGGTTAGGAACTATCCAGGGTTTTATGCAGCCACTGGGGATGTTGGAATGCATGCCCAGTGGGTAAGAGAGGACTGCTACAGTTCAATGAATGATGCTGTAAAAAAAAAAGAGACTTACCTCCAAATTCTTATAGATATACTCACTACCCAGGACAGTTTTGTAACTTTTCTAACTTTTGGCCTGAACTGCCAAAGTCCCTTCTGTGAGTGTGGGAAAGAGTGGCTGTCCACCAGGTTTCTCTGCAGACATTCCAACACTTGCCAACACGTAAGTGGATATGCGCAAGAGGAGTGAGGCTTTGAGGCAAGACTGATGGACTGTTGTGCAAGCCAAGGCAGTGAATTAATGACTCCCAGAAGGTCACGCTGCCCTGAAGACATGGGCTGACATGCATGCCCCCAAGTCCTGCCTCAGTCTGTGTGTTTAGGCTGGCTGGAGGCTCCCCACTGTGCAGCTGCCCCTCCTTAGACTTAACTGTACCAACGGGATGCTGGTGGCTGGCCTGACTGTCTGTCACTGCCTCATCCTTAAACTTCTCAAATCTGGAGATGCAGCTCAGCAGAGAATGTTTATTACAAATATTAAAATCAAATGTGCAAAGCAATGAAGCTGCCCAGATATGTAAATACGGGATGTTTTCTCCTCTGCCCCCATGAGAAATATCTGTAATAGGGTAGTGGACTTACAATTGGGTTTTGGACCCCACTCTGTCACTTACTAAGCTTGCAACTTTGATGAAGCACAAAGAAATGGTAACCTATGCTCAAGTGGTCACATCAGTCCTGGCTCATGATAGCTAATCAATGTTGACAGTTCCCACTGGCGAGTTCTTCCATGGGCCCCAAAGAAAACAGAGAAGTAAAAACTAAATACATATTTCATATGCACACATGCGTGACTCATGTAGGCATACATTCATCCCTGTATGCTCTAATGCCTGAAGTATTTTTCAAATGTCGATGATGAATGTGATGTATACAGTGGTGATTAAAAGCCTGGTCTGCCTTCAACCTCCTTGGGTTTAAATCTCAGAAATCCCCGCCACCTTGACATGTACCAGCCATATGACCTGTGTGTGTCACATTATCACATTCCATACGGGAGTGATGTGGCATCTATTGCAGGGGTAATGCTTCCAGTTGCCAAGGACATTGACCATTGAGCCAGAATTCTCTGGCCCAAATCTCAGCTTTGCACACTGTTACCTTGGAATAAAACTGGCCCTGTCTGGAACTCAGTTTCTGAATCTGTGAAGCACAAGTAGCAGTCATGAATAACTCCTAGGGTTGCTGTGAAAATGAAATGAGACAATACTTGCTCCACTTTTAGAACAGTGCCCAGCACCTCCAACTCTCTGTAAGGGTGGGCTGTGTGGATTAGGTGGGATTCAGGGGGATGAGCAAGATAAGGCACTTAGAACAGCAGTATCACAGACAGAATCCAACAAGTGTTAGTCTTTCTCCTTGTTGTAGTTCTCGTCTTGGTGGTGTTATTTCTATTTTACAGATGCACTGAGGCTCCAGTGGATCATTCGTGAGCATGTGGCTTGCTGACGCTGTCTACAGCAAAGCAGAGGTACCTGGGCAATATGAGAGGTAGTGGCATGTTTTTCTTAGGAGTCCTAGCTGCTGGTTCTGCCATGTGAACCAGATTTGGACATGGACTAGAAGGCATCTTTTCAAAGTCTTTTCTTAGCTTCCCACAACTGTAAAGGGAATGAAAAGAAATATTTTGGATGACCTACAAGGCTCCTGTGATCTGTCCCCTGCCCACCTCTCCTGCCTCAGCTTCCAGGATGTTCTTCTCATACTCAGCTGCAATCATACCTGATTTCGGTTCCTTTAACACGCTAGGAGCCTTCTTACTCATGATCTTCATGCATGCCAGTCACTCTTTCTGGAGTAAACAAATGCATGAAACATGCACCTTTTCTTCTCCATTCTTCTCTCTTATTAATTTGATACCTTTGTGTGTGTCTCAGTGTCAAGCTTCCCACTTTGAATGCACAATTGCTGCCAATAAATTGTGGCCAAGAGTTATCCATTGAGCGAATCGCAGTATACCCAGCAGCTCATAGAAAACATTCAGATTGGCTTTGTTTGGACATGGTCACTGCCTTTGTGGAGTCTTATTCTGTCACAGCCCTAAGGAAGCTACATGCATCATCTCATTTGGCCCTTCCTGTAACAATATGCAATTTGTAGCCCTGCTTTATAGATGAGAAAACCAAGACCCAGAGATGTCACATGGTACAAAGGAAAGTAACAAAGCAATGCTGGAAGAGTTGGGGCTCAGAACCAGATCTGCCTGATTCCTTCAATCAGTCATTGATTGGTTTGATGAATACTTATTGGATATTTACTTTGTGTCCTAACCTATGGAGGTGATGGGTTTCAACTGTGACCAACAGACATAGGGTACCTGCCCTGGTGGAGCTTGTGGTCTAACTGAGGAGGTGAATGAGTAAGCAGAGGACCACAGCACGTGTGGTAGAGCATAGAAAAGAAACAAAAGGTTCAGCCTGGCCACCACTGGAAGCTCTGTAGACTAGGTGTATCAGTTAGAAGTGCTATGTAACAAACGGACTCAGAACTTGTTGCCCTAAAACAGTAGCAACTTAACTCACAAGTCTTCACTTTGGCAGTTTGGGCTGGCTTAGCTGGGCAGGTCTTCCACGTAAGGCTGGACTTGCCCATTCATGAATGTGTGATCAGCTAGTGTGCTGGCTGCACACCGCTGGATTAGGATGTCCTTGTTTAGGAAGACTAGGGTCTCTCTTTGTGTTTGTCTCTATCCCTCCAGCAGGTTACCTGAAGCCTGTTTGCATGAATACCAGTCAAAGTTCCTGAGGGCAAACCCTACCACACAGGCATTTTTTAGGTCTGATAAATTCAGGTCCTTACATCGTCACACATGCTACTGTTTCATTTAGCAGACAAGCCACAGTCCTAAGTCAGTGTGGGAGGCACCCAAGGGCTCGGACACAGAGAGGCTTTGACAAATCAGGTCTGTTACTCCAATCAAGCAGTAGTGCCAGCTAGACTGAGACAGGAAGATTGAGAAGGCTTCTAAGCAGAGAGGAAAGACAGGGTAATTCGTGTCGTAGCTCTGAGTGTGGAATGAGCATGACACGTGTTGATGGCAGCTTTGTGTTATTCCTGCTTTCCTTGATTCTCTCTCCAGATCCACATGTAAGCCACTGAGCTCCCAGAAGAAAGGGCATGATTCACCCAGGTCTGTGCCAAGCACGATTTGGGCAGCCCTTTGACAAACCCAACGGTTGCCAGTAAACGGGGATCCAGAGGACGTCAGCCCCGCCTTCTGAGGCCAGAGTCTCCTCTCAGGGTTCCAGGCCAAGCTGTGCACTGGTTTGAGCTTGAAGGCAAATGACACACAGCATGGCAGCCATGGGTTAGGTTTTCTATATGTGACAAATGGAAATTAAATTGAAGATGGAGGTGGGTGTGGAGGGTGCTTGGGGAGAGGAGTATTGGAGGGGGAAGGGATCTGAGGCTGGTTTCCTCCCTAACTTGGCAAGTGTGAACCTAAAATGTTTCTTTTAAGTCAGAATGGCCATGTCATTCCACCTCCTGCACCCCCTCCCCAAGGCTGGTTCTGATTATTAGCTGAAGTTCAGCGCAAGTCAAGGCTTTTCTGGTTCGGCAGCCAGGAACAATGACCCCTTTATTCAGTGAGGAAAAGCTGAGTCTGGTGGCTGAACGACCGCTGGGCTCATGGGCGTGGGGCTAAGGCCACATCAAAAAGTGCTCTTCCTCCAAGGCCAGGGACCCACAGCTCCCATTCTGTGTGAGGTTCCCGAGGTAGGGAAAACCATGGGACCATCCCGGGAGCCTGGAGTGAGTGAGATCTGGGGACTTGGGCCACAGCTCGCAGTGTAAATGTGGAAGCCTTCCTCAGAAACTGACTGTGTCCAGTCAGTCAGGATTGGAGTAACTGAGCAGGAGGTGGCAGCTGAAAGGTCTGGGAGAAGAGGCTCCTTGCAAAAGTGACTGAGCAAGGGCTCAAGATCTGGGACTAGACACTAACAGACGCTTGGCTCGCTGTGTGACTCCAGGCATAATGCTTTCCCTCTCTGAACCTCATAGATAAGAGAGCTGGACTCTGAGAATCAATGGGCCATTTGTGAATGTCCACTCCCATCCCTTTACAGAGAAACGAGGAGAGAAGGCTCTGTGGGCAGAAGCAGCACTGAGAAAAGCCCTGCACAGTTATTCCCCTTCTGGCTCAAAACTCTCTTGCACAAACACTTGTCCTTCCGAGTCCACCGAAGACCATGAGAAGGTGGGAATTTTAACCTCCATTTTGGCAGGTAGCGATGTTGAGGCTCAGAGACAGGAATCACCTGAGTCACAGCTCATAAGGGGCACAGGAGCATCAAGTCATGTCTTTGGATGCCAATCACGTGCTCTGCTAGAGTAGAGAGGGCACAGACAACAGGGTAGACAGAGCTGACAGAGAGTCTGAGGCTGGACAAGGTGCTAAAACTTTCTATGTCCTTCTTTCTAACTAAGGGAACTGCCTTGTACTTCTTGCTAGAATTAGGGACAATTTGTTTAAAGTGTCCAGGCTGGGCCTGGTCTGAGGAGAGCACTTGACTGTCCCCTGCAGATGGCAGGACGACTGACCTGCCCCTTGGCCTCCAGCTCATCTTCATCTCAACCACCTAGGTTGGCTGTGGCCGACGGGGGCCCCTGGCCGCTCTGACATCCAGAGGACTTGTCTGGTGAGATGGTGAACGTTAGGTGTCAACTTGACTGGATTGTGGGAGGCTGGGACAGCTGGCAGAGCACAATTTCTGGGCGTGTCTATGCGGGTGCTGCCAGGAGAGGCCGCCTTTTGAGTCAGTGGACTGAGTGAGATTCACGCTCAGTGGGGGCGGGCACCAACAATTCTCTGAGGGCCCAGATGGAACAAGGCAGAGGAAAGGTGATTTAGCTCTTTCTTTCTCCTGGATCTGAGACACCCTTCTTCCCCTGCTCCTGGACATCAGAACCGCAGCTTCTCTGGACTCTGGCTTCCAGAACTTGCTCCAGTGGCCCCGTTGGCCTCCCACTGCTGTGGGCTACACCATCAGCTTTCCTGGCTCTGAGGCTTTGGGACTCAGACTGAGCTACACGCCTGGCTTCTGGGGCCTCCTGCTTGCAGACGGCCTGTCAGGGGACTTCTCAGCCTTCATAATTGCACAAGACTTCTCAGCCTCCATAATTGCATGAATCAATTCCCATAATAAATCTGTCCCCACCCCTTCCCTCCTATATAAATCCTATTGTTCTGTCTGCCTGGAGAACTCTTAGGAATACACCTGATCCTCCCAGCCTAAGCAGATGGCTGACGGTGACGGACAGCACACCCCGGGTCTCCCACCTCCACACAGCTCACCCAAAGCAAGCCCTTGGCTAGATGTTGTTCTCAGAGTCCCCTGATGTGTGAGTTTCACGGATCCTGTAACAAAGTCCCACGAAAATATAAGCCATGAGGATGCAAAGGCATAAGAACGACACAATAGAATTTGGAAACTCAGGGGGAAAGGGTGGAAAGGGGCTGAGGAATAAAAGAGACTACAAATGGGGTTCAGTGTATACCGCTTGGTTGGTGCACGCACCAAAATCTTACAAGTCGCCACTAAAGAACATACTCATGTAACCAAATACCACCTGTTCCCCCAAAAACCTACAGAAATTTTAAAATATGAAGAAAAATGTTGGCTCAGAATAACACAAATACATTTTCTTGTAGATCTGGAGGTCAGAAGTCTAAACTCAGAGTCAGCAAACAGGTGTTCCTTCTGGGGCCTGTAAGAAAGACTCCGTTTCTTCCTTTCTTCCTTCCTTTCACGGACTTTCTTTTATTTTTCCTTTTTGCCTTTCTCTGCTTCTGATTGGACTATGATATTCCTTGGTTCCTGGCTGCTTCCTCATCTTCAGAGTTCATCACTCCAGCCTCGGCGTCTGCCCCCACACCTCCTTCCTCTTTTCACCCGTCCTCCCTCTTACAAGGATGATTATGATTACAGTCCGCGTCAAGCCGAATAATGCAGAATCGTGTGACCCTTCTCTTTCACACCTTCAATGCCCCTTTGCCACATGAGTCAACAGTTACAGAGGCTGGGGAGTACTAGGGGGATATTTTGGGGGCCGTTCCTCAGCCTACCTGACCCGGCATCCTCCGGTGGCCCACACAGCCATCCTTTTAGCCAGGCCCTGTCAGGGCAGGCATGGCCTCTGCGGACTCCATCTGCAGCAGCGGAGATGCCTGCTGGAATCGGCAGGACCTGCCCCAGGCCCTGGTCCAGGGCACTTGTCAAGAGTCAACACGGCCTCTCCCTCAAGGTCATTGTCGCAGAATGCAGGAGGCATCACTGGCCTTGGTGGTGAGCCCCCCCAGGGCATGTCACTGGCCACTGTCTAAGGGAGGCAGCAGCCTGTGCCCCACGGCCTGGGCTGCCCAAGCAAGGCACAGTAGTGTAAGGCGAAAGAAGCCTCTGCAGCAGGAGGCCTTTGAGAAAATCGGCAGCAATGAAGGTGCTCTGCTTATTCAGGAATTACATTAAAAAAAGAGGAAAGTCAGGGCGTGGTGGCTCATGCCTGAAAATCCCAGCACTTTAGGATGCCAAGGCAGGCGGATTGCCTGAGGTCAGGAGTTTGAGGCCAGTCAGGCCAACATGGTGAAATCCTGTCTCTGCTAAAAATAAAAATATAAAAGTATTAGCCAGGTGTGGTGGTGCCTACCTGTAATTCCAGCTACTCAGGAGACTGAGGCAAGGGAATTGCTTGAACCAGGGAGCAAGTCTCCATCTCAGAAAAAAAAAAAAAGAAAAAGAAAAAGAAAACTCACACACAAAAACAGACTGTTATCCTATTAATATGCTAACCTGGTGAGGATGACTTCTCTTCTGTTCACCACTCTTGCCTCCCTGATGCCTAGATGGGGTGGACAGATGTAGCAAATGTACGTGGTAGACACCCTGTTACATTTAGATATCAGACGAATAAGAACTTTTTTACGATAAGTACAT
This sequence comes from Saimiri boliviensis, assembly GCF_048565385.1. Taxonomy (NCBI): domain Eukaryota; kingdom Metazoa; phylum Chordata; class Mammalia; order Primates; family Cebidae; genus Saimiri; species Saimiri boliviensis. Next base: position 72,516,173 of record NC_133450.1, on the reverse strand, counting down.
CCCATGAAATATTTGGTACCTACTTATATTAAAAATAATTTACTGCTGGGCGTGGTGGCTCACGCCTGTAATCCCAGCACTTTGGGAGGCCGAGGTGGGTGGATCACGAGGTCAAGAGATCGAGACTATCCTGGTCAACATGGTGAAACCCCGTCTCTACTAAAAATACAAAAAAATTAGCTGGGCATGGTGGCGCGTGCCTGTAATCCCAGCTACTCGGGAGGCTGAGGCAGGAGAATTGCCTGAACCCAGGAGGCGGAGGTTGCGGTGAGCCGAGATCGCGCCATTGTACTCCAGCCTGGGTAACAAGAGCGAAACTCCGTCTCAAAAATAATAATAATAATAATAGTAATTTACTGAGTATCTAAAATTCAGATTTAACTGGGTATCTATTTTATCTGGCAACCTTAAGCTAGCATGAAGCTTGGTGCAATAATAACTGCTGAAGGAAGGAAGAAAAGCAGCATTGACACATGCATGCATCAGATTCTGGGCTAGGTGCTTAGCTTACTGATATGGAAAGGCGGGCAGGGAAGTGCTCTGTAGAGGAAGGCGGGTCCCTAGCTAGGGCTTCATCCTCCAGCCTGTGCCCATGGGCATAGGTGAGGACAGGCAATCCTGCTTTCATGCCCAAATGTTGTGTTTTCCAAGGCCACCCTGGACTGTCACGCCCCCATTCTGTGCCTATAAAAATCCAAAGACCTGGACAGGTGCAGGGGTTCATGCCTGTAATCCCAACACTTTGGGAAGCTGAGGCAGGTGGATCACCTAGGGTCAGAAGTTCAAGACCAACCTGGCCAACCTGGTGAAACCCCATCTCTACTACAAATACAAACATTAACTGTGCATGGTGGCACATGCCTGTAATCCCAGCTACTCAGGAGGCTCAGATAGGAGAATCATTTGAACTTGGGAGGCAGAGGTTGCAGTGAGTCAAGATCGCGCCATTGCGTTCCAGCCTGGGCGACAAGAACAAAACTCCATCTGTCTTTTTGTTTTTTTGTTTGTTGTTTGTTTTGAGATGGAGTCTTGCTCTTTTGCCTAGGCTGGAGTACAGTGGCCACATCTTTGCTCACTGCAACCTCCGCCTCCTGGGTTCAAGTGATTTACTGCCTCAGCCTCCTGAGTAAATGGGATTACAGGCACACACCACTATGTCCAGTTAATTTTTGTGTTTTTAGGAGAGACGAGTTTCATCATGTTTGTCAGGCTGGTCTCGAACTCCTGACTTCGTTGACCTTGTGATTCACCTGCCTCAGCCTCCCAAAGTGCTGGGATTATAGGCGTGAGCCACCATGCCCGGCCATGAAACTCTATCTAAAAAAAAAAAAAAAAAAAAAACTGGAACCTTAGCAGACAGAGACACAAGCTGGCTGAATGCCACGAAGGACACGCCAGCAGAAGAACACACAGCATGTGGACATCAGGAGGAAGTTGAGTGGAGTACACCTACAGACCCATGCAGCCCACCAGGCCATCAACTGGTGGAACAACATGGCGTTTTGCCGGGGTGGTCAGAGAGCCCAGGCCACTTAGCAAATCGATTCCATGGAAAAACCAAATCCCATCTGGGTCGCCCATCTGCTGAGAGCGTCTTCCGCTCAATAAAGCCTTGCACTCATTCTCCAAGCCCATTGGCTTTGGCCTTGGTGGAACATATCTGAGACTCCCCCACCTGTGAGGCTGCCATTGCTTGTGGTACCCCTTACTGCTTCCCTAGCATAGGAGAGGAGCCCTCTAAGCCTGCACTGCTTACTCTTAGTCCTTCCCAGGAGCCTTCAAAACAAGAAATCAATCTGGGAGAGCAAGTGAGACCCCAGATCCAGGATCAGCTGCTGGCTTGCCTTGGCATTAAGCATTTGCTCCAGGCAGAAACTGGAGCTGCCCTGGACACTCTCCACTGCTTCATCCAGGCTGCTGGTAGCCACAGTTACATGGGGCTGGAGGACTGGCATAGATCTGACCCTCAATGGGGCTTTCTCTTTCTCTGCATTGACAGGAAATCTTGAGACCCCTACACACACTCACCAGGAGAGTCTGGGAGGCAGATGGAGCTGGATTCATCAGGGCACCATGATTTACTACTTAGATGAGGTTCATCAGTTATTTTACTTGCTTCAGAGACTCAGGCTTGCTTCTGTTTCCTAAATGGGGATGGTGTCTTTTGAGTTTACATGAGAAATTACTGAAAAGATAACTGAAAATTACCTGGCACCAAATAGGTCTTAAGCATGTGTTAGCAAACCAACACCCACCCCATTTAAGTTTCAAAGATAGAATGTTCATTTGTCTATGTCAAAAAGGAAAGAGGAGGAGAGAAGGGGAGAAGGGTGGAGGAGGGAAGAGAGGGAAGTGGAAGGAGAAAAGAAAGAAAAGGAGCTTCTGCAGAGTCTGCAATTGTAAAGGGTGTAGACAGAGGAAGGAAAGCAGAAACACCAGGCGATTTTAGTTTCTAGGATGCCTATATCTGCAGCATCTGCATTGTTCTCCAACTCCCGATGCCTTTCTCCAGTCTCTTTCTGATTATTTCCAGATAGGAGCAGAGCAGACCCCAAATCTAGTTCTGGGCATGGCCAAGTCAGTCTTCACAGGACTCCTCTCTGCTTCTTTGGGCCCCATTGGGAAAGAAATCCCAGCTTTCAACTTCCCAAGGTCAGAGTAATTGAAATTCTCTGTCTGTATCCCAATTTTCCAGCTGAGGACTCTTACAGTTGTCAAGACATAAAGAACGAAAATGGGCACTTTTCAAGATGACCATGAGTGTATAATTAGTCGATTAAAATTGTCAAGACGTTACTTTTGGTTAGTTAAATAATGTATCAAAATCATTCTGTTGTTTAAGGGTAGGCCCTGTGTGTGTGTGCACTCGAACACACTAAAAAAAAAAAAAAAAAAAAAAAAAAAAAAAAAAAAAAAAAAAATGTGGATCCAGCAGGGATGGGTGAGTGACAGAGCAACCTGGTCACAGAGAAACATCTTTACTAGAGACCCCACTGGCAGGACAGTGACCATGGATACAGCCTGGAATGCTAAAAGGTGGCCAAAGCTGCCCACTGCACCCTGAGGGCCCCGACCCTCTCCTAATCCACCTGAGGTTCCCACATCCTCCAGGAATCCCTTCTTCTGGTCTGAGCTGTGCACCAGCCTCTTCCTTCTATCCTAAATTCAGACAATTAGATGCAAGTCCCTCTATTTATTTACTGGGGACACTGGGTGTCTGATTTAGCATGGGTTTGCCCAACCAGGGGTTAGAAATCAGACTGACTATTACATGGATTTGTTCTGAAAGTTAATAGGACCCAACAAAAAATAAACTCTCACCTTAGTGAGGCCATGTACCATGGGACGTACAGGTCATGCCCCTTCCTTGCTTCCTTCTCAGCCCTTTATTGTGGAATGATGTTGACAGGATAGAGAAAACTATGTCTGGGATCTTGAGACATTCACTGCAAAGCACACAGAGTTCAGCACCCTGACTATTGTCACCACACACCATAGAAGAAGGGAATAGAAATGACGAAGGAGGCTTGGTGGCCAACTGGACCTGAGTTTTAGTTTTCTTTCTGCCTTAATAGATGTAAGACCTGGGGAAGGTTACTCTCTGAGCCTCAGTTTTCTCTTCTATAAATTGAACTAATAATACAAAAGTGCAAGATTATTGTGAGGCTTAGGTGCTAAAAGGGATTCACTCTTAGAACCTGCAGAAGGAACCAACACAGTGACATCCTGATTTAGCCCCTAAAGTCTCATTTAGGAATTCTGACCTCCAGGTTGGAGCTACTAAGAGAATACGTTTGTGTTGTTTTAAGCCACAGAGGTTGTGGTTAAGCTGTTGACAGCAGACTTAGGAAACTGATGCCCTTTAGAGAACTACAGAGGGTCTCCTTCTCACTGTGGATGTCCATCATGCTTACTTTGTGACTCATGATTTTGTTGGGAGTACCAAAGCACCCATAAACATCTTCTTAGGATCATGGTTCTCACTCAATAGCATCTGGGCAGCAGGGAGGTTGACCTTGACACATTGAGTCACCTGGGTCAGAGTTAACTCAATGATTTCTTGTTGGCTGTCATGTGAATAAAAGTGGGTTACAGCCCTATCTGCATTAAGGTAGTCATACAATGGCTTAGAGACGTACAGAGAGCAGTAGAGACACCCACACCACCTACAGCTTGTCTCTGCTCAAGGAGGGAGCTCAAGGTAAGTGAATGGACATGAAATTATAGGATTTTCATCCTGATCTGGTACCACAAAGTTAATCCTGCAAACTAACACTCCTGATGGGTCTATGATGGGCATCGATTGGGATGTTGAACCTCCTCATAACCCACTAGCATTTCTGTTTTTCTAAGGAAGAAAGCAGGTGTCCGAGAAGTCTCAGAGACTTACCTAAACGCATACAGGTGAGATTTGTACCAAAGCCCTCTGATAATAATCCACCCCTTTCTGTACAGGTGACATGATATTGTCTCCAGATGCAGAGTTCCAGGGTTAGAATTTCCGTTCATTTTCAGGAAGAGGCACTTCTATTATTCAAGCCTCAATTGTGTCTCCTCTAAAACGTAGGATGGACAGAGTGAGCCTCAAATCAACTAGTTCATGTCACAGCCAAGCATCATATGTAGCTTGTATTTAGAGCCAGATAAACACTAGCTGTTACCAGAAAGTTACTATTTAGGGATTTATATATATTCCATTATTCATGAATATATATATATTCCATTATATAGATAGCTATAGATATAATGGAATATATATATAATGAAATATATATGTATATATGTAAATATATATGTATATATGTAAATATATATATGTAAATATATATATGTAAATATATATGTGTATATATATGTGTGTATATATATATTCCATATATATGTAAATATATATATGGAATATATATATACACACATATATATATACACATATATATTTCATTATATATATTCCATTATATATATGTATATATAGATCCCATTATATATACATGTGTGTATATATATTCCATTATATATATATATATATATACATATACACGCAAACACACACACACACACACACACACACACACACACATATATATATATATATCCCATTTCACTTCAAAAACTGGTTATAGGAAATGTTTAGAAATTTTTACCCATGGTAAATTGTTTTGAAGATACTGCAAGAACTCATATTGGCTCTTCTTTCTCAGCAGAATCCACACTATCTTTCAATCAAATTAAGCCTTATGCTTGAATGGTTCCAGTCTAGAAATTGTCTTTTCCCTGTCCAGTTCCATCACACCTGGCTCGTGCCTCTGTTTAACATTCCCACCCTCCTATACTCCCTTGGGATTTTGGTCCATCCTTTCCATTTGGTTGCAAACTCCTTTAGACCACCAAATGAATTCTGTTCAGATTTATGTGTTTATTTGGGCATTGTGTGACTCAACAAATGTATCATTTAGGGCTCAGAAAAGAAAACAAAAAACCATACTAGGTATTTCAAACAGACAGGACTTAATATGAGAATTGGACGAACTAAAAGAGCAAATAGGAAATCAATATTAACCAGAGTTAATAACCAAATGATTCACACAACAAGCAGTCACTATTGAAGATCAGAGAACAAAAGGGAAGTGGTGAGGATACTGGAGCTGAGACTTAAAAGACAGCAGACCCCTGCGAAGAAGGTCTCATCAGCTGCTGTTTGTGGGTCTAAGGAGCCGTGAAAAGTCTGGTTCTGGGAATGGAAAAAGAAGATAGAGACCGAGCCCATTGCTACTTCTGGAGCAACACTGAGAAAGAACAAGAGATATCAAGAATAAAGTTTTTTCGTGCTCCTACCTTCCTGCCTCCCTCCTGTGACTTCCACAGGCACAACTCAACAGGAAGCCAAGGATCCGGCAGCCTGGGACATGGAGTTCAGAGAGTCCAACCCCAGCATCAGATAACAGAGTAGAGAAGGGTTTCCTTGGGACTGAGAGTCAGTAAGTAGGTAACCACCATAATAAGATTTTACTGAACTTCTGCTCTGGGCTGAGTTCTCTGCTCAACGTCATGTTCATTGCCATAGGCCCTTTACCCACTATCTTCATTGATTTTATGTTTTTAAAGACAGCAGCGTATCTTCCTTTTCATAATAAAAAGCAGTAGTATGTAGGAGTAGGGCAGTATAATGAATAGTCAGCTTGGGCCTCCATGACGCCTCAGTTCTGACTCTATCTCTGCTCCTTATTAGCTGGCCAGCCACACCTAGTAATGAGAGTTCTCTGAGCTGCTGCTTTGTGTTGTATAAATGAGGCATCATATTCCCTCCGTTGCAAGTTCTCTGTGAGGAATAAATGAGCAAACCTACTGGGCTTGACAAATGTCAGTATTTTACATATTTTTAGCTCAACAGACTAGAGGGCCAAGCCCCCAAAATGATTTTAAATGAAACTCAAGTTCCATTTGGAATAAGTGATCTGGCTAGAAATATCTAGCAGGTGGCAAAAGAATAAGACGTAAGCATCTGCTGGTACCGTGTATGGGCTCGTGGACTACCAAGGAGCACGGAGCATCAACGTAAAACATAACACTCTCCACTCTGAAAATGATTGCCAGTAGTGTGTTTCTTCCCTGAGAGGAGAACACCAAAAGACATGTCCAAAAGCCTTTTTCCAAGTTGGCTGAGTCAGAACTGCTTTACTGGCCACCCAGAGCTAAGGACTCCGAGGCAGTAACATTTACCCTGATAATCCGGAAACCACAAGATGTAATAAAAACTACTGCCTTCTGAGAGGACCCCAGGCTCTAAACTGCCATATTTCAGATTTCCCATGTTGCCCGCAGACAGGGATCCAGGTAGGTATTGCTTTTGGTTCCCAATATTGCTGAAGATAAAATGTCATACAAGAGCAATAGATAATTCCTGTTGAGTAGAAGACAATGCAAAAGAGACAACCAGGTATTTTTATTTTCTACACAGTCACCTGAAATCTATCACAACTATGTCGGTTTATGCCCCCAGTCCTACAGCAGGTAAATGAAAATAAAGAAATCAAAATAAAACAAACAGGCATGTGGACCAGTGCCAACGCCCTTACATATACTATTTTATTTAGTTCTTACAACAACTCTATGAGGTCAGTATTACCACTCCCATTTTCCAGAAGAGAAAACAGAAGTCTACGGAGATGAAATTTTCTCCCTAAGATTCCACCCTCCCTTTCAGAACCTGGATTCCAGCTGAGAACTGTAAGACAGATAACATTTTGCTCTGGTCTTTTCCTATACAGAATGCAATGTGTGACCCCATAGAAGTCCCCCACATACTGGAATCCTCAGTTATCTCCCTTGGGAAGTAATGACCTCTCTAAAGGCATGGCCACATCAATCAGCCATCAAATCTGTGCTGATCCTTGGCAATACAGGGGAACCCAAAAAATGCAGAAAAGTAAATGGCATGAACACTGCTAGTGTAACCAACATGCAAAGCTTTGCCAGCAGAAACATGTTTCATTTTTTTTCCCTTTTCCAAGTTGTAGAAACCCTTGCATATGGTTGTCTTTACTTTAATGTGCATGAATAAAATATATTCTTGTGAACTGATGTAGTCCACAGGCTTTTGAGATCAAATAGTTTTCAAGTCCAGGTGAAATGTGGGAATGACAGATAATGTTGTCAATATGCTATATTTTTGATAGGTTGAACAAACATGGCCATAGCAATCATTTTCATCATATATATGCATGTGCATTTGTGTGTGTGTGTGTGTGTGTGTGTGTGTGTGTGTATGGAAGATGTCTTTAAAGAATAAGATTTAAGGAAAAAAAATCAATAAATGTAAAATTTTCCATAAAACCTTCAGTGAGAAATATCCCTCCCCCCTCCTCATGTATATTAAAGTGAGCAGAATTTGCTGACTTGCATAATGCAATATATAGTGATTACTGGGAGGTATCTGAGGTGATTAAATAACCACAGAATTTGAGAGACCTGGAAATAAATATCCTCATTCAAAAGCCCAGGCAGAGTCAGTAACATGCCATGGAGGGGGTCTTTGGATATTGGAGACTTCATCTCATTCCTTCCTTGCTACAGAAAAGCAGCAGAGATTTGTAAGTTGTTAACAGTGGGTTACACATTGTATGGGAGTCACATATGAAATACAAAATGCACGTATATATAAAATGAGGTAGCATGAATGGAATGAGTGTGAATACTGGACTCAGATAGATGTATTTGAATTTGGTTTCGGCTTTAGGTCAATAACCCAACTCTAATAAGCCTAAATATTCTTATCTTTCTAATGGGAGTAAGCATTGCCAGCAGAATGAATACTCCTCAAATTATGACTATTATTAAGTTAGTGTGACAATAACAACAATGTGTCCTTTATTGATTGTTCATACTAGAAAATCTTCTAAATTCATTAATTCTCTTAATAAAACAAAAATTGCTAACAAATCTTCTAAATTCATTAATTACTTTAATTCGCACAGCAGCAAAACAAAAATCGCTAACAAAAATTGTTAGCGATTTTTCCATTTTGCAGAGATCGAAACTGAAATTCTGAAAGGGAAGCTTCTGGAGTCTATCAAGTTTAAGCTAAAATCCATTGTGAGATGCATGCTTACCTTAAGTACCACAAGAGAAAAAAGTATGCTGACAATTCCAATTGTAAGATGTCATCAGTTGTAAGGTGCATTTCATTTCAGAGGTTAAAATGTTTCTTGGCCAGGAGTGGTGGCTCAAGCCTGTAATCCCAGCACTTTGGGAGGCCGAGGTGGGTAGATCACGAGGTGAAGAGATCGAGACCATCCTGGTCAACATGGTGAAACCCCATCTCTACTAAAAATATAAAAAATTAGCTGGGCATGGTGGCACGTGCCTGTAATCCCAGCTAGTCAGGAGGCTGAGGCAGGAGAATTGCCTGAACCCAGGAGGCGGAGGTTGCGGTGAGCCAAGATCGCACCATTGCGCTCCAGCCTGGGTAACGAGCGAAACTCCGTCTCAAAAAAAAAAAAAAAAAAAAAAGAAAGAAAAAAAATGCTTCTTAAAATTTCACCTTAGGGTCAATAAGCTATGGTAAATTGCCTAACATCACACATCTGTTAACTGCTAGAACTTGGGTGCAAACACGGGCTTTTAGAGCAAAAAGCTGGGGGCTTGTTCCCAAGCTAGGACAGTACCTAGCATAGAATGGAGTCCTGTCATATATACTAAGCATCAGAGTATGTGTTCCACAAGTATATACTTTGTATTGCATATTATAGTATATGATGTCCCAAACCACATGTATGTGTGTGTATGGATAATTTGCTTTCCAGGTCAATTTCCATTTTGGGACTTCTCTAAAATAATCTTGAAGCAAGAAATCATTATTTACATATTTGTATAGCTATCAACAAAATAAATTCTGGGAATCATGTTGTCAGTGAAACATAGAGATAAAAGCAAATTAAATTGTGGTGGTGGTTGTTCCCGGAAAGATTGTTCTCAGCACTGAGACTATGAAATGTATCAGTCCTAGCATCCTGGAAGGGACCAAGCCTGATCAATGTCACCCACGTGAAGGGATTCCACTGCCTAGACTGTTATGGGTTCATATTTCCACTCTTTAAAATGCATACAGGAATAACTTCAAGTAAAATAAAAATATCAATGTGTAATGGCCAAATTTCCTGAGGTTTATAACACATTGGGACTGATTTGCTGAGTTATAGTAAAAGTAAGGCAGACCTTCAAAGGCCCTCAAGTTGACATAAAATATGAAGAGTTTAGGAGGAGAAAGACTAACAAATTAGGTTGATCATCAGCTAATTCATATTTGGAACAAATAGCATTTTTTAAAAGAACAGTTTTTGTGAAAACCCATTATGTCTGTGCTGGTAATGAGGAAAGTGCCAGCCCTGCCCTCAGATATTCTCAGAGCCCCTGTGCCAGGCAGGAGACCCATATTTATTGTGCTAATTCCCTAGCTGTTAAATCGGTGCCCATGTTAGTTGCATTAACTGAGACTCACTTTACCTACTTTGCAGAGAGCTTTAGAGTTTACCAAACACTCCAACACTGAGTCATCTTGGGGCATCCTAGAAACTTCTAGGTGGATGGCATTCGATCTTCCTATTATAGATGGAAAAGGGGTACCTGAGAGAGGTCAGCAGCTCCTCCAAAGACCCAGAAACTCTGGGGAAGCAGTGAATTATTTTTCAGCCAAATTTCAGAAAACCAAGATGAGGAAAATGTCCATTTTGGTGCTTTCAAAATTACCAAAAAGTTATTGATAGCTATACTAATTGGACTCCAAAAGCACGTGGAGATGAGAATGAAGTCTGTATACTTTGCAAAGTGCATTCACGTGCATGGGTTTATTTTATCATTCACACCGCGCTCAGAGGCCACTAGAAAAGGGATTCCTCTCCCCCTTCTCATTTTAACATACGGAAACTGAGGTCCAGAGGGGTAATCGGCCTATCAGGAGGCTCAAGGCCAGGAGAGCAACTCTCCTCTGCAGGCCAGGTGAGTGTCCCCACCTCCTGGCACACACTTCCACTCTCAGATGCGAGAGCATGTTACCGTTGCCTCAATAATCCTCAAATCCGGCTTCGTTTGATAGGGATGAGAATAAGGATTCGGGAGATTTGACCAGCTGTCTTTCACTTTAGTACCACTTGAGCTAAGAGGGAGACTTTGGGGATGACAGAGAAAATATAATCTCAAGTGGAATTTAGCCGGAGCCCACGAACTGAGAACTCCTTAGGAGAGGAGGGTACTGGAAGCAATGTTTGTCAGAAGCTGTTCTGCACCAGGATTCTTTATAAATGCCTCATGCTGCATCACCGGGGAACAGCTGTGGTTACAGGAGCTTAAATGCTTGACCCTAAGTCATCAGCCACGCAGGGCTGAGCGACTGCTTTCGAGTTCAAGTGCTGGTCCCTGACGCTGCTCCCAAAGAGCCACCTCTCTCTGGATGCACTTCTGGGATCCAGGGGAAGCCGAAGGCTCTGGCTTTCTCCCCCACACTCTAAAGGTGCCTCCAGGGAAGGATCTGATGTGATCTGTGCCCCAGGCCACCTGGATTTAAGCCCCAGTGTCCCTAAAGACACCTTTGAAATGTTTCAGCTTCTCTGGCCTCTCAGTAAATCTTAGGGAGGAGTTTAAGGGAAAGAGAGACTTCTGGATGTGCTTGGCAGAGAGAATTAGCAAGACCAGTCTAAGCCAGTGAGGGGACTTCAGCCTCTGCCTCTCCAACACTAGAGAGCTTTATTTTTAAAATAACATGTTAAGTCTGCAAAATTGGCATCTCTCTCTCTCTCTCTCTCTCTCTCTCTCTCTCTCTCTCTATCTATCTCTCTCTCTCTCTCCTCTCTCTCTCTCTTCTATTCTAAAAGTGATACTCAACCAATAAAACAGGGAGCATTAATTAAAAGTAGAGGGAAAGAAACTGATCCCACCACCCAGTCATACTCAGAACACAACCGGAACAGCAACAGTAGCAAACATTCCCTTCCCCTCCCCAACTCCAGGAGACCAGGAGCCCCAGGACAGACCACTTGGACCTCCCAGCTCCTGGTGCCTTGAAATTCTGTCCTCGTGAGCCCAAGTAGATATATTCTCTGGAAGAAAAGATGAGGCAGGTCTGATCTGCCAGTGGTCAGCTGCATTCTTCCCCTGGCCTTTCTCTCCCTCTTTTCTTTGCTTTTTCCTCTCTGATTCTCTATTTCTGGAAACTCTCTATTAAGTGGAGACCTGATTTCAGGTGCACAGCAAACATCAGGGAGCCCTTTCCAGAGGTCCTATTCAGTAAGCCTGGGCAGAATGTCTATGCAGCCCATGGGTCCTACTCATTCCTCCACGATGACTGAATGCCAATTCAGATACTGACCAGACTCAGCAGGATGTAGTTATTCTACCCAATCTGGAGCCCAGAACACAAACACCCCGTTGAAATTATTTTGATTCCATTATGGAAGTGGTCACTGACTCAAGGTTTTCTTTTGATTGAGTGAAAAAGAAAAAAATTCTTTCGTTTTGTGACATGGCCCCGTTGGGATTTTGTCTCTCAAATATAGGGAGATGTGTTTGTCTTGCTGTCATCACAGAGAAATAAAATTAAGATAGGCCTGTAAGTGTGGTCAGTTCTCTTTTTAATTCCTAGTCTAAACATTGTGCTCAACAAAATGTGGCACAGAAATAAATAGAAAATAACTAGCTCTCGATCATCCCAAATTTTACTCTGTGATTGTGTTTGTCCATATTTTTTCTGAACATCAAGTCACTTGTTTACTATTCATGAATAAGTTTATTTGTTGAAGCTGCAAGGTTTCATTGTGAACTAATTTTTTGTTCTTGATGTTAAAGGCAATGCATGCTGGATGCAGAAATTGGTGAAACAAACAAACAAAAAAACTCCCAAATCATTGACATTTTTACCATAGTTAACCCTAGCGAAGCAACGGTCTGATACTCATCCTTCCCTTTATAAACTTCTTCAGTATAAATTATTTTGCATCAATGAACTAACTCATTGAAAACATGAGTTTTAGAGGAAGACCAGAATGTGAATCTCACCTCTGTAGCTGTGTGTCCAAGAGTGATGAACTCCGCTGTCTGAGTTTCTGTCTTTTCATGCATAAATCAGGGATGTTATCACCTATTTCCTAGATTTGGTTGAGAACTAAATGAAATTAATTCATGAAAGACTGACTATATTCAATGAGATTTATTACTCTTGTTATTTTTATTTCTATAACGTTATATGTAATGCCACTGAGACTATAAATATATATTGTACTTATAATTTTCCATATATGATTACTTTGAGAAAATTTCCCTATATGACTAAAACATCTTTGTAATAAAAAAGACTTTGAAAAAATAATGTTAAATTCTGTATACTCATCCATGAACTGGCTACACTAACAGTATATTCACCCACTTCTGTGTGCAGCTAAGTGGTGGCTGATCTTTTCCACCCTTAAGTAAAAATGTGATGGACCTGTGAATGCCTTTTCCCCTCCTCTCAGATATTAACATGGTCACTAGATGCCATTGATTCATAGAGCAGAGGTGGGAACTTTTATGTCAGATAGTCTGGGGAATTTCAAGTTAGGGATATGTATTGCTGTTTTACTTTCATGAAAATATTCCACTTCTACAACAGTGAATGAGGGATTTCTTTCTCTGTAGAGCCCCCATCTATAGCTGTCCCCCTCAACCTGGAGATTGTATTCACTTTGAGTCCGGAAGCTGGTCTCTCTGGGGCTTCTAGAGCGACTGATTTTACCCAGTCACAGCCAATCTCTTTGTTTAGCTTAACTGGCCACATTAATCAAAATAGCAGCTCTGGTTCCATAGGCAGTCCTCCTCTGAAAGGCTCTTCCTCTCCTGCATCCATAACCATCAATGGGTCCACAAAAGTAAGTTAATGCAAAAGTCAACATCGCCTAAAAACACAGTCTGCCAAGAACGGCACATCTCTGAAGGGCTCTACCACAAGCCTGTAAATGCACCATTTGCAATTGTTTTGCTTGTTACATTTTCTTTGAATTCTCAGCATCTCAACAGTGAAAAAACATGGTAGAACTAACACAATGTGTTCATCACACCATTTCATTTTCTTCCCTGGGCATGCAGGAGGGCCATGCTTCTCAACCTTCTTTCTGATGACATCAGAGTTACATATCGAAAGTCTCACCTTTCGACATGTGAACAGAAGTGACCTTGCCTCTTACTGAGGAAGTAAGGAGCAAGTACCCATTCTCCACCTCTCTATCTTTTTCTCCGCCACATCCAAAACCAAAGAATTGAGATTTGGTGATTTGTCTGTTGCAGCAACTAGAGTGACTGGCCTCATCATAAACAAAATGGGAAAAAAAAGACACAAAGTGATGAAGAAACACGGATTCTGTAGGCATCTAAGAGCGAAAATATTTGCATTTTTCGGTTTTGTACTTTTTGTGAATACATTGTAAACGTATATATTTTTGAGTATTTGTATTTAAAATAGAAGCCTCTGGCTGACCCTAAAATGCAAAGACACTTTCTCAAAAACATAAACAAACAAACAAAAAAACCGCTAAACTAAAAATAGAATTACCATGTAATTCAGCAATTCTATTTATGGGCATATTCCCAAAAGAATTAAAATCAGGATCTGGAAGAGGTGTCTGTAAAACCATGTCTGTAGCAGCGTTATTCACAACAGCTAAAGCATGGAAACCACCCAAGGGTCCACTGACGAATGGATAAGCGAAATGTGATAAATACTTATGATGGAATTTAACTTCACCTTTAAAAGGAAGGAAATTTTGACACATACTGCAATGTGGGTAAAACTTGAGGACATTATGCTAAGTTAAATAAGTCAGAAAAGACAAATACTGCATGATATCACTTACATTGGTAGTTAGAGAGATCAAATTCATGGAGCTAGAAAGTAGAATGGTAGTTACGGGGGTCTGGGGAGAAAGGGAGATGAGAAGTTACTGTTAATGGGGGCACAGTTTCAGTTTCATAAGATGAAAAGAGTTCTGTGGATGGGTGGTGGTGATGGTTATGCAGCAGCATTAATGTGTTTAATATCCCTGAAATGCATGCTTGAGAATGATTAAGACACCCAAACGTGGTGGCTCATTCCTGTAATCCCAGCACTTTGGGAGGCCGAGGTGATTGGATCACCTTTAGGTCAGGAGTTCAAGACCAGCCTGGCCAACCTGGCAAAACCCTGTCTCTACTAAAAATACCAAAATTAATCAGGCATGGTGGCCGAGGCAGGAGAATCACTTAGAACCCAGGAGGTGGAGGTTGCAGTGAGCTGAGATTGTGCCCCTGCACTCCAGCGTGAGTGACAGAGTGAGACTCTGTCTTTAAAGAAAAAATAATTAAGATGATACATTTTTATGCTATGTACACTTTGACACAATAAAAAAAAATGGAAAAGAAAACAGCCAGAGAGACACACATGGGCTCATTTTCCCATGCCCTCCCCCACCCCTCCTGCCATAGGCATGGACATGAGCACTTACTCAGAGTGAGGAATGAGGGTCTCCTGGTCTCATGTCATCCACACAACGTCCTCTGTGAAGAAATGCCTCTGCTGTATTGAGGGACCATTCTGAGAAGGCACATGAGTTTTATCTCCCATTTTTCTTGTGGGGCCACTGAGAGTCAGCAAAGAGGAGTGAGAGTCCTAAGCCATGGGTTTTCTTCTGCTGAGATTCAAACCTTCCACTGACTCCCAATTTAAAGCTCAAAAAAGTGAAGGGGGGAAAAACATGGCAACGTCATCCACTTTATTTACCTAGACTTGGCCACAGGGCTAGGTAGGGATAGACTGAAATGCAATGAATATAGTGAGGTACTTCCCATGCCTCCTCTCCTTCACAAAAGCAGGCGGTGAGTTCTCCTGCGGCTTCAGTGCAGGAGCGGAAGAGAAGGACCCCACCCACACCGCACACAGGGAGATGTGGCTGTGGGCTGGCCCCGCTGCTCTTCTCCCCAGCCCAGCATGTTTCTTGGAAATGCAGCAGGAGTGGGAGCCTCTCTAGGGACTCACAGAACGATGGCCACATTCACAGCACGTGGTCTCGGCAGCTGTGCATGGTCTGTGATCTGAACCATTCCTCAGTGGACCAGAGCAGCTCGGGGCATGTTTTCTGCCCCAAAGATGATTAGGCATTACTGAAGTAGAATGTAAAAGCCAGTGGTTCTCAAAACTAAGCATGTGTCATAATTATCTGGAGGGCTTATTGAAACACGAGTGACTAGACCCTACTTCCACGGAGTGTTAGATATAGTAAACCCCCAGTCTCTCTTCAAGGAATCAGAATATTCAACTCTCTCATTCTTTAATTCTCCATGTTAAAGCTTAACTTCCTTGTAGTTTCAGTAAACAACCTTTTCTACCAATTCCAATCAGTAGTTCACATCTGTTCCCCTGGTCCCCTGCTCCATCCTGACTCATCTTGGTCACCTGCTCTGGTCACCTGTTTTGACCCCTGCTCTGACCTGCCCGTAACTGTCTTTTCCACCAAATTATCCACCTAGACACTCTGGCTCACACCCCTGCTCCCTTTGAAATAGCCAATCGGAATTAGACTAGACTGTGTGGTCTAGCCCTAACCAGTAGGGGAATGACAAGCAGTAGGGGCGATCTCCATCAGGCATGAATACCCCTTTCTCTCCCTTGTCCAGGTGTTCACTCACCATTGTTCCATCTGTGAACCGTACCATTCTGTAGAAGTAAATTGCCTTGCTGAAGAAATTTATATTCGAGTGCTATTTCTTCTGTGGCACTGAAAATTTTACTTATAACAAGAGTTTCTGATTCACTAGTTCTGGAAGGGGTCCAAGAATTTTTATCTCTAACAAGTTCTCAAGTGCTGCTGGTGCTGCTGGCTCTGGGACCTTACTTTCAGAACCACTGATGTGGGAGACCTGGCCATAAACAGCAGTGTGTCTATAAATGGCTGTGGGATTTGACCAGGTAACTTCTTCCTGTCTAGTTTAATGTTTCTTTAGTATTACATATAATTAGACATTTGCATGGATTAGATCAATTCTGTTTCGTTTTTTTTTTTTTTTTTTTTTTTTTTTTTTTTTTTTTTCCCCCAACTGTGTCTGCTAGAGTCATATACAATTGCAGGAGGTGGCTTTGGGATCGGTGAGCAAAGGAGTGAGGCTCTGGCTTCATCCCTGATCTAATGGAAGCATCACCTCCTCTATTTCAGACACTGAAATAATGGAAGAATTGACCTGAAGGAAAAGTCCACCTGCTTATAAACAAATGAACAAACCAAAACACTTTGGAAATTGTTGGTGAAAATAATAACTAAGGATATTTTCCTTTCATAGGTGCATGATTCATCCTTCATGTGGATGAATATCCTTCTTACCACTTTCCAAAAGAAGTCTAAGTGCTGAAGAGCTGCAATCCCTTCCCTCCTTCATTCCATCTTATCTGAAGTTAGGAGACTGGGTCTCAGTTTCTCTGCATAACACGCTGGTTCTATGCCAGGGCTATATTCCATCCCTTTCCCCTAGGTTGATTGGCTAGGTCCAAAAGAGCAGAGTTTCTAGTATGAATAAATTACTGACAACCAGTCTCTTAAGGTCAGCAGAGACTAGAATGCACTCTTCCTCCAGTAGCCTCCATAACCTGGGTCTATCACCGCCCCATCAGTGCATAACTTGGGAGGTGGGCCTCATCTCCTTGACCCCTCTACCTTCTAGACAGGCCCTGTCCCTTGGCCTTTCCACTGTGCCTTAGTCATTGTCACCTGCAGGAGCCATTAGCTCCAGAATCTTTACTAAAGGCCCCCATTCTGAACACAGCCCACTATAGGAGGCTGTGGTTGAGCACTCAGGACAAATATCCCTCCTGTCACCCTTAAACATCCTCAGTTCCCTTTGTTCCAATCCCATCCTTGTGGGATTCTGACCTCTTGACTCTCATCCAACTGGTTACCTTCCCCTTGACTCCTCTGATTTTACATTTTGGGGTCTCTCTTCCAACTCTGTGAACTCAGATCCCTCTGTGAGGTGAGTTGCACATCTGATTCATCTGTGGGTTTGTTAAAGATGCATGTGCCTTGCTCTTACCCTAAACCATTCTAACTCAGTGTGCCCCCCAGGGAGACGATGTAAGCTAGCAATTAAGGACATTGATTCTGGCATCAAAAGTTTGCATCTGTCCTGCTCTGCCACTCTTAACCTATAAGGTGATCTTGGGGTTGCCTTTACCCTTTCTCTGACTCAGCTTCTTTGTTTCTAAAATGGGAATAAGAGTGTTAGTACATACTGTCCAGGCTGGGCAGAAAAAATTGAAGAAGCTAATATATGCAGAGGATTCGAATATTGCCTGACACACGGTGTGTGTTCCATAACAAGCTAACTTCGTTGCTGTTATTGTTATCCAAACAATTACAGATTTTACTTTGTCCTCCATGTTTGGCTCTCAGTGCCTGGTTTTGCTTGGCTAAGAATCCCTTTATCTTGGTCTTGGCCAAGCAAGGCCAGCCCTGACCCTGACTCAAGGGTTTGAGTAACTGGTCAGATCTAGCCACTCATCACCACCCTGGACACCCATGGCTTTAGTTTTCTGCTGCCTCCTCTCTCACCAGTGCCAGGCAAACCTTTGCTCATGATTCAAAACCCAACTGAAAAGCTTGATCTTTTTCTAAGTCTTCCTCAATATTCTTCTGTATTCATGTGCTTCTAGAATTCTTCATTCAGCACATTTTATCCTAATTACTGGTTACTTGTCTGGCTCTTGCTTAGGCACAAAACCTGCAATTTACTTTTCCTCTAACATGAGATCTTAACATGATGCATATAATAGGTGCTCAATAAATGATGTTTTGTTGTTATTGTTGTTCCAATAAATACCTACTTCATCCCTTGGAGTCTGATTTCAAACTTAGAGAGAAAATTCCAATTTGGCTTCAATCACTGGGGACACGATTCTAACCCCTTTTTACCACAATCCCCATTTGTTCTGCTGTCCCTGGTTTTCATGTGAAATGAAAAGTGAGTGCAAAATGTGGTATGGAATGAAAGCCAAGCCAAAACTTGAGCCCCATGGATGAACTTCAAACAGGGACTTTAAACATGCAAAATAAGAACCAGCTTCGCCAGGACAGGGGAGAAGCAGCTAGGCACTTGGTGACTCTCTCAGATGTTCTGGAAATACACTTTGATTTCATATATTTTGAATTAAATTGATTGAAATTCAAAGCTAAAGCCAGCATACCACATTTCCTTTGGTCAGAAGTGAAGTGTGAAAATAATGTTTTGAATTCTCGGTTGGATGCACAGACCCGGGTTTGAAGTGTGACAGACTGTGGAGGTTTTGGGTTACTGGAAATTTCAACATTCCATTGGCCCAGTCTTCCAAGGGAATTGGAGAAATTGAAAGCAAGGAATTGTAGGGTACAGAAGTATCAGTAGAGCATCGATGAGGACTCCCTTAAGCTCTGCAGATTGCGGTAGAGTCAGAACCATTCCCATTGTGGTTGCCACGGAATATTGGTAAAGCTGCCCACGAAACAGACAGCACAGTCATTGTAACTCTTGTGCCATAAGAGTTCCAGTCAGCAGATACTAGAACACGCTCTTCTCTCACTACAGATAGAAATAAAGTTAGGGATCCACACAGGTTTATACTACAGTGTACTTAGAGTCATGTGTGATTGATAAAAGCGGATACCCCCTAGAGCAAGAAAATTTATCTGCTTTTTAAGGGTCCACCTTTGAAATGCATTGTATCACAAAATTTCTGAATTTTTATGTTTGTAAGCATATAGCCATCAATCCTTACATTCAATAGTTGCTTTGTTCTTAGCAATGTGCTTGGAGCCTTATTTCACACAAAGATAAGAAGCCACCTCCCTCCTCCTCCCAAGAAATCACAAACACAGGATCAAGCCTAACAAATAAAAGGTAAAGGTGCATAGCTCAGTTCAAGGGAAGAGAAATTTCTAGGTTTTAGAAATGAAGCAGGAGCATAGAGCCAATTATAAGCTGGAGCTGAAGTTTTGGTGACCTAAAGGGCCTGAACCTGCCTGTAGGCCTTAGAGGCGAGAAATTTAATACCCACATTGGAGCAAGATAGAAAGCCGTAGCCTTTTCGGGAATGTCAAACATTCTTAAAATAATGGTGTTTGAAAATATTAGAGTCACCGAAAAACTAAAACCATGAGAAAACAAAGGGAACTTATGATAAAATAATAATATTAGAAGATAACCATATAGGACTTACAGAAATAAAAATTTTTAGTTTCTGAAACTAGAAATCAAACAGCTGTAATTTGGCTTTTAGTAATGGTGGAATGGCTTGATTGAACCCTCACAATGACGCTGATAAAACTTGTCAGAGAAAGAACAAGCAACCCATTTGAAGCCACTGGAGAGGAACCAGCAGCAAGCAAGAACTAGAAAGAAGTCTCTTCTTGAAGGATAGAAACTGAATTGGTTGAGATTCGTATGCTTGTGGCTTTTTGCCTGGGAGAATATTCCAATCTGTGAAGCACGGGCCAGGAGAAAGCCATTGTCTTGCTGGCTTCATGTGTAACAGTAAAGGCTTTAGGATTGCCAGCATGGCTTGTAAATTATAAGGGGGGGTATCCTGAAAAGCAAGGAGACTGCTCAACCCTTGGCCAACTCCTGAACTGTTTATGCACAGTTGAGAGAGATTCCAGGAGGTCTGGCTAAAGCAGCAGTTGAAATACAAAAGAACTGAAAGGACATTTGAGATGCTAATCACTATGGGGAAAAAGGATTGAGAGTTTTATTCCAGCCAAATTAACTACCTGCTAGAAATGAAAGTACCACTTCTCATAAGGACATAATTAAATCTAGTATCTCTACAATGTGTCACTAAAATATCTAGGAAACAATAAAAGATTACTAGATGCACCAAGAGATAGAAAAATGTAATTGTAATCCATAAAAAACAAAGCAGTAAATATAAACTGCATCAGAAATGATCCAGATTCTCAAACTGATGAATAAGCACTTTAAACATTGATACACAATTTGGGCCTGTCAGGTGACATTTTACTTTTAAAATTTCTATTCTGAAAAATAGAAAAAGTTGTATCAGTTTGGAAAAACCGATATTGTGTGGCTTTTATTTTCTTATAAACCTTCTAAAAAACAAAGCATTTTGAAACAGTTTAATTCAATAAAACCCATTCCATCTTGCAATTAGTACATGAGTTCACTGAAATCATTTATAAATTTAAAATATGTAACAAGATATTAGAGGTTCTATTTTTTATGTATCTAACATATTTGGCTCCTCCATGTTCTGATGATTATTTTGTCATTATTTATTAATTATTTTCAACTATGCCAATAAAGTCTAAAATAAGAAAATGGAAAAAAATAATGAACTAGCATAGGAATGATAATAGTGAAATTAATTATCACCATTACAGAATGTTTTAGTATCAATACTTGCATTAAATAGAAATGTACTAAAACCTTGGCAAAAAAAAGATATCCAGACTGGACCTAAAGCATAACTAAACTATAAGTTGGCTACAAGAGATGAACTTTGAATACAAAGAAAATTAGATCAAAAGCAAAAGAAGGAAAAAATAAAAACCATGTAAACTATAACCATAAGAGAAGTAGAATGGTTATGCCAATATCAAAAAAAATACACTTCAAAACAAGAAATATTATCTGAGATTTTATATTAAAAGTCAATTTATTAGGAAAACCAAAACTGCACAGAAACTTTATGATAGAAATGCAAAGTTTAAGAACTTACAAAATAACTAGATTAAATAACAGTAAGATATAGAAGATTTTAACAAAAAATATCAACCACATTGAGCTTATTGACATTTATAAAATATAAAATTCTGAAACTGCAGAGATCATGTATTTTAAGTGCATGTGAACCATTTGCCAAAATAGATCATTTACTAGGCCACTATTTCTTGAGTATAGTAAAGCTAACTTGGAGATTAGTTATCATAAGATTTCCAGAAAAGTCACAAATATTTAGAAATTAAGTAATACATTTCTAAATACCTGATTAGGTAACAAAAGAAATTACAAAGAAAATTAGAAAATACTTTGAACTGAGTGTTAATTAAATCATAATTTAACAAAATTTGTAGACTGCAACTGGAGCAGTGCACAGATAGGAATGACTAGCTATATGCCTTATATCATAGAAGTAGAGAGATGCAAAAATTATCTAAATTTTTATTTTAAGAAGTTTAAAAAAGAAAAGCAAACTAAAGTCAAAGTAAGAAAAAAAAAGAAATAAAGCATTAATTAAAAATAAGGACAAACATCAAATAAAATTAACAAATACAAAACTACTTTCTTTAAAAACATACTCAAACCAGTAAAGTCTTAGGAAAGTTAATTTAAAAACTAAAAAAAGAGGAAAACAAAACCAAGAATGAGTGAGAGAATATCATTAGGAATCATACAGGTTTTGTAAGGATAATAAGAGAGTAGTGTGAACAATCTAAATAAAATGAACTAAGTACTTAGAAAACTGATATAAGACAAAATTAAAAGTAAATATGTATGCCATTGACCTTTGAACAACATGAGTTGAACGGCACAGGTCCACTTATGTGGGAATTTTTTTTCAATAAATATATTGGTTTTTGTCTTTGGTTCTGTTTATGTGATGGATTACGTTTATAGACTTGCATATGTTGAACCAGCCTTGCATCCTCGGGATGAAGCTTACTTGATCATGATGATAAGTAGGCTCATTATGTTATATTATTAACATCAATAAGCTTTTTGATTTGCTGTTGCATTCTGTTTGCCAGTATTTTATTGAAGATTTTGGCATCGATGTTCGTCATGGATATTGTCCTGAAGTTTTCTTTTTCAGTTGCATCTCTCCCGGTTTTGGTATTAGGATGATGTTCGTCTCATAAAATGAGTTGGGGAGGATTCCCTCTTTTTGTATTGTTTGGAACAGTTCCGGAAGGAATGGTATCAGTTCCTCTTTGTAAGTCTGGTAGAATTTGCCTGTAAATTTTTTTGTGTATTTATAGAACTCTCCGCTTCAAATACACAAAATATACACTCTTATCAGTACCACATCACACTTACTCTAAAAGTGACTAAATCATTCCTCAGTAATTGCATAGCATTTGACAGGTTTACATGAAATATTGGTTGGCTGCTTGTTATTTTCTTCCCTCATTTCTTCCTGTCTCCATTATTGAGCACAAATACTGGCACAAAAGAGGTTTTCAATACCCATTTTTAGACTGCATTCTAGCCTGGGCAATAAAGCAACACTCCCGTTCTCTCTCCCTCTTCCTCTCCCTTTTTCTTCCTCTCCTTCATTCTTTTTTTTTTCTTTCTTTTTCTTTTTTTCCAAAAAATAAATTAAATCAAACTAAATTAAATTAAATTAAATTAACAATAATTTGCCTATAAACCCATCTGGACATGGGCTTTTTTTTTTTTAGTTGGTAGGCTCTTAATTGCTGCCTCAACTGCAACCTTTGTTATTGGTCTATTCAGGGTTTCCCACTTTTTTCTGGTTTAGGCTTGGGAGGGTGTAAGTGTCCAGGAATTTTATCCATTTCTTTCAGGTTTACTGGTTTATGTGCATAGAGTTGTTGGTAGTAATCTTTGATGGTGGTTTGTATTTCTGTGGAATCTGTGGTAATATCCCCTTTATCATTTTTTATTGCAACTATTTGATTATTCTCTCACTTTTTTTTTAATTAATCTACCTAGTGGTCTGTCCATTTTGTTGATCTTTTTGAAAAATCAGCTCCTGGATTTATTGATTTTTTGAAGGGTTTTTTTTTTGTGTATGTGTCTCTATCTCCTTCAGTTCTACTCTGATCTTAGTTATTTCTTGTCTTCTGCTAGCCTTTGAGTTTTTTTGATCTTGCTCCTCTAACTCTTTCAATTTTGATGATAGATTGTCAATTTTAGACCTTTCCTTGCTCCTCATGTGAGCATTTATTGCTATGAATTTCCCTCTAGACATGGCTTTAAATGTGACCCAGAAATTCTGGTAGATTGTGTCTTCATTCTCATTGGTTTCAAAGAACATCTTTGTTTCTGCCTTCATTTCATTGTTTATCCAGTCTACATTCAGGAGCCAGTTGTTCATTTTCCATGAAGTTGTGAGGTTTTCAGTGAGTTTCTTAATCCTGAGCTCTAATTTGATTGCACTGTAGTCTGAGAGACTGTTTGTTATGATTTCCATTCTTTGGCACTTGCTGAGGAGTGATTTACTTCCAATTATGTGGTCGATTTTAGAGTAAGTGCGATGTGGTGCTGAGAAGAATGCATATTTTGTGGATTTGGGGATAAGAGTTCTGTACATGTCTATTAAGCTCGCTTGATCCAGATCTGCATTCAAGTCCTGGATTTCCACATGATTATCTCAATAGAAGCAGAGAAGGCCTTCAACAAAATTCAACAGCCCTTTATGCTAAAAACACTCAATAAACTAGATATCGCTGATTTGTGTCACAAAAAAAAATAATAAAAGCTATTTACAACAAACCCACAGCCAATATCATACTGAAAGGGGAGAAACTAGAAGCATTCCCTTTGAAATCTGGCACAAGACAAGGATGCCCTCTCTCACCACTCCTATTGCATATAGTATTGGAAGTTCTAGACAGAGCAATCAGGCTAGAAAAAGAAATAAAGGGTATTCGATTAGGAAAAGAGGAAGTCAAGTTGTCTCTATTTACAGACGACAATATTGCATATTTAGAAGACCCTGTCATCTCATCCCAAAATCTCATGAAACTGACAAGCAATTTCAGCAGAGTCTCAGAATACAAAATCGATCTGCGGAAATCACATGCATTTCTATACACCAATAACCTCAGACAAACAGAGAGTCAAATCAAAAGTAAACTTCCATCCATAATTGCTACAAAGAGAATAAAATATCTAGGAATACTACAGACCACTGCTCAGTGAAAGAAGAGAGGACACAAACAGATGGAAAAACATTCCATCCTCATGGTTGGGAAAAATCAACATCATGAAAATGGCCATACCTCCCAAAGTAATTTATAGATTCAATGCTATCCCCATCAAGCTACCAAAACCCTAGAAGAAAACCTAGGCAAAACTATTGAGGACATAGGCATAGGCAAAGACTTCATGGCTAAAACACCAAAAACAATGGTAACAAAAGCCAAAATAGACAAATGGGATCCAATTGTAAACTCCAGAGCTTCTGTACAACAAAGGAAACAATCATTAGAGTGAACTGACAACCAATAAAACAGGAAAAAATTTTTGTAGTCTACCCATGTGACAAATGAGCTAATATCCAGAATCTACAAAGAACTGAAACAGATTTATAAGAAAATAATAAACAAATTCATTCAAAAGTCGGTGAAGGATATGAACAGATACTTTACAAAAGAAGACATCTTGGGAAGAAATGTCAGATATAGGTGATGGGGAAGAAGGCAGCAAATCACACTGCCACGAGTGTATCTATGCAACAATCTTGCATGTTCTTCACATGTACCCCCAAACCTAAAATGCAATAAAAAAAGGAGTTTAAAAAAACAAACCAACAAACAAAAGAAGACATCTATGAGGCAAACAAAGATATTAAAAAATGCTCATCATCACTGGTCATTAGAGAAATGCAAATCAAAACTGCATTGAGATACCATCTCACGGCAGTTAGAATGGCAATCATTAAAAAATCTGGAGACGACAGATACTGAAGAGGATGTGGAGAAATAGGAACACTTTTACACTGTTGGTGGGAATGCAAATTAGTTCAACCATTGTGGAAGACAGTGTGGGGATTCCTCAAGGACCTAGAAATAGAAATTCCATTTGACCCAGCAATCCCATTACTGGGTATATACCCAAAGAATTATAAATTATTCTATTATAAAGACACATGCACACTTATGTTCACTGTGGCACTGTTTACAACAGCAAAGACCTGGAACCAACCCAAATGTCCATCAACGATAGACTGGATAAAGAAAATGTGGCACATATACACCATGGAATACTACACAGCCATAAAAAATGATGAGGTCATGTCCTTCATAGGGACAGGGATGAATCTGGAAACCACCATTCTCAGCAAGCTGACACAAGAACAGAAAACCAAACCCTCCATGTTATCACTCATAGGTGGGTGTTGAACAATCAGAACATGTGGACACCGGGAGGGGAGCATCACACACTGTGGTCAATTGGGGAGGCTAGGAGAGGGACAGCGGGGGGTGGGGAGGGATAACAAGGGGAGAAATGCCAGATAGAAGATATGGGGGGGATGAAGGCAGCAAACTACCTTGCCATGTATATACCTATGCAACAATCCTGCATGATTTGCACACGTACCCTAGAACCTAAAGTAAAATAAAAAAAAAAACAAAAGAAGAAAAAAATAATAAAATAAATAAATAAATATATTGGGATTTTTTTTTTTTTGGAGATTTGCAACAATTCGAAAATACTGGCAGATTAACCAAATAGCCTAGGAATATATATATAAAGAGAGAGAGAGAAGAAAAAGTCAGGTATGTCTTGAATGCATAAAATATATGGAGATATTAGTCTATTTTATCATTTGCTACCATGAAATATACACAAATCTATTATAAAAAGTTAGAATTTATCAAAACCTCTATACACAAACACTTAGGGACCTTACATGGTGCCATTTGCAGTCAAGAGAAATGTAAACAAATGTAAAGATGCAGTATTAAATCATAATTGCGTAAAATTAACTGTAATATATACTATACTACTGTAATAATTTTTGAGCCACCTACTGTTGCTATTGAGGTGAGCTCAAGTGTTCCAAGTATCTGCTTACCCTATCACGTAATGCTAAGCATCTCTGCTTGAGCAGTTCATCTCTGCAGTAAATTGGAGATAGCAGTAAAAAGTGATCTCTCTCAGTTTTTGCATATTTTTCATCTTGTTTCACGCAATACTGTAAACCTTGAATAACACCATGAGACCCATACAAAGTGCTACTAGCGATGCTGGAAATTCTCCCAGGAATCAGAGAAAAGTCATGACATTACAAGAAATTTGAATTGCTTGATGTATACCATAGATTGAGGTCTAAAGCTGTGGTTGCCCACAATTACAGTGGATTCATCTTGTAATCAGACAACATAACTTATGGTGTCAATAAACACAGTATAGTATTGAAAATGTATTTTTCTTCCTTATAATTTTCTTAATAACATCTTCTTTTATTTTCTAACTTACTTTATTGTAAGAATATAGAGCATTATCCATACAACATACAAAATATGTGTTAATACACTGTTTCTGTTATCCATAAGACTTCTGGTCAACAGTATGCTATTAGTAAAGTTTTAGGGGAGTCAAAATTATATACAGAATTTTGATTGCATATGGAGCTACTACTGCTAACTTTCACATCATTCAAAAGTCAAATTTATGTGTGTGTGTGTGTGTGCATGCGCACGTGCGTGTGTGTGTCTATTCTTTTTCTTTCTTATATATACCATATATAAGAACTCTAAGCCCCGATGGTTTCACTATTGAATTACATAAAATATTTGATGACTAAATAATGTCAAACTTACACTGACACTTTCAGAAAATAGAAGAAATCCAATACACTCTCCAGCTCGTTCTATGAGATCAGAAAAGCCTATTATCTAAACTTTATAACAATATTAAAATAATTATAAAGCAATATTTTTATTAATATGAATTTTAAGATTAATAAAAACCCACATTTTAAATCCAGTATATATAAAAAAATTATAAATATCATTACCAAATTAGGTTTTTCTGAGGCCCAAAATGTTTAAGATCTAAAAATCAACTGTAGATAGAGAAAACGCATCTGACAAAACTGCATCTATTCATGATTTTTAAAATCAATAAATAAAAATTTTAGCAGAATAAAAATAGAATAAATCATATCCAATCTGATAGAGGAACTGTATGAAAAACCTACTGCTGACACCATGGCGATATCAGCAATATGGAGAAACACTAAATTATTATTTCTCTTTAACATTATAAACAAGACAAAGATGGTCCTGTCAAACAATCAAGGCAAGAAAAATGAACACAAACATACATTTTGAAAAGAAATAAGTAACTTTGTCCCTTTTTTTTCAGACAACATGGTTTTCTATTTAGAAAATACTTTGTAACCCACAAAATAAACAATTAAACAAACACTTAGGACTAATATTCTCAGGATATAAGGTGACTATACAAGATTAATCTTAAATATACTGGAAAATGATTTTTTGAAATTATACTTTTGGTTCTGGGGTACATGTGCAAAATGTGCAGGTTTGTTACATAGGCATACACACGCCATGGTGGTTTGCTGCACCCATCAACTCGTCATCTACATTAGGTATTTCTCTTAATCTTATTCCTCCCCTAGCCCCACAACCCCTGGCAGGCCTTGACGTGTGATGTTTCCTCCCTGTGTCCATGTGTTCTCATTGTTCAACTACCACTTATGAGTGAGACCATGTGGTATTTCGTTTACTGTTCTTTTGTTAGTTCACTGAGAATGATGGTTACCAGCTTCATCCATGTCCCTGCAAAGAATATAAAATCTTTTTTTATGGCTGCATAGTGCTCCATGGTGTATATGTGCCACATTTTCTTTATCCAGTCTATCCCTGATGGGCATTTAGGTTGGTTCCAAGTCTAGAACAGTGCTGCAATAAACATACTTGTGCATGTGTCTTTATAGTAGAATGATTATAATCCCTTGGGTATACACCCATTAATGAGATTACTGGGTTAAATGGTAGGAAAATAAAATTCTTAAAATTTATTTAAAAAAACAAAATGCTTAATGTATTTAACAAAAGACGTATAAGAAATATATACTAATAGTTACTATAATTGGCAACCTATAATAATTTAGGTCATTCATTCAGGAAATAGAGATATACCATGTTCATAGATTGAAGTTTCAATATTATTAAGATAACAATTTGCCCAAATTGATTTAGAGATTCAACGATTTCAGTTATAGTTCTAGTTGGCTTTTAAAAAAAGATAGTGACACACAATTTATATGGAAATGGAAAGAACCTAAAATAGCCAAAGCAGTCTTGACAAATAAAACTATACTGAAGAAATTGCCAAGTCTTACTATACAGTTACATTGAATAAGACAGTGTGGTATTTACATAAGGTTGGAGAAATAAAACAGTAAAACAGAACAGAACATATAAAAGACCCACATTTATATGGTTAACAGCTTTTCAACAAATATATGAAAGCAATTACATGAAAAAAACATGGATGGCATCTATCTCTGTAGGTCCAAGCCATGTTTTTCCCCTGCTGGAGCCAGGGAGGTGGACAGCTTGGTCCCAGGAGATATCCCAACAGCCCAGCACACCAGCTGTGGCAGACTGTGATGTGATCGAAATGAAGAAAAAATTAAGGGCAGTCAGAGAGAAAGACGAGGTCACCTACAAAGGAAAGCTAATCAGACTAACAGCAACCTATCAGACTAACTAACAGTTTCAGAAGAAACTCTACAATCCAGAAGAAATTGGGGGACAATATTCAACATTCCTAAAGAAAACAATTTTCAGTACAGAATTTCATATCCAGCCAAACTAGACTTCACAAGAGAAGGGGAAATAAAACCTTTTCAGACAAGTAAATGCTCAGGGATTTCATTACCACCAAGCCTGCCTTGCAAGAGCTCCTGAAAGATGCACTAAATATGGAAAGGAAAAACGGGTACTAGCCAATGCAAAAACACAATAAATTCTAAAGACCAATGATGCCATGAAGAAACTGCATCAACTAGTATGCAAAATAACCAGCTAGCATTATGATGACAGGATCAAATTTATACATAACAATACTAACCTTAGATGTAAATGGGTTAAATGTCCCAATTAAAAGACACAGACTGGCAAGTTGGATAAAGAGTCAGGAATCATTGCTTTCTTAAAAATATTAACAAAATAGATAGACTACTAGGTAGAGTAATAAAGAAGAAAAGAGAGAAGAATCAAATAAACACAATAAAAAATAATAAAATGATACCTCCACTGACCCCATAGAAATATAAACTACCATCAGTTAATACTATAAATACTTCTATGCAAATAAACTAGAAAATCTAAAAGAAATTGATAAATTCCTGAACACATACAAACTCCTAAAACTAACAGAAGAAGTCAAATTCCTCAATAGGCCAATAACAAGTTTTAAAATTGAGACAGTAATTAATATCCTACCAACGAACAAAAGCATAGGACCATACAGATTCACAGCTAAATTCTACCAGAGGTACAAAGAGGAGCTGGTACCATTCACTCTGAAAGTGTTCCAAACGATTAAAAAGAAGAGACTTCCTTTCTAACTCATTTTTTGAAGCCAGCATCATCCTAGGATGAAAACTGGGCAGAGACACAATAAAAAAAGAAAACTGCAGGTCAATATTCATGATGAACATCAATGTGAAAATCCTCAATACAATACTGGCAAACCAAATCCAGCACCACATCAAAAATTTATCCACCATGATAAAATCAGCTTCATCCTTGATATGCAAGGCAGGTTCAACATACGCAAATCAATAAACATAATCCATCACATAAACAGAACCAAAGACAAAGACCACATGATTATCTGAATCAATGCAGAAAAGGTCTTTGATATAATTCAACATTCCTTCATGTTAAAAGCCCTCAATAAACTAGGTCTTGATGGAACATATCTCAAAATAATAAGAGCTATTTATGACAAGCCCACAGCCAATACCATATTGAATGGGCAAAAGCTGGAAGTATTCTCTCTAAAAACTGGCACAAGACAAGGATGCCCCTACTCCTATTCAGCACAGTATTGGAAGTTCTGTCCAGGGCAGTCAGGCAGAGAAATAAATAAAGGGTATTTAGATAAGAAGACAGGAAGTCAAATTGTCTCTGTTAGCAGACAACTTCATTTTATATTTAGAAAACCCCATCATTTCAGCCCCAAAACTCCTTAAGCTGATAAGCAACTTCAGCAGTCTCAGTATACAAAATCAATGTACAAAAATCACAATCATTCATTTAAACCAACAACAGACAAGCAGAGAGCCAAATCATAAAAGAACTCCCATTCACAATTGCTACAAAAAGAATAAAATACCTAGGAATACGGTTAACAAGAAAAGTGAAGGACCTCTTCAAGGAGAACTATAAACAACTACTCGAAAAAGTAAGAGAGGACATAAACAAATGGAAAAACATTTCATCCTTATGCATAGGAAGAATCAAGATCATGAAAATGACCATACTGCCCCAAGTAATTTATAGATTCAATGTTATGCTCATCAAACTGCCATTGACATTATTCACAGAATTAGAAAAAAAAAACACTTTAAATTTCAAATGGAATCAAAGAAGATCCCATGTAGCCAAGACAATCCTAAGCAAAAAGAGCAAAGCTGCGGGCATCGTGCTATCTGACTTTAAACTATACTACAAGGCTACAGTAACCACAATGACATGATACTGATATCAAAACAGACATATAAACCAATGGAACAGAACAGACACCTCAGAAATAAGTCACACATCTACAACCATTTGATCTTTGACAAATCTGAGAAAAACAAGCGATGGGGAAAGGATCTTTTATTCAATAAATGGTGCTGGGAAAACTAGCTGGCCATATGCAGAAAACTGAAACTGGACCCCTTCCTTACACCTTATACAAAAATTAACTCAAAATAGTTTAAAGACTTAAGTGTAAAACTCAAAACCATAAAAACCCTAGAAGAAAACTTAGGCAATACCATTCAAGATATATGTATGGGCAAAGACTTCACGATGAACATGCAAAAGTAATTGCAACAGAAGCCAAAATTGACAAATGGGATTTAATTAAACTAAAGAGTTTCTGCATAGCAAAAGAAACTATCATCAGAGTAGACAGGCAACCTACAGTATGTAAGAACATGTTTGCACTCTACCCATCTGACAAAGGTCTATTATCCAGACTTTACAAGTAAGTTAAACAAATTTACAAAAAAAAAAAAAAAAAAAATCAAAATGTGGACAAAGAATAATAATGGACACTTCTCAAAAGAAGACATTTATGTGGCCAAAAAACATATTTATAAAAGCTCAACATCACTGATCATTAGAGAAATGCAAATCAAAACCATAGTGAGATACCATCTCATACCAGTCAGAATGACAATTATTAAAAAGTCAAGAAACAATACAATAGATGCTGGTGAGGCTGTGGAGAAACAGGAAGGCTTTTACACATTGGTGAGCATGTAAATTAGTTCAACCATTGTGGAAGACAGCATGGCAATTCTCAAGGATCTAGAATCAGAAATACTATTTGACCTAGCAATCTCATTACTGGGCATACACCCAAAGGAATATAAATCACTCTACAATAAAGACACATACATGTGTATGTTTATTGCAGCACTATTTACAATAGCAAAGACATGGAACCAACCCAAATGCCCATCACTGATGGACTGGATAAAGAAAACGTAGTACATATACACCATGGAATACTATGCAGACATAAAAAGGAATGAGATTATGTCTTTCACAGGGACATGGATGAAGCTGGAAGCCATTACCTTCAGCAGACTAACACAGGAACAGCAAACTAAACACCATATGTTCTCACTCACAAGTGAAGGTTGAAAAACAAGAACACATGGATACCAGGAGGGGAACGACACACATCAGGGCCTGTTGGGAAGGTGGGGGGCAAGGGGAGAGAACTTAGAGAAGGAGTCAATAGCTGTAGCAAACCACCATGGCACATGTATGGCACATGTAACAAACCTGCACATTCTGCACGTGTATCCCAGAACCTAAGGTAAAATTTTTTAAAAAATGCAAAATATAAGCAAAATATAGGAACAAATATTTCACAAAGACATGAAAATGGCCAATAAGTCCCTGAAAATTTATCTTTATCGTTGGTCATCAGAGAAACACAATTAAAACCACAATGAGTTGCCACTGCATACCCACTAGAAAGGCTAAAATAATAATATCTGTTAAAGTAAAAAGATGTGATGATGTGAAACATATATCTCTCTTATATTGCTAATGGGAAAGAAAAATAGCATCACTTCTTTGAGAAAGTCTGGCAGTTTATATTTTTAATTATAGACCTCAAAATTCCAATCCAAGGAATTTGCTCAGTAGAAATAAAGATATATATCTTTACACAAATTTGTACCAAAAGTTTATGATAATTTTATTTATAATAACCAAAAACTGAAACAACTCAAATGTCCATCAACAGGTAAACAGTTAAGAAAAGCATAATACAATAAAATATTACTCAGAAAGAAAATTGAGTGAATTGTTGATATATGCAACTGCATAAATCACATAAACACGCTAAGAAGCTGTACCAAAAAAGTAATGTAGATGACTATATTTATGTGAAATTCCAAAATAAAAAAATGATGATGAAAAATCATAACAGAGGTTGCATCCCGTTGGAGACAAGGAAGGGAGATTAACTAGGGAGGACTACAAGGAGCTTTCTGGGGCAATGGAAACGTTCTGTATCTCAACAGTGGTGTGGTTTACAGAGGTATGCTCATTCATCAAAACTTATTGAATTGTACGCTAAAGATTCTCCATTTCCAACTATGTAAATTGTATGTAAAGAATTGTAAATAAATATCAAACTTTATTTAGTAGATTTGATTTTCCCAGTGGTATGGGTTAGCAATTCTGAAATTGCTTTCTGTGTATTCTAGACTAGAGCAAATGAGTAAATATATTGAGGATAATCGGATGCAGACTTCTCTCATTATTGTGAAAAGAGTTTCAAATATAAAAAGAAAGAAACAGGATTCTAACCCGTAGTGTTGTGTTTGGTAGGAATCGGATAATCAAATCAGTGATTTAAAAAGTAGATACAAATTAAAAAGAAATAGATATTTATTTATACATGTCATAGGTAAATATATGTATCATCATAATACATACATGTATACACAAAAATCCCTCTAAATGTATACGTCAAAATGCAGATTAGATATAGCTGAAAAATAATGGATAAAAGAAGAGACTGACCAGAGCGTATTACCCCAAATGCATCACAGTGTGAAAAAGTAAATATTATGAAAGAAGTAAAATTAGAATGTCCAGCATATATTTAACAAAATTTCAAGAGGAAAAGAACTGAATTATCAAAAAGGTAATAGATGAAGATAACTGCAAGTTAATAAAATATCCTCAGTTTGAGGGAACACACTGAATCTTAAATGTAATGAGTAATAAATCTATACCTAGACAATTTTGCAAGAGAATAATATATGGATTCTGTATGAGGGATATCAATTAGTTTGGACTGGAAGAAGGAGGAAGAAGAAGGAGAAGAATCTTTCAAAGCTGTGAAAAAATAAAACTAACAGAATTCTATATTCAACCAAATTATTTTTCAATATTGTTGAATAGTGATAATTTCAACAGATTAAAAGAATATTCTGTACATAGGTCGTTTTTGAAAGAACATAGAAGAAAGTAATTGTAAGTATACTGAAAATAAAGACTCTGTGATTAAAAAAATACCATAGACAAACTTCCAAGATGACTTATAGATTGGGATATGTATTTGCAAAGCATATAACCAGAAGGATTAGAAACAGGTAGCTCGATAGATCTTAGTGACCAGGTAAAATATATACTTTCATCAAGAATGTAAGAAAAACATAATACAAAATTGGCAATTAATTTAAAAGACAATTCATAAAGAAGAAAACTTGGTGGCTAATAAGTATAAGATATTTCCACTAACTAATAATCAGGGAAATGCAAATTAAAACAATGTAATACTATTAAAGAACATATTGCTATTTCACAACATTAAGAATATTTAATTTTTTAAAAAGCCTAATAATACCAAGTGTTAGCGAAAAAATGAAGAAAATAGAAACTCCTGTATACTAATTGATATATAAGCTGTTACGATCACTTTGAAGAGCAATTTTGCAAAATCTGGTAACTTGGAGATGCGTTTACTCAATGACCTACCGTTCCACTTCGGTGTGTATTCACACCCAAAATACATACTGACAGAAAGACGCAAGAGACTTGTGTAAGAATGTTCATTATGGTGCTGTTTGTAATAGGAAAAATAAATAAGACAACCACGTACATGTCCATTACAATAAAAACGAACAAATAAATGATAGGTTAAATCAAAGTTAAGATGAATAAGGTGTCATGTATCAACATGGACAATTCTAAAAGTTAATATAAAGAAAAAGGTAAGTAAGGAATAGATTGATACAAAAATAGAGGTAGGAATACCAGGTATATTAATTTCTTTTCTTTCTTTTTTTTTTTTTTTTTTTTTTTTTTTTTTTTGAGACTGAGTTTTGCTCTTGTTGCCCAGGCTGGAGTACAGTGCTGCACGATCTCGTCTCACGGCAACCTGCGTCTCTGGAGTTCAAGCGATTCTCCTGCCTCAGCTTCCCGAGTAGCTGGGATTACAGGCCTGTGCCACCATGCCCGGCTAATTTTGTATTTTTAGTACAAACGGGGTTTCTCCATGTTGGTCAGGCTGGTCTCAGACTCTCGACCTCATGTGATCCGCCCACCTCAGCCTCTCAAAGTGCTGGTATTACAGGCATGAGCCATGGCGTCCAGCCCTATAAATCTTAAAGAACACATAACACAATATTCTGTATCACTTAAGGCTACTTTCATATGGTAAAAGCATAACATGTAGAAAGGAATCACAGTTATTCTTGTATTAATCTTAGGAAATATTCTCTAAGAAAAAGGAAAAAGAAATCAAACTGTATAGGGAGTAGGAGGTGGTGTGCTAGGGGACGGTCCATTTGCCAAGTCTGTAATGTTCTTTTTTTATTTTTATTTATTTATTTATTTATTTTGAGACGGAGTTTCACTCTTGTTACCCAGGCTGGAGTGCAATGGCGCAATCTCGGCTCACCGCGACCTCCGCCTCCTGGGTTTGGGCAATTCTCCTGCCTCAGCCTCCTGAGTTGCTGGGATAACAGGCATGCACCACCATGCCCAGCTAATTTTTTTGTATTTTTAGTAGAGACGGGGTTTCACCATGTTGACCAGGATGGTCTCGATCTCTTGACCTCGTGATCCACCCGCCTCGGCCTCCCAAAGTGCTGGGATTACAGGCGTGAGCCACCGCGCCCTGCCTCTTTTTTTTTTTTTTAAGAAAAAAAAATCTGAAGAAAGTAAACAATATTTGCATATGTCAATTTTGTGTTATGTAAATCTATTTGTCTATTATACTATCTGTACATTTTTATATCGGATATATTTTGTAAGTGTAGATACTTTTAAAGTTTTTGGAAATTAGTATTATACCAGTTAATTCTACAAATACGCTACAAAGCGTTGTAGACAAATGCCTGCATAATAAAGTATGAAATATAGATGAGAAAGGTGCAGATAAATTTGAAAATCCTGGAGGTTTCTGGAGATGGAAGAAGAAAAACAGGGTCACGGAAGAATATAAGAGGTTCTGACTCCCTCCAGAGTGGTTAATTAAAAAATCAAAGTGAAAAGTAGCAAAAGGTTTACATTTGTCAATTCTAGATGTTGAGTAAATATCACAATTGTGTTTTGTCATAACATTTTTGTATCTATTCGTTTATTTGACTTGTTTATAATTGATTAAAATTATTTTTAAGTGAGTCGGAAAATAACTTCCCAAAAGTTTCCCAAAATTTTGGCACACATTTTTCATTTCTGATAACTTGGGTTCCTTGCTTGGCAAACTTTTTTTTAAAGTAGATGTGTAGTGAAAAGAGAAGGGGAATTCAACATCTCCATAGGAACATAATGGCATGCACACACATAGCAACACAGAATTGCGGTAGAAAGGAATTGAGAGTGTATATGTACAGAATCTGTTAAAAAGAACTCACTATATATTAAGCATAATTAAATACACACACGTGTGTGTGTGTGTGTATTTATGTATATAATTTGAGCTTCAGTTTGCTCTACTTTAAAATGAATGGATGATGATGATCATGATAACAAGGATGTTACAGTTGTGTGATGTTAATGTCTGATTTTAGCTCAAGAACTGAGAGTATGGTCTGGAACCCAGTAATCACTCATGAATACTTAGTATTTTACTTGTACGTATTTGTTTCTTTTTTTTCAATAAACACATTAGAGACAGGTAGGTCATGAATGCATGAGTCTATTTATGCATGAATCAACTTACTAGTTTATGCTACTAGTAAGGCTTCTGGTTAGCAGTAGCCCGTTAGTGATTTAGTTTTTGGAGAATCAAAAGTTGTATGTGGAATTCTGACAACACAATGAGTTGGGGCCTCTAACCTCCATTTTGTTCAAGGATCAACTGTAATTCCTACCTGATCATGTGAAGTTTAGAGACACCCAAATAAGAAAAGCCATATGAATGCTCCTAGGGATCTCCTAAGAGCTACATGCCTACTCCTCATTAGGATTACGGAGTAAGGCAGATCTCTAGAGAAGCATACGAAATCTATCTTCAAGTTTTCAGTTTTGTAAACCTCGCAGCAAGCCTGTGGTTTAGTTCTTAGACCCTGAGCTACGGGACCTCCAGGATTTTTTTTTTTTAATAGAATTACTGCCTTGTTTAGGAGGGATCTAATTCTTATTATTTAAAGTGCTGTTGGCAGATGACACATTGAGAAAATTATCAAAATACAATTTAACTGGCATTTCAGTAGGGAAAAAACACTTGCTGCTCATAAGAGTAACACACAAAGAAACGTTTCTTATCTGAAAAATAAAAAAAAAAGACATTGAGAAACTGTGCTATATCTCAAGACCTGTACTCTGTGAATATGTGGAATGCTTCCTAAATATCAACTCACATTAGGGGAAAGATGACAAGAGTTCAAGAACACCTAACAAAGCATCACCCCAATAAGGCCCTCACCAAATATAAGAAGGTCTGGTTTGACCTGTTTGGAGGGAAGACAGGAGCACACCAACGTCCCATTCCCTGCCTCCCGGACATCTCCCCTCAAATGTCACCTCAGGCTCCCCGTCACTGCACCTGCTTGTCATCTGCCGTCCCCAGACCAACCCTCCCTCTTGACTTCTCAACTCCTCACCCATCTTGGAGGCACCACACTTGAAACAGCATTGTTTCTCACTACTTTCTCTCAGGCTGAACCAGAGGTTCACAGATGAATGGACCAGAATCCATCAAGGGCCGGCTGTGTCCAGTGGTCACTGGCTGTGCTACCTTGGGAGAGCCACTTGACGGGGCCTTCAACCCTCCAAATGCTGCAGACCTTGTAGCTGCCTGTTGCTTTATCAAAATGTGGGCCTCAGGTCCACTGTGATAAGAAGGAAGGTTTTTACCAAAAGTTGTGAACTGCAAACTGAAAATGACAGTGGCCAAGTGGACTTTGCAGACCCTGCCAGAAGCCTGGGGGAGGGGACGCTATTAAGCTGGTGTTATGCCTTACACTACATTCCTCCCAAATTCGTACGTTGAGGTCCTAACCCTCAGTACCTCAGAATGTGACCTTGTTTGGAAATGGGGTCCCTGCAGATTTCATTAGTGAAGATGAGGTTATTAGGGTGGACCCTAATTCAATACTGTGTCCTTATGAAAAAGGGAAATTTGGACACAGAGACAAGCACACATGGAGGACACCCCAAGAGGAAAAAGACAGAGGTCAGGGTGATGCTTATACAAGCCAAAGAATGCTAGAGATTTCAGCAATCCTACAATCCAGGAGAGAGGCCTGGAACAGATTCTCTCATATCCTTCAAAGGAGCCAGTCCTGTGGACTCCTTGATCTTGGACTTCTAGCCTCCTGAACTGTGACACAATATATTTCTGCTGCTTAAGCCACTCAGTGTGTGGTTCTCTGTTATGGAAGTCCTAACAGATCAATCCAACTAGACAGTGGGATAGGAGGAACCCAGCTTCAACTAATGATCACTGCTGGACAGCAGGCTGTTGGACTTCCAGACATTTCTTTTTTTTTTTTTTATTTCTTTTTTTTTTTTTATTGCATTTTAGGTTTTGGGCCAGACATTTCAAGAGATGCAAGTAAGTCAAAAATTTGAAACAATGCTACCAACCCTCTACAACCTAAATGTAAACAAAAAAATTTAATTTCTGGATGAAATGACCTTAAATTCTTCTTTATAACGTACTAGGACACTGACTTTTGAACTTCTTAGCTGGAAACATTCTTAAATAAACAAATCAATTAAATAAACCCCAAATCAGAGAGGTTTGGCCAGAAGTCCAGGTTACATGCAAGAGGAAAAATATACGGGAATAAGTATGTGGACCACTGTATTGTCACAAATTATTATATGCATTTTACACATAAATTCTCACATCATCTTTAAAATAATGCTAATTGGTAGCCATTTTTATTTCTTTGTAGAGATGAGAAACTGTGATTCCGAAAAGTGAATAACAACAACAACAAAAAAATCAATGTCACACTGCTGTTTCCTAGAAAATCAGCTTGTCTGGCTTCAAAACTTCCGTGCTAGGATACCAGGTGCCTCCAAGGGTGTGTGGAGGGGGCTACTGAGATCACTGATGACACCCAGGTCTTGCCCGCTTATTGGGAAGTTTGTCAGCTCACAGCTGATAAGCAGCAGGGACTGCTGGAGCCCTGTGCACTCTTCCTGTAGGAAGTCCTGGGAGCATCTCATAAATGTGCGTAGCTTCCTTTCTGCCTTCCTGGAAACAAGCTCCTTACCTCCACCATCCACACAAGCTCCTTACCTCATTCTTCTGCTGTGTGCTGTGGTCAGTGCCTGGACGACCCTCTGCCCATCTGTGACCTCTGGACAGGCATTCCTACGTGGTTCTTTCCTCTTTCCATTTCTCCATCCACCACTGCCAAGTGCATTCCTCAAATCCCACTTGCCCATTCAATTACCACCACTGTGCACGAGCTGAAATCCAAGGCTCTTTTCTGGATGGCCAAGGTGCCCGCCACTAGGCTCCCCACCCCTACCTGGGAGTCTCCCTCGTTTCCTTCCAGGCCTGGTTTTGTGCTTTTCCTTGCATCTCATCTGCTGGGTCCGGCTTCTGGATTTCTTTTCTCAGATCTTCTGCCTACATTTTAACCTCCTTACTTTCTATGAAGGTCTTCTCTGCATCAAAAATGTCATCTTGGAAAATCTTCTTGGAAAATCCTTGATCTAAGCTGCCTAATTGGTTTAGCACTTTTGGTGTATGCTGATGCATTTAGTTTTCATTGTTAAAAGAAGAAAAAAATGCCTCTGCTGTTAGGAAACTGGACTCCTGGACCAGTTCTTGCATGTACTCATGGTGTGATCTTGGGTGCATCGCTTAGCCTTGCTGCACACAGATTCACTGTCTATGGAATAAGCGTAGTGGGTTAGAATACATCTCTCCAATGTTTTACAGCCTCTAAGATGCCTTGACTCTACATACTTATTTTGAGCTCTCCCCGTACTCAGCCCATTCAATTATTCAAAAAGGCATTAATTAAGCAAATAGCCCCAGTGGCCTACACCACGTTAAAGATGCAATTTCATTTCAACAGAAAAAAATATGTAAACCAAAAAACAGACCACTTCCACTAATGTAGCCTGAAGCTTATTTAAGAAAAGTAAACTAAAGAGTAAGCAAGTGGGTAAATACGGTAATTTTATTCTTGAAAGGGGCTGTCAAGAAATGAAATGATATGGTGACTCAGACAGTGGCTGAGGGGAAACGAACCATATTAGATAGAAAGCTCCAGAAATCCTGGTTGATTTGACACAGAGGTTGAGACCTAAAGAACAGGTAGGAGCCAGCCCTGCATAGATGTAGGAAAAGAGTGATCCAGGAAGAGGGAACAGCAGGTGCAAAGCCCCTAAGTCAGGACGAGTTTGCAGGAGTTCAAGGAGTAGAGCAAATAAATGCCAATTTGGGGAAGAGAGAGTGAGTGGACAGAATTTTAAGATAAGCTGGGGCCAATCGCATGGGCTGCAACATATCAAGCTCTGCTAGTGAGAAGGAGGAGTTCGAATCTTATTTCAGATGTAATGAGGAAATATTGGAGAATCACCTTTATGTCGAGAATGCACAGCTCCCCTACAACTTCCTGGCAAAGATTTAGGGTAGAGCATCAACTACACTGAAAACCATTCGAAGACAAGATCTGACTCGTAACTCCATAGTAGACGTGCCATCTGTGTGGATCTGACTTAGCTCCAGGGCACAACTTTACCCAAAGACTATGGAAGCTACTTCCTTTCAGTGACTGACTATACAATCTCAGAATGTCAGCCCATGGAAGAAAATACTTCAGGGACACAAAGTAATGTTCACAGATTCCAGAAGGACACTTTTGGGAAGGGAAGATGAGAGAAGGGCTTTTGAGACCACTTAGGTTCAGAAGGGCAGAGAGGGGCTCCCGAGAAAGGCATTTTATCTATGAGAGACAGTTTTCCAACAGCCAGAGTGTGTCAGGTTCTAAGAGGAAGGAATTCCCAAGGGCATAGGGTTCTGTGTCTTGGGAGTGATGGCCCGATGACCCAGGGAACATGGCAGGCTTGCAGCTTGGCAGGCAGGGGCGGAGGTGGTTGGGCTGGAGTCTCTTCCAAACTTAGCATTTCATTATCCTTTTGTTTTCTGTCGCTGGGAACTGAAAATTGGTACCAGGGTCTTATTTACAGAGAAATTTTAAATTATAGTTAAAAAGTTACTTTTCAAATAAAATCATACAAGTCTTCTTAAATAAAGCCTACCAGATTTTAAGAAGAGTTTATCTTCATCAAATGTAAATGTATACCAAATGTGGCTAAGAGGAAGGGAGAAAAAAGGCAGGCTTTAGTGAAAGTAAAATGTAGAATCTGCCCTTTGACTATTGATCTGATCAAAAGCAATGTGTCATTTCAAGTTCCTCAGAGAACTATTAGCTCTGGCCAGAGTCAGCCTGACCCATCACAAACACACACACACACACACACACACACACGTGCTGATGGAAAGCAGTGAGGCTAGAGGGAACACTTTCTGAAAGCGTAAAGTTAAGCCTTTCCAACAGCAATATCTCCACTGGCTGTTTTATATACTCTCTGCAACTCAAGATGGAAGAACGGGAGATTTTCATTCCTGTTCTCCTTCTTTCAACAGGGAATGTTGAAGCCCATGGGTTTTGGGAGCAATCTGGCTTTATTTCCCAGCTCCCCCAAGTAGCGTCTAATCTTGCTGGGCCAGGATTCCATTTCTCTGAACTTTAATTTTTATCAGGCAAAGAAAAAGAAATAGAAGTAGCAATTGTCTTTCAGGGAAAGTGTAAAGATTAAAAGGAATAATGTGCATAAAGTGCTCAGTTAGAGAGCATAGAGCTCTGACATTTTAGCTGGTAATAATATACAGCATTTATTGAGTGCATGTATTATATTTACAGGCACACTCTTTAAGTGTTTTTCAGTGGTTTACTTTTGTATTAAAATT
Source organism: Saimiri boliviensis (assembly GCF_048565385.1). Lineage (NCBI taxonomy): Eukaryota > Metazoa > Chordata > Mammalia > Primates > Cebidae > Saimiri > Saimiri boliviensis. Next base: position 72,474,269 of record NC_133450.1, on the reverse strand, counting down.
CATGTCAGCTGGGCACAGTGGCTCACACTTGTAATCCCAGCACTTTGAGAGGCCGAGGCAGGTGGCCACCTGAGGTCAGGAATTCAAGACCAGCCTGGCCGACATGGCAAAACCATGGTGGTGGGTGCCTGTAATCCCAGGTACTCAGGAGGCTGAGGCAGGAGAATCGTTTGAACCTGGGTGGTGGGGGTTGCAGTGAGCCGAGATTGCACCAGTGCATCCCAGTCTGGATAAAAAAGCGAGACCATCTCAAAAAATAATGATAATAATAATTCATGTAATCCTTGCAGTATCTATATTGGAAGTAAACATTATTGCCATCCACATTTTATAAATAGGGTCACTGAGACATGGCGAGTTTAAGTGACTTGTTCCAGATTTCACAATTGGTCCATGACAGAAATTATATCAGAACCCAGAGTCCTAACCCTTAACCATCGCAGGGGGTGTCCTTTGCTGTTGCAGTGAAGCAGTAACACATATGCAGTACTGAGAAGCGTTACCTACCCTTACCATTTCTTTGTTTCTTCTTCCTACCCTTGCAGGGGATCCATCCTGCTGCAAGTGGTCATTTTTTCCAGAGCACAATCTAAACATGTAGTTCTCTGCTTAGAATCCTAAAGTTCTCCGCCTGCTGGCAAAAGGAAACTTAAACTTCTCAGGGTGGCTCACAACCTGACCTCTTGTTCTGCCAGCTTCGTTTCCTGCTGGCCTATCTCTGTACTAAGCATGCAGTCACCTCAAACTTCTTCTCCCTAAGCAATGCTATTTCCTCATGCCTGTGTGCTGGGGTGCCTGCCACCCTCCTGGCTAGAATACTCCTCTCCATTCCTTGGCAAAACTGCTCTTTCTAGTCTCTTCTGGGCACGCTCTGCCCTGCTGACCTGGTCCCAGTCCGTTTACTCTCACACCAGTTCTGTAAGGCAGATGGTGATGGTTTTCAAAAGGGAAAAGCCAATTCAGAGAAAATTATGTTCAAGTCGTACTGCAAGAGAGTGACTAAGCTAAGATGTAAGTCCACACTTTTTAGTTTCAAGACTCATTCACCTTCATTACACAACCTCCCGAGAATAACAGGAGGCATTGTCTTCTAGTTTCACCTAGATCTGGGAAGGCTGGTGTTTCTCTTGATGTGGCAAAAGTATCTCTGGGAGTGCCTGAAATTCCCTCTAGATACTCATCCTCACTTCTGGACTGTGCCTCCTTCCGCTACATTCGGAGACCTCTGGGCCCATGCAGTCCAGGACACCCACAGGCAGACGTAGCGACAGCTCCAGGAAGGCTGTTCTTTCTCTCTCCCTCTCTCTGTCTCCTGCTGTCTTGCTGACTAGGAGGGGCACAGGCCAATGTATGAAGCAAGCCTGGCTTGGGATGCAAAATAAAATGGAATAACGGGGCATGTGCATTTTATCAGAACCAAACAAATTGTGGCTATAAACATTCCGTCTCCAGTGAAATTGCAGGCTTCTTTGAAGATCAGTGTCTGTTTTTTAATGCATCTATATTAAAAAAAAAAAAAAAAAACTGGACCAAATTTCCATTCAACCAGTATGGGGAGGGAGCAGGGGGCAGGAGTGGGGACTGAGCCCTGGGAAATGAAAAGAGGGAGGGAAAGAAAGAAGACCTTATGTCCTGGATTAGCACATTGATTAAAAGCAAGTTTCTTTCTCTTGAGCAACCCGTCCCCCCCACATACACCCCATCTGCAGCCCCGCAAGCCACTAACCACAGTTATTCCATGGGGTCTCTCTTTGCCTTACTTATTTGATATGCTCAGACTCAACTGTTGTGGTTCAGACAGTTTGTCTTAGGGGTCCTGGGAGAGAGAGAAAAAAGGCGGCCTCCTAATTGTCTGCAATCGACTGTTGACATCTGGAAAGCACTCTGGCTTCTAACCCTCCCTGTGGATGGTGCATAACTGCCCCCCACCCACTGCCCATCTCATCCACCTGGGTTTGGCAAGCAGGGCAGCTGCCACCACTGTGGCACAGCTGGGACTCCTGCCCTGAGCTCTGGGGACCTTCATCATGCTGGGGTCACCTTGCTCCCCTCCGCTCCCCAGACCCTCTTGTCCAACCTGTGGCTGGACTCTCTAAATACTGACAACACTCAAAGCCCTTCTCTAGCTTTAATCAATCTTTGTTGCTCCAGAATCTCATTTGCAACTATATAACAGGCACTCTTGTTACTTCCATTTCTTTCTAGATAAAATAAAATAAAAAGACAAATCCTGGACATCTCACTTTAAGAAACCGCTCGTAAAGCAAGAACCTCAACTCAGACGTGATTAAATAAGCCCCACAGCAGAGCTCACACCTCTCTCCTGGAGCCAAAACCTCTCCTTTGACTTTTCACCCATGCAGTCTTCTGTCTTTTTGTTCTTCCAGACATTTCCACTTCTGCATGAGTTTTGAGTAAACATCTGAAACTTGAAATTTCTAAAACCGAACTCTTTTTGGTAAGTCTAGAATGACTTCTATTTATTTATCAATTTTTTTTTTTTTTTGAGACAGAGTTTTGCTCTTGTTACCCAGGCTGGAGTGCAATGGCGCGATCTCGGCTCACCGCAACCTCCACCTCCTGGGTTCAGGCAATTCTCCTGCCTCAGCCTCCTGAGTAGCTGGGATTACAGGCACGTGCCATCATGCCCAGCTAATTTTTTGTATTTTTAGTAGAGACGGGGTTTCACCACGTTGACCAGGATGGTCTCGATCTCTTGACCTCGTGATCCACCTGCCTCGGCCTCCCAAAGTGCTGGGATTATAGGCTTGAGCCACCGCACCCAGACCTTTATTTATCAATTGTTAATGATACGCCAAGACCTGATATCTCCAAGTCTTCTCTGTGGACGTCCTTCTAATGCAGTACAGATTATGGTGGTTTTCCAACAGCAGTCACCAATGTTTTCTGGTCACACTGTTACCATCACAGTGACAGCTCCACTGTTTCCTGCCAGGCATATTTACTCATAGAGTGAGTTTTCCTTCCCAATATTCTTACAGGAATTCAATGTCACTTTCCATCAGAAAACTAGATACAGTTAAAATAGAAAATTAGAAAAAAAAATGAATCCCTTCCCAAAGAAACTGGATGATCTGTTTTGTTAACTTTTTATAGATTTGTATTTTTATGAATTGTGCACTTTTCTATAGATACACTGAACTTCAATACAAACTTTACTTACAAAATAAATAAATAAATAAATAAATAAAAATGTCAAAAGCCCCCATAAAGCTCTGGTGCTCCCTCTATTGGGAACCTGCCTGACTCTGCTTTCTGGATGTATTCAAGGTCTGGTTCAAATCCTGCCTTCTTAATGTAGCTTTCTCATATTTTCCTCAATAAAGGTTTATCTCTGCTGCTCTTGAACATCCCTCCCCATTATAATTGGCTTGATTTATTGTCTTTCCCACAAACGTGGTCTGGTTCTGGCTTCAACCGCACCACAGTCCCTCCAGAGACCCAGCCAGAAACCTGAAGATGCCTGGGATGCCACAAGGCTCATATGAAATCAATCACCAGCTCCTACGGCCTTTATATCCCTATATCTCTCAAGCCATCTATTTTTCTCTTTTTCTTCAGCTAGTATCGTAGTTCAAGCTGCCATCATGTCTGAAGTAATGCAAGGTGCTCACGGTGAGTCTCCCATACATTGTGGCCCCCTTTCAATCAATCCTCCACATGGCAGCAAGGTGATGTTGTTAAAATGGATGTTCCCTGACAGTCCTGTTGTCTGTTCCACTCTGCCCCTCCTTAAAGCTCGCAGTGACTTCCCTTCATTCTTACAATGAAGACCAAACCCTCACCTTGGCCATGCCTCCTCATCAGCCTCAATTTGTGCAGTATCTTCCTGGATTTTCTCATTCCAGCCACACTGACTGGCTTTCAGTTTTTCCTTCAAGAGCCTTCACCTTAATATTTCCTGCTGCATTAAACTGCTCCTTCTGCTTCATCCGCACTCACCCTCAAAAAACAAAGGATTGTTTTTTTAAAGAACCTTTTCTAACTCTTTCATATTAAGCCACACACCATCTCCGCAGCAAACTGAATGTTTCTGTCCCCACCTACCAAAGTTCATATATTAAGATCCTAACCTCCAAAGTAATGATTTTAGAAAGTAGGTCCTTTGGAAGGATGTGGATATCAGACTTCCAGCCTCCAGAAATATCATGTTTCAATTCTGAAAAAAAAAAAAAAGTTGAAAGCATTTTACTTTTTGATTTAAAAGTATACTACAAAGCCATGCTAAACAAAACAGCATAGAAACAAACAAACATAGATCAGTGGAATAGAATAGAGAATCCAGAAATAAACCCAAACATATATAGTCAACTAATTTTTGATGAAGTCACCTAGAGGACATGATGAGAAAAGAATAGTCTCTTTAGCACCGGGCGCGGTGGCTCAAGCCTGTAATCCCAGCACTTTGGGAGGCCGAGGCGGGTGGATCACGAGGTCAAGAGATCGAGACCATCCTGGTCAACATGGTGAAACCCCGTCTCTACTAAAAGTGCAAAACATTAGCTGGGCATGGTGGCACGTGCCTGTAATCCCAGCTACTCAGGAGGCTGAGGCCGGAGAATTGCCTGAGCCCAGGAGGCGGAGGTTGCGGTGAGCCGAGATCGCACCATTGCACTCCAGCCTGGGTAACAAGGGCAAAACTCCGTCTCAAAAAAAAAAAAAAAAAAAAAAAAAAAAAAAAAATAGTCTCTTTAATAAGTGATGCTGAGAAAAACTGTGTTAACATATTCAAAAAAATAAAATTAGACCCTTAGTTTACACCATGAATGAAAGGCCCAAAAGTAAGACCAGAAACTGTAAACTTTCTAGAATAAAACATAAGAAGAAAGCTCCTAGACATTGGCCTTGACAATGATTTTTTGGATATCACACTAATAGCTCAGGCTGTAAAAGCAAAAATAAATAAATGGGGCTATATCAGGCTAAAAGCTTCTGCACAGAAAACAAACAAACAAAAATGAAATGGTAACATAGGTGCTGGAAAATAATATTTGCAAACCATATGTTTGATAAGATGTTAATATCATGCACCTTAATAGTAGAAAGCCAAATAACCCAATTTAAAAAAAAAAAATGGGTCAAAGACCTGAAGAGATATTTCTCTAAAGAAGACATAAAAATGAACAATAGATAAATTAAGAAGTGCTTAACATCATTAATCATCAAGGAAATGCAAATCAAAACCACTGTGAGATACAACCTCACACACATCAGGATTATTGACTGTCATCAAAATTTCAAAGATAACAAATGTTGAAGAAGTGTGAGAGAAAAGGAAACAAATTCTTGCAGACTGTTGGTGGAAGTGTAGATAACTTTAGCCATTATGAAAAAGAGTATGGAGGTTTCTAATGAAATTAAAAATGGAACTGCCACATGATCCAGCATTACTCTTCCAGGCACAAAGCAAAAGCTTACAAAATCACCATCTTCTGAAGGTAAAGGTACATGCATTCCCATGTTTATTGTAGCTTTATTAACAATAGCCAAGGTCTGAAAGCAAACTAAATGTTGTCCACAGATGAATAGATGAAGAAACTATTATGTATGTATATGTGTATGCATGCACATATAAAATGGAATATTATTCAGCCTTAAGCAAGGGTTGTGGGGAGATGTGAGGGATAGCATTAGGAGAAATATCTAATGTAGCTGATGCGGTGATAGATGCAGGAAACCACTATGGCTTGTGTATACCTATGTAACAAACCTACATTCTGCACATATACCCCAGAACTTAAAGTATAATAAAATAAACAAATAAGTAATAATAAAAAATTAAGAAAATAAATAACAGAAACGAGATCTTGTCATTTTCCCCAACATAGATGAGTCTGGAGGACATTATTCTGAATGAAATAAGCCAGACATTGAGAAAAGAAGAATAATACATGATCTCACTTATATGTGAAATATATATATATATAAATAAGTACACAGAGATAAAGAACAAAATAGTGGCTCCCCAGAGTGGGGGTGGGAGGGAATGATGGGGAGGATATGAAGAGATGCAGGTCAGAGAATACAAGGTGGCAGATGTGTAAGATGAAGATGTCTAGATATTTAATGTACAACGTAAGGACTATAAGTAATAAAATTGTGCTGTTTTGGGGGTTCATGCTAAATGAGTAGATGTTAACTGTTTTTGCCACTAAAACAAAAAATGGTAATTGAGAGATGATGGATGTATTATCTTGTTTCACTACAGTAACCTTTTTACTAACCAGGTGTATTCTGTGATGTCATTTTGTGTACCTTAAATATACACAATAAAATGTATTTTAAAATAAGTTTTTCAAAAAAGATTTCATGGAGCTTTACTTGCTAAGCAGAGGTGGGGCTTTTGTTAGGTAATTAGGACTTGAGGTTGAAGCCCTAATGAACAGGATAAATGTCCTTATGAAAGGGACTTCAGAAAGCTTCTTCTGCCATGTAAAGATGCAGTGAGAAGCTGGCCATCTGAAACCTGGAGGAGCTCCCTCAACCAGAACACAGACCTGCTGGCACTCTGACCTCAGACTTCTAATTTCCAAATTATAAGACACAAATGTCTGTTGTTTATAAGCCATCCAGTCTCTGATACTTTGTTACAGCAAAGTCTCTTCTAGGAATCCAGATTTTTTATGGTGAAATGCTAGCTTTGAAGTTCCAAGATTAAGCAGGAAGAAAAACTGCAGAGAAAATACTCAAGAAAGTGAGTAAACCCAACTTGTTCGTGTTGTCTCCATTCAAGATCATTGACTCAGAGCAATTTGGGACTAGTCTTCATCTTACCAGGCATGCATTAGGTCACCCTGTTCTCTGACCCACAGTGCCATGTACTTCTCAATAACATCGTGTCTCATGCTTCTGTTCCTAGTTCCACTCTAACCTCTCTGAAGACATGGCTTGTGCCCACTCTGCATCTATAGTGTGTAGCATTCAAACATATTTGTAGAAGAAAGAAAGGAGAGGAGAAAATGCAAGATCTCCTGGCCACTCCCCAGGTGAGTGGGATGGGAATCAATTGATAGTGAAAGACAGAAAAAGACAAATGTAAGAGACAAAGAAGAGGGATTTTGAAAGCAGTACAGGGGCCCATCAGTAGAGAGGGAAAGGGCACTTCCTGGCCATATGTGAGTATGTTCATAGGCTTTTGAATCAGAGATTATGACACTAGAGATTAGAAAGTGCATAAGAATTGGGGAAAATGTGAAATGCATATATGCGATTGTTTCAGAACTCTCACAGATGGTCTGCCTGTTTGTGTTCACATTGTTGCTTGTCAGAGATAACTCAATGTATTAAAATCTGTCTAGCCATGTAAAATCACGATACTATCATAGTCTCCCTTTTTGCTGTCTAAAATTTGATTTCTACATTTTTATGTCTTCAATCAAGTCTTCCAACAAGGGGTATGCAGCTGGATGCAACAAAATAGATGGTCTTCTTGAGATAGTATTATTTCTTTAACCAATATTTTTGGGGTATAAAAATTCAGTCATCAAAAATCCCCTAATTTTTATTTGTATATTTCACAACTTTAATGATAAAGAGAAGAATCAAATTATTACAAAAGGAAAAATATACAATGTATTACCTATCAAAAACTAAAATTTGACAACCATGAATAGAGGTGACAGAGAACCAGGAAACAAGGCCTTCCAAGTGCTTCGTAGAAATAACTCAAGTGTGAAGACATAATAATGTTTTTTTGCCGTTGGTTTATTTTTGTTTTTACTTTCAGAGACACAAAATTTTACCTCTCAAATCCCCCATCTCAGAAAATTTCTAGAAAACACACTTTGACCAAATAAGTGGATAATAGAGAGAGAGAAAAGAAAAGAGATAATGTAAGGGAGAAAAAGGCTCCACTCCAGGGTACGATTGTACAAAAACTCAAATCCAGATAGTGACTCTACAGCATGTTCAACTGAGTCTAGGAGGAAATCAGAGAGCTTCAAGAAAACATGTAAGGAGACGTTTTATACAGATAAGTGGATGTATTGGATTTCACTTATAAAGTCAATCAAACAAACAAACAAGGAAGAGATACGTGAGGGGACAGAACAGAAAGCCAGTGTGACCCACCTGATAAGATAAAAGGAATAATACAACCAACAGAAAAGCAGAGGCAAGATGGGGAGTGGATGTGGGGGGAGATGACAGGTAGAAAAGCACCGCTAAATGTATAAAACAGAAATATATGATAAAATGATATGACACTGGTACTCCTGGAATTAGTAATTACAGCACAGTTGTAGGATAGATAACAAATTCATAAAGTTAATATACAAAATTATATTAAAAAGTCAGTTGCTTCCCTATATGCCAGCAATGAACAACTGAAATTAAAAGCATAATGACATTTATATTAGTACTTCCAAAATGAAATAGTTAAAAAGTTAACAAAATAGGTACAAGATCTATGAGAAAAACATATAAAATCTGATGAAAAAAATCAAATAACTGAATAAATGGAGCGAGTTCATGTTCTTAGGTAAGAAGAATCAATATTGTCAAGATGCCAGTTTTTCACAACTTGATCTATAGTTTCAAAATAATCTTTCTAAAAATCCCAGCAAGGGCCAGGCTCAATGGCTCATGCCTGTAATCTCAGCACTTTGGGAGGCCGAGGTGGGTGGATCACCAGCTCAAGAGATTGAGACCATCCTGGCCAACATGGTGAAACCCCGTAGCTGGGCATAGTGGTGCTCGCCTATAGTCCCAGCTATTCAGGAGGCTGAGGCAGAATAGCTTGAACCTGGGAGGTGGAGGTTGCAGTGAGCCAACATTGTGCCACTGCACCCCAGCCTGGCAACAGAGGGAGTCTCCATCTAAAAAAAAAAAAAAAGTCCCAGCAATAAGAAAAGTAGCTTTAGTTATAAGTTGGAAACAACCCAGATGTCTTTCAATAGCAAAAGGCAAATTAAACAATTAATTATACTAATTAAATTGTAGTATATCCGGACAACGGAATATTATTCGGTACTAAAACAAAGTGAGAGATCAAGCCATGCAAAGACATCAAGGACTTAGGTGCATTTTACTAAGAGAAAGAAGCCAATTTGAGAGAATACGTACTGGATAATTCCAACTTTATGACATTCTAGAAAAGGTGAAATGATATAAATAATAAAAAGATTGGTTCCTGTCAGGAGTTAGAGAAAGAGAAGGATGACTAGGCAGAGCCGAGGATTTTTCAGGACAGTGAAACTCTTCTGTGTAATACTGTATAATGATGGATCAATGTCATTCTTTATACATTTGTCAAAATTCATTGAATTTACAACACAAAGAGTGAACCCTAATGTTCACTCCTATGAACTTTGGGTGATGATGACATGTCATTTCAGGTTCATCAGTTAACGGATGTGCCACTCTGTGGGGATGTTTTTAGTGGGGCCAATTGTGCAAGTGTGGGGACAGGGTTAGGAGGAAACCCTCTGACTTTTGTGCACATATTTGTTGTGAACCTAAAACTCTCTTAAAAAAAAAAAAGAGTCCAATTTAAAAAATTACACTGGTAAACAATATATGCGGTAAAATATTAAAATAAAATTAACCAATAAAATTAACTGAGTTCAAATCATTGAGTTTTAAAATACTGTAATGTAATGTAATGTAAGTATATTGGAAGTAACGTAAGTGACCTAAAATGTGTTTTATCATGGTACGAAATCAATAAATATCTGATATTGGTAAAGTGAGAAATAAGAGTATAATAATCCCATTACTTTAACAATTTAACAATAAAAAGCAGTAAAAGTGATTTATTTAGGGGATTAGGCTGAGGGTATGAGCGGAGCCTGGAGACTGATGATTTGTATCATAAATTCTTATATTCTTTGACTTTTTTAGCACACGTAAGGAACAGTTTTGCTTGACACATTTTAAGGGAAAAAGCTGTTATAAATATCTGAGCCTATTAGAGAGCTATCTATCAGCTTTCTTCTCTCTCTTTCTGTTTTCTTTCTTTCTTTCATTCTTTCTTTCTTCTTTTTCTTTCTTTGTTTCTTCTTTTCTTTCTTTTTCTCTTTCTTTTTCTTTCATTTTTCTTTCTTCTTTCTTTTCTTTTCTTTCTTTTTTCCTCTCTCTTGCCCTCACCCTCACCCTTTTGCACTCTCTTTCTCTCTCTTTCTGATAGGGTCTCACTCTGTCACCCAGCCTAGAGTGCAGTGGCATGATCACGGCTCACTCTAGCCTCGACCTCCTGGGGTCAGGTGATTCTCCCACCTCAATCTCCTGAATAGCTGAGACTACAGGTGTGAGCCGCCGTGCCTGGCTAATTTTTATATTTTTTTGTAAAGACAGCATTTAGTCATATTTCCCAGGCTGGTTTCAAACTCTTAGGTTCCAGTCATTATCCCACTTCAGCCTCCAAAAGTGCTGGGATTATAGGCCTGAGCCAATGTGCCCAGCCATTTCTTGTTTCTTTAGATACTGATAAAGTTTATTTTTTGTTGCAATTATCTGTAATTGAGTAGCCAGATTTCTATTTTTTTTTTTTAGACCGTAGCTTTACCCTTACTCTTTTCTGTCTAAGAGTTGAAAATGAAATTATACACATTCTTTTTATGGAATTGTTTGAAATGGTTAAATTTCAAAAATGTATAGAAAAATTTCACCCTGATCTCTGGAAGCACCTGGCAGCACCGTGGACCTTGCTGTTTCCTCATTAACTGACAGTCAGCACCTCCTGTCCCATCTGTCTTGAATTTGCCTTGCTGGAGTTACTTTGAGCTTCATAAGACTTGGACATTACAGACAGAGGAATCATGATAGTAGCAACCACACTAAATAACTGTTTATGTTAATTGAATGACTCCCTGAGTGATGTATTATTCTAAGAAGTTTTAAGCATTGTATTATTTCAGCCAGACACCAATCCTGAGGAGGCAGCTACTAAAAACATTGGAGCAGTTGAGTGCAGACTACAAGACCTATTACCTGGATTTCTAACCAAACTCAGCCACGTTCTACCTACTATCTGTAGGACACTTACTTCTAATGTTGATTGTGACTCAGCTTCCTTAGGTGTAAAATGGGAGTAATCACACTACGTACCTCCTAGAGTTTTGGTGAGGGGTAAATGAGTCAGTATATGTAAGCATTTAGAAGAGCACCTGGCACATCACAGGCAATGCAGCGTCTTGATGATGTTATCCCAATTTTATAGAAAGGAACTGAGTCACGGAGTAAATGGTGGAGCTCAGATCCAACCCAGAGTTATGACTCATATGTTAGTCTTTTCATCACTGGGTCCCAACTTTGGGTTAAAATTCCCACATTATGTTTGCTTTATTCACCTAGTTAGGGGGAAGACACCGGCTTTGAAGACAGATAAACTTGAGCTCTAAACCCAGTAATATTCCCTTTTTTAGCTCCATGGCTTTGGTCCAGTTCATAACTTTTCTGATTTTGTTTTCTCCTTAGTTGGGGGTATAAAAACTTCCCTTGCAGGGTGGCTGAGAGGGTGAGTTACATTAATGTGTAGGAAGTACCCAGAATCTCGTTGGAACACAGTTGTGAGGAAAGAGCTTTATCATCTTCCTTTCCTAATAAGTCATGTCCTGGAATGTTTCTGCCTCCAGAGCCTTATAGTCTGAAGGGACATTTAGATTAATAAGTGTTCAGATTCATCTTTCCCTGCTATTTCTCGAGCACCCACTATGCACCCAACATTGCTTGGCAATTTCACATAAATTATGTCACTTGAATTACAGAAGTTACCCTTCCTTTTAACAGGTGAAAGCAATAAAAGTTTTGAGCCATGATGAAGCTTAAGTATGAAAGATACTAGCACATAACTCAAAGCCCTTTGAAAAGAAAAAAATACATAGAGATAGGCTGATAGCTGCTTCTCTACTGTCTACTGACTTTCCTTTGCATCTGAATTACTACATTCCTGATGAGAAGGTGAACTTACACTTCAAGAGAGTGCTCTGTGGTCTCAGCCTTTACCAATAATGTCTTCCAGTTCTTTGGTTTGAAAATGGTATTGAGTTGTGTGATTAGAAAAAACTGTCCTCACAGCCTAGACTGATGGCGCTGAAGCCCCACAAAAAGGCAGTGAGGAGGGTCACATGGAAAGTGTTTACCGACCAGGAGAGCATGGCTTCCCAGAGACCAAGATGCTTCCCTCCTGCACCCTATTCTGCCTGTCTGCAGAGTCTCTTTCTGGAATCCCAGGGATACCTGGTGTAGATGCTGTTGGAGCCCAGGTTGGGACACACATGCGCCCGGGGTGTGTCACAGCCACTCACGTGATGTGATGAAAGAACCATCACTCTGCTCCTTATGTGAGGGGCTTCTGGTAACAAGCAGCTTTAGAGATCTAATTATACTTCAGGAGGGAAAAAATGATTGTGTTTGTTTTGCCTAAACGCTCAAAGTTTCATGGGGAAAGTATTAACAAGAACCTACTTCCAGGTTTTAGGGTTTCACCAGGGTTGACAATCCTTCCCCCAAATTGGGGAGGGGAAGCAACAGGAAGAACCCGGGCATCCACAGGGAATAATCACATTTTGGGTCACTGTTTATGCATGTTGTCGGCAGAGAGAAGAGAAAAGCAACACAGTCTGCTTTTCACGGGCAGAAAGCAAATCTAATGTTCCGGTATTTGCAACTTCCACACTGATAGAGTCTCCTGCCTCTGTAGAACTGAATCACAGGAAAACATGTAATCTTTCCTCGCCTTTGTTTGTATAGGGCACAGACAAATTAAAATGTTACTTTTTTCTCCCCTTTGTACCAAGCAGTACAACTTTTTTCTGTAATCAACATCAGTGAGATCCACCTTTCGGGAAATAGGAATTTTCTCTTTAGCCACAAATCCATTTTAGGTAAATATCATTGACCACCCACGTGTACCGATGCTTTGCTGAGAAAATCACTTTCCCTTTTTTCCTTTACTCTGTGATTTTGTAGCAACGTATGGGAGGAGGCATTCCACTAAGAAAGTCTACTGTTATCTAGACTTATTCCACATAGGACGATGGAATAGAGGTTTGTTTTGCTGAAGATACATTGAAATTTCCATAAATACAATTATATTCCAGTGGAAAATAGTCTGCAACAGAAGTTTGGTCACCTGCATAACTGTAGTGTTGGACATAGTAAATGAATATCACATTGTTTCCTGAGAAGATCAAATGATTACTAAATTTTCTCAATTATCATATTGAGGGATACTCAGTAATTTGTTTAATAACTGCTCACCAAGTGCCTGTTACATGACAGTCATCATGCTAAGCACTAAAGGTACCAAGGAGATATCGCCACTGCCTGCTTAAGGTTTTCCGTCTGCAGAAAGAAATCAGATTTGGACTCATAACCCTCACACCTGATTAGCACAATGAATATCATGTATGTGGGATTTGGAATGCATAGGGATCAGAGGAATGTGATTTAATCTTTACAATCACCTGGAGAGGGTTGCAATATTACTCACATTTTATAGTTTTATAGATGAGAAAGCAAATGCTTAGAGAGGTCAAGCAGCTGTCCCAGGCTAGAGCTAGAAAGTAGCAGATTCTGAACCTACATATGCACGGCTTGAAACCTGGGTACTTTCTTCCTTTAGGAGCACAAGAACAAGGACTGCTATGGTATTTGCAGCTGTCCCTAAAATTGTCTTCCTATAATGCAAATTTTGATGTTGGTGATACCAGGACTGGGTTTGAGTGTTTGTAAATGTACTGGGGTAGGTTAGCCACAATCTCCTGTTATTCTTAATGGCATTAACATGTGAACACACGTTAAAAATCATTGCCATTTGGAAACAGAAAAATCCAGTGCAGGGCAAAGGTTAGGTAAATTATTTATCATCTGTATAAAATCATAATATGCAGATATTTGAAATAGTATTAAAAAGTATATAAAGTTTTAAAATAGTTATCAAACAATGAAATGGAACTGAAAGTTACAATATTGTGTGTGTGTGTGTGTTCACAATTCTTTGTAAAATGACTACCAGAGGAAATGAGAAGAAAAATATCTAAATTATTAACATGAGAAGTAGACTTTAAAATTCATTTTATTTTTCCCAAAGTTATCCTATGTATTTATTGAAGTAATAAATTAAAATACAAATCATTTTATCAAAGCCATCTGTACTCACTAAGAATAGTCAATAAATCACAGCATTTTTAGACTTAATATCAGTCAGGAAGAGTCATTGTCAACTTTTCTCTTTCTTGGTTTTCCCCTCAGGTGGTCTACAACTGATGTTTTATGTCACATAAACATACCGAATTTTGCAGTGCAAGAAATGTGTAGAATTGCAGTTACATTGGAATATGGCAGAGAGATACATTTTTAAATATATCAGTGTTTATCTCTTTCTGTAGCTATCTCTCCAGTCTATCTATCTATCAATCATTTCTCTTTTTCTTAATTTCAAGGAACAAATAATTTACACTTCCTGAGCACTAACAGTGTTCCCGGCACTGAACTTGAATTATTGCACTGAATCCTCCTGACAGCCCTATGAGGAAGTTATTATGGCTGTCCCCACATTGTCAGCAAGTGGCAGAGCCAGGATGTGCATCCGGGCAGCCTCCAGACACTGGCCCTGATAAAGAGTTCATTCTTCTCTTCCTAGAGGTCTTCCAGTAGAGTATCCTTTCCTCGTGTGCTAACTAATATGGCTGAACAACATCACCTTCTCTAGACTAGGAAGCTTTCAGAGCAGGATCTGGATTCTGGGCATTCTCAGTGCCCAGCATGCCTGTGGCATATGGGTGAGGACCGGTGAAGACTTGTCAGGGTGAAACTTTGGAGGTCAGGCCAATGCAGCAGCATTGACAACTCCACTAGATAAATGAAACAAAAAGGTAATTTTTTTATTTTTTTTTTGAGACAGAGTTTCGCTCTTGTTGCCCAGGCTGGAGTGCAATGGCGCGATCTCGGCTCACCGCAACCTCTGCCTCCTGGGTTCAGGCAATTCTCCTGCCTCAGCCTCCTGAGTAGCTGGGATTACAGGCACGCGCCACCACGCCCAGCTAATTTTTTATATTTTTAGTAGAGACGGGGTTTCACCATGTTGATCAGTATGGTCTAGATCTCTTGACCTCGTGATCCACCCGCCTCGGCCTCCCAAAGTGCTGGGATTACAGGCTTGAGCCACCGCGCCCGGCCCAAAAAGGTAAATTAATCCTAAAGGTAATGAGATACCACAGGGAGCTTAAGAACGAAACGCTGCTAGTCTTCAGGAGCAGCTAGAGAAAAGGATCCTCATGTCAGACGGTTTTAGCCCCTCTCAGCTTTCGTCCATGTTTCTCTCTCTCTCTCTCTCTCTTTCTCTTTCTCTCTCTTCCTCCCTCCCTCTCTCCCTCTCTCTCCCCTTTCCTCCCACCATTCCATCATGTCACCTTCCCTCTCTCCTTTTGTTTTTCATATTCACTTGATAAGAAGGGTGGTAGTCAACACTCCAGCCGAAATCTTCATATATCCATTCTCTCTTCCAGACTTTCTCAACCAGACCGTACTCTATTTCCTGGTTTCTGTCTCGAAATTTCCCAGATAAGCCTTAGATTGGCTTATTTGGGATTGGATGGCCAATACAAGACCAATAAAACAGCCAGCAGACTGAGTCACATTCTACAACTTAGGTGGATTTTAAAAGAACAGTAAGTAACAGTAAAGATAGGAACAATCAAGGTGGGCAGTTACTAGAAAAAAAACATGATGAGGAGCAAATCATAAAGACGTCCTGTGCAGGTGTGCAGACACACACACACACACACACACACACACAATCCAAAACATGGTAGGCCTGCCAAAATGTTTGTTGAATTAGTAATTGTATATGTACGTATGCATGTTTATTAATATAGGTTTCATTACTGAGACCTAGATTAATTCATAATATTCTTAATGGTGGCCCTAGTCCTGGAAAAATTCTCTGCTTCCTCTACCCTCAGAGAAGGAAAATAAATTTTCGCTGCAGTTCAAATGCTGGCTGGGGTGAAAACACTCTGTTATCTTGAACATATGTCTAATGATATTTGCTTTAATGAAGAGCCATGGCTTACCTCCTTCTCCACAGCACTTGATCTTGCATTTGGGGTGTGGAAGGTCACCCAGCATGTTCTTGCCCTCAGCTTTGGCTCACCCTGCTGGTGACAAGACCACAGAAGGATAATAAAGAATGGGACCCAGTCTTCCATTAATAGTTTGGCTGGGTTTTCATTGCTGCCCTCTCTCGGCTGGTGGTCCTGCAATGTGCTTCAGTAAAAAGCAAAAGAGAAGTGGTTAGTTTTCAAAGGAGTATCTGCACTTTAACAGCCACTGGAGTCTGCAGTTTGCCCCTTGAGTTGCAGTGGGGTAGAAACACAAGTTGCAGAGTCTACCTGTCTGGGTTGATTTCTGCCTTTTTTCACTTGCTAACTTGGTCCAGTTTCTTCATTTCTCTGTGTCTCTGATTACTATAAAATAGGCAAAACAAGGGTACCATGCCTGCAGGCTCATTCTGGAGCACAAATGCATGAGAGGGTTGACTTGGTACCTGGAACATAGCAGGATGGTCAGGTCTCAGATGCATGGAGCTGTAAACTCACTCCTGAGCTGTCCCTGCACCATCTTCTGTCGTATCCCCATGTTAATGACGTAAACCTTCATGCTGCAGGATTCACTGAAACCCATCCTTCTGCCTTCTCAGACATTCTGGCTGTTTGCTTTTCTCATACCTTGACCTCATGCCTGACCTTCTCCATCCTTCTCCTCTGGTTCTCTTGTGACTTCTCTGTACTACCGTGACCATCTCCCGCCCCCTTCAACCTTCAGTCTCATGTGCACCTGCACACACTGGGCTCTGCTCCTTCCCTTGTGGATCTGCTGTGGTTGCATATCCCACTGAGGGAGTGGGAAGGGCAGAGTGCATTTTCCACCTGAAGAAGATGTACCTCAAACTCAGTAGTGACTTAACGATGCTCCTTTTACCTGCAAATGTCATGCCTCTACAAGGCTCCTTATGCTCCTCCTTCTTTATTCTTAACCTATCATAGTCTGAGAGCTATGGTCATCTTCCTATGAAGAGCCAGCTCTGCCCTGATGCCAAGCCTCAGCCAGACCCAACAAGGTCCTTAGAGACCTGGGAAGGCAGACTCTCACTTCACTCAGTAGATGGTAAACATCCTGGTGGGAACATTAAGCACTGGAAAAATTTCATAGATTCTGAATTTTTCCCAAGGTTATGTCTCTTCCCCCATACAAGACTTCGGTAGATATTGACCTTACGTAATGCATGACTAACTGGATCTCCAATGTGATTTCACCTGGAACACTCTCCACTCAAAACAAGTATATGCTTCCATGTTTCAGATCCCCAAATTCAGAAATATGAGGGCCCTGCCTCAGAGCACCCCACTAGGGCAATGTGATGCATGTAGAATTTCCTTTGGAAAAGGAGGCTAGGTTCAGTTTAGCTCACAGCTCTGATCAAAAGCTTCCTATAAACCACTCCATTTATTTAATTCTTCCAACAATGCTGCTGCACAGACATTTCATTTACTGGGGACTGAGACTCAGCAGGAAGTGATAACCTGAGCAGCAAAGCCAGCCCCTGAGAGTTAGGATCCACTGCTGTGCCCCTGAGCAGTGAAGCCAGCCCCTGAGAGTAGAACCCACTGCTGTGCCTCTGAGCAGTGAAGCCAGCCCCTGAGAGTAGAACCCACTGCTGTGCCCCCGAGCAGTGAAGCCAGCCCCTGAGGGTAGAACCCACTGCTGTGCCCCCAAGCAGTGAAGCCAGCCCCTGAGGGTAGAACCCACTGCTGTGTCCCCAAGCAGTGAAGTCAGCCCCTGAGGGGTAGAATCCACTGTTATGGCACCTGAGCAGTGAAGCCAGGCCCTGAGGGTAGAATCCACTGCTGTGGCATTCCAGCCTCCTTGCTTTCTCCCAGACACCTCGCCTGCCTCCACAACTCCAGGGTTGATGGTTGCTCCACTGAGCCTGGCAGCTGCCACAGCCAATCTCCTCCTAGACCACAGACGTGAGTGGAAAGTCCTACTGTACAGCAGCTCGGTTCTGTCCGACAGCTCTGGGCTGGTAACAGCAGACGCATTCTGCTGCACCCTGGCTGTGCACTCTTGGTTAGGGTTTCAACACCAGTGTTTTCACACTGTGGTCATGACCTGTTGGAGGTTCATGAAATCAACTGAGTACAGCTAGCATTTTAAAACAATGAAGCAGAATATGATAAAATAGAAAATATCAGCTTTTAAACAGCCACATTTGGAGTGAGTATTGTTTAGGGCAACTTTTCTTTAGTTTATCCGTCACATAGCTGGCTAGGTGTAAATAGGTTTTGTGAAACTTTGATTTCTCACTTTCCCTGTGTATGTGTCTGGCTATTTCTGTATCTTTCATGGGTCTGTATCTAGTTTGTCTGTCTGTCTATCTTTCTATTTGTGTATTTGGACTGGATTGTAGTTAAACGTATATCTTGCTATGCATTGAGGTTGAAAAAGCTTAAATTCACTTCTCTGAATCTCTCTGAAAGTTTAGATTTCTTTCCAAAAAGTAAAGGGATAACTGAATGGGTCATTGTGAGGTTCAAATGAGATGTATATTAAAGGACTTTGATGAATCTAATTTCTCACAAACAGGCTGTTTACTACCAAGAAAAGATTGGCATCACATGGCACTTAGAGTTCCAAGTTTGAACCCCAACTTCTCGGTTCCTCAGAGAATGCATCTGTCTCCTGGTGACTCTAATAAACATGAAGCTGCTCTATGGAGATGCAATTGTGAGGAAAGGGATCCAAGTCAGGAAACAAACTCCGAGCCATTGGAGATGCCAGTGCTAAGGACTGAGGTGATATCTATTCAGTGGGGTGACAGTGAGACCCAGGACTATGGAACTGTAATAAGATGACTCAGCAGAATGCAGGCTGACATCTCCGTGGACAAATTATACATTTTCTTGCAAATTCGGTCTTCAGAAATAATATTCTTCTTAAAAAAGTTAACTCCTAGCCAGAATCCAGTGTGAATATTTGAAACAAATGACTTTCACAGATATATAAAGGGAAAAAAGAATTCAAAGCTAGTATCTTATCTCAGAGATGAATCAAATGAGGGTTAGAAGAGAGAGGGACCTGCCCACAGTCACACAGTGGCTCTGGGTGAGCAGTTAGATTAGAAACCAGAACTGTCTCAGGATTGGAAAAACATACACTCAGTGGTTCTCACTGGGTGATGGATTTATGGGTAACTGATTTTCTTCTTTGGTTTTCCAAGTTTCAAAGGGAATATAAATTACTTTTACAGTCTGATTTTTTAAAAGTTTTCAAGCAGTCATTTAAAAAATAGAATACATCAGAGGAGAGGAACCAGGATGATAGAGGAATGACAAACAGTTTTATACATGAAATAGTTAAGATAATCAGAATATTTATTCTGGAGATGTAAACTCTTACCAGAGTGTAAACAGGAAGAGGTGTTTAAAATAACTCACTGACTGCAAGAACGAAAGACCTCTGAAGGCAAAGGGGGTGGGTTTTTTCTTCTTTGTGTCTCCAGGGACAGAATGAAAGAGGCTAAGCAAGTTTCAGAGACCTTTTCCATATTTAGAAAGGATTTCTTACAGGCAAAGCTGGCCTTAGGAAGCCCGAGGATTGTAATGACTCAAGGAGTTTGGTAGAGACTGAAGAAGAAATGGCAGTGGAGTTTTCAGAGGGATCTTCATGGGTTAGTGCTTGAAGGAAAAGAACTTGAGTGTATTTTCATTTAGGACACCCTATGAGGATGCAGGAAGCTCTTATAGTGCCGTATGGCTCCACATCTCTCTTAAATTGTTGTAGCAAGCATGTTTCATGTTCCACCATCATCTTCTCAGCCGTGGCTTCAGGACACGATTTTATGGCGGCATCTTTTGGACCTTGCTTTCTCATTGTGATAGGCTCTATAATGACCCCCAAAGATGTCCACATCCTAAGGACTGGAACCTGTGAATGTGTTACCTCATCTGGCAAAAGATAATTTTGCATATGTTATTAAATTAAAGATCTTGGGAAATTAGCCTGGATTATCTGAATGAGCCCAATGTAATCAGGAGGGTTCTTTTAAGAGGAAAGCTGCAGGGTCAGAGTCAGAGAAGAAGATGTGACCATGGAAGCAGAGGATGAAGTGATGTGTTTTGAAGATAAAGGAAGTGGCCATGAGCCAAGGAATGCAGGCAGCCCCTAGAAGGTAGCAAAAAGAAGGAAATAATCTCTCCTCTAGAGCTTCCAGAAGGAGCGCCAGCCTGTTGGCACCCTGATTTGGGGCTTCTAACTTCCAGAATGCTAGATCATACATTTGCGTTATTTTAAGCTTCCAAGTTCATGCTTACTTGTTACGGCAGCAATAGAAAACAAATCATGGAGTCAATTAAATAAACACAGGGAGGGAAAGAAAGATGATCTAACTTATTGTGAGGCCTGATTCACCTGGGGCAGATTGCACACTTTGCTTTATGTACTCATCACTTGAACCTTAGATACGGGCTTCAGAAACCCTATTTTATAGGTGAGGAATCTAAAGCTCCATAGACGTTAAGTCAGCTGCACAAGAGAATGCAGCCAGTGAGAAACCAAGCTGGAATCTAGACCAAGAGCTGCCTACCTTTTCCCTCTGAGCTTTGCTGCTTCCTAGCAGGCCTCCCAGGCACCAGATCTAATCATGGTTCCCTTGTGCCTTCCCTTTCTAGGCACCATCTGAACTCTGAGCTCTGCAGCTCCAGGGAGCCTGGACGTAGGGAGGCCCTCTCCCCGTAGAAGCATGCACATGGTTGGCTGTGAGCATGCAACACCCTGATATCCGGTAAGACTCCCACTATGATCAGAGCCCAGGTGGAAGGGGAGGGGATAACTGATGTGGTTTCAGATGCCAGAGATGGGCTGAAATAAGGCTGGACCAAGAGAGGCCACCTGAACAACCCGCTTAAGGGGGTTGATCTCCGGTCTGAAACCAGAGCTGAGATCGGCTGCTTTTTCTCATGGGGAAATTTTTAGAAAGATCACTTCCCTTCTGAGATAGAAACTCGACTCGTTTCTGCAAATGCTTGTAACTCTATCTTTGCAGCATCATGAACTAATCCCCATACTGGGCATGCCACACGGTTAGTCCTTTTCGTTGTTTTCATTTTTTAAGTTAGTATGTGCTTGTTCCTGTAAGTTACTTTTCTAAACCTCAGGGTTTTTTTTGTTTGTTTGTTAGTTTTTTTCATGTGTTAGACTAAAACAACAGTATAGAATTCAGGAGGCTGCTATGAGAATCAAAGGAAAGAAAATTATGTGTGCACAAGCACCTTGAAACTGCAATATGCCATGCAAATTTTATATACTAATCAATTAATTGGTAAGTTTATAGCCTGCATTATTTATAAACACAACGTGATTTAAAATGAAAATAACAAATTTTAAGAGACATTTACAGACACACACATCTGTAGAAAGGAACAATGATAAAAAAATAATAATAAGATGGAATTAGGGAGAATTAAATGATAAAAGGGCTTACCATGAGGGGAGGTCTCTACATTTGTCTCGCCAAAATGTAGATTCTTAGGCTCTTTCTAGAACTGTTAAATGGTCATAGTTGAGAATAGATATGCAAACAGCATATTTAAATGTTTCAATTTCCAGACAATTTACACTGCAGTTCTAGAACCACTGTCCAAAGTTTTAGAAAATTACTAAAAGAAAACTGCAAATTTAACTTGTGGTCTTCTCAGGAGCCCAAACAGACATGCTCAGTTAAATACTCTAAGAGTTTACCAGCTAAAAACAGATTAATTCCTCATTAAAAGTAGATATTTTTTTTCTCTTTTTGAGATATGAGAGAAATCCCTGTGATGAGCACCTCTGAAAATCAGGTCAAAATGAACAAAGTTGCTGGTCTACGGGTGGATGCATAGCCACGGCCACAGCAAATGGCTGGGCAGGCTGGATGCTCTGCTTCTTCAGGGGTCTGACTTTGCAGGACTGTGATGAAACCGAGTCACTCCAGTTGCACAGTGTGCAACCTGCATGCAGGTGCACAGTAGCCTGATCGAAATCTGCCAGGAATCTCTCTGTCAGGTGGTTATGAAGAAAAGTTACTCAGGAGACCTGGTCACACAGGATAGATCATATGAGGACTCTGGCCACTGTGAGTCATCCCAGAAGCAAAGCAGATAATCTATGACAAGCCTTCTGGTCTAGGTACCTGGCACCCCAAACCTTCAGATGTCCTTGACTGAGACCTGGGTACCTCTGCAAATACTTTCTTTTTCTTTTTCTCAACACCCCTTTCATATTTAGGAAAGCACTAAATGCCATTGCTTCTGTTACAAGTTCTCTAATATGTCTTAATTTAGTGATGAGTAAGTTTTAAAAAGATTTATTAACATAATTTATTTGCCACACAACTCACCTTATTTAAAGTATGCAATTCAGTGTTTTTAGTCTGTTCACAAGTTTGTGTAATCATTGCCACAATCTAATTTTAGAACATTTTCCCCCACTAAAAGAAATACTCCCAAATGTAGCAGCAGTCAGTTCCCATTTCCCCCATTCCTCCACCCTCATGCCACCCTACACACCACTTACCTACCTCCGTTCTCTCTAAATTTACCAATTCTGATTATTCCATAGAAACAGAATCACAAGATATACAGCTTCTTTCGCTTAGCATGATGTTTTCAAAGTTACTTCATATCATGTCATACTTCATTCCTTTTTATTGCCAAATAATATTCCATTTATATGAGTATACAACATGAATATATCAGTTTATTAGTTGATAGATATTTGAGTTGTTTCCATTGCAGAGCTATTATGGGTAATGCTGCTATGAACATTCTTATATAAGCTTTTCTGTGGACATTTGTTTTTACTTTCCTTGGAAATATCTACGAGTGGAACTGCAGACTTGTGGTGACTCCATGTTTACCTTCTTGAGGAACTGCCAAATTATTTCCTAAAGTAGCCATGACGCTTTGCATTCACACCAGTGATGTCTCCACACCCTTATCAACACAGGTTACTGTCTATTTTTTTCTAGCGGTCCTAATGGGTGTGAAGTGGTACTTAGGGTTTTAATTGGCATTTCCCTAAAGACTAGCGGTGTTGAACAGCTTTTCTGTGCTTATTGGCCATTGACCGATCTCCTTGGGAGAAATATCTATTTAAATATTCTGCCCATTTTTTAAACTGGGGTAATTGTCTTTCTATTGCTTAGTTGTAAGAGTTCTTTCTGTATTGTGGATGTAAGACCCTTGTCAATATTTTCAAATATCTCCTAGCAAATAGTTTCTCTCTTTCTGTGGGTTAATCTTTCACTTTTTTCATCATCACTTGGTGGCACAAAAGTTTTCCATTTTAATGAGTCCAGTTTATCCTTTTATCCTTTGCTGACTTGTGCTTTCCATGTCATATTGAAAGTGCTGTTGCCCAATGTATGGTCATGAGGAACCATGCTTATGTTGTTTTCTAAGCATTCTATAGTGTTACTCTTGCATTTATGTTTATTTCCATTTTGAGTCAATATTTGTGTTAAGCATGCGAATGAGTCCAGCTTCATTCTTTCCCATGTGGATGGTGCATTGTCACAGCACCATTTGTTAAAAAGCCTATTCTTTCCCCATTGGCTGGTCTTGATGCCAATAACCAGTTGACCACATATGTAAGGGTCCATTTCTGGATTTTCATCTCAGTTCTATGGATTACAAGGCCTATCTTCATGCTGGTCCTTAATAACTTATTTGTATACCTGCTAGCACTGTTTAGACCAAGGCTTGGTGAATTGCAGCGCTGGGGATCCAGAGGCAGATGGGTTCTCTCAGTCTATTTATTAGGTAAGTGGTAGTCTTTCTCACACCAACAGAAGAGTATTCAGGGAGCAACTTCCAAATCATGTACATGCTGATGTCTGTCACTCCTCATTAAAAATATTTACAATTTTTCCATTTACACTGAAGGAAAATCCAAACTTTAGTAGACTTCATAAATCCTCTCATAATATGGTTCTGGATTGCTTCTCCAGGCTAATACCCTAGAGAAGACTGCAAAAAAGATGGTCATTCTGCATGAAATCGAATTCTCTGCAGAAGACAACACAGAAGATATCAGCACACAGTCGATATTTTCTGCTTGGAATCTGGACTGCTGGCTTTGGTCAATACAATGCGGCAAAACTTGCCACTGGACGTATTCTGAGTCCAGACCTCAAAAAAAAAAAAGTTGGTACATGAATGGAAGGTCAAGTGTTTTCCAGGCAAAAAGGCCCATGTGAAGACCTTTAGAAAAGAGAGAGAGAATGCCATATTTGAGGACTGGAAGGCCTTCAAGTTCTTGTCTGACAGGAGAGAGCACAGGTAAAGGCCAGTCATTTCTGGAGACAGATCAGAGCCTGTATGTTTTTTGGGCAGTGATCTGGATTCAGAATCTGTCCAGTACCAAGTTTTGTCACATTGTATTGACCAAAGCAAATAGCCTGGGGATTCCAAGTAGAAAATATGAACTGTGTGCTGATATTTTCTGTGTGTCTTCTTCAGAGAACTCCATTTCATGCAGAACGGCCATCTTTTTTGCAATCTTCTCTGGGGTATTAGCCCAGAGAAGCAATCCAGAACCATATTATGAGAGGATTTATGAAGTCTACTATGAATTTTCCTACAGTGTAAAGGGAAAAAATTGTAAATATTTTTAATAAGGAGCGACAGACATCAGCACGTATACAATTTGGAAGTTGTTCTCTGGATTCTCTTCTGTTGGTGTCAAAAGGACTCCTAGTTGCCTAAGTAGACCCAGAGAATCCATCTGCCTCTGGATCCCCAGGGCTGCAATACACTAAGCCTTGGTCTAAACAGTGCTAGTGGGCATGTAAGGAATTTATTAAGCATCAACATGAAGATAGGCATAGAGATCCACAGAACTGAGATGAAAATCCAGAAATGGACACTTACATGTGTGGTCAACTGATTATTGGCATCAAGACCAGCCAATGAGGAAAGAATAGTCTTTTTAACAAATAGTGCTGGGACAAGGGCAGGCTGTGGTTAGCCATCCGGACTGTCAGCCGAACCCCTCCTCCCTTTCAATTCTGTCTATTTGTTCTTTGGACAGAATGCAGTCATTCTTAAAACCTCAATCCGATTCCACTAGGCTAGGAAACCTAAAAAGTAGATTGAGTTTTCAGGTGGCTTCAGCAAGCTCTTCCTTTCCTCATATCCAGTTCAGTGGCAAAGATTTTCTTCCCAGATAAACAGGAGGGAGAGGAGAGGCGTGTTCCAGAGTATGTAAATAGAGCACTAAAACTAACAAAACATGGGGAGCTGACTCTCTGCATTTGCTCCGGTGCCTGGTGGAGCCCGGGCTCCCCTCCAGGTGGTACTAATAAAATGAGGCTGGGATAATGGGATAAAAGCCCAGAACCATAAAAAGCTGCCTGGAGGGGAAAGGGAAGAAGTGGGGGTCGGGGGGGGAGATACCTTTCTCCCAATGTTAACTGTTCCTGCATTAATCAGATTCAAGTATCACAAATTGGTCTTCTCTGCTCTTCCAGGAACATTAAGAAAGCCGTAACTCCAGAGTCATGGGTCTTTAAAGCAGGAACAACCCCTTTAATCAAGTGGCCTAGCCTCTCCTGAGAGAGACAGAAAACATGAGGCTCAGAGAGGGGCGGTGCCTTGGGACAGTTTGCACAGTGAACAGACGCGCTTTGCTTTCCTTAACTCGACTGTAAGATGACTGAGGGCAGGGACCTGATCTCTGGACTAGCTTCATATCACCGTGCCTCACACACTAGTGGTGTAGACGGAAAAGCAATCAAACAAAGTGACAACTGACAAGGTCATCTCATGGGAAGGCAAGGGTTATAAATGAAAAGAGGGAGAGCACTCTGCAGGTGAATGAGTGGGGAAGCACATCGTGTGGTGTTCAGAATGGAAAGGACAGGGTAGGGTCAAGCTAAAGGGTGAACGGGAGCTCAGGGAATTCCTAGGTCTTAACCAGCAGGAAAGGAGAACCCTAACACCACATCAGAGGAGCCAGTGTAAAGCTCTGGGTAGGAGTGGTTGGAGCCAAAACAAGAAGAGAAACCAGGAGGAAATAGCTGCTCAGAAGTGTGATGAGGCCAGGCGTGGTGGCTCACATCTCTAATCCAGCACTTTGGGAGGCTGAGGCGGGTGGATCACAAGGTCAGAAGTTCAAGACCAGCCTGGCCAAGGTAGTGAAACCTCATCTTTACTGAAAGATACAAAAAAAAATTAGTCGGGCTTGGTGGTGTATGCTTGTAGTCTCAGCTACTTGGCAGGCTAAGGCAGGAGAATAGCTTGAACCGGGGAAGTGGAGGTTGCAGTGAGCCAAGATCATGCCACTGTACTCCAGCTTGGGCAACAGAGTGAGACTTTATCTCAAAAAAAAAAAAAAAAAAAAAAAAAAAAAAAAAGAAGTGTGATGAGCTGGTAGACCAGACGGACCAGACATCTCAGCTGGGACAGCCCCAAGGATGAATTCAGGATCAATACTAGGATAGTGTGAGTTTAAGATTTGGAGGGACTCAGCCTCAGATCACTTTTACAAGAGCCAAGGGCCAATGGCACCAGGACGATTAGTTAAGAGTGCAGAGGATCTTTGGGAGGCAGAAGCTACCACCAGCACAAACAAGAACCAAGCAAGAAAAAGGGGAATGGATGCAGATAGGGCCCTGATGGATTCCCAGGAATGAATTTTGCTTGTATAGATGCCTCTTTGGAAGAGGCAAGCTCCACCCTCCCTTGCCTCTTGAGGCCTATAGGAAGGTGAGTAGGAGCCCATCTGAATCTACTCAACAGTGCACTTCCCAGGTCATAGAGCCTCTCCATACCTTGGAGTCCTAATTCACCTCATGTAGATAATGGCAGGACTTTTCTCTTAGGGCCATTGGTGTAGCTAAAGCAGGTGGAATAGGACCCACCCCAAGCATGCATGACGTGTGTGCTGGTCATCTGACACTGGACCGTGTATAATTCTGAGCACTAAACCTCACTCACATCTTAGTTTGCATTATTGCCAAGCACTTAAAACATATTCTCATTCAATCTCATTACAGCCAATGAAATTTGAGACATTTCCTTTTGTCTATTTGTCAGCTGAGTGCCAAGACCAAAAGAAACAGCGACCTGTGCCCTCATATTCTAAAGTAGCCACAAGCTGGTTCTGCCATCATCAGCCCATTACGTACCATTGGCAGCCTAGGAATTTTTTGGAAAGAAGGCTGAAGAGTAAAAGCCTCTTTGGAAACCGTCACTGGCATGCCTCTCTCTGGTAACCCTTGGCAACTGAAGAAGCTTCAAGAGAATAATTAAGGGGAGTTGGTATGTGTTCCCCACCTTTGGAGTGTGATAGGGACCATCGTGTGACTTTTACCTATAGAAGTCTAAAGGTGGGAGACTGGCTGGAATAGTGTGTGTGGCACAGCAAAGCTGGTAGCAGCCATCAAAGTCAGCCTTTCTTCTAGAAGCTCTTGGTATCAGCCAAAATAGCCAACAGAAAGATTCTGGCTTTCAGATACCCAAGGGAATGTCATACAATGGTGAGAGGATTTCAGCATGGTGAGTATGAAGGGACCTCTCAGAAATTAAAACCTGACTAGACTCATAAAAGGTCCATTAGAGAGGGCATCATCCCACAATGGGACTGCCAAGGGGGTCCCCAGCAAAATCTCTGAGGAACCCACAAAAGCATCTCAAGAAGAAAGAATTACTTTTGGATACAAATGCCAATGTTTGACTGCAACTGTACATACAAGTCTATGGGGTACTAATGTCTCTTCCATGCCCACCCTTCGATGTGGCTCCATCCTTAAAGGGCCACACATCACAGGGAGATGGAGGAAGAGGTGGAGCTGAAAGAGTGAGAGAGAGAAGAACTCATGCCTTCTCCAACGTTGGCATTTCAGTTCATCCAACCCAAGTTTTGAACAGGATGAGGATTTCATTCAACTGGACTACACATCCTAACAATTCCAAGACAGGAATAGAAAAGAGGGACCGGACATAACACAGAGGCGAGAAAATTACATGGAAGAATAAAGTTACTTCCTGCCTGCACCCAACCTAATAGAACCCACTCATGAGTTTTGGTATACAAATCAAGTAGACTATGCTAGTCCCATGGTCCAGAGAAGAAAGCCAAGACTTGGACAGGTCAGGTGATTTTCCCAAGATTGCACAGATCAGCGCTGCAGCTCTGTGTGCAGATTTGTCTGCCTTCAGGGGCCATGCTGGTAACGCCCATATGTGTACCTACAGCGCACAATATGGAGTTAGCAAGAATAGAAGGGTTGAAGCTACAAAAGGCATTGTGTACAGCAGAGCAGCTTCAGTTTTGTAACGCAGAGCACAGCCTGTTTATTGATGATCCTCTTCCTAAGTACTTCCCTCATGTTTATGAAATGATGTGTGGGTGCTGCCCCATTTTTAATGACTCCTTATTTACATGGAGCACATTATTTATGGAAGCAGAGATAGTGCCATTGCAAACCTATTAGAAAGCAGAGATAGGGGGAAGGCATTGTTCGCTCCCCAGTTAGGACAGGATTCTAATTACTCAAGAGCTCACTCTCTCCTCGCTGTGGTACCGGGCTCAATAAATAACTCCCCATATGAAAATGGTGCTTGATGTAAATTGTGACTCAGTTCACATAAATTGATAGTTGGCTGGTGAAGAGCTTCCAGCATTTGGCAAGAAACTGAGTGGCAGCCTGGGAATTTGAAGACCCGGCTCCTCAGAGATGGCAGCCCCCATTCCTCACTGCACACTTCTCAGAAACAATTAACATTTTTTATTTAAGTAATAAGCTCCAAAGAAGAGATGTAGCTGGAGGATAATAGCCCTTGTGAAATCACGAGGTGCTTGGAGGGGAATCTACCGGCACTTCGCATAATGAGACGACCATCCTTGGATGCCAATTTTCGGAGAGCTTTTCAGTGCTAATCGTTTTTCCAAGAAATAATTCTGAGAGTCCAAGGTGGAAGCTGAGCTTCAAAGGCTAAATTGATCAAATAACTTTGGAATTCATGAACTCTCAGGAAATGCTAGTTGTGGAACCAAAGAGGCTGTCATTTGGGTTTGTTAGGAAAATGCGATTTGCTTTCTTCAAGGAGAGATGGGTGGTCCTTCTGATGTGGGACTCAGAGCTCCAAGACCATTCTGTGCTTCTGGGAAAATCAGCAGTGAAGGTGATGATTCAACAGCCCATTCCCCTTGCTCAGAAGGCAGCAACTGGGTCAGCCCAAACCAACAGAGGAATAATTTCGGGAAGAGGTGAAAAGTTGTAAGACTCAGTTTTATGGGGAAAAGAGAAGTACCCTAAACACAGAAACGTGTAAGTGAAAACCTGGAAACAAAACCATACACCTTAAGTACAGACTGTGGGGACTGTCCCAAGTGGTAGTGTCTGCTACTCTTCCCAGAGGAGGCAAGGTACGCAGAAGAAAGGCTTCAAGTTTTGCAGTCTGCAGAAAACTGGACTTGATTTCTGTTTCTGCTACTCATATGCTCTGTGGCCATGAACATGTGACATAGTATTTTTATCTTTTTTTGAGATGGAGTTTCACTCTTTTTGTCCAGGCTGGAATGCAATGGCGCAATCTCTGCTCACTACAACCTCAGCCTCCTAAGTTCAAGCAATTCTCCTGCCTCAGCCTCCCATATAGCTGAGATTATAGGCACCCACCTTCATGCCCTGCTTATTTTTATATTTTTAGTAGAGATGGGGTTTCACCATGTTGACCAGGCTGGTCTTGAACTCCTGACCACAGGTGATTTGCCTGCTTCTGCCTCTCAAAGTGCTGGGATTACAGGCGTGAGCCACCGTGCCAGTCTTCATCCTGTTATTTGATTCCTTTCAATGAGCCAATTTTGATGCCAGCACTGGAGATACAGGTGCCCTGGGTCCATGAAGGTCAGTGTGTATCCTAAGGTCTCACTCAAGTCACAGAACCTTTCTTGTTCAATCTCCTGCCCAAGAGGCTTGAGCTTTTCTCCAGAGGCTTGGTGCAACTCACTCATATTGTGCCAGTCCAGGGATAGGGGGCTCCACCCATGCTTTCTCACATATATTTCGGGACAAGGCATTGAGGGAAGAATTATTAATTCCATCTAATTAAGCCCACTAATCATAGCCATGGAGTAACTTGAACAAGGCCCATGCTAGTTGGCAGTAGAGTAGGTCTCCGGCTTCCCATTGAGTGCTTTTTCCTTGATACCCCATGAGTCCTGGGCAGAGCACCAAGCAGCAGCAGTTACTCACGCATGCTCGGGCCAAAGCCCCTCATTGCCCGGTGAGCAGAGCAGGGATGGTGTTGCAGAGGCTAAGAGCCAAGGTTCACCATGCTGTCTACTCAGGGCTCTCCACTGGGTTGCTCAGGCAGCTCCTAGCTAGGCCTCAGTTTCCTGCTCTTTAAACTGGGCTTGGGGAGACTGATGGCTGCTGTGTTCCATTGTCCTCATGAAGCCCTGGCCAAAGGCAAAGTGGTGGACAGGATCTAGACCATATTTTCCCTTTGCAATGCTACGCATCCTCAGGTGGAGCCAGGCCTGCCAGAGGAAGGAGCAGTCTTTCTGCAATTACTCAAAACCTCTAATCCAGTATGTGCTACTGGATTCCCTAGGCAGGCAAAAGCATCTCCACATTTCCTCCCAACTCCTTTTGAGAGCGCCAGTGTGCACAGTCCCAAAGGGGAGAGAGAGAGAGAAGTATAAAATCAGGAGCCCTCCCCGCCGCCCCGGGTTAAACTGAATTTATCCCCATGATGTGCATTTATGTGTCTGTTGAGGCAAAACTGCACTGTAGAAAGAGCACAGGCTTCCAGATCAGTGAGCTCCAGCTTCACTCCCAGGACACCACCTCCTAGCCACTGGAACTCAGACGTCAGAATAACTGCTGTCCTCTGCCACGGCTTACTGTGCACCAGAGCTGCAGGACGTGGTGCACATAGTGACTCTCCAGCATCACCAATGCTCTTCTCCCCTCATCTTGCAGAGCAACGAAGGTACTTGGCCACCATCATAGAGTTGGGAAGGTGTCGCTCACACCTGGATGAAGACTCAGGTTTCTCCAACCCAAAAGCACTTGCTCTTGGTTGCCTTGCTCTACCTCGCCCAAGTGAGAATAACCCTGCTCTTCCCCGCTGGTTTCTTCTGATGGTCACAGTGGTTCAGCATATCAGGTCAGACCTGGGTTTAAATCCCAGCTTCTATAACTTCTAACTTTTGACCTTAAGAAATCACTAAGCCTCCATTTTCTCACTTCTGCAATAAATACCATGACGAGGATCCCTAACTGAAAAGCTTATTGTGAGTATTAAATAAAAATTATGTAGATATACACAGGTCACAGGTGCACGGTAAGTGCTCAGTAAGCATGAGCAATTATGTAGCAGTGCTTGAAGTGACGCTGGTATTATCAAGTTCCTCATGTCACGTGGGCGTTCCGTGACTGATTATCAGGTCTTTCCTCATGAAAGAGGAGAGAACGATAGGACGATGTTCCAGTGGAAAGTGGCGAAGAGAGACGGCACTTGGGAACCAGCAGGCTATGTCTTCAGGAACTGAAGTGTTGACCTTGACGGTCACTGGAACTTTCTTATTGTCCCTAGAGAATGTCAGTACCTAGACTTTGAAGTGTTGACAAAGTGATTCAGAGTGTGCTTCCCAAGTTCCATGAATTACTGGTTAGAAAACACTCTTCCAGGAAGCTCCCCATTCCCTTACTCAGGCTCAAGATCCATCGTCTGTACCTGGGAACCTGGGTGAGGAGGCCTGTCCAGGTGGTTCTTTGTCCCTGGGGGTGTCTGGCCCTCCCTGATTCCTTTCTATCTTCCATATGCTTCCCTATGACTCACTTCTGTCAGAGCCAAGAGGGCAAGTGTGGAGAGGTTGTTTAAAAACAACCTCACATGCACACCAAACCCTATAATCAACCAAAGTGGTCATTTGATCTACGTGGGAAGGCATGGCCTCCCGTCGGCTCCCAGGCACCAGGAAGTGACACCAGCAGGCAAGGAAGCCACACCACTAATAGGAATAACTGCCATCTGTCGCAGGATGCCTGCTGGTCACCAGGCATTTCACATGCACTGTATCATTAGACTTCACAGCAACCCCCGAGGGAGGCCTTGCAGGCCATGTGTTACAGATGAAGGAGTGAGGGTCAGCAGGGTTAAGGAACTTGCCCACATCCTCCACAGCTACTAGGTGGCAGCACTAGGATTCTAGCCAGGTGTGTATGACTTGGGAGCCTGGGTCCTGTCCATTCGGCCAGGCAGACAACCAATTTGATACAGTCATTTGAAGAACACAAAAAGCAACAACAGTGAGCTTGAATCATAAAGAGTAAAGGACCCCCATCCAATAGAGGCTTTGTTCGGGCCTCACAAACCCTCTAGATGTTTTTGAATAGTTGGTTATTCTCTTTCTCTGGCAAAATTCAACAAGGGTTTACTGGAGAAATGTGCTGGGTGCCTAACACACACAATAGTATTTAATACTGCTCTTCAGAACTCCAAGTCTGAGTACCATTTATAACATCGACTGTGTGCTCCTGGGAAAGTTAGGGTACCAGTCTTGTACCCTCGCTTTCTTATCTGTGTTCTGGATATCATAAATAGCTGAGATAAATATGTCAAACATTTATCCCCTGCATGGCCTGGGATAGATATGTGGTCTCTGGTATTAGAAGCAGTTGTGGTTATCATTACTGTTTTCCTTGCTTGGTCCATACAATCCCTTCCTCACGGCCTTTTCTTTATCTGCGTCAGCCTGAGGATCCAGCTTACTTGCTTCTCCTCTCTCCGGTAAGCCACCTGAGGTTCCTTTGACTTCCTTTCATCCGCAGTTGTATGTGAAAAACAAGATGCAGAATTTCTTTCTTACTCCTGTTTTGGTCTCCCCAGAGATAAACCTAAAGATTTTATTGCTTAAAGGATTTTCCTGACACTTTATCCCAGGAAAGTGCCACAAATGGTCCCAGGCAGAGGCACATCATCTGTGTGTGGCTCCTGAATCCTTCTCTGAAAAGGTCCCAGGATATTCTCCTCCAGTGTGCCTCTAACTGACCAACTGCTCTTGTTTTTATGTTATCTAACACTAATCAAGGCAGTCCTCTCTTTCGGATAATTTTTAAATTTACTTTTTTATTTTTATTTTTGAGACAGTGTCTTGCTTCATCACTCAGGCTGGAGTGCAGTGGCATAATCTGGGTTCACTCCAACCTCTGCCTCCCAGGTTCAAGTGATTCTCATGTCTCAGCCCCCTGAGTAGCTGAGATTGCAAGTGTGCACCCCCACATCTGTCTAATTTTTGTAGTTTTTATAGAGGCAGGGTTTCACCATGTTGGCCAGGCTGGTCTTGAACTCCTGGCCTCAAGCGAATCACTCATCTTGGCCTCCCAAAGTGTTGGGATTACAGGTGTGAGCCACTGCGCCTGGCCATTTCTGTTTTTTTTAAGCTACCCAGCTTGTGAAACTTTGTATGACATCCCTAGCAAAGGGATATAGGTATATATTGAATTATTAACTGCTAACAGGGAAGGTCTTCATTGTGTTGGAATCCCCAACATGAACGTGACAAGCAGTAAAAGCTTCCTCTTTAAAAGGGCAAGGGGAGAGCAGAGCTTGTTGGTCAGGAGCTGAGCTTCTGACATCAGACTGCCTGCTTTGTCTTCCTCCTCTTCCTTCTGGTGCCTGGGTTTCCTGATCTATCCAATGGCAGACATGCTAACCTCTAAAGGGTTGCAGTAAAGAGTGAATTATGTCTGACAAGTACCCAGTGCAATGCTTGGCACTAGCAAGTGGTCAATAAATGCTAGCTCTGATTACCGGACTTGTCTTCCTTTGAGCTTTTTGCAGTGAAAACTGTTCTCTGCTTGGTAGAATTTGCCCGCAGGCCCCCATGTGACAGGGGCTCTTAGAAAAGAGTTTTGTTTACATGCATCAAGTTACCAACATTTTCCAAGAGAAGTGTTCTATTTCACTGGGGTGTTTACTTACAGAATCTAGTCCTAGCCCAGGGAAAAGTGATGCTTGTGGCTGGTGAGCTGCTTCTTGACCCTAAACCCCTCCCTCATGGTTCTGCTCAGCATTTCTAGAGTATAGCCCAAAGTAATCAAAAGCACAGGCAAGCATGTAAAGAGAGACAGGCGGTTTCATAGGAAAAATTAAAGAGTTTAGGCTGAGACAGGGATTTGAATTCCTTCTTGGCTACCAAATAGCAGTATGAACTTTGACCTATGACCCATGAGTCTCAATTTCCTCACATGCAAGAAGGAACTACTGCTTTCTTGCGGTGGGGTGGGGAATGCCTGGAAATTTAATGGGTCCAAGCCCGTGGTGTACCTAGCACATTGCTGACACATCCCAGGCCCTTGATGAGGACCATTCTCTGCACCTCTGCCCCACCTGACAAGGTCGAGGCTATGGCAATGAGGGGAGCCAGGGCAATAAAACAGGATCAGCTGCTCCATGAGATTTAGAAGTGCTCATGTCTCCAGATGTCAGGCTGCAAATATCTAGATGCCACCAATACTGCTGAACTCTCATAAGCTAAAAAATGCACTCTTCGTGAATCTCATGTCAGCATTATTTTTATTAAAATCAAATTTCAACCTTCAGCCATCAGGACCTTTCCCACTAGCCGGAAATGACTGGCGAGCCAGTTGCTGGGTATAGAGTGTCATGAGGTTTCAGATTTGGTGACAGCGACTGGTCTCTGGAAGAATAAAGGGTGACTCACAGGCTGGGAAGGACTGTGGGAGCTGGGGAAGTGGAGGTCATGCTGCCAGGCTGGGTCCCAAGAGCAGCAGAAACCCAGCACCGAGGAAACACAAAGGGCCACAGCATTCTTGTTGTTAAGAGACATAATTCGAGTGTTTTACACAAATCCAAAACAACTTTTTGAAACTCAGGCATTTTAATATCAAAGTGATTCAGTTTGGGACATGTAGCCTCACTGCAGAATCCTTTGGACTTCACGGGACGTGTGACACAGACTTGTGTGTGCATAAGGGAGTGTGGTGTGCTGATAAACTTGAGGAGTCAGAATCTTGCAGCAGTGGTGCACTCTTGGGCATGGTGGCTCATGTCTGTAATCCCAACATGTGGGCAGGCTGAGATGGGGAGATTGCTTGAAGCCAGGAGTTCAAGACCAACCTAGGCAGCAAAGCAGGCACCCATCACTACAAAAATTATACAAAAATAATTAGCTGGGCATTGGTGGTGCATGCCTGTGTCCCAGCTACTCAGGAGGTTTTGGTGAGAGGATTATTTAAGCCCAGAACTTTGAGACTGCATTGAACTATGATCGTGCCACTGCACTTCAGTCTGAGCAACAGAATGAGACTCTGTCTCTTAAAAACAAAAACCAAACAAATAATTTAAGTAGTTTGGGCACTGCTAACTCTCTCTACACAAGTGACGTCTTCCCTGACAATGTCCTTGTCCAAAAAAAAAAAAAAAAAAATGGGCATACTAGTACTCTGACTCCCAAAATTGTTGTGCTGTTGTAAAGACAAAGGGAAATAGAGAGAAACTTAGTGGGCTGCCTGACATTCAGGTGCTAATCAGTAAATGGTAACTTCTTTTGATATTGTTTTTGTAATTATTAGTTCGGTAAATTAAAGATATTCCAGAGCTATTTTATGGAGTTTTTAAATAAAGCTACTGCTTCATTAAAATGTTTCAGGGGAGATAAATACAAGTGGTTTAGTCTTTCCGGGGTACAAGATGTGCAGAAGGTGGTGGTGAGTGATGACTTCCAGGCCAGACCTTGTGGCACGAGCGGCTGTGAGTGGCAGGAGGCAGGGAGCAGGAATGAGGCCCAGAGGACTTCATCTGTGCTGCCCACCATGCACACTGGTCCTGCAGGGGCTCCTTGCACATGCTGATTGCTTTCTGCTGAGACCGAAGCTCGATGGCTTTCACACAGGACCGACTCCTGTGGCTGAGCTTGGCACAGCTGCCTTCCCACTGGGCTTCTGGAACTCCATCCTTCCAAGCAAGACGAGAGGCATGCAGCTGAATGAGAGTGAAGACATTGCATCCTAACATGATATGGCTTGATTTTCTAAAAAAATAAATTAAACACAAACCTGAGTTCTTTGTTATTAGTGTCTACAATACGTATCTTTCACCACACTCAGGTGGATGCCTGCTGGCCAGGGCAAGGGTATCAGGTGGCTACACAAATGTGTCTGGGCCAAGGTGTGGTAGAGGTAACAGGTGTTTCAGGTATGGTGGGGAGAGGGGTTGGAGATGGTTCAGAAGAAGGAGAGATAGTGACTTCATGGGAGGAAGACCGACATTTGTGGAAGCAGGTCATTTGAAATATTGAAGAGTCCATGGGATTTAAATGTGTGGCTGTGGGAAGAGGAGAGGAGGGGATGCCAGGTAGAAGAGCTGCTAGTATAGAGTATTCATGGCAGACCAAGATAGATCCAGTGAGGACAATATGGAGGGCTGTGAATGCCCAGACAAGGAGGCTGCAGATAAACTCTTAGCTTTCAAAATAAGAAGCATAAGACCCGACGCGGTGGTTCACACCTGTAGTCCCAGCACTTCAGGAGTCTGAAGCAGGTGGATCACCTGAGGTCGGGAGTTCAAGACCAGCCTGACCAACATGGAGAAACCCTGTCTCTACTAAAAAAAATACAAAATTAGCTGGGTGTGGTGGCGCATGCCTGTAATCCTAGCTATTTGGGAGTCTGAGGAAGGAGAATTGCTTGAACCTGGGAGGCGGAGGTTGTGATGAGCTGAGATCATGCTATTGCACGCCTGCCTGGGCAACAAGAGCAAATTTTGTCTCAAAAAATAAATAAATAAATAAATAAATAAATAAATAAATAAAAAGCACGATATTCTTTTGTTTGTTTGTTTGTTTGAGACAGAGTCTCGCTGTGTCACCCAGGCTGGAGTGCAGTGGCACGATCTCAGCTCATGGCTCTCTGTTTCCTGGGTTCAAGAGATTCTTCTGTCTCAGCCTCCCCAGTAGCTGGGACTACAGGCGCCCACTACCATGCCCAAAGAAGCACAATATTCTTAGGAGACGGTGGTGCTTCCAACAGGGACTCTCATTAAGCACTTCCAGATGAAAATAATGTTCATACAATGGTCACGCATCTTACTCAAACTCAGAGAGCTACTGTGTGGTAGCACAGGGATTTCAACACAGACAGTCTTGCTCTCAGATCCTCACTGACAAGCACCATGTTCTGTTACCAAAGGAGCCCCCAGGATTCAGGAGAAGCTGCTCCAAGGAAGATAAAGAGTTGGGATGGGCTTGCTGGCCTCAGGGCAGATGGATCTTCCCAAGCAAGTGTCCATGAGGAACCTAGAAAGGCAGGTGGGAACTTGGGAGAGAACCCGGGGCAGAGGGTGGTCCCTATGTGGACTCTCTCCATAGTCTTGAACGTTAAAGTTTTGTTGATGGATGAGATCCTTGAGAGACAGAAGAGTGGTGAGGTGAGATTCCTGGGAAAATCCATCTCACCGAGTGGGAACATGAGGCCCCAGAAGCAGCAGGACCCAAGCCTACAAAGCATTTTTCTGTGACTAGGTCAGGAAAGAGAGGGCTTTGGAGAATATACCAGACACACCGTGCGGTCACTCGTTGGAGGAGGAGGAGAGCTCCAGGGTCACCGCAGCTCACTCCATCTCCCAGGAGAATGGTGCATGCTCACAGGTGTCACTCCTGGCACTAGGGATACTGAGATGATACTGTGTGTTTATGTAGGAAGGATTTGTGTTGACACGGATGCCTGGAGTCAAGCTGCCAATCCCTGGGTTACAAAATGACCACGTTGAAGATTCCTGAACTGCCCAGAACATAGCAGGAGGCCAGGTATACTGTTTGGCTTTGGAGACTGGGTGAGACAGGAAGGCTCCAGCTCCAAGGCTCACCCACACCAGAGCCTCTGCTCCCACCTGGCATGGGTCAGAGCTAAAACCAAGGGGTGCTTTGCCCACTCACTGTGCCTAGTCATTCCCTAGGACTCATGGGCTGGTTGGGCTAGTGCCAGAATTCAATGCCTCCCTGCGTAAGATCATGGGGGTGAACAGATCATAGAGGGCCTGGTGAAGGGACTGTCACAGTGGGAGTTTTAGGAGATAATGACCAACAGCCCAGTGTTGCAGAGATGTTAAGAGGATGAACACAGAAGGGGGAACCACATGATTTCTCTTGTGAAAGTTTGATGCATTATATTTATTCTCCTCTTTTTACTGGTGAGAAGAAAGAATCCACAGCCCAACAAATAGTCAATAAATTCTCTAGCCTTTTCAGCACAGAGGTGTGGTCATTTAAGTTCTGACCAAAGAGATGTGAGAGGAAGTGTTATATGGAACTTAGATGGATGTTGCTGTGGCCTGAACTGTGCCCACTCCCACTCCCCACCAAATTTATATGTTGAAGTCCTAACACTCAATACCTCAGAATGTGGCTTTTTATTTATTTACTTATTTATTTTTTTGAGACAGAATCTTGCTCTGTTGCCCAGGCTGGAATTCAGTGGTGTGCTCTCAGCTCACTGCAAACTCTGCCTTATAGGTTCAAGAAATCCTCATGCCTCAGCATCCCAAGTAGCTTGGATTGCAGGCACCCACCCCCATGCCAGGCTAACTTTTGTATATTTAGTAGGCATAGCGTTTCATCATTTGGCTGGTCTCAAACACCTGATCTCAGGTGATCCACCTTCCTTAGCCTCCTAAAGTGCTGGGATTACAGGCATGAGCCACGATGCTCAGCCAGAATGTGGCGTTTTAAAGATAAAAGTCTTTTCAAAGGTAATTAGGTTAAAGTAAGGCATTACAATGGGTCTTGATCCAATGTGACTGGTGTCCTTATAACAGGAAGATTTGATCACAGACATGCATAAGGGAAAACACAGCAAAATAAAGTAGCCATTAGAAGCCAAGGAGAGACATCTCAGAAAAAATCAACCTGCCTACACCTTGACCTTGGATCTCTAGCCTCTAGGACTGTGGCAATGAATTTCTGTTGTTTAAGCCACTGGGATTTGCGATGCTGTATTACAGTAGCCCTTGGGAGCTACTCCAGATGCTTGAAGGGGAGTGGTCCAGCCAAGAAGATACTCATCACCTTTCCTCCTTCCTTCTTTCCACATGTGTGAGTCTATTTTCTAATTCATATAACGTAATACCTGAATCTGGGTAATTTGTAGAGAAAATGCATTTATTTTTTATAGCTCTGGAGGCTGAGAAGTCCCAGGTCAAGGGGCTTCTGGTGAGGACCTTCTTGCTGGTGGGGACTCTGCAGAGTCCTGAGGTGGTACAGGGCATCACATGGCCAGAGGGCTGGGTGTGCCAGCTCAGGTATCTCTTCTTCATCTTATAAATCCACCACTTCCCCTCCCATAATAACCCATTCATTAATCCATCAATTCTATAATCCATAAACAAATTCATCCATTCAATAAAACAGAGCCCTCATGATCCAATCACTTCTTAAAGGACACAGTTCTCAACAACACCACATTGTGGGACCAAGTTTCAACATGAGTTTTGGGAGGGGACATTCACATCATAAAACCACCTTTTCTTCATTCCTTTACTTCTTCCTCCTTCCCTGCCTCCCTTCTATCTATCTTTCTTTCTCTTCCCTGAGGTCTAATGAGCAGATACGAATGCTGGTGTACAGCAGCCATCCTGCCCCCTTAGGGGGCCTCCAAGATGAAAGACACATGAAGGCAACAGTGGAACAGAAAGGGGAGGAAGCCTAGGCTCGTTCTGATATCATGGGGCCCCAGATGGCCACCTTCTGAGCTATTTATGTATGTGAAGAGAACTTTACGTGTATCAATGTTCATTAGGGGCTTCAATGTGTCCCTACACACAAAAAAAATATAACACAGATGTTGAAGTCCCTAAATTCTGGTCCCTATGAAAATGACCTCATTTGAAATTAGGGTGTTTCCCAAGGCAATCAAATTGAGATGAGGTTATGAGAGTGGACCCTACTCCAGGATGACTGTATTCTTAACGCAAGAGGGGAATTTGAAGGCAGACACGCACAGAGAAGGGGAACACATTTAGAAGACAGAGGAGGTAGATATTTGATTTATGCAACAGCAAGCCGAGAAATGCCAAGGGCTGATGATGCTATGGTGTGAAGACTTGTCCCCTCCAAAATTCATGATGAAATTTAATCCCCAAAGTAGCAGTATGGAGAGGTAGAGCCTGCCTTGAAGAGGTGATTGGTCTGCCCTCATGACTGAATTAATCCACTGATGGATGAACGGGTTAATGGATTATTCTGGGAGGGGAAATGATGGCTTTATATTAGGAGGAAAAGATACCTGGGCTAGCATGCTCCACTTCCTCATCATGTGATATCCCGTGCTACCATAAGACTCTACAGTGCTCCCAGCAGCAAGATATGGTCCTCTGACCCTGGACTTCTCAGGCTCCATTATTGTGAAAAATAATGTCTTTTCTTTATAAATGAATCGGTTTCACGTATCCTGTTGCAAGAAACAGAAAAGCAACTAAGACATCTGGTAACAGCTGGAAGTAAAGCATGGCCCTGCCAAGACCTTGTTTCCAGACTTCCAACCTCTAGAACTCTGGGAGAAGAAACTCCTGTCATTTCGAGCCACCTAGTTTATGACCTACTTTGTTATGGCTGCCCTAAGAAGCTAATGCATTCTCAAAGTTCGGTCTCCGTTGACTAGCAGGTAAGCCAAATTCCTCACCAAAGGCCACTGGGAACTCTGGAGCTAGCAGTTTTATAAGAACAATAGGGGCGGGATCCAAACTGGAAGGTAACAAAGGGGTCACCGAGGAGGAAGTGGCTGCAACTTCCAGACTCTTGTTTCAAGGTTCTCAGGAAAAATATTGAATTTATCTAAGTCTTAGTTTTCTCATCCCTAGCACGGAGATAACAATAGCGAGTGGGTTTGTGGTTAATCAAAAGAAATGAGTGATTGCCTGTTAACTGCTTAGCACTAGGCAGGAAAACAATTAAGCAGTCTCACATTAAATAAACGGAAACAATATTTTAAAGATGTAAATGCTCACTATACATTGTAGATTGAAATGGCTTCTAGCCGGGTGCGGTGGCTCAAGCCTGTAATCCCAGCACTTTGGGAAGCCGAGGCCGGTGGATCACGAGGTCAAGAGATCGAGACCATCCTGGTCAACATGGTGAAACTCCGTCTCTACTAAAAATACAAAAAATTAGCTGGGCATGGTGGCACATCATGCCTGTAATCCCAGCTACTCAGGAGGCTGAGGCAGGAGAATTGCCTGAACCCAGGAGATGAAGGTTGCGGTGAGCCGAGATCACGCCATTGCACTCCAGCCTGGGTAACAAGAGTGAAACTCCGTCTCAAATAAAAAAAAAAGAAAGAAATGGCTTCGATTAATACATTCAGTGATTCACCCGTTCACTCACCAAATACTGATTGAGCCTTTATGGTGTCAGCTACCATCCTTAGACCTTAGTACTAGGAATGTTTTCTGGAAGAAAAGGACACCGTTCCTGCTCTTCAGAGGTTCACAGATGAATGCAGTCACTGCTTCTGCTACTAATAACAATGCTACCTCCCTCTCTAAGTACAGAAAAGGCAATCCAGAGAGCAGATTTAGGATGAGAACATCAATTGGCCACCTATCAAGAAGGGGGGCAGCCCAACTCCTGAGGTGCAAATCTGACTGTTCTGTGATGAAAACAGAATAGAAATACAATAAGAACCTAAATTAAGATATTTTTCAAATCAAAAGTGAAAAAAAAGAGATAAGGAAAGAATTTTTTAATTGGAAAGCATTATTATTTAAAAGCATTGTCAGAAATAATTAGGGAGTGGAGAATCTGTTCAGCCAAGATCAAGGGTTTGCATACATGACTCTTTGATCATACAGGTTTTGAGAGAGTCATGAAATATTTACAGTGCAGAAGTCACTGGACAATGCCTAAGACAAAATCTAATTATCTTAT
This sequence comes from Saimiri boliviensis, assembly GCF_048565385.1. NCBI lineage: Eukaryota > Metazoa > Chordata > Mammalia > Primates > Cebidae > Saimiri > Saimiri boliviensis. The sequence continues at coordinate 72,432,311 of NC_133450.1, read as the reverse complement.
CAGGCCACAAAGAGTCTAATGATGGGACCTGATGATGGGACTCCCACCAGGACCCAGAACCAGGGCTCCGATGCCCACGTTAGTGTGTGTGCCCATTGTGTCCTGTTGCCTCTAGGTCCAGGGCTTAACAAATTCCTCAAGAAAGGTCCAGGTTCAGAGATTCCACTTTCCTCACAGCACCCAACCCTCTCACCTTCCAGTTGGCACTAGAATCTGCCGTCTTTTCCATCTATACTTCATCATGATTTTTCAAAGTTGCTTGCAAAAAGTATACACATATCACATAGCACACAGTTCAGAGGGGTTAGCTGATGACTGAGCTGTACCTGAAGAGACCTAGAACCTGAGCAGGTAAGACATGCGCCTCTCACGTTGCGCTCGCAGGCTTTGTGACCTCACCTATCTCCCCACTGATACTTTGAGCCCTTTAAAGGATGGCCTCTCACCTCCATACCCAGCACTTTCTGCAGGTCTGGCTCAATGAACATTTACGAATGAATGTATGGAATTTGAATGAATATGTAAGTGGTGGGGGTGAAAAATACCTAGAGAAAGCCGAGAGTGGTGCCTCATGCCCACAATCCCAGCACTTTGGGAGGCCAAAGTCGGCCAATGACCTGAGGTCGGGAGTTCAAGACCAACCTGACCAACATGGAGAAACTCCGTCTCTACTAAAAATACAAAATTACACAGGTGTGCTGGCACATGCCTGTAATCCCAGCTACTTGGGAAGCTGAGGCAAGAGAATCACTTGAAAACGGGAGGTGAAGGTTGTGGTGAACCAAGATTGCACCATTACACTCCAGCCTGGGCAACAAGAGCAAAACTCGGTCTCAAAAAAGTTATATATATATATATATATATATATATATATATATATATAACTGATAGTTATATATACATATAACTTTTTTGTTATATATATATATAAAGTTAATTTATATATATATATATAATTTTTCCATATAGATAATTTTTTTAGCCTGAGTAATATATACATATATACACACACACACACACACACACACACACACACACACACACACATATATATATATACACATATACATACACATACAAATATACATATACATATACATATACATATACATATACATATACATATACATATACATACACATACACACACAGCCCTAGAGAGGAAAGACTAGTTGGGGACATCGAAGACATCATTCGTAGGGTGATGCATGAGTGGGTCTTGAGGATGTTGAGGAGTTAGTCCCCTGAGCAAGGGAAGTGAGGCAGCCTTGGAGATGGAAGCAGCATTAATGCAGGGCTCCTCCTCGCTCTGCTGAGGAAGGCTTAGAAGTTCAGCCTCCTGAGGAATAAGGTGTAGGCATGGATTTACCTGAGACAAGCCTGGACATTAGGTCTGCCCGGACCATGAATTAGAGAGCCTCCCTGTTGGAGAACTTGGAGTCTCTCTGGAGGGCAGCTGAGCATAAAGGATGGATCTGGGAAACAGCATGACAGTAACTGATTTGAGATCTAGAAAGACCGTGGGTGGGTTACCAATCGATGGAGGAGAGCAGGGCAGGAAACCAAGATACCGGGTGAAAAATGCCAAAGTCTTCACCCAAGAGGGTGAACTTTGGACAGAGAAGGCAAGGGCTCCAAAAGGCATTTTCCAGACACAATTTGTGACCCACATGGGAAGTGAGGAAAAGGTTTTTAACTTCGGAGTCTGGAAAGATAATGACGCTTATTTTTGAGACAGGTAGTACTAAAGATGATGGAGCAGAGAGGGGAGCTAGGGGTTCAGACTGGATTTGTCAAATTCAAGTCACCTGGGGGACATCCCAGTAAGAAGGTCTTACTTGAGGGCTTTGAATTATAAGGTTACAGCTTTGGGATTAAACAGTACCTGTAAAGATCTGCAGATCGTCACGGAACCATGACTATATTTCAATATTGCTTTGAATAAAGGGATGCTTACATTGTGCACTGGAGCTTACCATGCGAACACTTTAGAGTTCACAGCACACATTACAGCCTTCCCCTCCTTAACACCCCTACCACCACCACCATCCCTGCTTATGGCATAGGCAACCAAAATTAGAAATATGATTTATCCAATCTGACAATGCCCAGAGCAGGCAGGTTGTTCTAGGATCATGTAACTAAAAGCAGTGCCTCTTGGACTGATAGTCTCAAGTCCAATTTCAATCTCTTTTCCCATCCTAGTGTTTTGACCATTAAATCTACTATATGCTAAGCTTTAAAACTTCCATGAGGTGTGCTGGTGGAGTCCCTAATGCAAAGGGCATTGGATATCTGACCTGAGCACAGCTTGGAAGAGAAACTGGAGGCTGTAGGTGTGGGGCTGTCAAAGCCATCTCTGCAGAGAGAAGGCTGAGCAAGAGTGTCGTCAGGGACAACACAAGATTTCTGTGCACCTGAACAGGGCGAAGCAGGGACTAGAGCCATCTGAAAGTTGAAAGCATGTGCATTAGAACGAGACTTGAGTCCAAGTTCCGGCTTCAGTACTTTTTATATTTTATTCTATTTTATTTTGTTTTATTTTATTTTGCTCTATTTTAGCCCAGACTGGAGTGCAGTGGCATGATCTCAGCTCATTGCAACCTCTGCCTCCCAGATTCAAGCGATTCTCCTGCCTCAACCTCCCAGGTAGCTGGGATTACAAGTGCCTGCCACCATGCCCACCTAATTTTTGTGTTTTTAGTAGAGACGGGGTTTTGTCATGTTGGCCAGCTTGTCTCAAACTCCTAACCTCAGGTGAGCCACCCTTCTCATGCTCCCAAAGTGCTGGGATTATAGGCATGAGTCACCATGCCCGGCCAGCACTTTTTAACTTTGAGCAAGTCACATAAGTTCTTTTAGCCTTGGTTAAATGGGAGGATTGATGGATCTTGCCTGCTGGGCTGTTACACAAAGTGTAATTCTACACATGGATACTGCTCATACTGACCAGTATTGGTAAGTGTTTGGTAAATTCATGTGGTCAGATGGGAAAACTCAATTTGTCCATGTTCTTTGTGGCAGGATTGCTTTCTTATGGGTCTTGCCCTTTTCTGTGCCCTTGAAGACACAGGACTTTGCACCAGATGCCTGACAGCCAGTAAATGTTCAAGAAAAAGAAAGAACAATCCCAGGCAGTAAATCAAAGGACAATTTCTAATAAGAGAAACAACAGAACAGAGAATACAGGAAACATTTGAAAGATCCAGAACCATAACGTGAAATAATAGTGTGTCTGGACCTATAAATAATAACATGTGCTATGGGAGAGAAATGCTTCCCTTTTGATAGGTTTATAAAACCAGATGAAGGAGGCAGAGGAACACGTGAACTTCCATCTCTTGAAATTGGCACTCACCAAAGGAATGCAGATGAGCACAGTTGCCCGGCTGTAACATGGACTGAGAAGCAGCCTAAATGTAATAAAACTGATGGTGCCTAATTGTCCAGGGGTTTAGTCCACAGGGTATGAAGTGAGAAGGGTGTGGTCAGATTCTGCAGCACCATTAATTAATTGAGAGCAGGTTAATGAGGTTTGCCAAGAATATCCTAAATCATAATGGCCTGGGAGCGTGATCAAAGTGAAAAGCATAATTCAGAAAACTCATCGAAGCTAAAATTATGAGTTAAAAATGAGATGCAGCTTGGAAATCATGCAAACAAACCTATCTGGAGAAGAATGATCAGAAACCACCAGAGAACACAGTAGGGGGCTCCAGCAAGAAAAGTAATGGAAATGCAAAGACAGTAACAAATTAAATATAGGAAGAACAGAATGGGCTGCATGAGCTGGAAAAGGTTAAAGTAATGAGTGTTCTGCTGCCAAGGTCAAGTATAACTCTTATGATCCCAGGAAGGTGTGGCTCTGCATTTCTATCTGGTTGCATCTCAGACAAAGACTCAGGTGATAGTTGTGGATATGGAGAGGTCCTAACACATGGGACCTGTGTTAGCTCCAGTGACCTTGAACTTGCTACCTGGACTCCTCATACCTCTGTTTTTGCCTGCAAAGTACATATAAAAATAACAACCACCTTTATGCTACAGGCTTCTTGTGAGGAACAGATGAATAAAGATGGGAAACAAATTGAAAATTTTAATTGAAAATTGTAAAGCATTTTGCAAACAACAGTCATGGGTTCAAACAAACCAAAACTAATATGAAAAAAGGTTCTATAGATGCCTTGACTTCATTGACTTACCTCTCAAAGCGAGATTTTTTTTTTTAGTCCTCTGGAATTTTCCTCTGGAATAAGAATTAAATTGGTTGACACCTGTGAAATATATATTATATATCATACATGCATATGTATACAACAAACATAGGAAATGACATTTCACATATATATGAAATAATGACATATATTTCATGTGTACATGACATGTATAGGAGAGTATCTGGCAATAGAAAATGTTTAATACGTGTGAATGACTTTTACACAATGTGCCACAACTTCTTTGTAAATCAGTTTCTCTCACTAGAATATGTGCTCCTTGAGGGTCAAGGCCACCTTATCCATGCTTTCTCTTTCAGCACAAAATACTGTGCTTGATATACAGAGATATCGCTAATTAAAAGGACACAATGATAACACTTAGTATTTATTAATGCTTACTTTGCATGAGGGATTATGTTTATCTATTTACCTTTCCTATCACAAAATCATTTGAACTAGATGCTAACATGTGTCTTATTTTACTGATCAAGAAGCAGGTTCACAGAAGTGGCATGAAATTCCCAAATTACACAGTAAGAGGAGGAGCAGAGATGGAGTCCATGTCAGGCTTTGTACCACACCAGTCTGAGCTTCTCACTACTAAAAAGGAAGGAATGGAAGCATGGATGAACAAGTGAATGAAGGAACGAAAGCATGAGTGAATGAGTGAGTGACATGACAATTACCTAACATATTGAAACTATACCCTGCCTTCTAAAACCTCGGAATCTTACTTGGGAATAGCAGACATATTAAACAATCCAAGAGCAGCTAGCAATGAATAATGTTTATGTATGCCCAGAAGTCAACACCCAGAAAGCTTCCTTGGAAAGTGGACTTCTTGTACTCTCCTACAGTTCTGTTGGGCCTCATTTAAATTTCTTTTTAAATTATTGTTATTATACTTTAAGTTCTGGGATACATGTGCAGAGCGTGCAGGTTTGTTACATAGGTATATACAGCCATGGTGGTTTGCTGCACCCATCAACCCATCATCTACCTTAGGTATTTCTCTTCATGCTCTCCCTCCCCTAACCCACCATCCCCCAACAGGCCCCAGTGTGTGATGTTCTCCTCCCTGTGTCCATGTGTTCTCGTTATTCAACTCCTACTTATGAATGAGAGCATGTGGTGTTTGGTTTTCTGTTCCTGTGTTAGTTTGCTGAGAATGACAGTTTCCAGTTTCATCCATGTCCCTGCAAAGGACATTAACTCATCTTTTTTATGGCTGCATAGTATTTCATGGTGTATATGTGCCACATTTTCTTTATCCATCTACCATTGATGGGCATTTGAGTTGGTTCAAAGTCTTTGCCATGGTGAATACTGCTGCAATAAACATACAGGTGCATGTGTCTTTATAGTAGAATGATTTACAATCTTTCGAGTATACAACCAGTAACGAGGTTGCTGGGCCAAATGCTATTTCTGGTTCTAAATTCTTGACGAATCGCCACACTGTCTTCCACAATGGTTGAACTAATTTGCACTCCCACCAACAGTGTAAAAGCTCTCCTATTTCTCCACATCCTATCCAGCATCTGTTGTTTCCTGACCTTTTAATGGTCACCGTGCTAACTGGTGTGAGATGGTATCTCATTGTAGTTTTGATGTGCATTTCTCTAATGACCAGTGATGATGAGCCTTTTTTTCACATGTTTGTTGGCTGCATAAATGTCTTTTTTTGGAGAAGTATCTGTTCATATCTTTCTCCCACTTTTTAATGGGATTGTTTGTTTTTTTCTTATAAATTTGTTTAAGTTCGTTGTAGATTCTGGATATTAGAGTTTTGTCAGATGGATAGATTACAAAATTTTTCTCCCATTCTGTAGGTTGCCTGTTCACTCTGATGATAGTTTCTTTTGCTGTGCAGAGACGCTTTAGTTTAATTAGATTCCATTTGTCAATTTTGGCTTTTGTTGTCATTGCCTACAGTGTTTTTGTCATGAAGTCTATGCCCATGCCTATCTCCTGAATGATATTGCCTAGGTTTTCTTTTAGGGTTTTTATGATTTTAGGTCTTACATTTAAGTCTTCAATCCATCTTGAGTTAATTTTTGTATAAGGTGTAAGGAAGGGGTCCAGTTTTAGTTTTCTGCATATGGCTAGCCAGTTTTCCCAATATCATTTATTAAATGGGGAGTCCTTTCCTCATTGCCTGTTTTTGTCCGATTTGTTAAAGATCAGATGGTTACAGATGAGTGACCTTATTTCTGAGGCCTCTGTTTTGTTCCATTGTTCTATGTATCTGTTAGGTACAAGTACCATGCTGTTTTGGTTACTATAGCCTTGTATAGTTTGAAGTCAGGTAGTGTGATACTTCCAGCTTTGTTCATTTCGCTTAGGATTGTCTTTGCTATGTGGGCTCTTTTTTGGTTCCAGATGAAATTTAAAGTAGTTTTTTCTAATTCTGTGAAGAAAGTCAATGGTAGCACTGCATGTAATGTAATAAAATTAATGGTGCCTAATTGTCCAGGGGTTTAGTCCACAGAGTGAGAAGAGCATTGAATCTATAAATTACTTGGGGCACTATAGCCATTTTCACAACACTGATACATTCTATCCATGAGGATGGAATGTTTTCCCATTTGTTTGTGTTCTCTCTTATTTCCTTGAACAGTTGTTTGTAGCTCTCCTTGAAGATGTCCTTCCACAACCCTTGTAAGTTGTATTCCTAGGTACTTTATTCTCATTGTAGCAATTGTTAACAGGAGTTCGCTCATGATTTGGCTCTCTGTTTATTTGTTATTGGTGTATAGCAGGGGTCCCCAAACTACACCCCCTGAGGCCATTTATCTGGGCCCCGCCGCAGTTCAGGAAGGGGCACCTCTTTCACTGGTGGTCAGTGAGAGGATGCATCCACATCCTGTGCTCCTGGAGTACTGTATGTGGCAGGGCCACAAAGCGTGGCATCGCTCAAGTACAGTACTACTTCCGGTGACACGGGACGCACGCCTCACGGCTCTGGAAGTACATCATATGACGCACATCCAGTCTGCGGCTGCGGCACCCCACATCACCGGAAGCAGTGTGAAATAACAGCAGAAGTAGGAAGAAAGGCAAAGCACTATAACCATTACTACACAGTACAATGGCCCCCATACTCCCCCAAATGTACAACATAATGGCCCCTATAATGTCCCTTTGCCCAAAAGTCTCCCCCCACATTACTACACACCGTGTTTCCCCTATTATAAGACCCTGTCTTATATTAATTTTACCCCCAAAAGACGGGGGCTGTCTTATTTTTAGGAGGTATCTTATAATAGGGGAAACATGCAGCAGTGGGCTTCCCACAGAAGAGGCCCACCGCTGCTGCAGATGTCCAGAACGCTGTATAGACAGTGTCACAGGCTGATCACCGCCATCCCTGTATACAGCACTGGAGGTGGTGCTGGGCCTGTGACACTGTATACCGCTGTCTGGGATGGTGGAGGCAGCAGCGCTGGCTGTGAAGGGTGTCACACCTTGCATAGTCCGGCCCTCCAACAGTCTGAGGGATAGTGAACTGGCCCCCTGTGTAAAAAGTTTGGGGACCCCTGGTGTATAGGAATGCTTGTGATTTTTGCACATTGCTTTTGTATCCTGAGACTTTGCTGAAGTTGCTTATCAGTTTAAGGAGATTTTGGGCTGAGATGATGGGGTATTCTAAATATATAATCATGTCACCTGCAAACAGAGACAATTTGACTTCCTCTCTTTCTATTTGAATGCGCTTTATAGCTTTCTCTTGGCTGATTGCCCTGGCCAGAACTTCCAACACTATGTTGCATAGGAGTGGTGAGAGAGGGCATCCTTGTCTTGTCCAGTTTTCAAAGTGAATGCTTCCAGCTTTTGCCCATTCAGTGTGATATTGGCTGTAGGTTTTTCATAAATGGCTCTTATTGTTTTGAGATACATTCTATTAATACCTAGTTTCTTGAGAGTTTTTAGCATGAAGTGTTGTTGAATTTTATTGAAGACCTCTTCTGCATTGACTGAGATAATCATGTGGTTTTTGTCATTGGTTCTGTTTATGTCATGGATTACATTTGTTGATTTACGTATGCTGAACCAGCCTTGCATCCCAGGGATGAAGCCAACTGGATCATGGTGGATAAGTTTTTGATGTGCTTCTGGATTTGGTTTGCCATTATTTTATTGAGGATCTCACATTGATGTTCATCAGGGATATTGGTCTGAACTTTTCTTTTTTTGTTGTGTCTTTGCCAGGTTTTGTATCGGGATGATGCTGGCCTCATAAAATGAGTTATGGAGGAGTCCCTCTTTTTCTATTGTTTGGAATAGTTTACAAAGGAATAGTAGGTACCAGCTTCTCTTTATACCTCTGGTAGAATTCAGCTGTGAATCTGTCTGGTCTTGGGCATTTTTTTTTTTTTTTTTTTTTTTTGTGGCTAAGTAGGCTATTAATTACTGTCTCAATTTCAGAACTTGTTATTGGTCTATTCAGGGATTCCTGGTTTAGTCTTGGGAGGGTGTATGTGTCCAGGAATTTATCAATTTATTCTAGATTTTCTAATTTATTTGTGTATAGGTGTTTATAGTATTATCTGATGGTAGTTTGTATTTTTGTAGGATCAGTGGTGATATTCCTTTATTTTGTTTATTTTGTTTATTTGATTCTTCTCTCTTTTCTTCTTTATTATCTAGTCGTCTATTTTGTTAATCTTAAAAAAAAAAAAGCTCCTGGATTCATTGATTTTTTGTGTCTCTATTTCCTTCAATTCTGCTCTGATCTTACTTATGTCTTGTCTTCTGCTAGTTTTTAAATTTGTCTGCTGTTGCTTCTCTAGTTCTTTTAATTGCAATGTTAAGGTGCTGATTTTAGATCCTTCCTGCTTTCTCCTGTCGGCATTTAGTGCTATAAACTTCCCTCTAAACACCACTTTAGCTGTGTCCCAGAGATTCTGGTACATTGCATCTTTGTTCTCATTGGTTTCAAAGAATTTATTTATTTCTACCTTAATTTTGTTACTTAACCCATAATCATTCTGGAGAAGGTTGCTCAGCTTCCATGTAGTTGTGTGGTTTTGAGTAAGTTTTTAAATCCAGAGGTCTAATTTGATTCCACTGTGGTCTGAGAGACTGTTTGTTTGATTTCCATTCTTTTGCATTTGCTGAAGAATGTTTTACTTCCAATTATGTGGTCGATTTTAGAATAAATTTGATGTGGTCCTGAGAAGAATGTATATTCTGTTGATTTGCGGTGGAGAGTTCTATAGATGTCTGTTAGGTCCACTTTGTGCAGAGCTGAGTTCATGTCCTGAATGTCCTTGTTAATTTTCTGTCTCGTTGATCTGTCTAATATTGACAGTGAGGTGTTAAAGTCTCTTACTATTATTGTGTGGGAGTCTAACTCTTTTTGTAGGTCTCTAAGAATTTGCTTTATGAATCTGGCTGCTCCTGCAGTGGGTACATATGTATTTAGAATAGTTAGCTCTTCTTGTTGCATTGATCCCTTTACCATTATATAATGCCCTTCTTTTGATCTTTTTTGGTTTAAAGTCTGTTTTTTCAGACACCAGGATTACAAACCTAGATTTTTGTTTGTTTGTTTGTTTGTTTGTTTTGCTTTCTATTTGTTTGGTAAATATTTCTCCAACCCTTTATTTTGAGCCTATGTATGTCTTTGCACATAAGATGCATCTTCTGAATATAGCACACCAATAGGTCTTGACTCTATCCAATTTGCAGTCTTTTAATTGGGGCATTTAGCTCAATACGTGTGAATTTGGTCCTGTCATTATGATGTCATTTTGCCCATTAGTTGCAGTTTCTTTACGGTGTCAATGGTCTGTACAATTTGGTATGTTTTTGCACTGGCTGGTACTGGTTTTTCCTTTCCCTATTTAGTGATTCCTTCAGGAGCTCTTGTAAGGCAGGCCTGGTGGTGACAACAAACCTCAGCATTTGCATGTCTATAAAGGATTTTATTTCTCCTTCACTTATGAAGCTTAGTTTGTCTGGATGTAAAATTCTGGGTTGAAAATTCTTTTAAGAATGTTGCATGTTGGCACCCACTCTCTTCTGGCTGGTAGGGTTTCTGCAGAGAGATCCTCTGTTAGTCTGATAGGCTTCCCTTTGTGGGTAACTCAACCTTTCTCTCTGGCTGCCCTTAAAAATTTTTCCTTCATTCCAACTTTAGTGAACCTGATGATTAAGTGCCTTGGGGTTGTTCTTCTCAAGGAGTGTCCTTGTAGTGTTCTCTGTATTTCCTGAATTTGAATGTTGGCCTGTCTTGGTAGGTTGGGAAAGTTCTCCTGGATAATACCCTGAAGTGTGTTTTCTTCCTGTCACTTTCAGGTACACCAATCAAATGTAGGTTTGGACTTTTCACATAATCCCATATTTCTTGGAGGCTTTGTTCATATCTTTCATTCTTTTTTCTCTAATCTTGTCTTCATGCTTTATTTTGTTAAGTTGATCTTCAGTCTCTGATACCTTTCTTTTACTTGATTGATTCAGCTATTGATACTTGTTTAAGTTTCATAAAGTTCTCATGCTGTTTTTCAGCTCCATCAGGTCATTTATATTTATCTCTAAACTGGTTATTCTAGTTAGCAATTCCTCCCACCTTTTTTCAAGGTTCTTAGCTTCCTTGAATTGGGATAGAACATGCTCCTTTAACTCAGAAGAGTTTGTTATTACCCACCTTCCGAAGCCCACTTCTGTCAATTTGTCAAACTCATTCTCCATCCAGTTTTGTTCTCTTGCTGGCAAGTTCCGATTCATTGGAGGAGAAGAGATGTTCTGGTTTTTGGAATTTTCAGCCTTTTTGTGCTGGTTTTCCCTCATCTTTATGGATTTATCTGCCTTTAGTCTTTGATGTTGGTGACTTTTGGATGGGTTTTCTGTGTCATCATGATCATGTTGCTGTTGATGCTATTCCTTTCTGTTTATTAGCTTTTCTTCTAATGGTCAGGTCCCTCCACTACAGGTCTGCTGAAGTTTGCTGGAGGTCCACTCCAGACCTTCTTTGCCTCGATATCACCAATGGAGGCTGCAGAATAGCAATGATTGCTGCCTATTCTTTCCTCTGGAAGTTTTGTCCCAAAAGGGCACCAACCAGATGCTGGCTGAGCTGGAGCTCTCCTGTATAAGGTGTCTGTTGACCCCTGCTGGGAGTTGTCTCCCATTCAGGAGGCATAGGGGCCAGAGGCCCACTTGAGGAGGCAGTCTGTCCCTTAGCAGAGCTTGAGCACTGTTCTGGGAAATCTGCTGCTCTCTTCAGAGCCAGCAGGTAGGAATGTTTACGTCTGCTGAAGCTGCACCCACAGCTGGCCCTTCCCTGAGGTGCTCTGTCCCATGGAGATGGGAAGTTTATTTGTAAGACCCTGACTGGGGCTGCTGCCTTTCTTTCAGAGTTGCCCTTCCAGAAAGGAGGAATCTAGAGAGGCAGTCAGGCTAGAGTGGCTTTGCCAAGCTGTGATATGCTCCACTCAGTTAGAACTTCCCTGCAGCTTTGTTTACACTGTGAGGGGAAAACTGCCTACTCAAACTCAGTAATGATGGATGCCCCTGCCCCCACCAAGCTCAAACATCTCAGGTTGACTTCAGACTGCTGTGCTGGCAGCAAGAATTTTAAGCCAATGGATCTTAGCTTGCTGGGCTCCATGCGGGTAATATCTCCTGAGCAAGATCACTTGGCTCCCTGGCTTCAGCCCCCTTTCTGGGGGAGTGAACAGTTCTGTCTTACTGGCATTCTAGGGGCTACAAGGGTATGAAAAAAAAGCTACTTCAGCTGGATCAGTGTCTGCTAAGTGGATACCCAGTTTTGTTCTTAAAACCCAGGGCCCTGGTGGTATAGGTAACAGAGGAAATCTCCTGGTCTGTGAGTTGCAAAGACCATGGGAAAAGCATAGTATCTGGGCTGGAATGGACTGTTCCTCATGGCACAGTCCCTCATGGCTTCCCTCGGCTAGGGGAGGGAGTTTCTCCACCCCTTGTGCTTCCTGGGTGAGGCAATGCCCCACCCTGCTTCGGTTCACCCTCCATGGACTGCACCCACTGTCTAACTAGTCCCAGTGAGCCAGGTACCTCAATTGGAAATGCAGAAATCACCCGCCTTCTGCATTGATCTTGCTGGGAGCTACAGATCAGAGCTGTTCTTCTTTGGCCATCTTGCCATCCACTCCCTCAATTGAATTTCGGACACATCAAAACCCCCCTCCTTCTTCCTTAGAAATCAACCACCTGGATGCATCCCAGAAATGACACTGAAACCCCTCTAATATAGGGGTGATTTTATTAGAGCAATCTGAGTCAGGCTTATTTTACTGTGAGCTGTTCCACCAAATGTTGAAGTTTGGTGAAATCAAATTATTACAGAAAGTTTAATGAATACGATAGCAAGAATCACTTGGCATGGTACAGAACACAGCCCCTCTGAGCCTTCCTGGTTTCAGAAATTACTTAATGCTAGCAAAAATGTGATAACACCCACTCTGATGCCCATTCTATGCAGCTACCATCGGCACTCACCATGGCTTCAACACTGGGCTGGTTGTTTCTATTCATTATTGCCATCTGGCCACAAAACTACATTTCAAGTCTAAGAAGCCTAGGCCAAGTATTTTGCTAGCTCATATCCCGGCCTAGCATCGAGATCTAATTTATCCCCTTCTTGGACATCCTTGCGGTAAGAGCCTTGCTCTAAGCAAGCAACTTCGTTGTCCATCATCTATTGTCTGTTTCAGATTAAAAGTTCGAGGCTACTGCTGCTTCTCGTTGTCAAATGTTAACACCTCTGAAACTGCACCTCATTAAACTTTTAATATCCTGCCATGGCCTCCCCTTTGGGGCTGATCTTTAACTCTCGGAAGCTTATAGGAATATATACATTATTTCTGGGTTGTTCTATATATATATTACACCATATGGTTTAATGTACCATATGGTTGCCTTTTACAATGGGTCAATCATGACTTCTTACAATGTCTCTATCAGAAGCCACTGAGACACTGGAGGTACAGCCACCTTCTCATTCTCCTTCCTGCTCTCTGCAGAGATGGACTCTCAGTAGGAGGTCTCAGAAGCAAGACTAGCCTAACTGGGTGAGTGACTTTGCTCCACTGTGCCCTAAACTCTGTCCATTTGACTTTCGTCTGCCCCCACTAGATTTAAGATTCTGGGCAGAGTCTCAAGAGACCAAGCCCAAGGCCAACCTTGATGCTGGCTCCCCCATGTCCTTCTGAAGGCTCCCTTTTGCATCTTCCCAAGTTGTCGCCCTTCTCCTAAATTCTACACTGCAATCTTGTAACTTCCCTCTAGTCCTGTATGGTAGCCCTTAAAATTCTTTTACTGAGTGGGTTACCATGGTGAGCAGGGACTGATCTCTTGGGTCTTGGCATCTAGGCAGGGCCTGGGCTGCCAGAGGGAGAGCCCTCTCACCTGAGAGTCTTTCTACCTATTGCCCGTCTCTTTCCTGCCCCGCATTCTGTCATCTAGCTGGAGGCCACCCACCCATCAGCAGTTCTCCCCTCCTGAATGCCTGTCCACTTGCCTAGATCCTATTCATGAACCACTCACAGATCTCCCATTCTCAGGGTCTTCCTGCCAACCAAGTCCTACTCAAGACCCAATCCCTAGACAAGCTGTTTGTCACTGGCCTGTGCCACCTGTCACCACTTCCAAACACACAACTGTCCACCTGGTAGAAGACTCTTTCTGATCTCCAACATGGCTCTGCCTCCAAACACCAGCCTACCTGTGGGTTCATCTAACCTCAGCCCCTCTCTGTCCGGCCTCTCTCACAGTCCACCCAGCTCCTGTTCTGACAGCTGTTTAGGAAGGTTACCCTCTCAAACCCTGAAGTGCACAAGAGCTCTCCCTGTGTGGCCTAAAGGTCTGAAAGAAAGACCCTTCCTATATCCGAATTGGGGGGAATGTACATTACCTGGAACCTGCCCCATTATTACATCTGATCTAGAAGCCTGACTACTAACAGGCCATGGGAAAAGGGAGTTATCCCAAGCCAACAAGACAACAGAGTGCTGTATTTTTCTATTCCACCTCTGACCATCGTCACCACATTAGAAGCTATTCATGGCATCTTGCAAATACACTCATGATTAAAACAGAATGGTGAAACCACATCAATATCTAAAGCATGGTCATTAGACCTTTGATTTTAGACTGCTGTGCCAGATATCAGGAGGAAGGGCTGTAGTGTTCCCTCTGTTGTGTCAGAAGGGACCTGCACTATGATAAACGTTTCCAGACACCAGATTTACTTCCACTGTGCCTGATCCTTGACACATCGTAAGGGCTCTTGGGTGTTGGCTGAAATAAGTTACAAGTAACAGGAGGCTGGGTAAATATATTCAGAGGGACACACAAAGAAACGCAGAGTGATATGGGTTGTCAAGGCTGTGGCTCAGAGGGAGGGAATGTTGCCTCTGTTTCTTCAGGGGTTTAGAGGCAGGCCATTGAGCAGTGCTGACCTCCCAGGAAGAGCTGAACCTGTAAAGTTTTAAGAATGCCAGTCAGAGACCAAAGGGCACTGCCATTAGGTGGTGAGAAGACGCATTCCTTTCCTAGGATTGCTGTAACCAACAGCCACAAACTGCGTGGCTGAAAACAATTGGAATTTATTGTCTGGAAGTTGTGGAGAAACGTTTGAAATCAAGGTGTCCACAGGACTGTATCGGGCCCAGGGATCTGCCCCACCCCTCTCTGACAGTAGCTGCTGGTTTTCTGGCTCTCCATAGCATTCCCATCTTGCAGACTCATCTCCCGTCTTCAAACGGCGTTCCCTGCATCTGTCTTTCTGTCTCCTGCCCTCTGAGCGAGCAAGTCTCTGTCTCCAAATATCCCTCTCCTTATAAGGCCACCAGCCAGTGGATTAGAGCCTATCTCTGCTAATCCAATAAGGTCTACCTTTGTTTGTTTACACCTCAAAGAACCTATTTCCAAATCAACTCACATTCCATGGTTCTGGTTGGACATAAACATTTGAGAAAACACTATTCAACCCAGTAAAGAAGAGGGCCGAGTTTGAGCGGAGTCTTAAGGACATCTTTCATTTCTAAAGGAACATCAATGACAAGACACAGCATCAAATCCCATAGCAGACAGAGAGGATGAAAGAGGGGTGTTGTCTCAAGCCCTGGGGCAGAAGAACAGGCAAGGCCGAACAGATGGGACACGTTTGAATCTAAAATTGCCAATTCCTCAGTAAGTTATACAGATCACACTAATTTACCTCCATATGCAACGAAGTCAGAATCAGCATTTCAGGTCCTGAGGGAATCTTTGCCAACATGACGCCTTTAATGAGCTGAGAGTCAGGGGTTATTTTAACGAGAATATTAAAAAAATATACATTCACCAATCTTTCAGTGGTGTTGTTCTCTAACCAAAACCGAACAAGCACACAAGCAAAGCTGAGTGGAAGGTGGGAAGGTGTTACCCTGAGCCGTGGTGAAGGCTGTCATAGCCGTATTTCCGCCAAGAGGCCAGCGTCCACGTCTACGCTCAACTGTCAGCCCTGCCTCAAAAGTGGAGAGTCATGATTCCATTATTTCTCCGCTAGTGTGCAAAAAAAGAACATGAATTGTGAAATGAATGTCATTGTTCCAAGTCACTATTCTGAGACTAACAAAAGAAATCAGGAATGGTGAGCAGGACACCAGGCTTTCCTGGAGGGATGCTGGCAGATTCTAGAGACTTCTCTCTCTTGTCCATGCAGCACATGGCATATGGGCAGAGCCGATCCCTGTGCATCAAAGGCACGTCCTACTTGGCAGGAGAAGTGGAAGAGGGTGGGGCCACGTGTCCGCAGAAATGGGAGGGCTGAGAGAATCAGTGTTCTAGAGGATCCTCAGAGCTCATCCCCTGTGCATTAGTAAACATTTCTGCCATAATAGAAGGCAGTTCCCATCCTTTTTCCTGACCTCCCCTGAAATCCTACATGCCCAGTTTTTTTCCTGTTACCACCTTAGGAACTACAGGTCATTTCTCCCAGCCCATTAGCAGTCAAGAGTGTGGATTCTGGAATCAAAACACAGCACAGGCCAGGCATGGTGGCTTACTCCCGTCATCCCAGCACTTTCAAAGGCCAAGGTGGGAAGTTCACTTGAGCCCAAGAGACAAGCCTGGACAACATAGCAAGACTCCATCCCTATAAGACATTAAACTAAAAGAAAAAAAAAATTAGCTGGGCAACATGCCTGTCGTCCCAGCCACCTGGGAGGCTGAGGCAAGAGGATCACCTGAGCTCAGAAGTAAAGGTTATAGTGAGCCATGTTTGCACCACTGCACTCCTGCCTGGGTGACAATCAGAATTAGTCTCAAAAACAAAACAAAAAGCACACAGCACAGCTGCTCTGACATTTAGCAGCTAAGTGACCTGGGCCTACTCACTCACACTCTTGCCTCAGTTTTCTTATATGTAAAGTGCAAGAATAATAATAGTTCATCCCCAAATTCTGATACCATATCTCAGCCTGTAGAAAATACTACAATTTCTATTTTTCAGTCTAGAAAACTGAAACCCCAAGAGGTTGGATAGGTGGACCACTGGCCTTCTGAAGACTGATTCTTCTCACAGGGCCATTTTTCTCATCCCTTCACTAGTATGGCCTTGTGTCTGCAAATGTCTTTTGTATGAACATTCAAAAGTAATTTTAAGGACACCGCTTCTGGTACTGCCTTTGTGTGCTGAATTACAGCCCCTCCTTACTCTGCAAATAAGAACAGAGCACCCACCAGCTTGAGCTTCCTACAGGCACAGTTCTACAACATCCTCACAGAAAACTTTTGCAGTCGAGACTCTTCAATATCCTTTTGACAGTTTTAAAAGCAGAAAAGGAAATAGTCCAGAGACCCTGTACATACGCACAGAGCTAACAGGTGGCAGAGCTGGGATTTGAGCCTACGAAGTTTCAGTCCAAGGCCCTGACTCTAATTATTAGCTCTATGGGATTGTCAGCAGTCTGGGGATCAGAGTCGCTGCATCACTCTCTCATTTCTCTAATGCCTATGCCTTAAGAAGTACGGATAAGACCTGGCACGGTGGCTTACATCTGTAATCCCAGCACTTTGGGAGGCCGAGTTGGGCGGATCGCTAGGTCAAGCAAGAGATCGAGACCATTCTGGCCAACATGGTGAAACCACCATCTCTATGAAAAATACAAAAATTAGCTGGGTGTGGTGGCGCACACCTGTAATCCCAGCTACTCAGGAGGCTGAGGCAGGAGAATCACTTGAAGCTGGGAATACTGAATGAGTGAATTCAATTGTCATATTATATCATCTCATATCATCTTACATCAGTTTTATCAGGACAGGACCGTGCACAAACATGAACAATAATTTTCCTTTAGAATAAAAAATATCTTGGGCCATGCGTGGTGGCTCACGCCTGTAATCCCAGCACTTTGGGAGGCTGAGGTGGGCGGATCACGAGGTCAAGAGATTAAGACCATCCTCGCCATAATGAAACCCCATCTCTACTAAAAGTACAAAAATTAGCCGGGTGTGGTGGCAGGCGCCTGTAGTCCCAGCTACTCGGGAGGCTGAAACGGAAGAATTGTTTGAACCTGGGAGGTGGAGGTTGCAGTGAGACGAGATTGAGCCACTGCACTCCAGCCTGGCGACAGAGCAAGACTCCATCTCAAAAAAAAAAAAGAAAAAATGAATAAAAAAAATCTTATATAATTTATCTTTTCTTCCCAGAATCTAGCCTACCAAGGTCACACGTATATTTGAAAGGTGGTCAGTATATCTTTGTTAAAAGACTGCACAGTTCATGTTAGTGTATGTTGGTGGGTTAATTAGTTTGGGAGGGCTTCTATAACAAAACACTACACACTGGGCAGCTTAGACAACAGAAATTTATTTTTTTCACATTTCTGGAGGCTACAAGTCAACGATTAAGGTACTGGCAGGGTTGGGAAATCTTTCACCTTCGTAAAATAGTCGAGTTTTAAACTTAGGAGGTAGACACTAATTCTCATTTGGTGGATGTGAACACCAAGGCTCAGAGATATGGGGGTGCTGACTCTAAGTCTTGCATCTGGGGCGTCAACATGAGTCTTCAGACCTTGCAGTGTGACCCTCCTCTCTCTCCAGTTACACCTATGCTCATCTTTTCCTTGGGATGCTTAATTGGTAATTATTTATTAAATACTTTCTTCATGTGATACATCGTTTTAGGCTCCTGTGATTCAGCAGTGAACAAAGAAAATTCCCTGTGACCTGGAATGAGAATTGGCTGGCTAAGGCTCAGGTCCCACTACAGGTCTGATTAAGATTTGTAAGCTAAGATGAGGATGAAAAAGAAAGGGGAAATAAGCGATGCATTTTTTCAGTTTCCCTGAAATGGCTTCATCAGATGCTTTTTGTGGAAGAATGAAGAGGAAATTTTAGCTTCAGTTGGAAAGTAACGAGTTCAAGAAGCTGGAATTTAGGTAAGGTGTTTTCAGATACGCCTTCATCTGCATTGCTTTTCATCCTTTGGCAATGTCAAACTCGTTAGAATCCCAACATCTGCTGTACTAGTTAGAATAGTCATAAAGTAAACCTCAGCATCTCAATGACTTCACCCAAACTCTTATACACATTGGGAGACTCTCCAAGGCAAATGTCCTTCAGGCAGTGACTCAGTGATCCAGGTCACTGTGATCTCCATATGTGGCCTCCGAGAGTGGAGTAGCAGGGAGTAGAGGGTTGGGATTTTCATATCAGCTTGTAAATGCTGGAGCCTGGAAGAGACCCACAACATTTCCGCTTGCAGCCTATTGGCGAGAAGTAGCCCCAGGGCACTGCCTACCTACAAAGGGAAGCACCTGACTTTTCAGTGACCCGTAAATACTTCTGCCATTACCCCAACCTCGGCTTCTCCCCAGTAACTTCTCTCTTCAGTTTCTTCTTTGGGGCACATTCCCTACGTTCCTTGGCTAGCTCCTAGTCATCCTGTGAGATTCAGATTCAGCCTGTACAACAGCTCTTCAAAGAAGTTTCAGTGAACCTCCAGGTTTACCTGATAGCTCTTCTTGTGCCGATAATATCCCATCTTTTGTCTGTATCAACTCCAAAACACTATTTTGCAATGCTCTATTCACGTATATATCTTCCTTATCAGATTGCAACTGTTAATATTGAAGTAAAACAGTATCTGGCATCAAGTAGGTATTCACTAAATGCTTCCTGAATAAACGAATGAATGCTATTGACTGCTTAGAATTAGCCATACAAGGGTAAGTTAAATAAGTCCCAAAATGAAGGTCGGAATGGGGATTCAGTTGAGAAAACGGTCATCTTACTGGTAGTTTCACATCCTAATGACATTTCAGGATTAAAAAAAAATCATCATTGGCTCTTTATTAAAAATACAGAAAAACATATGCAGCTTAACATGGTGCTTCATTTTTCCAGGATTAGGTTGCAACTTAATTTTCTAAAACTTAGTCATGCCGTGCAAACATGTACACACGTGTACATGGACAAGAGACATACACACATGCATGGACATCCTAACAGCGCATACATGCAGCACTCTGGCTAAATAGATAACGTGCTCATCTCCAAAATAGACCAGGAGAGGTCCTCCGCTGTGCCTTGGCCTGTGTTGCCACCTCTGCCAGGGAGGTAATTCTATCTGCCCTTTTGACTACAAACACTTTGAATCCAAGGTTTTTTTTTGATTCGTTGTGCAGAGTTCTTCCCTTTCATGGAGAGATGGAAGTAGTCTGACTTGAAACAAAAGACACAGGATTGGAATTAGGCAACTCTTGGTGTATGTCTTAATTCCACACCCAGCTTACCATGACCTTCTAAAACAAGCCACTGCATCCTTTCAATGTCCACAATATAGAAACCTCATGAAGTATCATGCCCTGCCCTGTGAGTTTGTTTGCTGAGTACCAGGAGCTTAGCAGGCATGCAATAAAGCACGGGGTGCTTATTACACTTCGGCTTAGCAGGTGCATGCTTTGTAGTGGTGGATGCATGACGCAGGGCTGTTGAACAGATTCTGGAAGCTTAGAGGCAGGCTGGAGAGACAGCTTGAAGGTCAGCCACTGAAGGGAACTTACATGTCTTGTACAACTTCCTTTAGGGCCAGCTTTCTTGCTGACTTGAAAGGGGAGTCAGCGATGCAGAATAAAACCTAAATTTTCTCTCTCCTGTATTAGTCAGCATTTTCTAGAGGGACAAAACTAATAAGATAGATGTATAATATACATGAAAGAGAGTTTATTAAGGAGTATTGACTCACACAATCACAAGGTGAACTTCCACAATACGCCATCTGCAAGCTCAGGAGGAAGGAAGCCAGTCCAAGTTTCAAACCCTCAAAAGCGAGGAAGACAGCAGTGCAGCCTTCAGCCTGTGGCCAAAAGCCTGAGAATCCCTGGCAAATCACTGGTGTAAGTCCAAGAGTCCAAAAGCTGGAGAAATTGGAATCCAACGTTGGAGGGCAAGAAGCGTTCAGCATGGGAGAAACATGAAGGCCAGAAGACTCAGCGACTCTGCTCGTTCCACTTTCTTCTGTGTGCTTTATTCTAGCCACGCTAGCAGCTGACTATATGGTGCCCATCCAGCTTAAGAGTGGGTCTGCGTCTACCAGCCCAAGGACTCAAAGGTTAATCTTCTTTGGTAACACCATCACAGACACACCTAGGAACAATAGTTCGCATCCTTCAGTCCAATCAAGTCGACACTCCGTATTAACCATCACATCTCCTGAACTGAAAAGAGCAAATAGAGTCCAAATAAACTCCTGTCGTAAAACTGGAAAGAAATGTGTAGGTTTTACCATGAGTCAAGTGGCAGCTGGTAACCAGAATCAGGTTGAGGTCCACAGGCTTGAAATTTCCTCTAGAGACACATATGGAGGAGGAAGAGGGCTAACAACAACCAAAACAAAATTAGTGAGAAAGACTAAAGAAATAAACCCACGTCATATGAACAAACCCACTTGGTCCTGATTTCTAGCTGTCTCAGAAAGGGCCAAAGTGAGTATTAACAGAGTATAAGAAAAGTGAACAAACAAATCCAGATAATGCTGGTTCTAGCGTGGGCTGAGTAAAAATGACTTATGCCCTGTTCTTCATCTGCAAGGTAAAGAGCTGTCAGGTCCCTGGGCTGTTGCGTCTGGAAGTGTTTCGTAGATGCTTCACACAGAGTAGCCGGTCAGTGTGTGTGAGTGGTCCTCAGTTCAGTGAGTGCTGGTGCACAGCAGAGTGGAAGTGGCCTTAGGATTACTCAGGGAACTTTTTCAAACTAAAGGGTTCTACTCTAGTCCACTGTGCCTTGGGACAAAGCTCTTTCTGTCATTCTGGTAAGCACCTTGGTAGTGACAATATTCTCATACAAGTAGGGTGGCCATCAAATATATTGTTCATACAGGGACACTTGAGATCGTAAAAGTGAGGAGGAGGACGAGTTACTAAGGATCACACTGACATGAAAAGCAAATGACTTGTATGGTCATCTCCACTAAAGAGATTTAAAATGATCACTACAGAGTCTTCTCCAAAACTCACACTGCCACTGCATCTCCTGCCCCAAGAACCTTCTCTATGTCAGCTGATTCACTGCCTCAAAGCCACATTAGGTACCCCTGAGCCGAGCCTTCCAGCACCCACAATGACCTTCATCAGAGTCCTCTCCTACTCTGTTACAACTGGCTGTTCCTCTGCCGGCCTTGCCGACTAAACTCCATAAGGTCAAAGACCATGTCTTGGTCCCTGAACACTCTTGTCCATAGCACAGGGTATAGGAGCTGGTGCACAGGGATATCCCCAAATTGAGAGGATTTGTCATTTATGCTCTTTACTCTGCCTTTACCAAACATGTATGAGAAAGGACTGAAAGCAAATTGAACACTTTCTATGACTTGCAAATAGTTTTCAAATGTGCACAAGTAGACATGTATCCAAGCAGTTGTGATCAGTGCTGGGGACACTATGATGACTGTGTCACCATTCCTGCTGGTAAGGACTCCAGAGTCCTATATAGGAAATACCTACAGGAAGTTGACAAGAGCAGATGGAAGCTTGGGCTAGGGTGGTAAAGTAGGGCGGTGATACGTAAACAGATTTGGGTGTGCTTTGAAGGTAAGACCAGCAGGACCCACTGATGGACCAGATGAGGGAGTTTAAGGGAAGAGAAGAGACAAGTTTAACTTTCAGAGTTAGGACCCGATCAAATGGACACATGGTGGAGCCATGGACCAAGATGGGGAAGAAGTGACATGAGGCAGGCTTAGGAGAAGAAGTATGGTCATGGAAAGGAGGCGAGAGTTCCATTTTGACCACGTTAGGTTGGAGCTGGCCCATCAGCCAACCAAATGCAGATGCCAAGCAGGCCTCTGGGATGTGTCTGGAGCTGAGAGAAGAGGTCCTCCTATATGCCAGCCTCTAGCAACATGCCTACAATGTCACCTGCTATAGTTTAAGCCACACCTAGCTAATTTTAGCTCCTCACCATTTCACTTTATCATCTTCAGGCCTTTATACCGTCCTTGCTTTCTGAAGGCTCTTAAGTCTCAGAAGAGGCATTGCTTTTCCCAGGCAGCCTTCTCTGATGCCTTAGGCTTAGTCACCTAGGTGAACAAGGTGGCTCCGTATTCCAAGACCTTTGGAAAAGTTCAGATGCCCTTACTTGGTGGCCTCGCAACACTCTGTGCTGGCATTTATCACACTAAATGTAATTGTCTGCTTCTCTGTTTTTTTTTTTTTCATTGCATGCCAAGTGCTTTTGGAGTAGAACCATCTTCTCTCCCTGTCTGTCTGTAAGCAAATGTGAGACGTGGCCGTGTGGAACTGGTCTGAGAATGTCTGCTGAATGAATGAGCATGACCAGCACAGGGGGCGAGGGATGTGGAGACAAGTTGCCACCGCGCGGAATCTCTTTAAGTTAAATCACATGCGTCAAGAGCCGCTCTTGTCATGAAAAGCAGGCCTGTGCTGACTGAATTTCCAATGCATATGGATTACGACTTCTCCAGTCAAAGTAATTCAGAGACCATGATAAATTACAGGTTGATAAAAGGCTCCAGTTCAAGATTTATGGCTCTTCCAGAATTCTTTCAAGTTCTCCCAAATATACAGGGACTGGCCTGACTCCTGTAGCTGAAACATCTGACTCTGGTTAGGACGCTGTCTGCTGGGAGTTAGCGCCATCATGCAGTGCACTTTCCTGGCCCTGGGAAGCTAGAGCTGGCCCCGGAAGGGGGATGTTCTTAAATATCAGTCCTGCTTGTCCCCTGTACCCTGGATTCTTGACAAGCTCAGACTAGACAACAAAGTTAAGACCTCGGCTGTGACATTTCTGGGGACTTTCTGAGATCCACAGGAGTTTTACCTAACAGAAAACAAAATAGGTGTATGTGTGTGGGTATGTGTGTGTGCGCGCGTGCATGTGTATGTGTGTGCATGTGTTTTGGGGTTGTTAATCCATAATCTGTGGCCAATGGCATCTGTCTTACAAAAGCAACACAAGAATTTGCAACCAAGTTTATAAAGAACCAAGGCTGGGGATGGTCTCTCTTCTCTGCAAGTAGTAGCTATGTGAGGTTGATAAACTTGCTTTTGGTCTGAATTTGACCTGTGATTCTAAATTCTGTCAATAGTTTAGAATTTCTATGGATAGTTCTTAAACACACACCATTTGTCAGGCACTGCCTAGTTTCTGGACAAATGAAAGTCAACAAGGTCGCCACACTTACTGCTTTGTTATGACTGATATTCCATTGAGGGAAACAGACAGTAAATATCAAGCACACACCACTTAAGTGAGCCAAGGTGTGATGATAGTGAGCAACAAGTGATGGGGTCACATGTGGAGAAGGAAGCTTCCTGAGGGCAACGAGACATCTGAGCTGAAGCCAAATGATGAGAGAGGCCATCCAATAGTGAACATCACAGAGATGCACCTCAGGAAGAGGGAAGAGCTGGTGGGACTGTGATGATGGTGGCAGTGAGAGGGAGGAAGCATGCTTATGAGCACATACATAAATTCATCCATTCGTCTATATGTCAATCCAATCATGCCTTGAGTGAGCTCATAGGAAGCCTGTAACTCCAGTCTTCTGTTCCAGGCTTTCTGAATCAGACTCATTTCTCTTAAAAACTTTGTAACCTCATGAAGAAACCCCATCCAGGTAAATATTCTTCTGTTTTTCTCCGTTTTGCTTTTCTGTGATTATGGGTATTTTTTTTTTTTTTTGGTCTTCAGTGACAGTCTTTTTCCTCCCATTACTACTGTCTTTTACATGTATGTTCCTCCCACTTCGATAGCATGCTAAGTAGCAAAACCCAAAACCCTCCTCAATCAAACTTCAAGCTCTATGTAGGAACTGCTGACAAAGACACTTATACACAACGGCCTCTAAGTAGAACCTTTCCCTCCACTTGTATTCCAGGTCATAATTATGTGGTTCCAAGTACCTGATTCAGCTCTACCTTTCATCTGGTCTCAGGTTCCTTCTTTATTCACCCCATTCATAGGCACTGGGTTTGAAGAGCGCTGAGGTTTAGACAGTGGGCTTTGTCCTTAGAAGAATTTAGGCAGTGATCTTGTTATATCTCAAAGTGCTGGGATTACAGATGTGAACCACTGCACCTGGCCACGAATCCACTCTTTGGAAAGCTCCCACAGTGCCTTGCCTTGATAAAAAACAAACTGGCTATGAGAGTGACAGATCACAGGTTTCACGTTCTCTTCCTCACACAGCCTCAGTCCAGTTCCAGTAAAGGCTGTAGAAGTCATTTCTCCCCCTCCAGAGAAGTCCCGGATACATGACAAGTATTGCTGAACCAGCTGGTCCCAGGGTAACAAGCCCCTCTTTCTTTTGCCACCATCTCCCTGCATTTCTGACTCCCATATTCCAGTGTTTTTTTCGAAGGAAAGAACTCATCTGTCTGCCTTTAGAATAAGAAGCTCCCTTTGCTGGCTCTTAAGGGAATCACATCTTCATGGCAACTCCTTAGCCCCTGAGATATACAGAAGCAGGAAACTTCCCTCAGGGAGGCAATCTGAGAATCCTGATCCCATTAGCAACCCTATGTCCACTTCAGTCATCTCCCATGTAAAGCAGGAAGTACCTTGCATCTCTCTGTTGAAAGGGTGCTCATCATCTGGTAGACAGCTTCTTTGATCTTGATACAAAATCCAAATGATTAGAAAATCTTGCCTTCTTTGCCCTTTATCCTCCCAGTGTGCTCAGTTCTGCCACTCTTGGCTGCATCCCATAAAGCGAATCTTCCAGAAAGAGGCTGTTTAGGAGACTCTACCCTCCATGCTAAGGCATCCTCCCTTCCCTTCCATCTCACAGGACATGGCCTGGTGCATCCTCTCTGATTGTAGACAGGTCTTCTGAGGTCTTCCCATATTTTGCTTCTACTCCTATTCAAGGGTATAGCCCTGAAGCAAAGATAAACCTCAGAGCTGTTCAACCAGCCCTGCTCAGGGATTCACCTGTCTTGGCCTTGACCTCATTTTTTTTCATTAATGCAACCTACAGCCACTCTGGAGGTTTTAGTGAGACACATCTCACCTTCCCAATAGGGAAGAGAATGTTAAATAAAATTCTACCAATTCATGATGACAATGTCATGCAGTTTCTGAATAGCAACTGTCAAGACCAAGAAGCCTCAATCTAGGGCTTGCTTGTTCCACAAACTCACTTTTCTTCTTTGCTTCCAACAGTAATTCTGGGCCTGTCTCCTATTAAGTATGCTTCCTCCAGGGCCTTCCTCTGATCTCAGGACAACCCGGGTCTTTGTTAACAACACCTTCTCTTTAGGGAAGGTCTTTCAGCTTGAAGGATTTCACTGCTGAACACGAGGAAGTCTTTCAGGTCACCATGTGATAAAGGAGAAGGGCAAATATCATGACCCCTTGCCCTCTCATCCTCTGCACTAGATCCTACCCAGCTCTCCCTGCACACTTGCAGGGGAGCAAGCATTGCCCTGAGCCGTGTGCCTGAGTCATCAGCACATTCGTCCTTGTTATGGCTCCCTGAGTGTAACTACTGTTTTTAGCTCTGTGTTTGCAAAATTTCAGAACCAAGTAAACAGGCTTGTTCATGGTCTCACATCTGGAAAATGAAATTTCCTGATTGGAACTCAGGCAGTCTAGATCCTGAATCCATATCCTTTCCTGGAAAAGCCAAACTTCCAGATGCTTCTGAAGTCAAGCAGCTCCCATCACTGGGGGTCTGGCACTCTCACTGGGTGGTACACTGAAGGCCTGTCACTCCCCATCATTGCCCTCCTAAGGACTTAGCCCAATAAACCCCTTCCCATCCAGTGTCTTCCAAGGTCATGCAGACCCCTCCTCCCCCTACTATTAGTGAGGCTGTTCTCCTGATCTAGCCTGGCCTGGACTCCAGAATCTTGTCTATAGATGAAGTAGGATCCATCAGGCTAGGAAACATGGACTCATTAACTCAGGACTTGGTGACGATGACACAGGTTATGTGCCGAGAAACTAAGACTGCCCCAGGGAAGAAAATTCAATGCAATCATTGTACATCAAAGCCCTTTAGGAGGCCCTGGGCCCTGAATTCTGTCTTTGGGGGTCCATGTCTAAGAATATAAGCCAGGGTCCATTAAGGTGTTACTCCCTTCTGGGATATCCATCCCTGTGTCCCCGTTCTGGAAGCCATTCTTCCTTCTTCTGACTTAGCCACTCCTCCCAATAAATGCAAAATATTCCTTTAGAGACTAATCTCAGCAACATGAAGCCATACAAAAAACAGCCATTTAAACTTGTCTAGGACCCCTGTAGGAAGCAGTTCCCAGCCTCTTGAAATTTGGATTCAAGCTGCTATCATTTCTGTACACATGTTGGAGCACAGAAAGGTGGACATGATTGAAATTTGCATTTAAATGGAAATGGTTAAAGGTAAAGGTCCAATGTTTAGAGAAATGAGAGTATCCATTTTTCTAAGAGGGAGGCCGAGTGTTATTGTATACCATTAAGGTGTCACTGAGCCAAAATATGTTTAGAAATATTAGATGCTGGCACTGCACACAGAGTGGAGCCTGGCATTTGGAAATGACTCCACACCATGAATGAATCTAAGTGAACCTTGCATCAAGCACAATTGCTTATAATGTTGCCTGCCACCATTACCTAATTCCAGCCCTGTTCACTAAACAGTAGAAGTTCTATTAGACAGCTTTCTGCTACTTTTCAGTTGATTGTAATAAATGCCAAAACTGGTTCATCAGCATACAACTTGGCAACACAGGCCACATAGACCTGAAAATGTTTGGCTGACGTTTTACTGAAAATGTCACATGGATTTCATCCATGTTATATGGACAGTTAATGTGTCATTATAATAAGCCAAAGGGAAATAGAGCTTAAGGATATAGAAAATGTCTACCCTCAGCAGTCTGGACAATTGTATCCACTCTGCACGGTATTAGGAAACTCCCAGATACGCATCACTAATAGCATCTGATCATTATCCCTTTCTCATGCCCCAAGTCCATCATGAGTCCAATGGGGTTCTATTCCTTGACTCCTCACTCCAAAACTCAGCCCAATGACTATTCTCATCACAAGGCCGGAAGATAACAGAGAACTAAAAGGTCCTCACATGCAAACAAATGCTTTACGTGGAAGTGAGCCGTATTTCCTTAGTTCACAACACATTGGTCAAAGCTGTTACAGAGTTCCAGAAGCAGACTTATCCCGTGCCCAGAAGTTGGAGACTAGGAAATACTAGGTGATCAGCACCTGCAGCTACACATCACTTTTCTGTAGCTGCTGTCAGGTAAGGAGAAACTGGAGAGGTTGCCTGTGAGGGAAGGCAGATGTTATCTAGAAAGTTATGCTTGAGACTATCTTAGTCAATTCAAGCTGCTGTAACAGAATACCATAGACTGAGTGGCTTATAATCAACAGCAATTTATTCTTCACAGTCCTACAGGCTGAGAAGTTCAATATCAAAGTACTGGCAGTTTAGGTGTCTGGTGGAGGGGGGCGTCTGTTTCCTGGTTCAAAAATGGCTGTCAGTCTCAGTGTATCCTCACATGGTACAATGGGAAAACACGCTCTCTGGGGTCTCTTGTGATCATCTCATTCTTAAAGGCTCTCCCCTCGTGACTTAATCTCCTCCCGAAACACCCCTGCATCCAAATATTCTCACATTGGGGGTTAGGATTTCAACATATGAATTGGAGGAACACAAACATTTGTTTTATAGCAAGAAAGAAGGGCTGAAATAGAGAAACAAAAACACAACCGAAAAAAGAAATTGAGTCTATGTCAGCTTGGAAGTATCGAGAAAGAGTATAGGCTGCCGACAAGGTTCGTAGCTGCAGACACCTTGGAGATCAGCTGAGACTGAAATATTTGGAATCTTAATCCTCAAAACTGCAAGTGGAGACTTCTAACATTATGAAGAGGCATGAGCCCTGATGAGTCAGAGATAGCCCCTTAGGGGAGTTAAGTTTAACAGACAGCAGTCTAGAAGACCATCCTATCAGGTGGGGTGGTTGTAATTCTAGGTATTTGTTAGTTTAAACAAGCATGACAGCGATCACATGCAGAGTTCATGCATCCCAAGTACTTGGTCTGTTTTCTGGCTATCACACCACTGTTTGTAAAATGAATAATTATTAGCTCATTCATTCCACACATATTTTTAAGAGTTTTATTGTCAGAGCTTAGAACAATGGCTAATGCATACTAGATGTTTAACAAATGTTTGTGGATGGGCTTAATAAGTGACTCTGTCCTCTGAGCCAAATGCTGTACCCTCTGCAGAGAGAGAAATGAAACTGACAGCAGGCATCATTTCAGCCTCCAGGAGCTTACACACAAACCCACATCACAATGAACCAAATTACAGTGGGATCAAGGCTGATACTATGGAAAGATAATGGTCAAATCTGCTTATCATATACTATTTTCTCTTCTAAGTGCCTTACCCATATTAATGTATTTAATCCTTAGAACAGCTATATGAGATGAGAAAGAGATACAGATTCACAATATAGATGAAGATACTGAGGCTCAGTGTACCTAATTACCTTGCCTAATGTCAGAGAACTAGCAAAAGGATATGCTAGGATTTAAACCAAGGTGCCTGGATCCAGTGCCCATGACTATAAGAAAAACATTATAAAGGTGACAAGGAAGAAGTTGTTGTTTCTGCAGAGAATGAGAGATGATGCATTACCTGGGAAAATATCTCTTTGGAGATGTGATTTAACCTGGGCCTTGAAGGATAAGAACGTGCATCAATAAAGAAGGAGTAGTCCAAGAAAATCATACCTAGAGGACCTGGAAACTGGTATTATTTTAGCAGATTCTGAGTCCTTAGGGCAAGGACTGTCTCTGTTCATCAGTGTCTCTGATCCCAGTATAGTCTGTGATTAGCACACAACCATATTTTATTGAATCTAAGATATCATCAATTGTAAGATGAAACAGTATCTTAAGTACCACCAATAAAAAGGTAAGAAAAAAGAACATTAATAATAAAACCACAGCACAATTCTCTCTTATTACTTAGAAATTGTATTTTATACTTACAAAAGAAATCCATTAGATTTAAGTAGACATAGATTTGCATTACACATAATCTTGTGATAAAAAGGAAGATATGGTCTTAATAGTCTTAAAACTTGTTCGCAGGTTGCAACTTTCTTGAGTCACTTTTCCCGTTAGAGTCTGTGTTTGTTTCATGGAGTGTTTTTCTGCCATCAGGAATGATGATTCAGTGTTGCTTAAAAGAAACCACAAAAGAGAGGGGACTCTGCCAAGATGGTTGAATAGGAAGAGCTCTGGAGTGCAGTTCCCAAAGAGAGAGATGTAAAAGGTGAGTGACTGCTGCATTTCC
The DNA here is from genome assembly GCF_048565385.1 of Saimiri boliviensis. Classification (NCBI taxonomy): domain Eukaryota; kingdom Metazoa; phylum Chordata; class Mammalia; order Primates; family Cebidae; genus Saimiri; species Saimiri boliviensis. The sequence goes on along the minus strand of NC_133450.1, from coordinate 72,402,284 downwards.
AACCAAGGTACCAGGTTCATTTCAATGGGACAGGTTGGACAGTGAGTATAGCCCAAGGAGGGCAAACCAAGGCAGGGGAGGGTGCTGCCTCACCTGGGAAGAGCAAGTGACTGGAGGATTGGGGACTTCCCCCACCCCCCACTGATCCAGCACTCTGGTTTAGACACCATGCTTCTCCCATGGTCTCTGCAACCCACAGACCAGGAGATCCCAACCAGGCTGAAAAGTGTCACAAATTAACAGCACAGATCTGACCAGCAGCTCCGGCCAGTGCCACAGGTTGCCAGCATAGATCTAGGTGGACGTTTTGAGGAGCACTGAGAGCACTTGCAGGACAGAGCTACCCACTGCCCAGAAAGAGGGGGAGCTGAAAGCAGGGAGACAGGTGACACGGTTCAGCGGGTTCCAGCCCCACAAAGACCAGAAAATTGAAGCACTCTCACTTGAGAGTTTCACAACCAGCACATCAGTTCAAGATCAACCAGGGTCGATCGAGCCTAGTGGGGGAAAGAGCATCCACCATTGCTGAGGTGGGTCTAAACCTACCTGTGTAAACAAAAGCCAGAGGAAGCTTATACAACAGCTGGACTGAGTCCATGACAGCCCAGCAGTGCCTCTGCAGGCAGACAAGTGACAGGCTGCCTCCTCAAGTGTCTCCCTGACCCCTATATAGCCAAAAAGATGCCTCATACAGGAGAGCTCTGAATGATACCTGTTGGGATCTCTTCTGGGATGAAGATATCAGAGGAAAGATCAGACAGCAATCCTTGCTGTTCTGCAAATCCGATGGGTGATTCCCAGGCAAGGAAAGTCTGGAGTGGACCTCCAGCAGTCCTACAGCAGAGGTACCTGACTGTTAGAAGGAAAACTAAAAAACAAAAAGAAAATGCTTCAACATCAACAGAAAGGACGTCCACTCAGACTCCATCTGAAATCACCAACTTCAAAGATCAAAGGTAGATAAATCCACAAAGATGAGAAGAAACCAGTGCAAAAAGAATGAAACCATCAAAGGCCAGAATGTCTCACCTACCCAAGGGACCACAACTCACCAGCAAGGGAACAAAACAGAATGGAGAATGAGTTTGATGAATTGATAGAAGCAGACTTCAGAAGGTGGGTAATAAGAAATTTCTCTGAGCTAAAGGAACACATTCTAATCCAATACAAAGAAACTAAAAACCTTGAAAATGGTTAGACAAAATGCTAACTAGAATAATCAGCTTAGAGAAGAACATAAATGACTTGATGGAGGTGAAAAACACAGCATGAGAATTTCACAAAGCATACACAAGTTTCAGTAGCCAAATCGACCAAGCAGAAGAAAGGATATCAGAGATTGAAGATCAACTCAATGAAATAAAATGAGAAGGCAGGATTAGAGAAAAAAGAGTGAGAAGAAATCCAAGAAATATGGGATTATGTAAAAAGATCTAATCTACACTTGATCGTCATACCTAAATGTGAAGGGAAGAATGAATCCAAGCTAGAAAACACTCTTCAGGATGTTATTTAGGAGAAATTCCCCAATCTAGCAAGGCATGCCAACATTTAAATCCAGGAAATACAGAGAACACCACAAAGGTAGTCCTCAAAAAGAGCAACCCCAAGGCATATAATTGTCCAATTCACCAGGGTTGAAATGAAGGAAAAAATGCTAAGGGCAGCCAAAGAGAAGGTCGGGTTTCCCACAAAGGGAAGCCCATCAGACTCACAGGAAATCTCTTAGCAGAAACCCTACAAGCCAGAAGAGAGTGGGGGCCAATATTCAGCATCCTTAAAGAAAAGAACTTTCAACCCAGAATGTCATATCCAGTCAAACTAAGCTTCATAAATGAAGGAGAAATAAAATCCTTTACAGACAAGAAATTGCTGAGAGATTTTGTCACCACCAGACCTGCCTTACAAGAGCTTCTGAAGGAAACACTAAATTTGGAAAGGAACAACAGTACCAGCCACTGCAAAAACATACCAAATGGTAAAGACCAACAACACAATGAAGAAACTGCGTCAACTAACAGGCAAAACAACCAGCCAGTATCAAATAGCCAGGATCAAATTCACACATAATAATATTAACCTTAAATTTAAATTTCCTCAATTTCCCCATCAAAAGATACAGACTGGCAAACTGGATAAAAGGTCAAGATTTATCGCTATACTGTATTTAGGAGACCCATCTTATGTGCAAAGGCATACATAGACTCAAAACAAAGGGATGGAAAAAGATTTACCAAGCATATATAGAGAAAAGAAAAAGCAGGAGTTACAATTGTAGTCTCTGATAAAACAGACTTTAAACCAACAAAGATCAAAAGAGACAAAGAAGGGCATTACATAATGGTAAAAGGATCAATGAAACAAGAAGAGCTAACTATCCTAAGTATATATGGACCCAAATACAGGAGCACCCAGATACATAAAGAAAGTTCTTAATGACCTACAAAGAGACTTAGACTCCCACGCAATAATAGTGGGAGACTTTAACACTCCACTGCCAATATTAGACAGATCAACAAGACAGAAAATCAACAAGGACATCTAGGATTTGAACACAGATCTGGACCAAGTGGACCTAATAGACACCTACAGAACTCTCCACCCAAATCCACAGAATATACATTCTTCTCAGCACCACATCACACTTACTCTAAAATTGACCACATAATTGGAAGTAAATCCCTCCTCAGGAAATGCAAAAGAATAGAAATCATAACAAGCAGTCTTTCAGACCACAGTGCAATCAAATTAGAACTCAAGATTAAGAAACTCACCCAAAACCACACAACTACATGGAAACTGAACAACTTGTTCCTGAATGAGGACTAGATAAACAATGAAATGAAAGGAGAGATAAAAATGTTCTTTGTAACCAATGAGAACAAAGACACAACATACCAGAATCTCTGGGACACATTTTAAGCAGTGTCTAGAGAGAAATTTATAGTAATAAATGCCCACATGAGAAGTGAGGAAAGATCTAAAATCAACACCCTATCATCAAAATTGAAAGAGCTAGAGAAGCAAGATCAAAAAAATTCAAAAGCTACCAGAAGACAAGACATAACTAACATCAGAACAGAACTGAAGGAGATAGAGACACATAAAATCCTTTTAAAAAATTAATAAATCTAGGAGCTGATTTTTTGAAAAGATCAACAAAATAGACAGACCACTAGCCAGACTAATAAAAAAAGAAAAGACAGAATTGAATAGATGCAATAAAAAATGATAAAGAGGATGTCACCACCAATTCCACAGAAATACAAACTACCATCAGAGATTACTGCAAACAACTCCATGCACATAAAACAGTAAACCTGGAAGAAATGGATAAATTCCTGGACACTTACACCTTCCCAAGACTAAACCAGGAAGCAGTTGAATCCCTGAATAGACCAATAACAAGATCTGAAGTTGAGGCAGCAATGAATTCCCTACCAACCAAAAAAAGTCCAGGCCCAGACAGGTTCACAGCCAATGGATACCATTCCTTCTGAAACTACTCCAAACAATACAAAAAGAGGGAATCCTCCCTAACTCATTTTACGAGAACAACATCATCCTGATACCAAAACCTGGCAGAGAAACAACTAAAAAATAAAACTTCAGGCCAATATCGATGCAAAAATCTTCAATAAAAATACTGGCAAATGGAATGAAAAAGTACATCAAAAAGCTTATCCATCATGATCAAGTAGGCTCCATCCCAGGGTGGCAAAGCTGGTTCAACATATGCAAATCTATAAATGTAATCCATCACATAAACAGAACCAAGACAAAAACCACATGATTATCTCAAAAGATGCAGAAAAGGCCTTCAACAAAATTTGAAAGCCCTTTATGCCAAAAACTCTCAACAAGCTAGGTATTGATGGAACATATCTCCAAATAATAAAAGCTATTTATGACAAACACATAGCCAATATAACACTGAATGGGTAAAAATGGAAGCATTCCCTTTGTAAACTGGCACTAGCCAAGGATGCCCTCTCTCACCATTCCTATTCGACATAGTACAGTATTGGAAGTCCTAGCCAGAGAACTCAGGCAAGAAAAAGAAATAAAGCATATTCAATTAGGAACAGAGGAAGTCAAATTGTCTCTATTTGCAGACAACATGATTATATGTTTAGAAGACCCCACTGTCTCAGCCCAAAATCTCCTTAAGCTGATAAACAACTTCAGCAAAGTCTCAGGATACAAAATCAATGTGCAGAAATCACTAGAATTTTAGTAACAGACAGAGAGCCAAATCATGAGCAAACTCCCATTCACAATAAGAGAAAAAAATACCTAGGAATAAAACTAACAAAGGATGTGAAGGACCTCTTCAAGGAGAGCTACAAACCACTGCTCAAGGAAATAAGAGAGGACACAAACTGATGGAAAAACATACCATGCTTCTGGTTAGTAAGAATCAATATAATGAAAATGACCATACTGTCCAAAGTAATTTATAGATTCGACGCTATCCCCATTAAGCTACCAATGACCTTTTTCAAAGAACTGGAAAAAAACACTTTAAACTTCATATGGAACCAAAAGAGAGTCCACATAGCCAAAACAATCCTAAGCGAAAGAAACAAAGCTGGAAGCACCATGCTACCTGACTTCAAACTATGCTACAAGTCTACAGTAATCAAAACAGCATGGTACTGGTACCAAAACAGAGATATAGACCAATGGAACAGAACAGACTCCTCTGAGGCAACACCACACATCTACAATCATCTGATCTTTGACAAACCTGACAAAAACAAGCAATGGGTAAAGAATTCCCTGTTTAATAAATGGTGTTGGGAAAACTGGCTAGCCATGTGCAGAAAGCTAAAGCTGGACCCCTTCCTTACACCTTACACTAAAGTTAATTCCAGATGGATTAAGGATTTAAACATAAGACCTAACACCATAAAACCCTAGAAGAAAACCTAAGCAAAACCATTCAGGACATAGGCATAGGCAAGGACTTCATGACTAAAACACCAAAAGCAATGGCGACAAAAGCCAAAAAAGACAAATGGTATCTAATTAAACTTAAGAGTTTCTACACAACAAAATAAACTATCATCAGAGTGAACAAGCAACCAACAGAATGGGAAAAAACTTTTGCAATCTACCCATCTGACAAAGGGTTAATATCCAGAATCTACAAAGAATTAAAACAAATTTTTAAGGAACAAACAAACAAACCCATTAAAAAGTGGGCAAAAGATATAAACAGACACTTTTTAAAAGAAGACATTTATGAAGCCAACAAACATATGAAAAAATGCTCATCAACACTGGTCATTAGAGAAATGCAAATCAAAACCACATTGAGATACCATCTCTCATCAGTTAGAGTGTCAATCATTAAAAAATCTGGAGACAACAGATGCTGGAGAGGATGTGGAGAAATAGGAACACTTTTACACTGTTGGTGGGAGTGTAAATTAGTTCAACCACTGTGGAAGACAGTGTGGTAATTCCTCAAGGATCTAGAAAGAGAAATCCCATTTGACCCAGCAATCCCATTACTGGGTATATACCCAAAGGATTATCAATCATTTTATTGTAAAGACACATGCACAGGTATGTTCATTGTAGCACCGTTTACAATAGCAAACATCTGGAACCAACCCAAATGCCCATCAATTATAGACCGGACAAAGAAAATGTAGCACATATATACCATGGAATACTATGCAGCCATGAAAGATGATAAGTTCATGTCCTTTGTAGGGACATGGATGAATCTGGAAAACATCATTCTCAGCAAACTGACACAAGATCAGAAAACCAAACATCGCATGGTCTCACTCATAGGAGGTTGTTGAACAATGAGAACACATGGGCACAGGGAGGGGAACATCACACACTGCGATCTGTTATGGGTTTGGGAGCTAGGGGAGGGACAGTGATGGGTGGGGAGGTTAGGGAGGGATAACATTGGGAGAAATGCCTGATGTCAGTGACAGGGGGATGGACACAGCAAACCACCATGGTTTGTGTGTACTTATGCAACAATTCTGCAAGCTCCACAGATGTACCCCAGAACTTAAAGTACATTTTTAAAAAAGAAAGAAAATGGGGGAAATAAGTTGAGACACATAAAAAATAGCATTAAAATATAAAGATCTAGCCATCAAAAAAAAAATCCACAACAGAACAAAAATTATCAATGCTGGACAGTTAAGTTGGCTTTGCAATTATGGACAGCTGGCCAACCTATTGTTGACTCCTATTTGGAAATGTTGATAAACCCAACCGGTTCACCATTTTCCACAACAATTTGAGTCCTGAGGGTTAAAATCATGCTGTGCCATTATCTCGTAGTTACCATTTTGTCCAGGTTACCATTATCTCCGAGACCCTACCATTTGTAATGCAGGTCCTCTGATGTACATATGCATGAAGGCCATGGCCCCTGTGTCATCACCGCCCCTTGGCATACAGTTTTGAGAATGTGTCCTGGAAATATGCCATTGATTTTTAAGGTACATCCCAATTTCAGGGATGCTAAATTCGGTGCTTTGTAAAATTCCTGAAAGGTAGAAATAAAAACTGATGAAGTTCTATTGTAGAAATAGAAGAATGAGTTTGAAAGATCCTGAATGTCATGGGGGAAAAACAATTTGAGATTTGAACTTGTTTTAAAGATCACAAAGTCTTCAGAAATTATTAAAATGGGAGCCCTTGGAGTATGCAATGGTAGGATCTGATCTTGATTTTAAAATAAAGAACTACTGGAAAGTAAAGAAAATCCTCAAAACTTGAGAATGCCATTGTCTGAAATAATTAGGGATGTTCACAGAACAAGATGGAGTCTGCTGAGCTAATCCTATGGGTCTTTTTCAAGATGAGACACCTGAGGGACTGGCTGCACTCCCAGAGTGCTGGTGGGGGTAATTTACATGTCACCCTCCTTGAAGGCAGGGATCAGGTGAGAGTCGCCTCCAGGTCCCTTGGAGCCCATCGAGTCTGCATTCTACAGGCAGTGCTGTTGTTGCTTATGTTTCCACACCCAACAGAGTCTGGGATGACCTGTGCACTCTGGGGACATTTTCAGGGGCTGTCTAAAAACATCCTCAGGACTTTTCTCTGCTGTCCCCAATATTATCATATTTATGAATTTATAAATGGAGTGACCATGACCTCATTTGCCAAATCCTGATACAAATAATAGATCCAGAGGAGTCAAAGTCAGACTGAGGGAATTTTGAGGCAAAGAATATACTGTATTAATAGCTCCACATTCAAATGGGTTTGAGAAGACTTAGGAAAATTTAGAGTTAATGGTAATATTAGCCAATATTTATTGGGCACTGGTTATGAGCCATAAGTTTATTTGTCAATGTCGCATTAGAAAGTAGATCCAGTGATTGTTCTGTCACATGGAGGAGGTACGTGAGGCTCTCAGAGTTTAGGAAGCTGGTTTCTGCTGCTGGCAAGGGGTGAAGGCCTGAGAGGAGCTCAGACTATTTAACCCCTGAATTCCAGATCTGTACTTCGACATGGCGCTTTCCAAATTCCCAGCTCTGGGTAGCATGACTTAGTGTTTTCTGGATCTACCACTTGTCAGCTCTGTGTCTTCTGGCAAGTTCGTTTATTCCTCTTGCCTCAGTTCTCCCATTTGCAGGATGGTGGTAGGAAAAATACCATCTCTTTCCATTGACGTAAAGCTTAAAGAATTGAAAGAGTGTGTAGAACAATGCCTGGCTTGGGGTAAGTGCTCAGTTAACGTTGGCTCAGTAAGATAACTTACTACTCTATTATTGTTTGCCCATCACTCCCTCTGATAACGTTTCTAGCTAACAAATGAGCCACAGCCTCTCTCTTCGCCCATGCAGCCTAATTGTTTCAACAGTAGTCTTGTTTTCTCTTGGAACTCCAGTATTTAAGGTACTCTCATAGTTCACACCATGTACTAGCCAAATCACTTCTTTAGTAGTGAACCTGACCACCTTATGGTGGTATTGAGGCATCATTTTGATCAGTGCTTGGCTGATCTATCACCAAGAGGTCAAATCTGGCCACTGTGTCTCTTTGTATCATCTGTGAGTTAAGAGTGGTTTTTGTATGTTTTAATGATTGGTGAAAAAAGAATAATATTTTCTGACGTGAAAAATTCAGATCTCAATGTCCACAAAGAAAGTTTTATCGGAATGCAGTCATGCCCATTCATTTGCATATTGTCCACCATGGCTTTCGCACTGCAGCAGCAGACTTGAGTAGTTGCAACAGGCACCATGAAATATTTACTATCTAGTCCTTCACAGAGAAAGTTCATTGACCTTTGTCTTGGCCATTTGTAGCAAAGCTAGCAATAAAACCTACACCTCCTCCCTTCACTCTGGAATGTGCTGCTTATATTAGATTGTTTCATACTGCTATAAAGAAATACCTGAGACTGGGTAATTTATAAAGAAAAGAGGTTTAATTGACTCACAGGACCTCATGGCTGGGGAGGCGTCAGGAAACTTACAATCATGGCAGAATCGGAAGGGGAAGCAAGGCACGGCTTGCATGGCAGCAGGGTAGAGAATGAGGACAGGGGATTCACAAGATACTTATCAAACAACCAGGTCTCATGAGAACTCACTATTACAAGAACAGCAAGGGAGAAATCCACCCCCATGATCTAATCACCTCCTACCAAGCCCCTCCCTAGACATGTGGGAATTACAATTCAAGATGTGATTTGGGTGGGGACACAGAGTTAAATCATATTACTCCTTTATCCTGTCTCCATCCTTGCCCCCCATCAAGGATTAAACAGCAGAATGCTGTGGACATAGAAATTCCTCATTAGTGTTATTCACTGAACCCCATTTGAGTATCTGGGTGACATAAAACTGACATTTTGCAATTGCCTTATTTTTACTTTAGAACATAGTTCTTTTTTTGCATTTAATTGTATTGATTGATTGGTTGATTGGTCTATTAATAAATAGATGTCTGATTTAGTCTATGATTTGGCATGAAGCACTAGGTCTTATTCATCGGGTTCTACTAAGCTGCTTCAATAAGAGTTACTCACATGGGTAGCAGTCTCTACATCTAAACACTGGCTTCTTTCTTTTTGCCTGCTTTGTTGATATAAACCCAGTCCTGAACTCAGTGCCTCAGAAGTATTTTGATAACCAGATATTCAGACAATTCTTAACTCCCTATCCTGGATCTCCTTCCCCCACCCCCTTAGCTATAATTTCTTAAGTATTATGCACTGGTTAGCAGATATTCAAATGGAGTTCAGTGAGTAAAAAGCCCCTGTGAAAAAGAATTTACCAGGGTAATACATCCATTGCCCTTCTGACTTTTGTAAATTCATATCTCTTTCAAAATATTGTACATGTCATTTCTCCCTCACATGAAAAGTAGCTCATATCACATGTAGAACGTACCCATTAAAGATTTCTTTAACGTCCACCTACTGAAATGGCATTTTTTTTTTACTTGGAAAGACTTCAACGGGTTGCACTGCTGGGGACCAAAAATAAGATTTTAATTGAAATACAGATAAGATAGGAGCCTTTAATTTACCTTCTCCCTAAGCAACAGGACTTTTCTGGCTGCATCTGATAGATGGCTTTCCCTCCTTCTTTCTTTTTCAGCCTAAGCTAGAGCAAAATTATCTTATCTTCAGATGAAATATTTTAGGGATTTGGGGATTTTGTGTGCCTCAGGACAAAGGACAGTGTTTGTGAAAAGATCACTGCCCTCTTTTGGAGACAAATTTTATTCTTATTGAAATTCTGATGTTAGAAAAATCTGCCATCTCATTACCATCCTGCATGCCACACATTTTATGTGCTCTTACAGAGAGGCGCAAGAATATTAGGGAAGAGGAAGAGAAAGAACACAAGATTTCCCCTGCAATCATGTCAGATGAGACATTTTTCTTCACCAACAAAAGAGTTTGTATAAAATGTGATGCTATAAAAGTGAATTATGTTATTCTTACTGGGGGTTCCAAGGGACAATGCATTCTGGACCACGAGATCATTGTCATCACTTTCAGAGTAAATAACACAGATTCTTCTTCTTAGCCTCCTATCCACATGCACACCAGGGCTCTCCCTCCTCCAGCCAGCCCATGGCCACCACCCTCAGCTCTCACAGAACAGCAGAGACTGACAGAGAAAGGCACATAAACCACACGACACAGACCTCCAAGGCCAAAGATAATTGAATTACCTGGTTGTCTGCGGTGATGAATATAAGTCGTAGAAACAGGATGCACAGTCTCTTTTTACTGCACTTCTGGCTGCAGTTCCAGCTTTTAGTTTCCATGCTGGCACCAAAAGGCCACAACTCCAATGTATTGGCCATTGGTGGCCCCAAATGATCTCTCCAACACCCCTTGAAATGCAACTTTGAAATCACCCTTGCATTTCGTAGATACTAGTTGGCAGGTCATCACTTCCATATGTGGTGCAATTTTACAAAATATTTTATTTTACGATTGTGTGAATTATGCAGACTTTATTAGTTCTGAATTGGGTTTGAAGTCAGATAATATTGGCCAATAATCTATGTACTTGTTTTTCTCTTTGTTCTTACCTGGTCAGGTGAATCCTGCCTACTTTTATTTTGTAGATCCAACTTCCACTTTCCTGGCTAACATGTGGACACCATGCAAAGAATCATCAGCATCAAAAGCATATTTGACCCTTCATTCAAGAGAGTGGACACTGGATAAAGCAGAAAGCACACTGGGGGAATCAAAGCATGCTGGAAAATACACAAGAATTGCTATTAGAGCTCAATGAGATTTGAGCCCTAGGTCTTGAGAAGATGCTAAAAGCCCCCAGTCCCTCACTTCCAAAATGAAAGATATAAAGATCACCCCAGGGCTTGTAACTGGGCTGAATTGACTTAATGCTTGTATAAATACCTGGCATAGGCACTGGTCCAAGTGACCCATCAACGTGAATTCATACCTTTTTCTCTGTTTTCAGTGGCTGGATTAGGCGAGCCAGAAATTATATCATTTCATTGTCATTCCCTGCTGTTTATTCATTTGTTTGTCTTCCCAGGAGAATTGAGAGTTTGGGAGGACTATAATCTGTAAGCTTTGGAAACACAAGAACTACTTGTGTTTACTCATCGTTGAATTTCCAACACCAGGCTGAACCTGGCACAAGGTTCTCTTTTTATTGAGAGAATGTGAAGATGTACCTTAATGAAAAATACTCCCCTATCTCATCAACAGGACAAAGGAAGGGGCAAGTTCTACAGTGAGTTCTGCCATATTGTGACATCTGGGTTCCTAAAAATCACTCACTATCCCAGTGATTAGGGAGGAAATAAGGCTGAGGAACAACATTCAAAAACTTCACCAGGGACACATTTTTAAAAAGATATGACCTAATAGAAGAAGTACTGCTGTTTTGCACCTGTTACGTAGTTAATAAATATATGCGTGCTACAATAAATACAACACTTACTTTAAGAAAGGCCTGAAGCTTGCTTGTGGAAGTGGGTCTGAGAAGTGGGGAGACTTGTGAGTTCTTATGAAGTGATGAAGGAAGGGCGACATGAATTGGGAGGATAAGTTGTCACATTTTTATGTGGCTCCATCTAGCTAGGTGCTGTTTTTTTGTTTTCACCTACTATTTCTTGTGGAGGAAAACACACATCAGCCATGCAACATTGTGTAATGTCACATTGTTCCTTATGACATTAATCATGTTAAACGTGCACTTTCAAAACAAAGATTATGGAGGAACTGGCGTATTTTCAATTATTTGAGGGGTTTTTCAATAGGAAAACAAGCAGGCTTTTGGTTTCTCAGATGGTGCAGCCCTGGTGAATGGCTAGACATTAGAGAAGGCAGCTCTGATCTTGACATGAAGCCCACATTGTAACACTTAGAGCTCTCTTGGCCAGGAATTTTCATGTGAGACAGTGGGCACCATATCAGAGGAGAGGTTCAAGCAGAGGGTGGTCACCTGGAAGACAGCTATAGAAGAGAAATTCTCAATTGGCCTCTGAAAGTCTCTCCAAATATAGATTTTTAAATTCTTGATAGTATCAAGAATTAAACATTCACTATGTCCACAAAATTTTAAATTTCTGATGTGTGTGTGTGTGTGTGTGTGTGTGTGTGTGTGTGTTTGTGTTTGTGTGTATATGCAGATGTTGCTATGCATATAGGTGTGTGAGCTATTTTTTCTTTTTGAGACAGACTCACACTCTGTTGCCCAGGCTGGAGTGCACTGGTGCATTCTTGGCTCATTGCAACCTCCACCTCCTGGATTCAAAAGATTCTCCTGCCTCAGCCTCCTGAGTAGCTGGGATTACAGACACATGCAACCGAGCCCAGCTAATTTTTGTGTTTTTAGTAGAGATGGGGTTTTACCATGTTGGTCAGGCTGGTCTTGAAGTCCTGACTTCATGATCTGCTCACCTCAGCCTCCCAAGGTTCTGGGAGAACAGGGGTGAGCCACCATGCCCGGCCAGTGTGTGAGCTATTTCTAAGTGAATTGGCCATGCTGCATGGGTAAGTACTGGGTAAGGTAACACTAGCCACTATAACAGATAAACCCCCAACTATCAATGATAAGCCAGATCTGAAGTTTATTGCTTGCTTAAATTCCTTTTAAATGTGTGTTCCTGAAGGAAAATAACCATCCATTTAAACTCATTTTCTTCATTATGTTCAGAGACACACAGGAATGCTTAACTCCAAAGGAGGCCAGTTAATGTGGTCTGCTGTGTTCTCAGGAAGGAGAGTCAGGTTTGGTGACCTCCTGTAATCTCTGCCTCATTAGATCTCACATTTTCCGTATATGCCTATCAATGTCAATGTGTTCAAGCAAAGTTAACTCAATCAAGAGAGGGGAGAAATTGGGATAGCACTTATTAAACATCTATTATATGCTTGACTCTGATCCTCATACATTTGCACACATTATTTTATTTAATATGTATAATCATGCTGTTAGATGGATATTGTTCTTCCTGTCTACAGATGGGAAAATTAGGATCAAAGAGAAGTAGCAGTTTGGACAAGATCACATGGTTAAGTGCATATCAGGGGAAGGAGCTGAATTTCAAACAGGAGATGCCCATTCTGCTTTGTTGCACCATGGCTCTTTGGAAGCACTCAACTGGTCACTTTGGGCTAAGGCTTGGAACGAGCTAGTCACATCTCAAAATCTGGGGATACGTGCATGGGGCTGTGAAGATGGGGAGGACTGCAAAGAGAGGAGATCTAGGTATTGGGACAGGGGTAGTCTTCAATTTGGTTGTTCAGTATGTATAATTTAGACACCATTTTTTTTTTCACAGAAAAGTACACAGGCCTGGTCCCTTCCTCAGTTTGCAGACACGCCTCAACCTCTTGTAGCCACCCGAGCTTAATTAAGCCAGTCCACCTCCCTGAGCTTCAATTCCTCCAACTGAAAAAGAGTTAATCAATAAAACTCCTTTCTTTCCGAGAGTGAGCTAAGAGTATGTTCATAGAGAGCCTGAGAGTGAATGTGTTTTTAATTCCTTGGGTGCTATATAATTATCATCATCATGGAAAATAGCCATTTGTTTTGCAGGAAAAAAAGAACAGGAAAATCAGATTCTGGTTGTTTATGGGGAAAATACAAAAATTTGGTTCTGAATGCAGAGGAAGAGAATAGACAGTCTATTTTTCCTCCTGCTGTTTCAATGATAGCTATTAATGTTTTTAAGTCTTACAGATCGGTCTTAAAAACTCACTTTTTTGAGGTCTCGTTGCAGTTGAAAAGCCCATGGGAACGATTTCTAGTAATCTAAGTTAATAAACTGTAAATTAACTTTATTTTCAAAGATTAAGAAAAAACCTACAAAATACTCCCCATGACCTTTGACAAAATAATTGTACCAGTTGCAAAACAGCTAAATGCTGATTAGCAGTCATATCCAGAAATTAGTGTACAAAATAAAAAGATACCAGATAACTTATTTTGTAACGACTTCTTTCCTTTTATGTAATTTTCTTTCCTCAAATTATAATTTCTTTCTAAACCATAAAATGTTTGACCAATGTCTGATGATGCTTATCCATAGAGATAAAACTTGAATTAAAAGAAAAGGCAAGAATTGGCACTTCATCCTGATTTGTCAGAGAGAATGTTCTGGAGTGTGCAAAGGAGAAATAAAAACCACAGAGCTTTTCTCTCAATGGTCTGCCTTCAGAATGAAGAAGAAGTCAACATTTGGGAAGTGTTTACCATGAACCAGGAGGTAATATAACACATCATTTACCTCTCCCAAGCAGCCTGGAGCATAGATTTCATTACCTCACTATAACAAAGGCTCAGGGAGGATAGACACTCATGCTGCCTATATTAGTCAATTTTCACACTGCTACAAAGAAATACTCAATATTGGTTATTTTATAAAGAAAGGAAGTTTAATTGACTCACAGTTCCACATGGCCAGGGAGGCCTCAGAAAACTTACAATCGTGACTGAAGATAAGGAGGAGAAATTACCTTCTTCATAAGGCAGTAGGGAAAACAGAGTGAAGAAGAAACTGTCAACACTTATAAAACCATCAGATCTCATGAGAGCTCACTCACTATCATGAGAACAGCATGGGGAAAACTGCCCCCATGATCCAATCACCCCCCACCCTCCCTTGACATGTGGGGATTATAATTTAAGATGAGATTTGGGTGGGGACATAGAGCCAAGCCATAGCACGCCACAGCATTGGGAAGTGCACATGCCAGAATTCCAATTCGGGCTTCCAGGACTTTGAAAAAAAGAGATTGCTGAGTACCTGGCATCATGAACCTCACTGAAATTGGACTCTCTTTCTTCCTATGGGGCGTATGGGTCAGAATTCTCCAGAGAAACTGAACAACAATTTAGAGAGATTTGTTTGAAGGAATTGACTGGTGTGATTGTGAGGGCTTGATACGTTCAAAGTTTGCAAGGTGGGCTGTTAGGCTGGGGACCCAGAGATGAGCAGATGTGTAGTTGAAGACTAAAGGCTGATTTCTGGTATTAAATGGAATTCCCTCTTACTTAGAACAGGTCATTGTTTGTTCTATTCAGGCCTTCAAGTGATTGGATGAGGTCAATCTACACTAGAGAAGGCAATCAGCTTAATCAGAGTCCACCAATTTAAATGTTAATCTCCTCCAAAAACACCCTCACAGAAACATCAGAATAATGTCTGACCAAATATCTGGGTACCTTGACCCAGACAAGTTGACACATAAGATTAACCATCACATGGGGATTATTCATTATGGGATCAAAGTGACAAAGAGAAAATCCCCAGAGTCCAGAAACACTTACCCTTGAATGAAAACTAATTGAAATCTCATGCTCTCTTGTCAAACCATTGAGATCGAGGTCCATTGTTCCCAGGAAATAACAAAGACCCAGGTGACAAGGAACACTGAGAAAATTGTGGAACAAAAAAAAAATGTAAAGACAGATGAACCCCAGATTTCTTAGTCTCAATGTAATCACTTTTTTTATTTGGACAACAGTTACCCTGAACTCTACAATGAATGACCACTCATCAATAACATGTTCTTCTTCCCTTATGAATTGCATTTCCTTTGAACAAGTAAATCCACAACTTAGAGGCTATACAAAATGTTGACTTATAAATAAACAAAGAAAAATAAAATTATAGAGACCAAAGGAAAAATGCATTCTAAAAAAATTATGCATATTCTACAAAACTTGCATATTCTAAAAATATATGCAAAGTGGACTCTTTACATTGTTGCTGTCTTCTCATCACCGGACTAGCAAATGTTTCCTGCTCTCTTATTGTGGGCCACATGCTGGGGGGCTTCTACCTGTGCTACTCCAGTTACCTGCACAACCGTTCCTATCAACCTCACGGTTGTTATCCTCCCAATTTGGTATTGTCATTGGTGGTTTGCAGCTGGGGAAACTGAGTCTCAAAGAGATGAGATGCATTTCCTAGGGACTCACAAGTTGTAGATGCCAGCTCTGGGATTTGAATTTGTCTCTGTGCTGACACCTATGCTCATGACCACTGTCTCTTTCATACTCTTATCATTTTATATTAATTTGACACAGTCTCACTCTGTCACCCAGGCTGGAATGCAGCAGATGATCATAGCTCACTGCAGCCTCAAATTCCTGGGATCAAGGATCCTCCTTCCTCAGCCTTTCAAGTAGCAGGGACTATAGGTGTGTGGCACCATGCTTGACTCATAATTTTTTTAGAATGCATTTTTCCTTTGGTCTCTATAATTTTATTTTCCTTTGTTTATTTATAAGGTACACTGTTTTGAGGTTTAAAACAATTCACTTTAAAAATAAAGTGTCCACATTTGGGGTACTGAATATCCTGTGTCTTGATCTAGGTGGTGGTCACATAAGTGTGTATATATATATATAAATTCATCAACCTGTGCACTAAAGGTTAATGAGCTTTATGGAGATATATCCTACATGAATACAAAAATGGGAATTTAAAAATAAGCAACCAAAGACAAAACAAAGCAAAAGAACTAAACAGTGAAATCATAACCACAGGATTGTAGAACATCTGCCCAAAAAGAGACCCACAGAAACTTGTTTTTGTGTGTGTGTGTGTTTTTGTTTGTTTGTTTGTTTGTTTTTGTTCTGACACCTTTGTCACATGGCACTGCCATGGTTTGTCTGTGAGTGAGTGCTCTGGTCACCTCACCAGAATATGAGCTCACCAACGGCAGACCTGGCACATTTTGTCCCTCGACACAGGCTTGTAGGGTGATTTTTCTGCTGTGATACATTTGATTTGCACAAGTTATCTTGTACGAGTCAAAAAACCTAATCGTATTTACGAACGGGCCCTTGTCAAAGACGTTTATTGCACACCTTAAATTTGTGAGGTTATCTCTTCTCATCTTACTGAGCTCTCACCTTAATCTTCCTGATCATCTCCTTCTTACTCCGTTAAGTGCCCACTCACCTAAAACACACTGGGTAATGATGTTTATTACCCAACAATGAAAATATTGTTATTTATGGTTATAATCAGGATGTCATCAAATATGAATGCTCACATTCGGTGAGGGCCTTTCAACTGATTGTTTATGTAAATGAAAGCGTTTGCTCATCATCACATCCATTTTGGGAAGAAACAATCAGCCAGGTGGGTTGTTTCTCTCTATAATATCTTTTTAATATTCAGTTCACTGAAAACCAATCTGCAACAAAAGAAAAAATTTACAAATTTAAGGTTAAACGTAAACCTATAGCAAATGTCAGTGTGCCCTGGAATGATACAGGCAGAAGCTCAATTGCAATTCCTCTTCACTGGGAAACTCAGAATGGACCTCCAATCCAGATGTGGTTTGCAATAGAGAAGTGGCCTTTCCATCCCAGTTTCTCCCACTCAGCACCAAGTGGACAAAGCCATTACACAGTGGATGTAAGCCCCCCAGCCCTGGAGTTAAGCCATCTATATGATCTCAAGGATGTCACATTTGTATGATCTCACAGATGTCACATTTATAAGCAAGTCTTAGTTAACTTATCTGTTGTATTAGTCTGTTCTCACACTGCTAATAAAGATATATCTGAGGCTGGTTTATGAATACAAGAGGTTTAATGGGCTCAGAGCTCCACATGGTGGGGAGGCCTCACAATCATGATGGAAAGCAAGGAGGAGCAAGTCACATTTTACATGGATGGCAGCAGGCAAAGAGAAAGAGGGTGTGCAAGGGAACTCTCCTTTATGAAACCATCAGACCTTGTCAGATTTATTCACTACTGCAAGAACAGCATGGGAAAAACTCATCCCCATGATTCAATCACCTCCCACTGGGTCCTCTTCCATGAAATGTGGGAATTGTGGGAGCTACAATTCAAGATGAGATTTGGGTGGGGACATAGCCAAACTACATCATCTGTGAATGGAAGCTTAGATGGACTGTAAGTGAGAACTCTAAACATGCGTCCATAACAATTGTCTCAATGGATAGAACCCATTGTACCTTTAGGAGGGAAAACATTCTGGCACCGACATTTATGGTAACTAATACGGAGGCTCGAAGTTGTAATAAAAAGTAAAAGGAGCCCATTGTACTGTTCCCTAAAGGGGATATACATTTCTTTTGTGAAGAACCAGACAGTAAATGGTATCGATTCTGTGGACCACTTAGTCTCTGTATACCAAGTGAGTCTGTGCAGCAATAAAACTTTATTTGAAAGACATATTTGATCTATGAACCATAATTTGTTGACCACTGGTCTAAAGCATCCTTACTTGAAGTATTATTCACAGATCATTAGTATTGCACGATATTCTCTGCCAAAAAAAAAAAAAAAAGTCTCTAGACCAATAAGTGGGGAAATACTTCATACCTTGTCCTCCATGATTTTCAAAGAGTGCACATGATCCTTCTAAATCTGCTGCAAAGAAACTATTGAAAGCAGAGTTTTTCCAAACTTCTTTGACCTTCCTTTGCACCCAGCCCCTGTGCCTGCCCAAAGGACTCTTGCTTTGGGGAATGCTACTCTGAGCATGTTTTTGTCATAGGGCCCTGAGATGCTAAAAAAAGAAAGACTCTTTAACCACTTTGCTAACCTTCTGTGATCCATTTTATGGGGGATAGGATTGAGGTCTGGGGAGGCTAACAGATCCTGCAGGTAAGGCAGGAAACCCCTGACTAGTTGGTTGAGCTACTTTGTCCTAATATTCTGAAGATGGCCAAGCAACAGCCTTGTGGCACAACGGAGAGATCACTTTGAGAATAATAAAAAGACCTGAGTTGTCTCTTCATGTTTCCCTGTTTGCTTTGTGGTTCTGGGAAGTGGCTTCATCCTTCTGAGTTTCACCTGCAGAATCATTTTCTCCATCTGAGAAAGAGAGACATTTATTTAGAAAATTCCTGAAAGTTTTGCAGTGTCGTTACTGTTTCAAGCATTCTTTTTTTTTCTTTTTTGTCTCCAAGGGGAGATCGAGTGTGGAGATAAAGTCCCAGGATGAGGAAACTCCGGGCTGGAGTGCAGTGGCATGATCTAGGCTCACTGCAACCTCCACCTCTCGAATTCAAGTGATTCTCCTGCCCCAG
The DNA here is from genome assembly GCF_048565385.1 of Saimiri boliviensis. Lineage (NCBI taxonomy): Eukaryota > Metazoa > Chordata > Mammalia > Primates > Cebidae > Saimiri > Saimiri boliviensis. The sequence continues at coordinate 72,383,266 of NC_133450.1, read as the reverse complement.
CCTCTGGAGTAGCTGGGAGGACTACAAGTGCCTGCCACCATGCCCAGCTAATTTTTGTATTTTTAGTAGAGACGGGGTTTAACCATGTTGGCCAGACCTCAAGTGATCCACTCACATCAGCCTCACAAAGTGCTGGGATTGCAGGCCTGAGCCACAGCACCCAGCCGAATTAGCACTTCTTTAACCATGCACTTGACTTTCTGACTTTCAATTTTGTGTAAACAAAGCTGGCCAGATTTTGGCTTCCCACGTCAGAATCATGGGGGTCAAAGCCCCAAGGCAAAGACAAGTACAGCAGCAGCACACACTCACAAGGACCCGTCGGTGGACTTGCAGTCAGAAGCACACGTCCTAAGCTAAACCCGGGTTTCTCATTCATTCCTCATAGGAACTTACACAAATTACCCACTTTTTTTCTTCTGGCCTCAGTCTTCCTATGTGTCACTAGAGAGTGGTACTCTATAAACTGTTGTAATAAGCAAAGAATAGTTTTATTAATATCATAACTGCTGCCATCGCTGTGGCTACTCTACACCAAGTATAAGAGGCAAGAGAAAATTGTGTGGTGAATATTAAACACTTCATAGAACTGGTAGGACCATCGAGAAATCAGCGATCCACTTCCTAGCACCCCATCTCTTAATATATAGCCTCCTCCCCTGCGAAATGGGAAGGTCTTAAAGCCCCTTTAACTCAGAGACATTTAGAGAGGGTGATTTGTAATGTCTCAAACACTGTTACGTTAAATGTGTTTGACATATCATTCTATTTATGCTACTAATATGATGATGGTACTAATAAGACATGCCTCACATAGGAGCAGGGAGACAACCTCGATTTCTGTAGAAATATATATATATATATTACAAATGGCAAGGCAATCTCTCCCACTGAGGGACAGGAAAAAAATTGGCTTTGAATCCAAAAGTTTGTATGGATGTTTAAAAATAACATACATGACTTGGCTTTCTTGAAAATTTATCCAATTGAATTTCCTTTCAAACGAGAGCTGAATGATTCCTTCTTTTTAGCTAGACCTAGGCTTCATAAATACCATCTCTGCACAGTATATTACGCACATCATTTATTCAGCAGATATCATAATATATTCAGGGCTGCTCTTAGGAAGAGAAATTTCAATATTAGATAAAAATAGTGAGATGGCGACGGTCACAGTGTTTGTCTGGTACACAGGGTAAATAGGATTGTTAGCGATTGCTACAGGCTTCAGGAAAAGATAGGGAAACAAAGATAGCTCGTGCCAGGTTCTGAGCCGAGCAGTTGCCGAGGCTCAAGGAAGCTTGATTACCTTCTGCCACCGTGTACTTCTAAGCAGTCCCAGAGATGAGTTCCTCCTTTCTTATATTTCCTTGTAAGAATGGCTGAATGTTATCCTAATTAGAAATCTGCTCAGATTTGGAAACGGGCTGACGATGTCTTCTCTCCATAACCCTCCATCCTCCCACCTTTCTCTATGTCTCTCTCTCTCTCTCTCTCTCTCTCTCTCACACACACACACACACACACGCACACGCACACACAAACACACACACGCACACACACAGGCACTCATCATAATGTCCAATGTCCACAAAGAGTCAGAGTCTTGTCTGGGCCCAAGTCACCAAACTGGCTTGACACAGGCTCTGGGCCTCTCTGAACGAGAGTTCTTGGAGCTGCATGGGCAGCGACTGGCCTGCAGAATCTCTCCACACCTCCCTGGCCATGTCCTCTACATCCAAGTGCTGGCCCATATGGAACACTAACAATGCCCGGGACTGGTTCTGTGTTTTATACATATCAACTCCTTCAATCCTCACAACACCCAGGGAGATAGGTAGCATTAGTCTCCTCATTTGATGAGGAATCTCCCCACTTAACAGTTGAGGAGACAGGTGGGGTATCAAGAATTTAAGGAATTCGCCAAAGGTCATGTCCAGGAAGTGGCCTAGCCAGAATTCCAACCTACGCCACGCCACGTGGTTTCAAAAGCACAGAGCAGAAATCCCAGCACAGAACCCAGCTTCAAAGGCACAGGGCTGCCGTGACTGCTCCTGCAGGAGACGCTCCAGAGCAGTGGCTCCTATATGTCCACTCGTGTGTGCGTGAACACCCGTGAATGTGCGGACACTGCTTGGCTCGCACAGAACTGAGACTGACAGAAGTGTGCTATTGTGTCATCCGAACCAACCCAGTTGGAAAGACTGGCCCAGGGGAGAAAGAACTACCATTTAGAAGAAGAAGTCAGTGCAGCAGAGGAGGCCCTGCATATCCCAGACAGGGAGGGAGGCAGCCTAGGGCTAAAGGAGTTTGGGGGGCTCCCAGGAAAAGACACATTCGCAATGTGAAAGGTGGGTCAGGTATGGAAATGGGCAAGGTAAGCCAGGTGGATACATAAGGCAGAAAAGTGGAAAACGAGAGGTGGGCAGCCTCTCATGACAATGGGGCTGGGCTCAGGGCTACCTTGCGTGAGGGAAGGGAGGCAAGCAGGCTGCAATAGCAAACGTGAACTATTTTTTTGACTTGTTCTGTTTTTAACAAAGCTGAAGGCCAGTGAAGTGTTTGCAGAGGCTTTGGAAAGTCTGGTTGAGTTTCTGCACAAGGGTTCTTGGGCAACCTTGTAGATGCCTGGCCAGGTTGCCGCAGAATCTGTAATTCTCACACTTCCCAAATCCTCCCAAAAGCCTATACAATGGTAGACCATGCATTTCTTTATTATCTTCTACACAGGGACCACCTGGGTCCATATCTAACAACATAAATTTGAAGTTACTACAATTAACCGACCCTCTGTTTATTATTCTCATTTTTTTTTTCTGAGGCTATGGATAAGATGCCTACATGGCATGGTGCTATTTCTTTCATGGTGCTATTTCTTTCGTTTTTGCTTTTACACGTGAGGCCCAGGGGGCCCACTGCAAGGAGGAGCCCAGGAATGAGTAGGAAACGTTCGTGCGCGGTGGGACCAGAACTCGCTCTAGCAGCCACTGTTTTTGCCTCATTAAGAAATTTCTTTTTTCTTCACCCACCAGTAATAGTTATTTGTTTTTATTTTCTCAAGCATTCTGACAGTTTAAAAACCAGGAGGCATGACTCAATCCTAGTGGGGGCTCAGTTGAATTCTCTGAATGAACAGAATGAAATTACATATATAGGAACATTTTTTAATCTTTCTTTGTCTATTCTGTTCACCAACCTGAAGAACCAGCTCCAAACTAAGGTACAGCAGATGATGTGTGTCTTTCTCTGTTCTAAAGTTTGTGTTCTTTTCACTACACTCAGTTTGTTTCTCCTGAATGAAAAAAGAAAAAAAGAACACATGCAGGAAGCTTCAAGTTCAGTCTCATTATCTGCAAAATGGGATAGTGAAGATCACTCCAAAGCGGATTAGAAGCACTGAGTTATTCCTGGCTTATAAATTGTAGTGGATAAGGTAGGTAAATTCATTGCTAGTTGAATTTTGTGTTAGGCTAGTCTCGTATGACTATAAAGAGATACCTGAGACTGGATAATTTATGAAAGAGAGGTTTGATTGGCTCATGGTTCCCCAGGCTGTTCAGGAGGCACGGCTGGGGAAGCCTCAGGAAACTTGCAATCATGGTGGGAGGCGAAGGAGAATCAAGCACATTTTACGTGGCCAAAGCAGGAGAAAGAGAGAAAAGGGGGAGGTGCTACACACTTTTAAGCAACCAGATCTCCTGAGAACTCACAATCACAACAACAGCAAGAGGAAGTCCACCCCCAGGATTCAAGCACCTCTCACCAGGCCCCGCCTCCAACACTGGGGATTACAATTCAACATGAGATTTGGTGGGGGCACAAATCCAAACCATATCAAATTTCAAGCTGGATCTGTTTTTTTTTTAATTGCATTTTAGGTTTGGGGGTACATGTGATGAACATGCAAGATTGTTGCATAGGTACACACATGGCAGTGTGGTTTGCTGCCTTCCGTCCCCTCACCTGTATCTGTCATTTCTCCCCATGCTATCTCTTCCCACCCCCCCACACCCCCGCCCCTCCCCCATTTCCCCCCAATGGACCCCAGTGTGTAGTGCTCCCCTCCCTGTGTCCATGTGTTCTCATTGTTCAACACCCGCCTAAGAGTGAGAATATATGGTGTTTGATTTTCTGCTCTTGTGTCAGTTTGCTGAGAATGATGGTTTCCAGGTTCATCCATGTCCCTACAAAGGACGTGAACTCATTGTTTTTGATGGCTGCGTAATATTCCATGGTGTATATGTACCACATTTTCCCTATCCAGTCTATCATCGTTGGGCATTTGGGTTGGTTCCAGGTCTTTGCTATTGTAAACAGTGCTGCAATGAACATTCGTGTGCACGTGTCCTTGTAGTAGAATGATTTATAATCCTCTGGATATATACCCAGTAATGGGATTGCTGGTTCAAATGGGATTTCTATTTTTAGGTCCTTGAGGAATCGCCACACTGTCTTCCACAATGGTTGAATTAATTTACATTCCCACCAACAGTGTAAAAGTGTTCCTATTTCTCCACATCCTCTCCAGCATCTGTTGTTTCCCGATTTTTTAATGATCGCCGTTCTAACTGGTATGAGATGGTATCTCAATGTGGTTTTGATTTGCATTTCTCTGATGACAAGTGATGACGAGCATTTTTTCATATGTTTGTTGGCCTCCTGTATGTCTTCTTTTGTAAAGTATCTGTTCATATCCTTTGCCCATTTTTGAATGGGCTTGCTTGTTTTTTTCTTGTAGATCTGCTTTAGTTCTTTGTAAATTCTGGATATCAGCCCCTTGTCAGATGGGTAGACTGCAAAAATTTTTTCCCATTCTGTTGGTTGCCGATTCACTCTACTGACTGTTTCTTTTGCCGTGCAGAAGCTGTGGAGTTTGATTAGGTCCCATTTGTCTATTTTGGCTTTTGTTGCCATTGCTTTTGGCGTTTTGGTCATGAAGTCCTTGCCTACACCTATGTCCTGAATGGTTTTGCCTAGATTTTCTTCTAAGGTTTTTATGGTATTAGGTCTGATGTTTAAGTCTTTAATCCATCTGGAGTTAATTTTGGTGTAAGGTGTCAGGAAGGGGGTCCTGTTTCTGCTTTCTGCACATGGCTAGCCAGTTTTCCCAACACCATTTATTAAACAGGGAGTCCTTTCCCCATTGCTTGTTTTTGTCAGGTTTGTCGAAGATCAGATGGTTGTGGGTATGTTGTATTTCCTCTGAGGCCGGATCTGTTAAGGAAGAAGCGAAGGAATCCTGTAATGTGTTGCTGGGTGGATAAGGGACATGGAAGTGTGAGAATTCAAATGGCTTATTCAATTTCACGTGGCTCATTACCTGGTCCTTTGATTCTAAATCCAGCATGTGGCGTTCAGTCAATGGATTGCTTGGAAAGAACAATTGGACTAGATCTTCAGATTTCTCTTCTTCCTTCTCATCTCCTGATTTAATTTCTTCCTCTTTCCCTTTCCATTTCTGTGAATATAGAATGGAGAACACCAGCAAAGAAATATCCGGAGACATGGGTTTGGATTTTCCTCCTCGTTTTTGCTCTGAGTCTGAGAAAGTCTCTTGAACTCTCTGAGATTCATTTCTTCCTACATAAAAGGAAAGAATTGGTCTGAACTATTTTAAGATTTTAAATCTCAATGTCTCCCTTCCTCTCCCTTGCCACAGTCACCTCCTCCTCTTGTGAGCTAGTCTCAGGAAACTCGAAGATTACAAGCAGAAAACTAGCTTGATACATACAGCATATGCAAATGCTCTGCCAGAGAGACCACCAGAGCTTGGATTCCTCCTTCTGACTCTCCAGAGAGATTGAGAGCCAAGACTTTCAGCCAGGGCAGAAGGATTCTAGGTGTGCAAGCAGCCCGACTGGGTAAAACTTAATTAGCATGCTGCTCCGGATCCTGCTCCAAGCCAGTTCGGCCTTATCAGAACAGCCCCAGGGTGAGCTGTGATTCCTGGGAGCTCTTCCTCCCTCAAGACAACAGAAAGTACTTCCTCATTGCCTCTCTGGAGTGCCAGGACCATTGCCCCTCCTTACCAAGAACCAGCAAAGCCTGAGAACAGGATTTGCAAATAAGGGAGGGGGAAAGGAGGCCTAGAGAAAGCGGAAAGAGAGTTAAGAAATAAAGATGGAAGACTCGGGAGGGCTGGTAGTGAGGACCCAGGAGCAAGAAGGAAGAAAGAGAAGGGAGGCGGGGAACCCAGCAGAGAGACAGGCAGAGAAGCCTGAGGCAGAAGCAAAAGGGAAAAGTCCACCGTGCTACAGTTTGAGGCACTACGCCTTGTTGTTTGAATTCCAAAATTTTCCATTTCTACTAAATGTAACTGGAACTTACTGTGCATTTACCAGACAAACCACTATACTTTGCAGTCTCCTTGAGAGAAGGAGGTGGACAGAGAGACTGCTACTTTTTGCCATCATGAGCACATGGACAAGATAATCGTCCTGAAGCTACTTGAGAGCGAAGTCCAGCCCTTGGCGCCTGGATTCTACAGTCCAGAACCACCAGCTGGCCTAACTGCCAGCCTCCAAATTCAGCCCTGTTCTCACCCAGCTCCGGCACGTAGCCAAACTCAAAGGCATGCAAATCAGTTAGAACACGTGAGAGAAGATGGTTCTCAGTCTGAACCAGACACACCAATCAACTTGGAGGCCACGTCCCAAATGCACCCCCAATAGTTCTTTTGTATATTACAGGCCAGCAAAATTAACGTCTGCTTGAAAGTCACACTTAAGAGGCTGATGTGACTGCAACTGTAGCAATGAATGCACTTAGCCATTCTGTTATTCATCATTTGACCACAAATATATGGCTAGTGGGAGGGGACAAGTGCTGGGGACTACACACAGTTAAATCAGAACACGTCCACCCTTCAGAAGCTTACCACGTGGTGAATGACTTAATGTATGTGTTCAAATATCTTTTTTTTTTTTTTTCTGAGACAAGGTCTCACTCTCTCACTCTCTCATCCACAGACTGGACTGCAGTGACACAATCTCAGCTTGCCACAACCTCTGTCTCCCAGGCTCAAGAGAATCTCTTACCCCAGCCTCCCGAGTGGCTGGGGTTACAGGAATGCACTACCATACCTGGCTAATGTTTATAACATTTTTAGTAGAGATGGGGTTTCACCATGCTGCCCAGGCTGGTCTCGAACTCCTGACCTTAAATGATCCACCTGCCTCTGCTCCCAAAGTGCTGGGATTACAGGCATGAGCCACAGCCACCACTCCCAGCCGGTTCAAATATCTCTTTAAAAAGATTTTTTAAAAGGAATGAGAAAGGAGAGTCTGCATGGTCTGGCTAATGAAGCATAAGCTTCAGTGCTAGCCAGGCATCTTTAACAGATTAGCTTTGAGGTCAAACCAACCTTTGGATCCTCAGTTTTCTTGTCTATAAAATGGAGCAAGCAAGAGTGGTGACACCCAGATGCTGTGTAGAGTCCAGGTGACCCTACGATGTACTTGATATGCGTGGCATATCATCAGGGGCTGCTTGCAGTCCAAACAGGGACTATTGATTTTCCAGTTTTAAGTCGATCCTCTTCCCTCATCTGCAATTTTTTTAATCTTCCATTCTTAATAAGTTGAGTAAGAGGGACAGTGAACTGGAAAGGGAAAACATGTGAAAATGCCGAGAATTCTGAAAATACATCTTTCCAAATCGCGCAGCTTGGTGCTGGCAAGATGACAAGGGCCCCGGAAACCGGGTGCAAACACAGCACAGCAAAATCACGCAGCTTGCGTGCGCAGTGTATGTATGTTACATGCCAAGTGCTGAACAAGTGCTTTTAAACAAATGACAAATATGATGGGATGCTATGAAGATCAGGCCAAGCGAATGCAAGGGTTTTCAAGATTCAGATGTGGACACGAAGTTCATCTCATTCCCACCCACCAGCCCCCGCCACCCTGGAGGCCCCAACCCCACACTCCTTCTGCTTCAACCTATGCGCGGCACCACGCACGTGCACACACCGTCAAGAAATCACAGTTCCGGACCCCGTGTTAAGCACGTGGGCTGTAGAATACCGGACAGCACATTATTTTCCCAATCAATTTACAAACTTAACTAATAATTTAATTCGCCGCGTGACAAATTCACCAGCTCAGGCCCAAAGCAACTTAAATGGAACGGTCATAAAATTCCCTTCTCCGCCTTTGCTTGATGCCATCGTTAAAAAAAGAGAAGGGATGAGAAAGTGAAAGGGAAAAGTGCAGTGATTCTTTTATGTGAAGATTACATTTAAAAATAACCGACTAACCGTCTGCACTTTTCGGGGGCCTGACGTCTCGAAACGCATTTAGATTGATGCAGGCTGGGGCTGAAGTTCTCGTGCTGAGTAAACAGGCAAGTGTTCTTAATAGGAATTGCAGTTTCTCGACATCTGTTAGGGAAAAGAGAATGGCGAAACAACAATTTAGAGTGAGATTGGTTTTGTTAAATGCATTTAAATTCCAAGATTAGTGATGTTCTTTCTTTTTCAATTAGCATTTACTTGTAGAAAGGTTACAGATGAAAGGGCTGGGTAAGAGATCGGGTGGATTTTTTTCCTTACTGAGAGGACACTCCAAAGCATAGTAAAGCTAAAATAGGAAGGCAACATAAGACGTAAAGGAACTTAAAACGGATGCCAAATTGAGACTGCAAATCTTGAAGGGAAAGCATTTAAAATAAAATAAAAATAAAGTGAAGTTGAGTCTGGATTTCATGATCCTGTCCTCTGGGCAGAAAAATCCTAAATTGCTTTGAGAAAATACAGGGATTTCTATTTTCCAAGCCAGTTACTAAGCAAAATTTGTGTTATTTCTCAAATATATGCCATGCTTCTGTTTGAGTGTGTAAAGAGCTGTAACTAGCTTACTTTTTTTTTTTTTTTTTTTTTTTTTGATAGAAACATAAACAGACGAAAAATGTAGGGAATGTTTCACCTGTTTTACTGCCATTAAATAAACCTCATCTGCTACCAAGCTGTTTTGGGTGACATTTGCTAAATAAATACATTTTGTGGGAGACTGCAACACTGAAGTACAGAGAACATGCAACCAATGTTCTCAGATGAATCCTATCTGCTTCTGAGAGCTATACCCCTACCCCAGGGGAGAATGAAGTGGTAAATTCAGGTTTCTATTTTCACATTGGTATTTTATTTTCAAACTTACACAGCTACAAGAAAAAGTACATGCTTTTGTTACTAGCGTTTCTTGCAATTCTCTCTTTCTTTCTGCTCTCTTACCCAATTTTCCTGTCTCCCTCTCTACCTTCCTGCCTCCCTCCACAAATACCTTTATTGCATGTTTTTAAGTTAGGGAGTATTCACTGTTTCTTTATATTTCTACATGGATTTCATTTTTTAAAAATCTATCAGCATCTATATTTTGTGCATGTCTGAACCCTTTAAAATATTGTTTGATCTTCATGATTATTTAAAAATATGTATATTGAGTATTTGCTTAAGGTAAAGCCATTACTGCCGTTTCCAATTAAACAACTAATAAATATATTTTAAAAGAATGTCTGCCAAGACTGTTCTCTGACAAAGTATCTCTATGGATATTTAAATGGCACCAAGATGGATTACTGTTTCTGATTATTTCTTGTGTAGGGTCTCGGAGATTTTGCAGAAATCATAATTGAAGAAAATGATGGAAAGGAAGCTTTGAATATGGGGAGCTGTTATTGCACTGGCTGGACAACCAGATGGAGCTGTTCCCAGTCCCCTGCTTACAGATAGAGAATCCATTTGACTTAACTGAAGAAGTATACAGTTCTAGAACATTCTGCAGCCAGACTTCAGGCACCAGGAGGCCTCCGTAGGCAGGGTTCCTCGGGTTTCTCAGCTGGCTTCCTTGGAGAAATTTCATGTGCTGATTCCTTTCAATTATCTGTCAATTTTCAAAATGCAAATAGAAACATGCAGTCATCACTTTGGTACTCACCAACTGATTTCTTCCAAGCACCCAGACCATAAGTGAATGCAGTTCAATATGTTCTCTTCCTTTTTTTAAGTGGAGTTAATATTACTGAGCAGATTTTGGTCAGCTTCCAGGAACCCAGTGTGTGGAGAGGCAGAATTTTATTTTAGAAGCACAAGTTGGTTTGAAAAATGTGAACTTACCCCAACTCTTTCTTTGTTTCATCTCTCTTATTAGATATATTTTATTTTCCTAAATAAAACATAAATAAAAAAATTTCTTCATTGATACACACACACACACACACACGCACACAAACAGAATTTAGGCCAAATTATTATTACTACTTAGGTGACTTCAATCATTTTACATGTTTATAACACAAAAAAAAAGGAAAAAGAAAAGAAAAAATGGTGTATAACTTCAAGACCAGGAGATAATGAATAATAAATACTTTGCTATGATTTCTTTTCACATTCTATGCACATACATTTTATAGAGTTGAGTTCACACAATTTTGTTTTCTTCATTTTTTTCTTTACCTTTATCAGTAAGGGTTTTCTCTATATCATAAAGAAATTTCTTTATTAACATAACCTAATATGCACATACAAAATGTTACCTACTCATTCACCTACTTAAGAGCATTTTGTAGTTTGCAATATTTTTTTCTTTATAATTTCAGGTAATGTTTAAATAAACCAATTTATGGAAAATAGCTATCTATGTTAGATTACTTGCTTAGAATGAATTCCTGGAAATAGAATTACTGGGTCAAAGGATACCAACATATTTAATGTCCCCAAAGCATATTGGCAAATTGCCTTCCATAAAAATTATACCAATTTACCCCCCTCCCATAACTAGCATATAAAAGTGCCTATTTCACAATATCTCCCCTGCTCCAAGATCTTTTAAAATCTCTGCAAATTTGAAACATGAGAAAAATGATAACTATTGCCTGGAACAATTTGTTAAAGGATGCACCAGGCAATAGATTTATTTTTAAAAATTTATAATTCACAAAGAAATGTAAAAGCTTATACACAGGGTGTTTTCTGACCAATAAATGCCAAAAAGCCGCGATGCTTCATCATACGTAGTAGATTATTTTGCTTGAAAACCTATTACACTTTGCATGCTGCTATAGCAGTCTTCCGAGTCCAGAAAACACTTCACTAAAACAGCAACAATGTTAATTTACTGCATACAATCAAAGGCAGCTCCTACTAGATTCTAAACACTATATAATGGGCATCTTTAAGAGTGGAATATCCATGACTTATCTTGCCAGGCCTGGTACTATGCCAATGGGGAAGGTGGATGGTGTTGTTTCTTATTTGGGCAGCCATGCCAAGCTCAAGGAGGAGAGCTGAAAATGTTTGAGAACCTGGTTTAAAACAGTCTTCTTGAGATTTAGCCCTAGAGAACACTCAACCAAATGACCAAGAGAGGCAGAGAGGAGATAGTGAAAAGGTGCAGAAAAATCCAACAACAAAATGAAAAGACAGAGGAAGAACCTTGTCATGCAAATGAACTTACCATAGAGAACCCAGAGGTCATCGGAAAGCACCTTTGTGCTCTAACAAGGTTCAAGAAGGAAAGATTCAGTCAACAATTGCTGTGTTTGTCTAAATCTGTATTCCCCCAGGCTATTGTGTTTTCCAAGTTAATAAAGGCAATCCTGTTCCTTGAAGTTTTTCTGCTAGCCATTCAAATTTCCCTCTAAGGCTCAACCTACAGCAAACCCTAAAAGATCTCAAACTAGTTCTAATAACTGGGGGTGGATTTTGAGGGTAAAAGGAAAGATCAATCACTCTTGGAATATACTCAATACATGAATTAGCACCAAAAATATCTCTACTTATATAACCCTGATCATGTATTCTTCATCAGAAGTTGCCAGCAATAGTGAGTAGACACTTTAGCACCACAGATTATTCAACATAATAATAATAATAAAAGAAAGAAAATGAAAGAAGTTAAAAATTCACCAACTTAAAGAAGCATGCTCTATCTCCCCAAATCCTCAATTCCCTTAGCTGTCAGATTTTTTTTTTTTTTTTTTTTAGCTGAGCCAGTCTTTGGAGATGATGGCATTTTTTATCGTAAGAATATTCCTTCTAGTGATCAATTCCCGCTTAATGAAGTGTTCCCTAAATTAAATCTACCCTTTCTGAAAGGTTACTCCCCAAACAAAATGAACAGGAAAATGCCTCCAGTCCATATAAATGTCATCCTGCCCTCTAATAAATCTGTTTTAATCACTATTTTTAAGGAAGCAGCCCGATTGAATAGGAGAGAAACTCAATTACCTTGTGTACCAAGAGAACTGTCACAGGGGGTCACAAACAGTGCCTTTCGGAGGAGCCTTCCTCCGGAGAGATGCAAGACACACTTTGTTCTGCAAATGACTTGTCCTCTTCTCTTTTTAAAAAAAAAAAACAAACAGAGAACCATGTCCCATTGGTGAAAAGAAGAGAAGAAAACAGATATCAATTGAGGACATACTCTGCCAAGGCTCTTTCACATATACTTTCTCACTAATTTCTTACCACGAGATTATTAAAGACCTATTTTTCCTTCTTTCTTTGGAAAGAAAAATGAAGTCCCAGAGGGGTAAGCTCACCCTTAAGGGGTACAGCCACGGGGCTGGAGAGGAGAGAGGTGACACTTGTGTTCCATTCTGTGCAATTACAAGGGTACCTCTGCTAGTAAACCAGTTGCTGACCCCAAATCAGCATTGAAAAGTCAACCAAATAAGGACACTCCAGAGAACCACTCCAGAGAACATTGGTTGGGAAATGACAAGCAGCAGGTACCTCCTGATATGGGTTCCAAACAGCCGTGTGCCTTGGATTGGGTTTCTGCAAAGGCATTCATATGCTTTGCAAAGCTAATGTACAGAGGCAGCCTTCAGTGCTTATGTTTTTTGGAATTAAGTTGCATGACTGTGCCTTGCTCTCCAAAATGTGTAAATGTGTAAATTATGCTGAAACAGATTGCCAATGAAAGTTGAAGAAATGAAAAATATGGTGCACTCTCACAGCAAGGGTGCAAGGACACAGGGGTGTGGCTTGCCACCTGATGTTAAAGGCAGCCTCCAAACTCTCCACACTCAGGGCTTCTCGAGAGGATGATGGTGGAAAAAGGGGTAGTGAAATATAAAGAAGTTAGATGTCTTTTCCAAGAGCCCAGTTACACCTAAATGCAATCTCTTACTGGCACAAAAGAAGCTATGTAAATTATCATGTTACATAAGTCCTATTTTCAATTCATATTTCATTTCCCGAATTCACCGTATCCTAATAGAAATGCCACTGCAACATGCCAAATTTTGATCCCAAAGTTACTCAAGAAGAAAAAGATAGGAAAATGCCCCCACCAAACACCCTACCATATCTCCGTAACTCTGTAACTGCCAGAATTCCAGTGGAGTGTGTGTGTGGGCCTGTGTATACTCACATTCACATGTTTGTGCCTTCCTGTTAGTTATTTTAATGTTGCTTCAATTTACTCTGATGAAGAGACTAATTCCATCTATAAAAACTTCATAAACACGAAAGACAGCTCCTCTCTTCAAGGAAATGAAAGGAAATACTCAGAGACATCAGTATTTGATAAGTTGAAAAGGAAGAGTAAATGTCAATCATTTTTGTGACCTTAAATGCTCCCATAAAATGAAAAAGTGATACAAAAATTGTATTGGGTCAGTAATGACTTACTTTATGAAACATCAGGGTCAAAATGTTGTCAGTAATTGTTGAGTAAATTGCTCAAAGATATCTAGGGTTCAATTCATTCCTTCTGTGGACAAGGAAACTACAAATGTGTGATAACTTCCTCAGATCACACAGCAAGAGTCATTTAGAATGCAACCTACACCCCTGCTAACTCCTATGTTCTTCTCCGCACAGGTCATCAACTGAAAACTAAACACAATAATTTTGAAAATTTAGCCAGACTGTATTTCTCCAGCTCTCAGAAATGTTTCAAGAATGACCTAAGACTGGTTTGAAAGTAAATGGATAATGAACACTGTGAATTTTCCTAAAGGTCGCAAGTTGGACAATGAAAAAGAAGAAATGTAGACACTACATCTCGAGGTGGGTCTTGCAAGGTGGCAGAACCATGTTTCTGTAGAAACTCATTGACACATGCAGACCAATTAAATCCGGAGGGAGGACTGATCTGGGAATGCTAAAAATAGTGACGTGTAATTGTGGACAAAGATTTCAGTAGATGTGAGGGAGGCTTGCAGACTTGCAATTGTTATTCTCTTGTTTCTCCTTCCCTTCCTTTTCTATTGTTCCCTCTCACTTCTTTTTATTGGCTATGACGAGAAAGAGACAAGATGCTGGATGTGACAACTCTGAATTGGCAGTGCCCTAAAGATTTTTGTTCCCTCTGGTCTTCATACAGAGCATTGTCTATATTGCAAAGTATAATCGTGAATTTTAAAAATTGGCTGGGTGCGGTGGCTCACACCTGTAATCCTAACACTTTGGGGGGCCAAGGCGGGTGGATCACCTGAGGTCAGGAGTTCAAGACCAACACGGTCTGGCCAACACGGTGAAACCCCATCTCTACTAAAAATACAAACAAAGAAAAAATTAGGTGGACATGGTGGTGTGTGCCTGTAGTCCCCGCTACTCAGGAGGCTGAGATAGGAGACTCACTGGAAGCCAGGAGGTGGAGGTTGCAGTGAGCTCAGATTGCCCCACTGCACTCCAGCCTGGGCAACAGAGCAAGATTCCATCTCAAAATAAAGAAATAAAGAAAAATAATGAATGCTTATGATTGAATTCATAAAAGTTGTGCCTTATGAAAGAAGAGGAACATGTTTGTTTACATCTGCTACTCTGGTCTTGCATGGTATTGATGACTTGATGCAAGACGTCCCTTTTCTTTCTCAGAGACATTATGTTAAATGAGACCTGACATCAAAATGTTTATATATTGAAAATAGGAGGCCAGGCGCAGTGGCTCATGCCTGTAATCCCAACAATTTGGGAGGCCGAGGCAGGCGGATCACTTGAGGTCAGGAGTTCGAGACCAGCCTGACCAACATGGAGAAACCCTATCTCTACTAAAAATACAAAATTAGCCAGGTGTGGTGGCACATGCCTGTAGTCCCAACTACTCGAGAGGCTGAGGCAGGAGAATCGCTGGAACTTGGGAGGCGGAGGTTGCAGTGAGCCGAGATCGCACCGTTGCATTCCAGCCTGAGCAACGAGAGCAAAACTCCATCTCAAAACAACAAACAAAAACAAAAACACAAAAAAGAAAACAGCGTTGCCCTTTTATATAAAAGAATCCTACTAGCCAACATAAAGGGGCCCCAGTTGGAGGCAAGAGAGAAGACCTATGACATCTGAGTAGACCTGATACACCATCCAGTACCACCTTTTTTCTTTTCAGCAGGTAATTCATAACTAAAGATTTGTAATGCTTCCAAACACTAGAGAGTATTGAGAAACAATAAAGCAGTCTCCAAGTGAATTTGATCTTAAGTTACCATCAGTGCTAAATAAATGCAATTATTATATGATAATAACTTGTCTCCACATCTGTTTAGCAGCTATGCTGCGACTCTCTTGAGATTAAAAAATATATATATACTTTAAATCTTTATTTCTCTTTTAAGTTTTACATTCTCATCACCTAGTACATTTCCTGTCATTTAATAGGCATTTAACAAATATTAGGTAAATAAATAAATAGATCCAAAAATCAATCAAATGGAAAAACACTAGTTTTTATGGCACTCAAGGGCCTTGGGCTTCTGAGAATCTGAATCAGTTCTCTGCAATGTTCCTGTTTCTATCTTGTAAATGATTTTTGTATCTGCAAATCCTAAATGTGGTTGAGTTCATTGAATGTTTCAATTTAAATACCCAAATTAAATCTCAAGGGACTATCATGAAAATTAATGGATTTACTAAGAAGTACATCCTCTAAATTCCTTTCGTATTTTATTTTGATTGAAGGTAGGTAACTATAAATAACTTCTGGAAATGATTTTTTAAAGCTTCAGAGCACATACTTTGCGTCAGATGTCACCCTGAGCATTTTCACATATATCATTTAATCATCCACAGCTATGCATATGATGTCAATCCTATTCCACCTTCTGACGACTCACTCCACAATGAAAGACCACATCCAAGGTCATTCAGATAGTGGTGGAACTGAAATTTGAATCCATGTGTGTCATTCATAGCAACCGAATATAAATATAAAAATGAAATATTATTTTAAAAATAACTCAAGATTCTTGAGGATCAATCATGAGTGTGCCATATTTACCCAGACGCTCTGTCAAAGAATGCCATTTATCAGGAAACTACTTCACAAGAACTTTAACAATTTAGTTTCTCGAGTGATTGATTTCAGAGTTGACTCTCATTAGATTCTTGCAGGCTATGTTTAGCAAAATGGATTATGTAATTCATTTTTTAACTGAATTTTTATTATCAAATATATTTTCTAGTCAACTAGTCATGACTGAACTTTTTGATGGCTTCAACTTCAAAACTCCTTCTTACATAATTTTAAAATCCAGCACTAAAAAATATGTTGAGAAACATAAATTAGCATTTCTAGAGGGAATGCATATTATTCCCTCTAGAATGAATGTGCATTATTCAAGTTTTCTCTGGAAAAGTGGTGTAGTTAAAGGACTAATGCAGGTCATCGTTCCAACCCTTACCAATATATCATTGTAAACATGCCAATTCATCTCTTTAAGCCTTGGTTTTCTCATCTGCAAATTGGGAATCATAGAAACACACATCTTTTCAAATTACTTTTCAAACTGCCATGTGAGCACAGAAGAAACGTCTGTAGACAGAGTTTGTAAAACTCTAATGCAATTTCTAGAAAGAGCTTGTGGTGCTACAGGCCAGGCTTGCTTTCTGTGTTGACAAGAGCAGGCTCCATTTTCACCAGTGAAACAGTCACCAGCACCTACTCAAGAATGAAGCCATACCAGCCAGTTATGCTGAAGAAGTAAATCAAGGTGATGCTATGACTGATAGGCCATTTGTTTATTACTGAGTCTATGAAGTTTTCAATTGTTGAGTCCCTCACTTTTCACTCTTAATCCTGGAAAGTTAAAGAATCTTCATTGAAAACTATCATCATTATTAACATCATCATAATTACCTTATAGTGATTAAGTGGGTCATAATTATATGTTCATTCTGTCTTCTGTTTAAAACACAGTCTATGTGGGAGAGCACCCTGATGCCTTTGCAACAGTCGGGTGTGTACCATCATAACCTGGCATATTTCCAGCTGGGGTAATTGCATTCTGTTCACCAAAAATTCCCTGTAGTTTTCCCTGGAGAAGGTCTCCCTCATTTCCTGCTCAAAACCAGCTGTGCTGTGGGGCTGGAAACAGCTGCCACGTCGCTACCCTGAGGTAGCTGTGTTTCAACACGGGTTCAAACGAGGCTTGGGTAATCCTATGACCAAGTCTTCAGAGAACACCAGTGAGTACCCACACTTTTCTTTAGCTGTGAAAAACAGCAAAGCTTTCCCAATCACACATATCAGTAGACGCTATAATTGGGAAGGGGGATATCGCTTTATTTTTACATGTATTTTAAAGTAGAAAAAGCTCATCCGTTACATAAGATCATGTACCTCCAGCTGCCACATTTCCAATCAGTGAGCTAACAGTCTATTTTATTTTAATTGTTCATAGTGAAAGATGACCTAGTGTACCTCCTAATTAATTACTGAGTTTCTTGCAAGACTCTCCAGTTGGAACTAAAATTGATATAAAATCTAGACCTCTCTCTGAACTATGATCTTGTAGATGTATTTTTGAATGAGAACATGATTCTGTTTACATGATGTTTAGTGAAAGGGACAATGTGGATGTTTGTGGCTTTGTGCAGGCCTCCCATAAACCCCACGCAGAAGATGAAACATGACACTAGCTTTGTAAGCCATCCAAGACTCCTACCCCCAGTCCATACATTTCATATGTATGTAATCAACTTTTATTGGTTCTTGAATTGCATTCTGTGAGCACAAAACTCCCCTTTGCCAATTTGAGCACAATAACAGAGCTTGGAAGTGTCATTAATAAAGGGCCTTGTGGTTTGAGCACAGTGAAATGTTTATAAGAACTCTCGTTTCTACCAATACCGATTTTGGTGGGAGAAAACATTTAGAGAATGTGTTTCACAAAAAGAAAAATAGATGGCATCAAAATAGAACCTTCATAAGCTAAAGGTGAGCAAACTTTCATTCATTCATTCTCTAAGCATATATGACCTAGATGGGTCCATACAGAAACTCACACAGAGGTGACCTATTCTTAATCAATCAGGTGTTCAAATAGTGTTACCATCTGAAAGGAAAGCATATAATCACAGAAAAATATTTCTAGAAACAGCACATCATAAATACACCGTGGTCCAAACCAGAATTTTCTGTTCATCTTTGCACATTCAAGAACTCAATCAGGTTGACAGAATGGTCTCATGCCCAGACTGATAGTAACTAAGCTCATAAAGTCAGGTGTATAGCTTTCAAAATGTTATTTGACTCAGTTTGACAAAATGCTCAAAATACTAATGTGGAACAAAATATTTTACTCTTTGTAGGTAGATATACCAAGAAAGCCACTGAGGCTTAAGGTTGTTTAGTGAGCATGGCATCAGGGCCCTGAAAGTGGAAATGTGGTTCCGACATCTGGCTAGGATACACCACACCTGTATCGCCACCAGAAAAACTCTGTGTGAGGGACTAATTTTACTTGGACACTTTTTTGAGTACTGTCAGGTCTAGATGACTAGATATCCCATTTTCGTGTCCTTGGCTCCTCACAAAGGGTTTTCTCCTGACAAGCATAACAAAGGTACCCTTTTTTTTTTTTTTTTGAGATGGATTTTCGCTCTTGTTGCCCAGGCTGGAGTGCAATGGCACAATCTCGGCTTACCGCAACCTCCGCCTCCCAGGTTCAAGCGATTCTCCTGCCTCAGCCTCCCTAGCAGCTGGAATTAGAGGCATTCTCCACCACACCTGGCTAATTTTTGTATTTTTAGTAGAGAAGGGGTTTTACCATGTTGACCAGGCTGGTCCTCCAACTCCTGACCTCAGGCGACCCACCCACCTCAGCCTCCCAAAGTGCTGGGATTACAGGAGTGAGCCACCACACCTGGCAGGTACCCAATTCTTAATAGTATCTTCATTCCGATTGTAAGTCTCAGACATTCTTCTTGACCTTCCAGATTGAGATTTAAGCTGTACTCACACTTCAATGCACAGTTACAAATTGTTTGCTAGGTTGGCCCACAGAGGGCTAACTCACCCATTATGTGTGGATTTGATTATTTCAAATCTCAGAGAACAATATTGATTCCAGGGTTAGCAACTACCTATAGTCACCGCCAGGGAATTCACTTGTGTGCAATGCAAACTTCATTCACCATGCACAACCCACAAGCATGCACCTTTGTGCATGTAATTTTCTTTCCTATGTCCCATTTGTTCTGGCTCTTCATCTTTTATATGTAATTCCAAGCCATTCACAACTCTCAGCCTTCCTTTTTGCCTTTTATAACTTCTTTGCACGTACCTTCCTCCAAATATTTCTCACATCTGCCTCTTTCTGATTATTCCCATTGTTATTATTGTGAATCAGATCCTGGTTACTTCCAAACTGACCTACCACAAACTTTTCAGTGCCTCTGAACCAAGCTTCCACATTCATCAAATGACTTCCCAACACAAAACTCTTCATTGGACTCTATACCCTATAGCCAAGATTCCAAACTCCTTAGCCTGGTGTTAGAGACTTTCCACATGTAACCACTAGCTATATATGGTGGACAAAGTACATCTTTCAGCGTCTGAGGACCTGTACTCTAGGTCCACTTTTACTGGCTATAAGCTTAATAAAACCATTTCAATACTCTGAATCTTAGGGATATTTTTTATCCAGGAAAAAACAATCAAAAATTTGGTCGGCAATGGGGAAAAATGATAAAGTTACTCTTAATTTAGTAAGTGGACAATAATTTACTCTGAAGGCAATTAATGTGGGTAGACAAATCTGCCAGTAATTTCATATCCATGTTCAGTTGAGGTATCATCTTGGAAAGAAGATACTCACTTTTTAAACTAGAAGACACATGATTTAGGAGAGAATGCCTATATTTTCCTACTCCCCTGATAAATATATAGAAGGCATAGACAGAAAGATAGAAATTGAATAACTGTTTCAAAATAGTGTTCACCTCTTCCTTTGAAAATAAAAACAAAATAAATTCATGAGTTGTTCATTAATACATTATTTTATCTGTTAAATCTATTATGTTAAAAATAGCTTTATTTCTTTCAATGTTTTGGGGTTTCATCCTAAACCTATCAGTTGCAAGAATGCCTAAAATTGGGAACATTTGTTAATAGTTGAGTATATGGTAATAAAACATTATTCCTTTTAAAGACAAACCACAAATCTTAGGTTTATAAGATAAAGGTTCAGGTCATAGCTTTCTATGTGCTAGCTGTGTGACCTCAGGCAAGTTACAAGTTCTGTCTGAGCTTTGATTTCATAGTCTGTATACCGGGAACATCAGAGTTGTCCAGCTTACTTCACGAGTGAGATTGTGTTAGGCAGATTAACAACAAATCGTGAAAGCCCTAAAATTCTAGAGAAATCTGTTATTTATTCTATAGACAGTAGAGACTCCATAAAACCAAATGATAGCCAATATCAATAAAATAGGCCTGGAGGATTTGCAATGGCCTCTGTCTATGGGTAGGGAATATGACTTGGCTGGTAACAGCGATGGCTAGTAATTGTGATCCAGAGGCAGGAATAAAATTAGTAGTCAGACTCTGGAGCAAGAATAGTGAGCACAAGGTGAGAGGAATGATACTCAAAAAGCCAGGCTGGGTTCGGTGGCTCATGCCTATAATCCCAGCACTTTGCAGGGCTGAGGCAGGTGGATCAGGAGGTCAAGAGATTGAGACCATCCTGGTCAACATGGTGAAACCCCGTCTCTACTAAAAATACAAAAATTAGTTGGGCATGGTGGCGAGTGCCTGTAGTCCCAGCTACTCAGGAGGCTGAGGCAGAAGGATTGCCTGAACCCAGGAGGCGGCGGTTGCGGTGAGCCGAGATTGTGCCATTGCACTCCAGCCTGGGTAACAAGAGTGAAACTTCGACAAAAAAAAAAAAAAAAAAAAAAAAAAAAGCCCCTGGCATGACTGATTTTGCAGAAAGAGAGCGTGAAAGACAATTGCGGATGGTTAGCCAACGAGATGGCACAGGCTTTATCTCTTCTCTGTTTTGGCTAAAATCCTCATATCTACATACTGACTTATAAATCACCACAAAATGTTGGGGAGTCTCCTGCTGTGAAAAAATAAAATTGCAGCAGATAGCAGAAGACCGACATTCTGATTCCACGTCTGCCTTGAGAAGTCATGCCCACTTCCTGTGCCCCGGTTTCCTTCTCTGTAAAATGGCCTGATTTCTAAAACTCTTACCCCATCTAAGTCAGAAGGTTGGAGAGCTGATAAACTAATTTTCCAACTACTTTGCCACATTGTAAAGTCCTACACAAATGTGCAGTCTCACTTATCCGTCAAAAATATCTTATTAAATAGTGTCTTGCTTTGTTTCGTTCAGAAAATAATGTTTACCCTGATCTTGCATTCCGAGAGTTCACAAGAATTTTAAATCTAATTTGATTTCTCTGATTCTGACTTTCCCTCGACTTCCTATTTCAAAAGTGAAACTAAAGGAGGATCTATTTCTCTTTGGTTTCAGGTTCTAACAGTAGGGCTTTTTTTGCATTCTGATTGCACGCACAGCTTAACAAAGCCATATTTAAACGCAGGGAAATGTCACTTACATGTTACAAAGCTCACAGAAACAAGTCTGTTTCTGCTGAATCTTTGATGACGCTGCTTAATAAAACCGAGAGATCTTTCTGACTCTGTCCAACAAAACCTCTGTGCATATTTTTGACAAAAGGGATAAAAAGGGAAAAAAGAGCAAGGTGCATCACAACAATGGTTTTTCATTACAGTCAGATACCCCCAAGCTTTAGTGTGATAGAGCCGATCAGAAAAGATTGGGTATTAATTATGAAGCTACAGTTCAATTTATCAGCAAAGGATATCAAACAGGCCAAACGCCGCAGTCTCTCATAATTTATCTCTTCCTTGTAAGGAGGCAGATAGCAACGATTTGCAAATTGCCTCCTCTGCAAAAAGAAGGGAGAAAAACATACACACAACACACAATTAAAAGCAGATAAGCATCAGGCAAAGTGTCACATTTTCAGCAGAAAGCCAAAAGTCTTAATCTCCGGGGTTGCTTTGCTGCAAGTGCACTCCCTGATACTTCCCTTGATGCGACTATTTAACTCCTATTAAAATTAATAGGGGTCAGGCCTGATCATCAAGGGAGAAAGGGCCTCCTGGCGCGGATAGGCTTCAAGTAATAAGGATTTGGTGATTACTCTATTATTTGTTCGTTCATTTTCAGAGTATCTTGTAAGTGTGTCTTCCTTGTGATCTCTGGTCCAATTATGAAGAATAACATGTCTCATAGAATCTATTTTTATTAAAGCAACCTTCTTCTCTCAAGAAGCACATAATTTGAGAGGACATATTGGCAGGATCCTAATGCAGAGAGCTCAAAACTTTCTTCCCCCAAGTAAATACGGTCACTTTTCCTAAATTAGGTGTATGTTTATGGATCAGCCAGGACCTCCGACCCCAAGATGGGGAGAGCATCAACGTGTAGAGAAACATCACTCAACCATGACTTCGGTAATGGAAAGAGAGTACAATTTTTCTGAAAAAAAAAAAAAAAAAAAAAAAAAAAAAAAAAAAAAAAGTGATCTGAACTTGGAGTCAAATGATAAATAAAAATCTAAGACATCAGTACTTAACAAAATTGTCAGAGACTCAGTTTACTCTTCTGTTAAATGAGGAGAATAAAGACACCAGCCTCAGATCATTACGAAGACCATGAAGAGTGATGTGAGCTTGTGCAAGGTGGACCAGTCACCTGACACCAGACTCCCATGTCTGCACTAAGGTGACTTGTGAAGAACAAGAGTCAACAGCCATTTGCAATTTTTTTTAGGTATTGCAGATTTTGAATCTTGTCCATTAAAGAAATTAGAATAGCAATAATAATAAACATAGTAACATCAGCAGCATAATTTTATAGGAGAAAGGCCATTTTAAAGGCACAGGGACAAAAGCATTTCTTTGAAACAAAGAAAGTTATTGTCATCAAAATCATGACTGCGTCTCTTGTTTTTCTCATTTCACTGCAGACTGGTGAAAACGACCTCTCCAACCACCTCTGATCTACAGTCAAGCATTTAGAAGCCTCTGAAATGGACCATCAGGACAGCTACAGATAAGTTCAGTAGCTCACGAAGAAAGTAATGATTAAACAAGAAGCCGGCATGGTTGAGCTTTTTCTTATTTTCTCATCTGCAGATCAAAATGCCTGCATATGCATACTCTTAAACAAGGCCACTTCTATCTCTAAGTTTTCTGTCACCCTTACTCTCCTCTTTCACACACGTCATTGGATCAAGCTTGTTACTTTTACTGCTCGAATGATTCGCAATAAATTTTTGCCTGATAAATGCTTTTTGGTTTCAAAGTCTATTTTGTCTGGTATTGATATTGCTATTCCAGCTTTCCTTTGGGTTGTACTTTTACCGTCTTTTTAAAAATATTTTTATCCTAAATTTTGCTGTGTCATTTGTATGTGTCCCCCTTACAAATAGAATACAGATGAAAATTATTTGCTTGTTTGTTTAATGAACTTTTTGTTCTAAGATAATTATAGATTCACAGGAAGTGGTAAGAAATTATAAAGAGTACCAACTACCTGTTTCTACCCAGTGTTAACATCTAGCATAACTCGAGTGCAATATCACAGCCAGGATATTGACAGTGGCATAGTGAAGACAAGGAACACTCCCATCAACACGAGGTTTTCCCTGGTTATCCTTTAGTAGGCACATCCATCTTCCTCCGCCCTCACCCCTCCTAAACCCATAGTAACCACTGCTCGCTACTCCCTTTCTACAATTTTCTTATTTCAAGAATGGAATGTGAATGGAATCATACTGTCTATAACATTTTGAGATTGACTCTAATCACTCAACATGATTCTTTTGAAATCCATCCAGGTAATTGTATAAATCAATATTTAGTTCACTTTTACTGCTGAGTAGTATTCCGTAGTATGATCACAGTTTAACAATTTACTCATAAAATTATATCCAGGCAATTTTCATTTTTTTGTTGCTATAAATAAAACTGCTATAAGCATTTGTGTACAGATTTTTGTGTAAACTTAAGTTTCCATTTTTGTGATATAAATTGCTCATGTCTCTGATATAAATTGCTCACTAAACACTGTAATTGCTGGATCATCTGGTAATTACATATTTAATTTTTAAGAAACTGACAAACTGTTTTCCATGGCAGCTATACCATTTTCCATTCCCACCAACAATGTATGAGTGATCTGATTTCTCTGCACCCTCAACAGCATTAGATATTGTTACTATCTTTTATTTTAGCCATCCTGATAGATATGTAGCCCCATGTCTTACTGTGGTTTTAATTTGCATTTCCCTCATGGCTAAGACATGGAACATCTATCTTTTCATGTGACTATTTGCTGTATTCTATCCTTCTTAGTAAAATGTTTTGTTGTGTATTTGACTTTATTTTCCAGTTGGACTGTTTGAGCTTTTTGTTTATTATTGAGTTTTGAGAGTTCTTTATATAGTCAGAATAATGGTTCTTTATCAGATATGTGACTTGTAATTATTTTCTTTTATTCTGAAGTTTGTATTTCCATATTTTTGATAGTGGCTTTAACATCACAAAAGCTTTTAATTTTGATGAAATTCTACATATTCGTTTTTCCCTTGATGAACTGTGTTGATGTCAAGTCTTTGCCTATTTCTAGATACTACAAATGTTCTTTTGTGTTTTTCTCTGACACATTTATGGTTTTACATGTGAGTGCTTCATCTCTTTTGAATTTAGCTTTGTATACATTTGGGATTTAGATCATTTGTTTCCCCCCCACCACTGAGATGTCCAGTTGCTCCATGAGTCCTCATTAGATTTAGAAATGAATAATCTAAATCCAAACCTTTGTTGACATTATCTAAATCTACACCTTTGTTGATCTAAACCTTTGTTGAAAAGGTTATCCTTCTCCATTGAAGTGCTTTTGCATTTTTGTCAAAAATGATTTGCCGTGTGTGTGGTTCTGTTTCTGGGTTCTCAATTCTTTTCTATTGATCTATGTGTCTATTTCTATTCCAACACCACAGTTTTGATTACTGTAGCTGTGTAAAAACATCTTAAAACTGGGTAGACAGGGTCCTCCCTCCTTATTCTTTCTCTTAAACATTTAGTTTTTCCTTTCCTTCTTTTTTATATAAATTTTATAATAATCTTGTCTATATCTACAAAAAAACTTACTGGGATTTTTATAAAATTCACATTAAACCTATCTACCAATATGCGGATTGTTGACATCTCTACTATGTTAATGCTTCCAACTTAGAAACATGATACGTTTCTCAATTTTTTAAAGAATTCTTATTATTTATTAGTGTTGCATGGTTTTCATTATACACATTGGGTATATGTTTTATTCATTTTAAATTTAAGTAATTTTAATCTTTGAAATGATTACAAGTTATATGTTCAAATATTGGTGCCCATATGTTCTTTGATAATATATAGAAATGTAATTAATTTTTTAATGTTTGTAATATATCCTATAATTTTGCTGAACTCGATTATTATTTCTAGGAATATTTTGTAAATTTCCTGGGATTTTCTACTTAAATTGTTCACTTTTTCTGTCCTTTTATACATTATCTTTAAGCCAGGCACAGTGGCTCACACCTGTAATCCCAACCCTTTGGGAGGCCAAGGCAGGGGGTGAATTGCTTGAGCCTGGGAGTTCAAGAACATCCTGGGCAACATGGCAAAACCCTGTCTCTACAAAAAATACGAAAAGAAATTAGCCAAGCATGGTGGGACACTCCTGTAGTCCCAGCTACTTGGGAGGCTAAGGTGGGATCATATGAGTCCAAGAAGTCAAGGTTGCAGTGAGCCAAGATCACACCACTACACTCCAGTTTTGGTGACAGAGCAAGAACCTGTCTAAAACAAACAACACTCTTTAGTCTCAACACCTCTATTTCCTTGTTTTATGTATACCTCTTGCAAATAGAAAATAGTTGAAAACTATTTCGCTTTTACTTCAATATACATGTCTTTCTTATAACTAGCAAGTTTCACTTATTTACATTCATTGTAATTAATGATAAATTTAAATTTATTTCAATAATTTTATTTTTCTATTTGACATATTTTCTTTGATATTTTTTAAATTTAGAATCTCCCTTCTTTTGAGTTCATTGAATTTTTTTTATTATTTTGTTTATCTCCTCTTTTATCTGTGTTTTCCTTTATATTATATTTAAATGACGTATTTGACATTGCCATATACACTTGTATATACCACCCAGGGGCCTAAAAACTAGAGGTTCATGAACCAGTTCACTCAGAGCCCACCACCCTCACCAATGACACCAGTGTATACCATTTAGGGGCTTGAGAACTGCTCTACCCAGAACTCCCTGCTGCTACTGCCAGAAAACTTGTCTCCTCCAGTGGTGGGGCCACTACATGGCCATCTGCACTCATTGGGGGTCTGAGGACCTGCCCTCCTCCCAGAAAAACTACATCACAACCTTTACAAACAACCAGTTCAAGCCACTGAGGAATCTGCAAACATACTGGTTTTCTTTATCCAAATAAAGCATATAGAGACTGTACTACGGTGCTCACCCAGAATCAAAGTTAAAGAATGCTGCCAGACCAACACTATTGATATGTCTACAGGAAAAAATCTTTCCCTATGAAAGTTACTCTATAAAATCGGAAGAAGCAATTGTTATACCAGATATAAAGATATCAATGTAGGGACACAAGAAACATGAAAAAACAAAAACAAAACAAACAAACAAACAAACAAAAACAAGGAAACATAACTCCAAAAAAAACACAATAATTCTCTGGTAACAGCTTCTGAAAAAAAAAATATATATATATAATGGCTGAAAAAAATAAAAATAATGATTTTTAAGGACACTTAGCAACATGCAAGATAACAGAGAAAGGAAATGTGATGAAATAAAAAAAAATACAATCTGAATGAGAAAATTAAGTGAAGAGATAGATATAATTTAAAAAATAAAAATCTTAGAGATGAATAATTCAATGAACAAAAAATACAATAAAATCTTTAATAATTGATTAGATCAATTGTAGAGAAAAGAATATCTGAACTATAAGACAGGTCTTTTGAAATAATTTAGTCAGACAAAAAAAAAAAGTAAAAGAATTTATTTAAAAGGCCCATGTGACATATAAGACACCAGTAAGTAAAGAAATATTTACATTTTGAGAGTTCCAGAAGTAGAAAAAAGGGGGAAAGTCATATGAAAGAAATTTAATAAAATAATAACTGAAAAATTCCCAAATTGTGGGAGAGATACAGACATTCAAATACAGGAAACTTAAACATTCACAAATAGATTAGATTCAGAATGGTCCTCTCTAAGACACATTTTAATTAAACTGTCAAAAGTCAAAAACAAAGAGAGGATTCCAAAACCAGCAAGCAGGTCAAGTCACATGGAATGGAATCCTCATTACATTAACAGCAGATCTCCCAGCAGAAACTATTCAGGTCAGAAATAATGGGATTATATATTCAAAGTGCTGAAAGAAAAAAAAAAAAAAAGGAGAAAAGAAAGAAAAAAACCTATCAGCCAAGAATTTTGTACCCAACAAACCTAATCTTAAAAAATGAAGAAGAAATAAAGCATTTCCCAGAAAATCAAAAACTGAGGCAATTTATGACCTCTAAATGTACCCTATGAAAAAGGCTTAAGGAAGTCCTAAATGTAGAAATGAAAGAACCGTATCTTCCATCATGAAAACACACAAAAGTATAAAACTCACTGGTAGAGCAGAAGCACAAATGAGAAAGGACTAAAACATTATCACTACAGAAAGCCACCAACATCTCAAAGGTAAACAATGGGAGAGAAAGAATGGAACAAAGTGTATACAAAACAATCAGAAAATAATAAAAACAAAATTATAGAAATATGTTCCCTATTAATAACAGCCTTCAATATAAAAGGTTTAAATTCTCTTATTAAAAAATACAGTCTGGCTGAATGGATTAAAAAGCAAGAAAAAACAACAAACAAGAAGAACCAACAGTATGCTGCCTACAAGAAACTCACTTCACCTTGATCTGTAAAGACACTGTAGACTGAAAGTAAAGGGATCAAAAAAGATAGTTGACACAAAGCAAAACCAAAAGGATGCAGAAGTAGCTAAACTTACATCAGACAAAATAGACTTTAAATCAGAAAAACATAAAAAAGACAAAGGTCATTATGAAATGATAAAGAGATCAATTCAGCAAGATAATATAATAATTATAAATATACATGCACTCAACACCAGAGTACCCAGATATATGAACCAAATATTATTAGAGCTAAAGAGATAGATCTCAACGTAATAATAGTTTTGGACTTCAAAAACTTACTTTCATCGTTGAAAATATCATCTAGATAGAAAATCAACAAATAGAAGTCATATTTAAACTGCACTGTGGACTGAATGGACCTCTCAGATATTTACAGAATATTTTATACAACAGCTACAAAATGCACATTTTTCTCATGAGCACATGCATCATTACCAGGGATAAGCTGTATGTTAGGCCACAAAGCAAGTCTCAACAAATTTTCAAAACTTGAAATATTTTCAGACCACAATGGAATAAAATTAGAAATCAATATCAAGAGAAATTTTGGAAACTGTACAAATACATGTGAAGTAAATAATGCGCTCTTGAATGACCAATGGTTCTGTGAAAAATTAAGAAGGAAATTAAAATTCATCTTGAAACAAATGAAAATAAACACGACATATCAAAATCTGTGAGATACAACAAAAGTAGTACTAACAAAAAAATTTAACGCAAAAAAATGCCTACATCTAAAAAGCAGAATGATTCCAAATTAACAACCTAAAAATGCATCTCAAAGAATGATAAAATCAAGAACAAACCAAATCCAAAATTAGTAGAGGGATAGAAATAGTAAAGATGATAATTGAACTTAATGAAATGGAGGAAAAAATACAAAAGATCAACAAAACAAAAGGTTGTTTTCTGAAAAGATAGAACTCTTAGCTTGACTAAGAAAATAATGCAGAAGACCCAAATGAATAAAATCAGAAAGGAAAAAGGAGACATTTAACTGATAACACATAAATATAAAGAATCATCAGAGACTATTACAAACAACCGTATGCCAACTAATTGGAAATTCTAGAGAAAATGAATAAATTACTGGACACACATACATACTAAGATTGAGCCAAGAATAACTAGAAAACCTAAAAAGACTAATAATGAGTTACAAGATTAAATCAGTAATAAAAAGCATCCCGATAAAGAAAAGCCCAGGAGCAGATGGCTTTACTGCTGAATTCTACTAAACTTTTAAGGAATTAACATCAATTATCTGTAAACTATTTTAAAAAGTTAAAGAAGAGGTAATTTTCTGTATTCATTCTAAGAAGCCACCTTTACCCTGATCCCCAAACCAGACACAGATACTAGGCAAATAACCCTTACGAGCAGAGATGCAAAAATCCTCAACTAAATACTAGCAAACTGAATTTAACAGCACATCAAAAATATAATACAATATAATGGGCAAGGATCCAAATAACACATTTCTCAAAAAGAAAGATATACAAATGGCCAATGTGTACATGAAAAAGATGTTCAACCTCAATCACTAATTAAAGAAAGGCAAATCAAAATCATAATGAGATTTCATCTCACTCCAGTTAGAATAGCCATTATCAAGAAGACAAAAATTAGCAAATGCTGGCAAAGATGCAGAGAAAAGGAAACTCAGAAACCGTTGATGGGAATGCAAATCTGTATAGCTGTTACTGAAAACAGTATGGAGATTTCTCAAAAATCAAACAGTGAAACTACCATATGATCCAGCAATTCCACTACTTGGTGATTATCTAAAGAAAACTGAATCAGTATGACAGAGACATGTGCCTTCCCATGTTTATTACAGCACTATTAACAATAGCCATGATATGGTATCAAACTAAATGACCATCAACATATAAACGGATAAAGAAAATGTGGCATATATATACACAGTGGAATACTATTCAGCCATAACAATAGAATGACATCCTGTCATTTGCTGCAACATGGATAAGCCTGGAGAACATTGTGTTAATAAGTCAGGCACAGAAAGGTAAATACAGCATGTTATCACTCATATGTGAAAACTAAAAATGTTGTTCTCATAGAAGTAGCAAGTTAATTTTCATTACCAGAGAATGGAAAAGTACTGGGGAGGAAAGGATAGAGAGAGATTGATTAATGGATACAAAATTATAGCTAGATATGAGGAATAATTTCTAGTGTTCTATAGGACTGTAGGATGAATATAGTTAATAATAATTTATTGTGAATTTTTTAAAAGCTTAAGAGAAGATTTTGGATGTTTCCGACAGAAAGAAATGACAAATGTTTGAGGTATGAGTATATAATTACCCTGATTTGAGTATTACACAGTGTATACATACATCGAAATATTACTCTGTATCCAGTAAATACATACAGTTACTATGTGTCAACTGAAAATAAAAGGGGAATATACATATTTGACTTAATGAAGTCTAATCAACATGATTGTTCTCTTGAATATTACAAGGACTATTGAGAATTTAATTCCCTTTTTTCTCTTTCATGGTATTGTTGTCCAATATTTTAGTATTTTCTTGTTTTTAAATCTATTCAAATTCATACCTATAATAATTACTCTGTTTGCTATAAATCCGTATGTACGATCAGAAAATTTATTTTCCTAGCATTGTATTTTTGAATTTCTCCCCTTCTTGTGTTTGAGTATCCTTCCACACAAGTGTCCTCTGACAGTTCTTCCAGCAGAAGTCCTTGGGTGATACCCTGTCTTAGCTGTCCTTTTTGCCTGAAACACCTAACTCTAGTCTTGAATCAGCATTTAACTGGGTATAGAACTAGGTTGAAATTTATATTCATTCAGTGCTTTAAGGATATTATTCTGCTGCCTTTCAGACCTTGGTATTGAAGACAAGAAGTCTATTGTTGCCTAATTGTTAGTTTTTTCCAAGTGATTGCTTTTGAAATTCACTTAGTCCTCACCATTTTCCAGTTCCACCATGTGGGTCTAGGTGTGAATTTATTTTGATTTTGATTTCCCTCTCCAGACTCAATATGCTGTGGCCCATTGGGAACTACTAGAAATTAATCTTCTTCTCTCCATACCATTACTTGGATACTTCACCAAAATAATGGTGTAAAGGACTCTCTTTGAATTTGCTTAACTGAAGCACACTT
The DNA here is from genome assembly GCF_048565385.1 of Saimiri boliviensis. Classification (NCBI taxonomy): domain Eukaryota; kingdom Metazoa; phylum Chordata; class Mammalia; order Primates; family Cebidae; genus Saimiri; species Saimiri boliviensis. The sequence goes on along the minus strand of NC_133450.1, from coordinate 72,351,808 downwards.
GCAGCTCAAACCAAGCAACTGGGAACTAAAGATGCAGCCATAACTACAGAGAGGGCTTATAAGTAGAAGTAAAATATATTCTCAGCTTACAGAAGAAGAGAGCTTTCCTAGGCAAAATACACCCTGATATTTCAATAGGAGCACCTTTCCTTTACTGGAGGACACTTGATTTAGCCTTCTGCCCTGATGCTACCTCTTTCTTTGATCATGAGTTAGTCCCTTTTCTTAGTTTTACCACCTATAATAAGAAAGACAAAAAGAGGAGATCATCTTCAAGCTCCTTTTCACTGCTATCATTCTATGGCTTATGAGTGATTCCATTTTTTTTCCCAGAACTGGGTGGACCATTCCCTGTCTCCCAAGTAGTTAAACAAGAGAGCCAAGTGCAATTACTCACTTGGTGTGGAGAGCATGCAAGACATCCCCGTGTCTGCCTTATCATCGAATGCCTGGGTTCTGGCACACCAACTGCCATGCCTCCTCCCCCTGACTTCCATCTAAAGTGGTGCTAAGGGTCCGCAAATCATTTCCTTGACAAAAATGTCAATGGCATTATCTTACGCATGTGTTGTGCAGATAAGGGAAAGTCACGTTAAGCAATCTGCTCCATTCACTTTGGTTTTACTGGCTTACGTCTTTATTTTTAATTCAGCAAAGCTGTGGTCTTTGTAGTGGAGGTGGCAAAGCCAATCTGACCCACCAGCCCCAGAGGCGAGAGGGTCACCTTCCACAGTGCCATCTTCTACTGTGTTATTCTCTCAAGGAATTTTGCCATCAATCAGAAGGAATAGGAAGTTCTTTTCTTTTTCCAGAGAAAACACATCATACAGATTTTTGTATAAAAATCTCCTAGAAAATAATGAACTTTCAGCACCCAGGCTAGTTGGTCCTTTGTGGGGTAGAGAACGAGATGTATCTTCATTTGTGGAGTGTCCATGTATTTGAGCGTTGAGCCTCAAGAAAGATCTCCCATCTTAAGTGAACAACAGGAATATTTTTTTAGCTAACTATTTCAATAACAGGAATAATAACAGCTAACATTCACTGACTGCTTACTTGCCAGGCCCTATTTAGCCCCTTTTATTCAGCCTTTATGACAACCTTGCAAGACAGGTACTGCTGTATTTTCTACTCAGGGACCAGGAAGCTGAAAATTACTAAGGTGCCTAAGATCATCTACTTTAAAAGCTGCCAGGCAAAATTTTGACTCCAGGTTTTTCTGAATCCATAGCCAAGCCTTCAAGCTCTGTCTTTTACTTCTCAGCTACCGACATATCAGCAATCATAGTGTTTGCTGTACAGCATGCCTGACATATGTGACCTATGTACTCCTTAGGAAGCAGCAACCTTATAGACAGCAAAGCTGGGGCACAAAGATACAGAATGGCTTATCCAAAGTGTCCTAAGGAAGGGAGGTCCAGTCCATTGGAATCCTAAATTCTTGATCATAAGTACTGTACTACACAGTCCAGAGGGTAATTCTCCCGTGAAAATGTGGCAGAAACATTGACTTCTGTTCACTTTCACAATTCTTTTAAAGAAAGAAAATGCCTTTAAATGAGTAAGAATTAGCATTCCTACCAATTTAACCCAGAACAAAGTTAAATAGAAATTGTCAATTTTTTCCTTCTTTTGGAGGAGATGTACCTGTCCAGCAGAGGTAACTAGAGTTTAGAAAGAAGGTTTACGATTAGCAATGGAGGCATGCTGGTGAAAACAGGTGAGCTTTGTAGATAAATTATATATTGCCATGGTTGGGGGTGGGGGGCTCATCTGAGAATTTTTTTTTTTTTTTCTGATAGTGTCTTGCTCTCTCATCCAGGCTCAAGTGGAGTACTGCAATCTCAGTTCACTGCAACCTCCACTTCCTGGGCTCAAGTGATCCTCCCATCTCAGCCTCCTGAAGTTTTTGTAGAGACAGATTTCTCCGTTGTTGCCCAGATTGGTCTCAAACTCCTGGGCTCAGGCGATCCACCCACTTCAGCCTCCAAAAGTGCTAGAATTATAGGCATGAACCACTGCCCCTAGCCTCATGTGAGAATTTGTCACAGCATTGCTGTGGAGTGTTCACGAACTACTGGCCTAAGGAAACTGAGTAATTGTAGCAAACTCCTACTTGTCTGTGTGGCAAAATAAATGAAAATGTGCATTACACAGGCAGGACAAAGTACCCAGGAATTCCACTTTTAGGAACCTATCCTATATATTATGATACATGTACAAAAATGTTTCGTGACAAATTTGTGGTTATCAGTGTCGCAGTGAACAGGTGAACAATTGCTATCAAGCTGAATAAACTTCATTAAATGTATCACAGCATGCATGTAATATAGAATACCAGACAGCTTAGAAAAGATAGATCTCACATGAAAAGTTTTCCAAAGTCTGTTGGTTGAAGTTAGTTGTGATATAAAATGCATAGTTGAATTCCAATTATGTAAAAATTAAATTAAAATAAATGTTTTTAGAGACAAAAACATGTAAGAAAAAGCCTGAAGACACAAGATTGGCCATTGGTCACCTCTGGAGGGAAGATTCCGATATAGCACAAAGAAGCTTTTTGCTCTTTATGCTTATATATCATTTGCCTTTCATTTTATAAGCAGACTATCCAAGTGGTCCTGTGTATTTAAACATTCACTCACCAAAATTTTTTAAAATTAGAGACCAAAGAACCAGACCTAAAGATTCACGTTATAGGTGTAGTTCAGCAAGTCAATTTAGCTTGTGCCAGATAAAGTTGGGGATTTTGCCCTCATCTCTCATTGAGGTACCATATCCTATTAAAAGAATCATAAACTAATCTAAACATTATAATTAAAAATATGCTTTTTGTAAATCAATGAAGCATTAGAAATCTGGAATTCCGCGAATCACACAGTGAACAGGAGGTAAACAATGAATGCTTCCAGCACCAATTGGCCACTAGAGAATGGTCCCCTTCTCTTTACTGTAAGGATTTTTGAAAAACTTCAGCTGAAAACTATTTTACATCTCAATTACTCATGATTAATGTAATCAGATGGAATCAATTAATAAAGTCAAAATATAGAGGGAGAATTAAAACAGCACAACCAACACACACAGTTATGCAGATATAAACAGAGGAGGAGGGGGCAGCTGCACACACCTAGCAGTGAACACTCATGAGCGATTTGAAAGTAACTTTGCAAGGTTAATTACTGGTGCATTATGCAGAATACAATCATTTCGTTAGGAGTGCAATATTATATTTTAACAGGCATGTGGGACAACAGCATCAAGTAGATAAGGTGAAACTGCCAGGGATTTGGTAAACCCTCTTCACGGAGACTGGCAGTTACAGAGAGAAGTAAACATGCATTCATTCAACAAGTCAGCTGCTACTGCATTTCTGCAGCCTTTCGGAAAGTCGGGGTTGTCTGTGCAATTGGCAATGTACCCTACTTATTGAGAGTTTTCTATATATGTTTGGCCCAAGAATACAATGGGGAGCACATGTTAGCCATGGTGACTGCTTTCATAGGGCACAAAGACTTGCTGGGTTAATGGTAATCAAACAAGCACACAGGTGTGCATTCTAATCTCAAGCTGCAACAAATATCACAGAGGACTTTGTTCTGAATACGGACAATTGGAGATTAGAGATAGCTTTGCTCCAAAAATGATGTTTGAATCTGGGCTCAAGAACAGATAGAAAAATGAAATAAAGAACAGACAGGAATGAATTAGGTGCCGGGGAGGTGGGAAAGTGGAAAGCAAGCCTAAGGAGCAAATATTCCAGGCACAGAGGACAGAATCTGCAGAGTCGGTGAGACCTTGGAAAACTTCACGTTCTCCGCTCAGGTGTTCTTGCCACTCTCTGAGGTAGGAAGATAGTTTTCTCATTACAAGTGAGGAAACTGAGGCACAGAGAGTTTTTTTTTTTTTTTTCAACATCCACAGAATGATCCTGACAGTACCTTGGCTGGAACTGAGCTCTGCCTCCTGCTGACAGTGTGACCTTGGCAAGTGTTGGAAACACATGATCGGTGCCACAAAGAAAAATCAGCACTGAGACAAAGGATTTTTTAGCAAAGTAATTTTTACTTCCGGGACTCCAGGAAGGGTGCTCTCACTAGCCATCGTGCCATGAGAGTACGAAAGAACAAAGGGAAACACAAATTTATTTATTATGCATTTGGGGTCGGCCATACTGCTATGTCTGATATCCGTTGGCTGGAGCCAGACCTTACAGTCTAAACTAAAACCCAATTGGCTAACAACTTAAAACTTTTTAAAAAACAGATAAAAGCAACAGAGAGCTGGGACATGCCTGTGAGCACATCCAGCGCAGATATCTTGGTTAAAGTACAAGGACATAGAATGTACTACGTGCCTGCAAGCATGGCATGTCTAACAGCTACAAAGGATAGGGCTTCACAAAGTTATTAGCATGCTTATAATTTAACAAGAAAGGAAACCTTAAAAAGAAACTTTTCTACTTCCCATAGCAAGTTGCCTACCTGCTCTCTCAGCCCCACTTCTCACCTCTAGGAGGGGGTCAATGAGAGTCGGTCACCACATATGAAATCACGCAGCTGGTGTTAGCTGGACTAGAACTCCAGTCAAGCCTGAGAAACCCAGCAACCTGCCGTGGTGACCACGGCCCCTTGCACAGCATTGGCCAACACAAGGCCCTCGACCTCAACTTTGGCCTGAACACTGTATCTGCACAAAGTGGTCTTCAAGACAAGCAGAGCCCTGCTACCTCCTGTTTCTCAGTGAAACCACACTAAGGTCCCAACTCACTGCTGCAGCAAGACCAGTTTTTCCCCAGGACTCACTGTACTAAAATGAAAAGCAGAGACTCTCCTTGACCTTACCTTGGCCAGCTTTTTCCTTCTGCATACATGTGAGGTACTTCTTGAAAACAATCCAATGAACCTCTTTCTCCTCACTTCATCACAGAAGGGTGGCATGGCCTAGCAGGGAAATGAGTATAGAGACTCTGAGCTGTGGAGGGACCTGTGTGCTCAGAATTCTCACTCCTGATGCAATGTCAGTATCCCCTGTGCCAATGTCCCATGCTTTGTCCAGCAGCACGCCCTCCCAGGAGCAAAGGGAGGAGGCGATTGCAATAATACCAGCTCTCAGACAGTAACTTACATATATTCCAGATTGGTTATTCTCTGGATGATGAGATAAAAGAAGAGGAATCAGAATTTCTGCACAAAAAAACACTCTGGCTAGACTTTAGGGCCCAAATTTTAAATATTTTTCCCACTTACCTCGGCATGTGACTCAGCGAGTCACTTCAGCTCTACCAGCCTCAGTTTCCTAAATCTTAAAAGAGATTCCTAGCGACTACTTTATAGACTGGTTCTTTTGATTTAACTGTTTAGATGGAGTGGTTAGAACACCTCTGGTATGCGTTTAGTATGTTACCCACCATTGTTAACAGCTCTTGCCAGAGTCAATGGTATACACTTCCCCCAACTCAACTAATGAATGATTGCTGGACAGACCTATGCTGTTTCCAATCCAAATGACATTACAAATTACAAATACTTCTGGCCAGAGCATCCTTGTTTCCCTCTCCTGTTGCTAAATCCAGATAATTCCCTTTATGGACCCACACTCATGCCCCCTCTTCCAGGAAGCCTTTTCTGAATATCCCAGCCTGGGCTAAGGGAGTCTACTCTGGAATCCCCTAATGACTCTACTGCAACACTTATTACACTGTGTCTCGTCTAGTAGCTAACTTATCTGCTCTTACTTGATTGTGACCATTTCACGGACAGGGGATTACAGTGTTTTAAGTGCTGCATCTTGAGCATCCAGCACCATGCCTGAATGTAGTAGACACTCTATAAATATTTAGTATTCACTAAGGGGGTAAATTAATAAATGAATGAATGAGATGCTGAGATGATGCATTTTTGGAGTGAGAGGAAAAGGAGCCAGCTGAGCAAACTCTCTGAGCTCCAGATCATGGGCAAGTCATTTGGCTACTACATCTAGATGAGCTTATCTGTTAAAGAGAAAATGATGCTGACCTAATTAGCATTGCCAAACTCCTTTAGAACAACTAGTAATTGATCTGAAAGACTGAAGTGCCCTGCACTGCCCTTTCAGCTCCGCAGTCAGGCAGGTCCCTGTAAGGTGGGACTGGGTGCCACCATCACTACACTCAGTTGCAGCACAGATGACATCAGCTTTCACTAGCAGAAAGCCAACACCTTCTGCTCTCTCCAAGCCCTTTGCATCATTTTTATCCACACCTTTAAGTCAACCTTTGGGGAGCTGATTGCAAAGTTGGAAATAGGTTTCAGGGTCACTAGATATTCATGGCTATGGATTCTCATCAAAGAAAGAAATAGTTAGAGACCCTTTCAATCTGCTTCTTACTAGCATTTCTTTGCTGAAAAGTTCTGTAGGTATAGGTTAGGGCACTGGAATTTAGGTCAATGACATTCATGCTACGTTTTAGAATAAATTCTTTCTGCAGCAAGTGCATGATTTCCTGTTATGACTGCAGATTCTGCCAGCAGCAGCGTAGTGACTGTAGAGGCGTCCATCCTGTTTGTTTATAATTCTCAACAATGGGCTTTTGGGAAGGAGGGCCCGATGCTGCAAGCTCTGACGAGCTGCACAGAGTACGCGATGCCACCTGAATAATGCATGCCCACTTTGTGTGTGTACCCGACACAGGCCCGAATGCAGGGGAACGCCAAACACTTTGAAGCACCTGCTCTGAGCAGCTCCAGTGACAGCCCAAGAGTCCAGATAAGATCTGAGCTCTGCCTCCTCCCCACCATCCCACTCCCTGTGTGGCCCCATTTCCCTTTTGGCATTTAAAATAAGCTCTGAGATTAAGCCACCACCGAAAGATCCTGTCAGAGACGCTGCTTTTGTGTGGCTCATATTCCTTCCAGGCCCCACCCTCGTCTAGGGCCTTCTGATAATCTGTGCGGGGACGGCAGTGGCAGCCTCCCACGTGGCTGTCCTATCAGTCCCTATCTGGTCCCCTCCTAGCCTCCCACCACAAGGAGGAAGCTAGAGGGATTTTTCTAACAATAAAATGGTCACTTGGGTGGATGCAGCCCCAAAGGCGCATGGATAGACTTCAGATCATACTCATCCCCTCCATGAGAGTGCAACTCTCCTGCCAAATACCCTTCAAGGAGTGGCCTTCATCATTTGCAAGTCATGTTCAAGATTCCTGGCATGGCACATAAAGCCTGACACGATCAGGCTCCTACTCATCCCTCTCATCCTCCTCTCATCCCCTGTCCCTTATAGGGCCATGGTACTCCAGCTGGCCAATGCTCTGGTTCCCAGAACAAGATGTCCCTCCTGTCTCACTTGGATCCTCACACCTGTGAATCCTGGCATTTCTCGTCTTTCTATCTGTCACTCCTAGCAGTAACCTCAATCACAATACAATACAGTGTTGGTTAGTCCACTCCAGGCACATTATATGCATTCCTTTATTTAACTCTTAAAGCAACACTATGAGGCATGCATAGTTTTTACCTCTGTCATGTAGAAGAAGACAATGAGACTTGATGTAATAAAATGACTCCTCCAAGGTCACACAGCTACAAAGTTGGCAGAGGGTTCAAACTTCAAACTCAAGGTCATTATTAACCACAGTATTGTATGGACACTTACGTGACACTACATACCATCTAATGCTTACCTATTCTTAGACTGACCAAACTTCAACTACTCTGAAATGCCATATTTAAGGTACTAATGTATTCAAAGTCCACCCTCCCTAATTCAAAAACTGCACTTTGTGTTTCCTTGCCAAAGTTGGAATTTCATCCTCACCATGGATGAAATTCATCTCAACAAAGCTTTGACCTCCTTTAAATCTTCATTCCTTCAGGAAGTCTCAAAATGCCTAAGATCTAAGTGATCTCCTCTCTTACCCACATTGACAGCATATTCATTAATATTGGAATAATTCCCATCATCAGCTACACATGTCTGCTTTTTAACTATATTATAAAGATACATAAAATTCTTTTTTATAAATGATTGAACTCATACACAAATTCTTCTGAAATATATGTAAGGCAAAAAAATTAAAAATACAAGAAAACACCTGTGTAACCCAATTTAAGAATTAGAACCTTATGCTCCTCCGTCCCCCATCCTGGCTCCTTCCCTCACTGTGTTTCCAACACACTCATTTTCTTTATAGCTTCTCCATTTGTTTGTATTCCTAAAAATTATTGTTTTCATGGTTGCATGTTTCTAAACTTCATATAAATGGAATCATACTGAACACATTCTTTTGACAACATGCACTACTTTGCAGTTGTTGTTTTTGCTTGTTTGTTTTGGATTTGGGGCTCCATATTATGTTTCTGAGATTTATCCATGTTATCATATGTACTTGTGCTTCATTTATTTTCACAGCTGAACAATATTGTATTGTGTGACAATTCCAGAATGTACTTAGCTGTTCTATTACTGGTATACATTTGGGTTGTTTTCAGTGTTTTGCTACAGCAAACTCCTCTGGACTCATTCTTCTCCCTGTCTCCAGATGTAAATGTAGAGGAGATCCTCTGGGGTGTATATCTGAGCAAGGAAGTGTTGAGATCAAAGATCTGTGTGTTTTCAATGTTACTAGGTAACAGCATATCGTTACCCAAAGCAATTGCACCAATTTGCACTCTCTTGAGAAATGTCAGTCTCCCTCGCCCTCTATCACTGCCAAAAGTTTTTACTGTCAGATATAAGTTTTGCCCATCTGGTGAGTATGATATAGTAACTCATCATGGTTTTAATTTGTATTTTTCTATTTATCAGTGAGATCATACACCTATTCATCTGTCATTGGCCATTTGAGTTCCCTGTTTTGTGAAGTGCCTGTTCAAGTCTTTTGCCCATTTTTCTGTTAGTAATTCTCTGATAAGTTAATAGGAGTTCTTTATTTATCTTGTATACCAACCAATATATATAATTTCAATTATATATTTTGAATGTTTTTCCATTTTCAAGTCTATATTTTCCTTTATTTTGCTGTCTTTTGAATGTAGTAATCTTTTTAAATGGATTTTGCTTTTTGTGCCTTAAGAATACTCTGTTCACACAAATTAATTAATACAATACCCTATGTTATGTTTTATTACTTTGCCATTTTGTTTTTCACACATAAGTCTTCTTTAATCTGAAATTCATTTTTGTATACACTGTGAGGTAGGACTCTATTTTTTACATAAATAACAAATTGTTCTGTATCATGTATTTAAAAGTCCACTCATTATTTTGCCATTCATCTATAATGCCACATCTGCTCATACGTTACACACACACACACACACACACACACACACACACACACACACAATTTATGACTCAATCAATTTTATTGGTTGGGTTGTCTAACCCAGGAACAATATAAAATGGTCTTAATTACTATCATTCAAGTAATTATTGATATCTGCCAAAGTCACCCAACCAACCTTATTCTTCTCATTTGGAAGAATCTCTTTTTTTCTGTCATTTGCAAGCCCATAAATGGATCAGTTTCCACACACATACCCACATGTTCACAAAGCCTATTGGGGTAATATTTGAATTACAATGAATCTATAAATCAATTTGGAGAGAACTGTCTCCTAATCCAAATGATTTATCCCTAGTTTCTTTTAGAATTTCTATGAAGGCAATCATTTTATTCACAAAAGATGTTAGAGGTGTTACTTCCTTTTGAAACCTTGTACATTTTCTTTTTCAACTGAACTGTTTGTTATGGGAGTGCTGATACCATGATGACTGGACTGGTGATAGCATAGGTACTCTTGTCTTTGACCTTCAGAGAGTGTGTCAGTGTATCAGCCATAAGGATAATGTGTGCTAAAGGCTTTGTGATAGGAATTTTCATCTCTTCCTAGTTTATTAAGAGAATTTTCTCCTAAGTAGATACGATTTTCATCAAGTGTTTTCAGATGTTTTTCCTGCCAACTCCTAAGAGGTCCATATAATTTTTCTGTATTATGTTAATGGGGTATAAGATATTTTTTATTTTCTTAATGTTAAACCAAACTTTCATTTTTAAAAGTGACCCAGTTTATGCATGATGGATAGTCTTTTTTTATACAGGGTTGCTTCCTGTATGCTAATAATCTTTAAAGATTTTTGCATCTATATTCACCAGAAAATTGTTCTGTAATCATTAAGTTCTTGTGGGATTTGGAAATCAAGTTTACTCTGGACACCAAATTTGTTAAGCTGTGTTCTGTAAACTGTAAACTCTGTGTAAAATTAAATTATTTATTACCTGACTCTCAGGTAAAGCTTTATGGTGAAGTCATTGAGCCTGGAATGGTTTTTAAATGGTAACTTTTTAAAAAAGTTTTTTAAAGTTTTCTCACTTATGATAGGGCTATCATAATTTGCTTTATTCTTATTGAGTCAGTTGGGTAAATTAGATTTTTTCTAAGAATGTTTTCATTCTACCTAATATTTAAAACTTATCAATATAAAGTTGTTTATAGTATTTTGTTATGATTTTAATATCTTCTGCTTTGTAGTTATATTTTCAGTCTCTTATTTTTTCCTTGTACCATCTGTTCTTTCTATATTCCATGTTTCTTAGTAATTTTATTAATTTTACTTATTTAAAATAATAATTTCCTACTTGTGTAATTTCCTGTGTTTATGCTGTTTTTTAATTGCTTAAGTTGGAGAATAAGCTATTTTTTAACCTTTCTTTTACAGAATAATCTTTAAAGGATATGAATTTTTCTCTAAATACTGCTTTAGCTGTATCATATCCATTTTGAATGATTTTTTTGTTGTTCAGCACTAAATATTTATAATTTTCATTATGACTACTCATTTAATATATGAATTGTTTAGAGCTTTGTATCTAAGTGTCCAAAAATGTAGATTTTCTAGATATGTGGTCAGTTTTTTTAAGTGATCTATGTAAGTTCGAAAAAGAATAATTTTGAAAACTATAGCTATGCTTGCTTTCTTCTGAGTAGAACTGCCTGGCATATCTTTTCCGATTCATTTGTTTCCAAGGTATCTGTACCTCTGCATTGCAGATATTTCTCTTTTATATAGTTTTTACTCTTCTTTATTTTTTTATCAAGTCTGAAATTTTACATCTTTTAACTGAAGCATTTGATAACATACATTTATTGTAATCATTTCTACATTTGGATTTATTTTGTATGAATTTACTTTGTAGGTTCTAGTAACCTGGATTTTTAAATTTGCTTTGTCTAATTTCTTGCCTACTTTTTGATTAATTGTTCCACTTTTGTTCTTACTGTTTCCTAGTTTGAACACTATAAACAATGTTTTTTAAATTAATATTAAAAAATGCTGAGAGTCGTATTTAATTTGTCATAGACTAGAGCTAATTAATATGTTTTCCTCTTTTCTAAATAATACAAAGAGCTTGAAATGGTAACTCAAGGTATTTCCTTCTTGACTTCTGTGTATTGTTATTGAGTATTTTGATATATTTTTAATCTTTGCACATCTTTGGTATTTTTTCAGATATAAAGCCAATGTTTGATTAGATGTCTTCACACAATACCACTTCATTTGGTTATTTTACCTGCTTTGAATTCCAAGAGTTTCTTCTGGATTTATTTGACTTCTGCCTAAATAACAACCTTTAGAATTTGTTGTTGTTGTTGTTATTTATTTAGTTAGTTAGTTAGTTATTTTTACTTTAAATTCTGGGGTACATGTGGAGATCTTGTAGAATTGTTACATAGGTATACACATGCTATGGTGGTTTGCTGCCTCCATCCCCCCATCATCTACATTAGGTAATTCTCCTAATGTTATCCATCCCCAATCTCCCCACCCCATGCCTTTGGTTCTTTGTTCTTGTGTCAGTTTGCTGAGAATGATGGCTTTTTAGAGGTTTGTTGGTGGTTAAACAACCTCTGTGTTTGTTTTCTAAACTGTCTTACTTTCACCATCATTCTTGAAATACATTGTCTCTGATGTAAACAATTCTTAGTTGACAGTTATTTTCTTTCAGTATTATGGTATCTATTATTTGCTGTCTTCTGGCTTTTATTATTGCTCCTAATAAGACAACTTGCCTCCAAATGTCACATGTAAACACTCTTTTTTCTCTTCCCATTGCTTTTAAGATTTTCTCTTTGTCTTTGGTGTTGCACCTTTAACTATGACATGTTTAACTATGGATTTATTTAATTCAAAGTGTTTGAGATTTATTTTCCTTGCTGAATTTGCATACGCATGTTTTTTATCAGTTGTGGGGAAATTTCAGCCTTCATCTCTTAAATATCATCTCTGCAGATTCTCTCACTGTGTTTTTTTTGGAACACTGATGGGACATGTTAGACCTTCTTACTCTGTGCTTAATATTTACCACTCTTACTTTTTTTTTTTTTTTTTTTGTCTTTCTAAGGTATATTTAGAACCATTCCTTCTGATCTATTTTCTAGTTCATTAAACTTTTATTGCCCATGCCTTATCAACTGTTAAACAGCCATTGAATCTTTAATTCTAACTATTATTATTTCTTTAAAGTCTTATTTTTGTACTTGGTTCTTTTCCTAATACAACGGATCACTCATTTTTACCATTTTAAAATCTTATCTCGTACTTTTCCACGTTTTCTCTTTTTTATTGTTGGTGGAAATCTTTTATATGTTGTGATTAAAATTACAGTTCATTTCTTATACAACTAAAGCACTGAAGTAACATTATTTTCTTTTATTATTTTTTGTAAATAATGTGTCTGCTTTTTTACTTAAAACACATTAAAATATTTATTTTAATCAACTTTATTGAGTCATAACTAATATACAATAAATTACACATATTGAAAGGGTACGATTTGATGTTTTAATATGTCCTAACACTCACGAAACCATCACAACAATCAAGAGAATGTATCTCTCAAATGCTAAAGTTTTCTTGTTTAAGCTTTCCCTCCTGCCCCCTCCTGTATCTCCCTTTTCAGGCAACCATTGATTGGTTTGGTTTGGTGTGGTTTTGTCACTGTAGATTAATTTTCAAAAACTACTTATTCTCTGGGTCAGATAATTTTAATATTTATTTTTTACTTTTGATTTTTCTCTTTATTGTTTTTGCAAAGTCTTATTAACAGTGCTTTGTCTCCTCACATTTTGTAATCTTTTAAAATAATGGGTTCATATTTAAAGAAAACGTTATCCATAGTCATTCCTTAAAGTCGCTGTTAAAAATGGTTTTCTCCAACAATGATGTATGTCTTTTACTGCCAGGTGTCTGAGTGTATAACCAGCCTAAAGCCATTTTAAATTATATTCCAAGATATTTTTTAGTTTTACTCTCAATTTACATCAGGGTTTAAGACAGGCAATTTTCACGGAAGTCCCTAGGAAAGCACTTTTGTGTCTAGTTCATTCTTACACTGAAGATGTAGATGTTTTGGCTCCCAGCTTGCTTTACGCACATGTAGATTTACTGAAAGCCTTGGTCTTTGTCTCCGGTCTGCTGGGATCCCATGGGCCTTGAGAATTGGGCTCAGCTTCTGATTTGGAAGGAGCATTCAAGACAAAATGAGGCTCTTGTGTTCTGTTGATCTCTCTGAGTTCCCACTTTCACCTAAGTTTCAGCATCTGGATAGTCTTGGCATTCTAGTCCGTTTACTGAACCACCTAGCAGCATTTTTGTTTGTACCAGCATTTATTTCCTCCCCAGGCAACTAGAGGTGGAAACTGGCTCTGCCCTGTTCCTCTTGCCAGTCTTTCTTCATCCACTTACTAAAGTAGATAATGGGGTGCCTCTTACATACAGCTCTCCATAGTATTTTCCTGTAAGTGAACTTTCTGAAATTGTATAATCTAAAAGAGCTTCAACATAGGGAGACACTAATTCCATCTATGTCTAAAAATCTTTGTCTCAGTGTTTCTGTTCTTTATTTTCTGTTCACTAGTCTGTGTGATAAAATTTCAAACAAGTTTGCTTTGTTTGGATTTTATTTTATATAATTTATTTATTTTACTTTAGGTGCATACTATATCTGGCATTTCTCCCCATGTTATCCCTCCTCACCCTGTCCTCCCTCCCCATCCCTATTGTCTCTCCCCTACCCCCCAACTGTCCCCTGTGTGTGATGCTCCTCTCCCTGAGTCCATGTGTTCCTGTTATTCAACACTCACCTATGAGTGAGAACATGTGGTGCTTGGCTTTCTGTTCTTAAACTTACTGTTAAATTTGTATATATATATGAAGTCTTCAAATATTTAAAAATAAGAAAATCAGCATTTTGCTTTGTGCACCCCCCATTCCTGGGATTGAACCTGCTGGTGATTTCTTAGTGTCTTCTATACTATATCATTATTATCTATGTGTACAAAAGTATGAACAAAATTTTTATTAGCAATGGGATTATGCAGCTTAGATACCTGTGCTCAACTAGTTTAGCCATAGGCTAAACTAGCAGGCTTGATTTTACTGTGACATCAAAAAGGCTATGTCTCTCTCAAATTCTGTTAATCATGATAATAGTCAAGGTAGTTCATGTTTGAAGTTTCATTCTAAGGGTCAAGCACTATTTTAAAAGTTAAAAATGCACTAATACATTAAATCACCAGAGCAAGTCTATCATTATCTCCAAAACAGTTGAGAAAACTGAGGCACAGAGAGACTATTTACCTAAATTAATAAAATCTAGTAAATGGCAGATCCAGAATTTACACCTGGGCCATCTAGCCTTAGTACCTATGACTTTAACTTCCACACAGTTTTTACTGTATTTTCCTATTTGGTTTCTGGGTCTGATTTTTATTTAAATGTTCAGCTTTATGTGAGTAGACCGCTTCTGTGGTTCTCAAAATATTTTAATATTGACACTTCTACTTATATCAACTACAACACTTGATGTTTGCCAAACACTTTTATTTTACATGATCTAACTGAAATCTTGCCACCATCATCAAGGTAGTTTAAGAACCCTATCTATTTACAAGGAAAAAGACTGCAATTTGAAGAGTTCCAGTAACCTGTTCAGGTTTCGGAACTGTAATTTGGTAACAGCTCTACAAACTTTCACTGCAGGTCTCCCCTCTGTCAGGCACTGAGGACACTTAGTCAATGTTATGATAAAGAAAAGCTCAAGGTACTGTAAGAGCACAAATAAAAGGCACACAGACCTGTTGGGGAAGAGAAAGGGCATCCCAGGAGCCTCCTTGGACAGTTGACATCTGCGTGGAGTCTTGTAGAAAGAGGGGAAGTTACTCAATAGAAGCTGTGGCTGGATGTGCATGGGTATAAGGTGATGAGGGTTGGGGACTGCAGAATAAAGGAAAAACATAAGCAAAGGTGCAGAGACATTAAATAGCATGATATGTAGTGAAAAGTGCAACTCGTTCTATGTTTTCAGTGATAAGATGTGAGGCAGGGATAAGTGAAGATGAGATTGATACTGCAAGTAAGCACCAGGTTCCACCAAGGGGCTTGGCCTTCCTCTCAGAGGTAACCCAGAACCAAGGAAAGATTATAAGCAGCATGTATGGCTTCACTTTTTGAGAAAAACAATACAGAGTCACAAACATACAGTTGAATCCAAAAATAAATATTTGCTTCAAATGAGAAAGAGATGCTGGAAAGAGCTCCACCTGTGAACAGCTATAATGTGAACATCCTCAGTTTCACATTAGTTTCATGGTCAATGGCCCTAACATGAGAGAAGCAGAGAGGCCTCAGGGGTTCATGGAGAAGTTTCTGTCTTTCTGCTTTTTTTTTTTTTTTTTTTTTTTTTTTTTGTCATTTTAGCAGCAGCCTGTGGGGTGGATTGGGAAGACAAGATGGGGAAATTGACTAGAAAAATGTTTTAATAGTCCTTTGGAATGAATGTAAACCTGATTAAGATAGTGATTAGTCATCATGGGCTGGAATGGGGGAGCAGTGTGGGTTTGATAATTACTGCGGAGATTAACACTAACAGGATTAGTGAATTAATGTTTCAAGGAGAAGGAATGTCAAGGACAACTGCTGCATTGTGACCTACGTGGCTGGTCAGAGGGTTGGGAAGTGGTAAGTGCAGTCATCACTCCTTGTGGTAGTGAACTGAAGAGTAAGATTGAGTTTGAGCTTTCTCAAGGAACATCCAAAACAAGAAATCTGTTAGTCCTTTGAGTCAGGAGCTCAGGGGAGAGCTCAAGGCACACACGTGGATCTGGGGCTGATCAGCATTCATGTTGCACCGAATGCCTTGAGCACATCTGAGGAAAGAGAAGCAGAGCTGGTGGTGCATCCTTAGAGACCCCACATATGCCAGAGACTGGCAGGAAAGCCCATCCCAGGATGATGAGGAATAATCAGAGAAGTAATAAGAAAACCAGTGAGGAGTGTCACGAAAAAGAAAGGAGAAGATATTCCAACAGAAAGTCGTTAAATGGCAACAAATGCCCCCAGGGGGCATTGGTTAACTACTGATATGTGTCCAGTGGCCTTTGGCAACTTTGATGAAAGCGATTTCACTCCAAGTCTACAACCCTCCTGAGAAGATTATAATGCTATCCAATGAGGTATACATTCAATGTGTGCTTTTCTTGTATTAGTTATTGCTCCATAAGAAATCGCTGCAAGCAAGTTTCTTGGAGGTGATCAGACTCTGGACCTCAGTTCCTTATTAGTTATCTGCTGGAGGTTGCCCCCAGCTCATTGCCATGTGGCCCCCTCTGAAAGGCAGCTTGTAACATGACGGCTTGCTTCTTCAAAGTCAGGAAGGGCGGGGGTGCCTCTCAGCAAAACAGGTACCATAGTCTTATAATGTAACCTCAGAATAGACACCCCACCCAAATTGACTTTGTTGTTTACTTTGGTTAAATGTAGGTCAAATTTTATGACTTGTTTCTAACCAAGTGACTCCTTTTGAATGTGGATCCCCTCCCATACACACTCTAGGGAAGGAAATAACTGAAGAATGTGAACAACAAGAAGTAGGAATGATGGAGCCTACCTTACCATGGTTATGGTTTCCCATAAACCTCCTTTTTATATCTATCCTGCCTTCTTCTAATCTATGCCCCTGTCAGTAGCTGGTCTTTCACAGCCAGCCTCTGCCATTGTTAGTTTGTTTGTAACCAGAAGAACTGAGACACTGTCTAACCTTGCCTCTAACGCAAAATTCAAATTTAATCTGGATTTTAAAATGGCTTCCATTATCCACACGTGACTACAACCAGTACATAGTTCTGCTTCTAATCTGAGTTCCTCTGGATACATTTCTTCACTTTTCTGAACTACAGTTTCCTCCTCTCAAACAGATAATAATGGTTTCTACATCCCAGGGATGTTGTCAGATTACAGAATTACCCACAGTAATACATGTAAATTGCTTAGCACAGCA
Organism: Saimiri boliviensis; assembly: GCF_048565385.1. Lineage (NCBI taxonomy): Eukaryota > Metazoa > Chordata > Mammalia > Primates > Cebidae > Saimiri > Saimiri boliviensis. The sequence goes on along the minus strand of NC_133450.1, from coordinate 72,334,488 downwards.
CCTGGTCCACAGAACATGCTCCATGTTATCTTTCATACTATTAAGAGAATAAAAATGAATGAAAGGCAAAATGAGTGCTACATTTATCCCTGTGAAGTACTAATTCAGAAGGAAAACATCTAAGAGAAGGGAAGATCAGTGGTGAGTACCCATTGTCAAGCAACTTAGGGGGAAAAAAGTGCCATGCAATATAAGTATTCAAATATTAGTAAATATTGTGGGCTTAACAATGAAGATTTTCAACTGGATATTTTACCCTTCAACTATGTGTATGATTAAATACTCTTCTAAAGTTGTCTTACTCTGGGCTGACATGCAAGTGGGAAGTTTTGGCCATTTCTAAATTTAAACTCTGTTTTTTATAACAAAATTCATGGTGGAGATGCTGAAAAATGTGATTAGGTTGTCTCCATCTCTGAATAGAGAGGAAAAAGCTGTTTGGATGATGGAAACACACAAGACTGTGATTTTCTTCTGATGTGGGGAGCTTATGAATCAATTTTACTTGTACTGCTCTAAGCATGTAGATAAAGGGTGAGCCTGAAAAGTGTACCTCCAGATGAGATGAAACCTAGACTTTGAATATACATGTAATATTGACTGGATAATTGGAGACATTTAAAATCCGAATCAGAATTGAATTTTGCATTAGAGGCAAGGTTCGGTGATCCGGTCTTCATATACCCATAGTCTGTTTTCAAAGTATAAACAGATCTATCTTTATTTTTTAATTGATGGTATAAAATTGATGTCAACAAAATATATTATGGCTGCGTTTCTCAATTGGTGATAGATTTGATGCCCAAAAATGAGAGGAAAAAGAAATCTTTACAATGAGGTTCTCAAATCCACAAAACTTCTTGTCATTTTTATTTGTATTTAGTTTTAAGAAGATTATGCATAAAAGGGCCTTCTTTGGTAACTTCTACAACTAGGCGCTGATTCATTCCTTCCCATGTCTCAGATCCTAGCATATGTATTTATACCCATGACCTTATTCAATGCTCACAGCAGCCTAGGGAGGTAACTGATTATATTTTTCCCATTTGATAGATAAGAAGACTAAAAATGTGAAAGCCGAAGCAGCTGGCATGTGTCACCCAATTCGAAAGAGGCAAAGCTGACATCCAAAGCCAGCTCACTTCAAATCCCAAACACTTAGGATTCCCAGGAAATTCAGACAAATTTAACTACATTACTAAAGAAGCACTAAACCTATAATTACTATTATGTGGGAATCCATAAAACTTTTTATATGATATAGAGGTGACAATTATAAAAACAATTGTAAAACGTTAATAGAGGACATTTTTCTACTACTTGTATACCCTGAGGTTGAAACATAGCCTGTATTCTTAACAAATTGCTCCTCCAAGAGTTCTCTAGTTTCAGCAACAATTTCATATATTTCCATTTACCTATCTATCACAGCTAATCACAAGCTTCTAGGTGAATATAAGATAATTAAAGATATAAAGACTAGAAAACACTTGACTCTTTCTTTAGAAGCCTTAGAAAGAGAACTACAGGCTGACTTAGGACAGTCTAATATTGGAAAATGCAAAAACACTTAGTTAGTGAAATTGACAGAAGAGCTCACATTTCCTATGGATGCCGATGTTATTCTCCTTCCTACACAAGCCTGGGTAGGAGGGGTGGTGAATAGTAATGTCATCATCTGTTAAACTTTTCCTTCCTCCTTCCCACACTTCCCAGATCCAACTGGTCAGTAAGTCCTACCCAGTTCCTGCCCATGCATAAGCATTGATGCAGCCTTCTATGATAGCTTTCACCCAGATCCTCAGCATCCCACCTGTGATCACTGCCATCATCCTCAATCTGCACTCCATCCCTCCCATCTGTTCCTACCCCTACTCTGTTGTCAGGGTCACCCTTCCAAACTATCTATAAAGTCAGCCTCATTTAAATTAAAGGCATCACTCTCTAGCAATTCCAAGTAGTTTAAAGCAATTAGATCCTCACTTCAGTCTATTGAGAAAATGCAAATGGTGTGAGTATGTGATCTTAAGGGAAAAGGGTGGTGATATAGTTTCCCCTCCAAATCATAGGTTGAAGTGTGATTCCTAATGTTGGAAGTGGGGTCTGGTTGGAGGTAATTGGTTCATGGGGGCAAATCCTTCATGAATCGTTTAGCACCATCCTATTGGTGATAAATATGTTCTGGTTCAGTTAGTTCATGTAAGATCTTGATGTTTAGAAGTCAGAACCTCCCCTACTTCTCTCTCTTGCTTGCTTTCTTACCATTTGATATGCAGTCTTACCCCTTTGCTTCTGCCACAATTGTAAGCTTCCTAAGGCCCTCACTGGAAGCTGAGCAGTTGGTGCCATGCTTGTATAGCCTGCAGAACTGCTTGTCAATGAAACCTCTATTCTTTATAAATCACCAAGTCAGGCATTTTTTATAGCAATGCAAGAATGGTCTAACACAGAAAACTGGTACTGAGGAGTAGGGTATTGTTATAAAGATACCTAAAAATATAAAGACAGCTTTGGAACTGATTAATGGGCAGAGGTTGAAAGAGACTGTGGAGCTCAGAAGAAGACAGAAAGATGAGAGGACATTTGGAACCTCTGAGAGACTTGTTAATTGATTACAACCAAAATGCTGATAGAGATTTGGACAGTGAAGGCCAGGTTGATGAACTTTCAAATGAAAATCAGAAAGTTATTGGGAATTGGAGTAAAGTCACTCCTGTTTCACTTTAACAAAAAACTTGACTGAATTGTATCCATGCTCTCATAGTCCATGAAAGTTTGAATTTAAGAGTGATAACGGGGTATCTGGCAGAAGAAATTTCTAAGCAACAAAGCATTCAAGATGTAACCTAGCTGCTTCTAATGACCTACAGTTAGATACAGAAACAGACAAATGACTTGAAGTTGGAACTTATATTTAAAACGGAAGCAGAGTATAAAAGTTTGGAAAGTTTGCAGCCCAGACTTGTGGTAAAGAAGAAATGCAAGTAGATAGTGGAACAACCACTTGCTAATAAGATTCACATAACTGAAAGAGAGCCAATGCTAATATCCAAGACAATAAGAAAAGGTCTCAAAGGCATTTCAAAGATTTAGGCAGCCTCTCCCACCACAGGCCTAGAGGCCTAGGAGGATATAATGATTTCAGTCCCAGACCTGCTGCCCTGCTCAACCTCAGAAAACTGATCCCTGCATGTCAGTTGCTCCAGCTATAGCCTCAGCTCAAAGGGTTTCAGGTACAGCTTGGACCACCACTCTGGAGCCCAAAGCCATAAGCCCTGGTAGTTTCCACATTGTGTTAAGCCTGCAGGGGCCCAGACAGAAGTCTGCTGCAGGAGCAGAGCCACCACAGAGAGCCTCTACTAAGGCAGTGCAGAGGGAAAATATGTGGTTGGAGCTCCTACACAGAGTCCCTACCATAGCACCATCTAATGGAGCTGTGAGAGGGGGACCACTGCCCTCCAGACCCCAGAATATTAGATTAACTGGAAGCTTGCATCTTCTGCCTGAAAAAGCTGCAGGCACTCAACTCCAACTCATAAGAAAAGCCAAAGGGGGTGCAACCTGAAAAGCCACAGAGGCAGAGTTTGCCTTGGACGAGTGTTCCCTGGATGCCAGACATGGAATCAAAGGAGATTTCTTTGCAGCTTTAAGATCAGTGACTGCCTTGCTGGGTTTAGGACTTGCATGGGGCCTGTTATCTCCTTCTTTTGGCCAATTTCTCCAGTTTTCAACAGGCATGTTTACCCAATACCTGTACTGCCATTGTATCCTGTAAGTAAATAACTTGTTTTGATTTTATAAGCTCATAGTGGAACAAGATGAGTCTCAGATAAGAATCAGGACTTTGGACTAGACACTGGAATGAATTAAAACTTTGCAGGACTATTGGGAGGTTATTTTGCAATGTGAGAAGATTTTAATTGTATTTTGCAATATGAGAAGCACATGAGATTTGGGGTGGTGCCAGGGTCTCCTGTACTTGAAAGTAAGTGTTGGTTTCCTTGACAGGGGCAGGGATGCAGGTGCAGACAGGATGATTCCAAATGCACTGTAGAATTCTTCCCATTTGATAGACACTGTCCAAAGCCTCTCACAAAACCAGAAGAGCAGTCCTGGGGCTACCATCACAAAAATCTTTAAGGAACCTCTCAGATTCTAGCTCCCAACTTGGGAGCTAATTTCCAGATTTTTGTCTTCTTTGGAGAAAATTGGTGAATCTGGGGTGGCTATTTTGATGAGCTCCTGTGAGAAGAATAATGGAAGATAGAAAATTAGTATTATCCATACCTCCATATAATAGGAACAATTTTTTATGTCACATTTTTATTATTACTCCAAATCATTCACCTTAGTCAGCATGGTATTCTAATTTTCATATTTGGCTTAGTCATTTGATGAGGGAAGAAGGAACCAGTTGGGATAGTCAGACAAGAATAGCCTGATTCAGTCCCATATTTCCTTCTATGTAAAAAGAAATTTCCCAACCTCTTTGGAATATCCAGGAGGCTTTCCCATCCATTCTTAATATATTCATCCTTTCTCTCTAACTAATTCACATATTCATTTGTCCTCTTGATTGCTATGCTCAACTTCTCATGTGTTGATTTACTCCTTTGTTCTCTGTTAATTTACTTCTTCATCTACTCATTTTAATGTTAGTTGACTGCCTCACCTAGGCATTCATTGATTCATATGCACATTCATTCTTTCCTTCAGTAAACATTTACTGAGGACCTGCAAAGTGGCAAACATGATGACAGTGGGTTCCGGCTCTCAAGCTTCTCATAAACTGGTGAGTAAGACAGGCATGTATCACACAATAAAATACTCTCAGATCATTGCCATGGCCCAAATATTAAAAGTGAGTGTAAATATTAAGATGAGCTTTTGGAGCTTGGTCTAATGGATTTGCCAGATGGGGATGGTGAGTAAGAACACCTCAGGCTGCGAGAATAATATCACAAAGACTCAAGTTATACAAGGTCTCAGCATGTTCAAGGAATGATAAATATCTCCATGTGGCTCAAGTGAGAATGAAATAGTGAAGAGAGACAGGAAACAGATAAAACTCAAAATCAGGACTAGGTTATGACTTTGACAATTCATGATGCCATGTGAAAATGCTCAGATTATCATTTGAAGAAAATCTTCTAGAATGCCATGTTATATGCTATTTACTGAGTCCAGATCTCAGAAAAGTTTATGTGTTCCTATCATTAGCAATTGAGTAATAGCCTTTACTTACTTTTCTAGTCATATTTCGTATGGCTCTCTTACATCAACTATCGGTGTAGACACATATTTGAGGACTTAGATGAAGAATATTTATTTAACCTCTACATGTTAGAAATACTTTATGCAGATAGAGGTATGTCCTTAGAATGTCTTAGGACTAAAGTTGCTATCCCCTTTCCCAACAATCAGGGACATTACAAAGGTAGATTAAGCCAGGTAATTAGTTAAAAGGCCCTGGAGAAAGGAAATGTGTACAGCTAATCTTTCATCCCCCAGGAAGAGAAGACCACATCCAACTATAGAGATGGAATGAGAAGCAGAGCATGATGAAGATATTCCTATATAAGGCTGGAACACCTAGACACGAGGAATGAGTGAATTAAGCTGTAGGCTGAGGACATGTCAGTGGCCATGAGCAGAACTGGAGAAGACTCCACTAGGCTATGTTATATGACACTCAAGTCCTTTGCTGCTTGATGGAGCTTGTCTGAGTTCACAAAACCTATCAAATCCTGTTGGGCATTCAAAAGATCACTTGGAAATGAAATGCAGGTGGATGCTTTTGTAAATGATTTCTGGACTTTTCATTCATGTCCAGGGAATGAACTGATTTAACCATGTCAGCCTTCTCAAGATCTCATAACCCAAGCCATCTGTCTTCTTTCAGTTTGTATGTTGCTCATGGGTTCCCATCCTCTGCCATACATCCCTTCTCTCTCCACCCATGCATTCTGAAGTTTTCTTTACTTATAAGAGCCCAGCTCTGATGCCATTTCTTCTAATATGTGTCTCCAGGACCACTCAAGAGTCTACTCTAGTGTTCTCTCCTCTCTCTAACTTCTCATCACTGTTTCTGACAAAGGTGCTCATGGGACACTGCGAAGAACCAGCATAGTTGGAAATGACTTATTGTCAGCATTATCCCATAATCAGTTAAAATAGCATCTCAGGTGAGCTAGAGATGAGTTAACACAGAGATTACTTTCCAGTTGTCTGTAGCCTACACCAAAGTCAATGAGAGTCTAAGGTCAGTGAGAGTCTAAGGTAGCCTAGAATCAAGAAAGAGCTACAAGCAAGAGTTCCATTGGAAGTAAGAGGAGATAGAGGTCTTTCAGGTGGCAGCCAATCTAGAGAGTGAGTAAGTTCATGTTGGGTGCCTCCCAGGAGTCACCATCCAGGGGTCCCTGTGTGTCAGTGCCATGTCCTGCCATTGGAGGTCACTGTCGACTCACAAGTGCAGAGTGGTCTGAAAGTTTCCATTAGAATTGCATGACAATTTATGCCCTGCCCCCTCAATAACATCTCCCTCAAGAACACCCCTAAATACACAGGTTCCCATTTGCGTTCCTGACAGATAAACTAGAAACTGTAGCTGAATGAGGTCAGATACCATGCTTGAATTCTCTACCTTGCTGTATTAGCAATTTACCAAGGAGTCCATTAGAGGCCAGGAGTTTGTCTCAAATTTTATAATCTCCCTCAAAACTGTACTACCAAGACAACCCTACTGACACAAAAGCAAGACCCCTCCCTCCTCCAGGTTCTGAGCTAAAGTTGATGCAATGAATGTAATTAACCAGATCTTCTTGACCAAGATGTGCTTGGTAGTTGATATGGTTTGGCTGTGTCCCCAAGCAAATCTTAAATTTTAGCCCCTATAATTCCTAAGAATCATGGGAGGGACCTGGTGGGGGGTAATTGAGTCATGGGAGCGAGTCTTTTCCCATGCTGCTCTCATGATAGTGAATAAGTCTCACGAGATCTGATGGTTTTGTACAGGGAAGTTCCCCTGCACAAGGTCTCTTGCCTGCCACCATGTAAGATGTGCCTTTGCTTCTCCTTTGCTTTCCAACATAACTGTGAAGCTTCCCCACCCATGCAGAACTGTGAGTCCATTAAACCTCTTTCCTTTATAAATTATCCAGTCTCAGATATGTCTTCATTAGCCATGTGAGAACAGAAGAATGCAGTGTTGACAACTAATTGTAATTGGGGTTTAAGTGTCATCTACTCTCTTATGTTCCCCCTCACCTTCCATCCCCCACCCATTCACCCATCTACTCCTTTATTCACATAACCATTTATGTATAATTGGTTGACTCACTTATTCATTCATCACATTTTTTCATCCATCATTCATTCACTCACTACTTTTGAATGGGCAACCTGGTTAAGGCATATGCTGGGTACAATGTTACAACAGGCTCACCATCTAGGGAATGAGGGCACAGAGTGAGAAGAGGCAGGAAGTGGACTCCAACATATAAGCAAGTAATTTAAGCCAATATACAAGGGGCATTCTAGAAATTAGCACCAAGTGCCCGGGGAACCCATCAGCTTTTTCAGCATTTAATGCAGTATTTTCAGAGAGTTCTAAAAAATTTAATACTTATAAACTCAAGATCCTTAAGGGAGAAAAAGAAAGATCAGAGGAGGAAAATAAATGTTAGCAAATGAAGGGTTCTAGAGGAAATCTCTTCCTTCCCACTCACTGGCTGAAAGAGAAGGGAGAGCCCCAGCCACCAGCACATGCTCCCCAGGCCAGTGTGTGGGTCAGGCTGCAGAATCTCAGAGCAGGCATAGCAAAGGAACAATCATTAGCTCTCACCTGAGAGCCCAGTCCCCTGTTCTCCTCATCCTGGACCTGGTACACAGGAGTCTCCATGCATAGTTGTCATAGTGATTTATTTTCTTACTCTAGACCCCCGGGACTTAGAGTTGGTCTTTATTCACCTAGGTTTGGTCTCTGAACTTGCAAGTCACAAAATCTGCCTTCCTAATTAGTGCCACCTTGTATATTTAGCATGCATATCCTACCTTTGTCAGGTCCTTAGAATCTATCCTATAGTGCTTGGCAGTCCATAGGTTTCTATCAAAATGAATGGGAATTTGGACAATATAATTTTAAATCATGGTTCTTCACTTACCACGTGTGATCCCAGACAAGTTACCTAACATTTGCCTCAATTGGATCATCCGTACATAAAGAAAATTCTTACTAATCACAAATTATCTAGCTTCATTGATCCCTCAGTATGTCCTAAGCTTTTATTAAGCATGTTATATCACTCTTTAGAGAAAATTCTCCAGACGTCTCTGAGGTAAAGATAGCTTAGTAGATTATATTATTGCTCAGAAACATATATCCTTTTCCCCACTTGGCGTTTAGGAAGTAGAGTCTACTTCTCTACTGAATGAAGCTAGACTTGGTCATGTGACTTGGTTTGACCAATGGGCCACCACCATTGTGATGTCATCAGAGACTTCAAAAACACTTGTGAGATGGAGCCTGCCCTTTTGCATTGCTGCCGTTGCCATGAGTAGACTATGGCTTAGGAAGCCCATTTGCCACACAAAACTACAGAATACATGGAGCAGAGCCACTGATCCAACCCAGAGACCGGCAGTGTGAATAAGACCCAGAGCTGCTGTCCCCTGAAATCAGAACCCTTGGTGGAGTCCAGCCTAGATCAGACATGCCCCAGCTGAGTCATGATGCATGCATGGTAACAAGCTGCTGGATTTTGTGATGGTTTGTTATGCACCAAAACTAACTAATATAATAGCATTATTACAATCCATAAATCATAGACAAACACACTGGAGAAAAACACGATTAAGTAAAGTGACCAAGGTCATTCAGCTAGTCAGAGGCTGAACCAGGCCTTGATCTATTAATCACTCTGCAGCAGTGCCTCCCTCTGAGTTTTGCCTCCTTTATAAGATGTTCTAATCTGAGATTGTTATGAGAATAAGAAATACTAGTGCAAAACAGCTTGCCCTGTGCCTATTAATTTATTGAGGATGCTGCTCCATGCCAGTCACTACCAGCAGAGATTTGCATTAATAATAATAATAAAATATTGGCCACTCTGGTGATTTATGGAATGGTGGGACAGTTCTCTGCAGATCCACATAATTGTCCCCTATAGACCATGGGACAGGAGAAAGTTATCCTATGCATCTTGGAATGGCCTGGGCTACTACGATGCCTCGCACAGGGTAAATTCTGGAGGCACTTGCTGGAAAAATGTTTTAAAAATTAACGAGTATTTGGGTGCCTCTTTACAGACAAACAGCTTTCTAATCTAAATTTCTTGTCTCTCTGTTATTGCATTCACTTCCCTAAAAAGTGCATATCAGTTTTTATTTTCTTTTTGCTTGCCTCCTTTATGCTCACAGACACAACCACACATACATACTATTTTGTCAAAACAGTAGCTCAACAATAACATACTGCACCTTGGCAAACTCGCGTCCTTGCTAAAATTACACCAAGCAAAGTTTGTTGTTGGTTACATTTTTTTTAAAAGACACAATATCCCATCTCATCGGCTTCAAGTTAGAAATCACTCTGAAACTTGGGCTGCAGCATATAGCACCGAGTGTGCGCGCACACACACACACACACACACACACACACACACACGAAGCCTGCATTTTGCACCTCATGTAGTTCTGCCATATCAGTTGCCAACACAGAAGGGGCACATGTCTGAGTTTCTTTGCTGCTCCTAATTGCACTGCAACAGGAATGCTTACATCTTCTGCCTGGGCGGGCTGTGTTTTTCCCCAAGGTCCAGAGAGAGTGTCACTGCCTTTGTGCTTTGTCTTGGCTGAGCATGGTGGCTAGGCGTGCCCCTTACTTCCTGCAACGTGCCAGACAGTAGCTTGAGAGATCCATGTCCTTGGCAGTGCTGCAGCTTTGTCTGTAACACAAAGAGGAGAGGCTGGGATGGCGGGTGAGTAATTCCTGCCTTGTGGACCCACAGCCTAAAAGTATTAACTAAAGCAGAGGTCACACCCCTGCTGTCCCAGGTGCTGAATTCAGTCTGTGACTGTGACTTGTTCGACCTTATTATTTTTTCATTTGATCTAATATTTAAAATAGGAATTCTATCTCTGCAGTCTCAGCTTCTCCAGAGAAGTTGGAAAATGAGGCAACAATGAGCTCCATTTCTGTTTGTAGCTACAGTGGCTGGAGCTGTCAGGGGTGGAACCTTTCACACCTCATGGACACTCACTCCCCATCAGGCATGACCCCAGACACCTGTCATCTCCCTTCAGTTGGGGCTTGGTGTAGGCTTCTGACTATCACTGTGTGGTGCCCTGTTTATTCTTTTGTTTTCTTATAATAATGGAATATAATTTCCTTTGTCTGTGTCACTATCAATGGTAGAAAACATAAAAGATAAACTAGAAATACTGTGTTTTAGGAAACTGTGAATGAACACATTTCTTTATGAGAATGGAGATGCTCCTAAGTATTCAACATGAAAAACAGCACCACCCACGTGTGGGAATACCTCCTCATGTCCTTGCTCCTCAGAGCTCTTCCTGAATTTCTGATGGTGAATGCCTTTCCTACTCCCATTGGCAGGCAGGTGGCCCGCATGAATAGGGGGCAAACTTCTGTCCAAATTGTGTCTTTACAATTTCCCAGCCCTGAGACTTTGGGAAAGTCACTTAACTTCTGTGAGCCTTGGTGCTTTTATCTATGAAAGATGAGTGACCGAACCTAACTCACAAAGTTATCCAGTGGAGTCAATGAAATAGTATGTATGGCTAACTGAGTAAAATTTAGGAACACAGTAAACCCCCAAACATATATTTTTCTTCCCCTTCCAGGAATAAACAAATAAGTAGAAAAAAATAAATTGAAAAAAATAGAAAAACACTAAAGCAGCAGCAACCATGAGATCTTGTGAAACTTGAGTAAATTAAACAATTATCATTGAAGTAATTTTTAAACTGCGTTTGCCCTTTTTGCAATACTGAATCAAATCTATTTTAGAAAAAATACTATACCACACACAGACACACATACCTATGCACATGCACACTATGCAGCAGAGGCAGGTCTTCCCCAGAAGTCAGCCCCCTTTTCTTCCTCTGCGTACACCACACACAGCTCTTCCGCAGTTTCAAGTCTCCCTGGCCACATGGTTACTTCTTGCCAATGGGACGGGCCCAAGTGATGAGTGTCACTTTTGCCATGTCTTCTAAAAAGCAGTAAGTGTACTTCATACTGTTGTTCCTTTTCTTGCATCTCAATGCATTTGAAGGAAGCAAGATAGTAGGGGAGTTCAGAGTCACAAAGCAGAATGTTCTTGGGTTCCTGCATAGTTACATGGAGAAAAGCTGCCTGATGGCCAAATATAACTGTCTTGGATTTTATTATTGTGAATGAGCCTTTAAATATGTTGGGAACTTTTTGTTTCAGTAACCAGTCTTAATGAATGCTTATGGAATCCACACACAGCACATGGTTTATAAGACTTGAGGTCTCTGTCTCTTATAGAACATTGTGGCCATCCATCGAAGAACGTTTGCCATTTGCAAAGGTCTTCGGATCACATGTGAGAATTGCCAGTGGGAAGACTTTTCAACTTTCAGTTATAGCCATCATTGAACAAAAGATTCCCATTAGTCAGTCAGACGGTCAACAAATATTGATCGAAGCCTTATTTTAGGAGATTAGGAGTCAGGTTAGAGGAATAAATAAGAAAGATAATCATTGCACTAAGGGGATTCACATACCAGTGATAATTGCCTGACTAGTTTTGATCATTCTATTCTGGCCCTCATTGACTTTGGCCTCATCTGTCTTTGTATATGATTAGCACGATAGGTCCTCTAGGGCAAACCTGCATAAAATACCTCTATAAGAAAGTCATAAAGGATGGTGTGCCATAGATTTGCCTGCTGGATCTTAGCTTCGTGGTTTTTCTTCTATATTCTCTTACTTATTAGAGAGGGTTGAATCTACAAACTGCATTTCTCAGTCTCTAGTCATTTGACTTCAGCCCTGCTCTACCAATGAGATGCACTAGCATAAGGTTGGAAGGCAGGATGGGAGACTGAGGCTGACAGCAGATCTCAGCAAGACTGTCAGTAAGCCCAGCAGGTCTGTGTGGCAGCAGGCACCTAGGATACTGCAGCTTTGATAGAAATTCCTGGGACTGGTGGGGTATCTGGGCAGCAGGAACTCACAGAATGTCTCCAAGCACCTCTGCCAGGATGAACCGGCTCCAGCCATTTCATTTATAATGGTATCACTCTACTTAAGATGCAACATCCATGGACAAACTTGATTGGCTTAGCTCCAGCTCAGACCCACACCTTGGCTAGAGAGGGTCTAGCTACTCTCAAGGACAGACCCACCAGACCAGATCTACTGGAGGAATGTTATTGTCTGCAAATGCAAGACAGGATGCTAATAATAGAAGATGTAAGAGAACATTCATGGTGACTTAAGACATAAGTCTAGCCATATTATTACTCTGTACTCTGCTCAAAATCCTGCTGTGGCCCCCCCCATCCTGTTTAGGGTAAAGTCTAACCCCATGGCCTACAATAAAACATGTCATCAACTCTCTTTTCTTGAACTGACAGCTGCTTCCCATGTCCTGCATTTAAGATCCAACACTTGTAGTTTGCTAAACATACTCTGCTGTGTCCCAGCCCTGTGCTTTTGTTCATGCTGTCACCTCCTCCTAGAGCACATTCACCCTCCTCTCAGCCTTCCCCACTCCAACTTTTGCTTTTTGCTATTCATTGTTCAACCCCTAGTCCAAATATCTTCTTCTCCAGAAGGCGTTTCTTTAGTTCCTCTTTAGGTGATTTTAGTATTCTATTTTTTTTTTCCGTAGATGGTCTTATGCTTGTTTATATCATAACACTTATCAAACCATATTATAAAAGTCACCTTGGGACTGAGGATGGACAACAATTGCAACAAAAACAACGGTCAACATTTATTCATTCACTCAACAAATACTTATTGAACACTTTATTTATGTTAAATACTGCTCCAGGTAGTGAACAAATGCATGTTCATTCAGTACCACCCACTGTGCAAAGATTGTGTATATATTATCCTTAGAAGTATCTATCAACATCAAGGAATCCTACAAGAATGATGACAGTACTAGGCCCAACATAGAGATGCAGAAACTGAGGCTTGGAGAGATAGCAAACAATTCAGCAAACAAATAAGAGAGTACATAGATATTGGCTGTGTCTCCAACTATGTGCACTGTAGGCTCTCTGAGAGCAGAACTTGAGTCTCTTACTCAGCTCTTTTTCTCAAGTGTTTAATGTGGTATATGGCTAGGGCAATCCCACATCTTAGTTTGCCTAGCATAGTCATTTAATTTAAACTATTATTACAACATAATCATGGATGTGTCCAGGTTTCCCAATGCTTGGCTCCTAGTGATCACCGTATTAATGTTTGTTAAACTGAACAGAACATGCCCAAGACATAGGAAGAAGTTGAAATTAAGAAGTAGACCTCATCCCACCATCAGAACTCTTTCCAACTAGTTTCTCAAGGGAGTTATGAGTAGATTTAATTTTGAAGCCATCAAAGAAAAGCAAACCATAGATAATCTGACTCACTTGGCTAGGAAGAGACCCTTCCCTTACCTACTTCATCGCGGTCATTTTAGAGATAAAGAATCTGGGTGGGGCACGGTGGCTCATGTCTGTAATCCCAGCAGTTTGGGAGGCCGAGGTGGGCAGATCATGAGGTCAGGAGTTCAACACCAGCCTAGCCAACATGGTGAAACCCCATCTTTACTAAAAATACTAAAATTAGCTGGGCATGGTGGTGTGCACCTGTAGTCCCAGCTACTCAGGAGGCTGAGGCAGAAGAATCACTTGAACCCAGGAGGCAGAGGTTTCAGTGAGCCAAGACTGCACCACTGCACTCCAGCCTGGGAGACAGAGTGAGAGTCAAAAAAAAAAAAAAAAAAAAAAAAAAAAAAGAAAAGAAAAGAAAGAATCTGCCCCCAGAAAGGTCAACTGAGCTGTGATGAACAAGGGAAAATCCACGGCTGGAATCCCATCTTCCACACCAAGCCCAAAGCTCACCCTGGCACCCATGGACCTCAGCTTGCTATCCTCCCCATGCCTCCAGGTCTTTGTTCACATTTCTTCTTTCTGGAGCATTTTTGCGTATATTGGAAGTGTTTGACGAAGTTTAAAGAATCCCACTCATTCTTTAAACTTTCACTCCTATGGCACAGAGGCTCAGTCCTATGTCTTCTCTCCTCCTATTTCTAAGATTCACCCCTTCCTTCAGGTTTCTCAGAGATAAGAGAAAAAGTAACTCTCAGAGGCTGTTTTGTCTCTAGAAGGAAGCTCCCTCAGGGCACAACTCACACCCCAGATGTCTCTGCACCCCACCCCAAATCCTCCCACCACCCTGATACTTGGCATGAGCTATTACTGTGTTGAATAAAATAAAATATAATTCTAGTATTGTTTCTAAAATACATATTTCAAAATTAAACTTTTGGTCTCTATTGATATCATGACTTTTTTCTTGTTACAGATTTAAGATTCATTCAATATATTTATGGTTCATAGACAGTTTAATTTCCATGGTTCTGTTCACAGATGTTTCCTGAATACCATCTTGATGTCAGGCAAAGTCCTGGGTGCTGCAGGGCCTCCATCACTCCAGTGGGAGAGTCAAGTGGGGAAGATACATCAGTCCTGAAATGATTCCATTGTGCTGCAATACTTTTCTGCCACAAAGCCTGCAAATATATTACATGTTTTCATTTACTGTACAAGTGCCCTATATGGGAGGACTTAAGGAAAGCTTCATTGAGGAAGTGACTTTGAACCTGTTTACTGAAGGATGAGCAAAATATTTCTGTGAAGATTAATCCCTGCAGGAACTATTTAGTCAATCCAGGAAAGAAAATACTTGAGACATTTTGGTTCTTTTTTAAGTGTTGCTCCTTTTATTAGCCACTAGGGTCTACAAAGGCTGAAATGATTTCCATCAGTCGACATGACATCCAGTGACTTTGTACCCAATTGGTCAAGAATTCCAGTTACCTTCTAGATGATAAAATGAAGACACTCTTCTGGGATTTTACTGCCATCACGGATGTTTGATAATTTCTGGTCTTTCATGTGGTAAAATGAAAGACCCTCCCCAACTCTCCAACCAAGGCCAAGCATCATCCCAGGCAATGGCAGTTTCTTATTAGTTGTATGGCCCAGGACAAGTCACTGACCTTTCTTGAGCATCAAGGTTTTCATCATTAAAGTGGAATAATAAGGATGCCTACTAATGAAGTTTAGGAATTAAATGACACAGAGCACAGAAATATCAAGGGTTGTGTCCAGCACATATTCAGTGCTGTGCATGTGTTGGTTATCAGGCAAAAAACTATGGCCATCCACACCATCACCATCTTCATCATCATCATTGTCATCACCATCATCATCAGTCATTATCATCATCACTGGTATCATCACCATCATCATTGTCATCATCCTAGGTCATTATTATGTCATCATCATTCTCATCATCACCATCACCATCTTCTCCATCATCCTGGTCATCATCATCACCGTCATCATTGTCATCATCATCACCATCATTGCTGTCATAACCATCACCATCGTCATCAATCATCTTCAGCATCACTGGTGTCAACAGCAATAACAGCATCATGACAACTGCAAACTAAGCACTTATACTTCAGGGGTCACACCAAGCAATGTACACACTTCATTAATACAGGTCTCTCCAGTATTGCCCATTTGGCCCATAAGGATACTGAAGCTTGAAAAAGTTAAGTCATGTTCTAAAGTAGTAAATGACACAGAAAAGGCAAATGTGTCACCTGTCTACACAAGTCTAGTCCCTTATGTACAAGGTCTTTGGTCATCCCAGATGCTCCATGAACCCTGTTGAAACGGAAATACCCGAACCACATTGCTCAACTCCAGTTTCACTGAAGTTTTTCCCACGGACCTCAAACTATTACACTGAGTAAACTTTGCCATTTTCTGGTGATATGGTTGGGCTTTGTGTCCCCACTCAAATTTCACCTTGAATTATAACCCCCAGGTGTCAAGAGAGAGACCAGGTGGTGGTAATTGAATCATAGGGGCAGTTTCCCCCACACTATTCTCATAATACTGTGAGTGAGTTCTCACAAGATCTGATGGTTTTATAAGTGTTTGGAAGTTTGTCCTGAAGTCATTCTTCTTACTACCTTGTGAAGAAAGTACCTTGCTTCCCCTTCACCTTCCACTATGATTGTAAGTTTTCTGAGGCCCTCCCAGCCATGCTGAATTGTGTCAATTAAACCTCTTTCCTTTATAAATGACCCAGTCCCGGGCAGTTCTTAATAGCAATGTGAAATGGATGAATGTCCCTGGTGTTGCTGGGTGTCCGGCTGAGTTTTCACAGAGCCCTCAGCCAGCCTTCTGGCTTCTGAGTTGGAGAAGGAGGAGAGTCGGCATCAGGACTCAGATTACAGAGAAAAGTCACCAGTTCCCACAAACCTCTGGAGATAGATCCCTTATAGGCTCATGGCTGAGCCCAAAGTTGGACAAAGTCCACATGCCCACACTGGGTTACCCACGGCAGTGCAGCCTGCCAGGTGGAAAGGCCCACCATGTGCCCACCCCTCAGCAATTATAATTATTCCTTATAATCTATACAACCCTCCAGCTCAGATGAGGAGCTGTCACGTACCCCTCACCTCATTCAGTCTCCAGTCAGTCTGGGCTGTAACAGAAATGCTACCATCTCTACAGGAGAGGAAACCAATACACAGAGGGTTAAGCAATTTGCCCTGGGTCACTTAGCTGCTCAGTCCAAGTGCTGAGGCATGCCCATGGCTCCTCTCCCACCCTAGCTGTTCTATTAGGAAGAAAGGACTGTCAGAGGCCACCTTCCCCACCTTCCTCACAAGGACTTTCTCCTTGGTGCCAGGGTACAGTTGCTGAAACGAATCTGCACAGCTTCCAGTGCTAACAATAAGCCTTTCCTTAGGGACGCTGCAAGGTCTGCCTTGGCATCAGGGCCCACTCTCAGATTCTACTGCCTGAATTCATAAAAAAAAAAAAAGATGGAAGAAATTACTGCCTTGTTCTTTCGGACTCAATTGTGTCTCTCCAGAATTAATACTTTGTGAAATCCTAACCCCCAGTCACTCAGACTGTACCTGTATTTGGAGATATGGACTTTAAGATGGCAAGTAGGGGTTAAATGAGGTCCTGAGGCTGCAGCTCTGACCCAATTGGACTGCTGTTCTTACAAGAAGAGAAAGAGACGGGAAGGGTGTGCATGCACAGAGGAAGGGCCCCTGAGGACACAGCAAGGAGAAAGCCATTTGCAAGCCCAAGTGGGAGGCCTCTGGAGAAACCAACCCTACCAGAACCTTGATCTTGGACTTTCAGCCTCCATAATTGCAAGAATATAAATTTCTGTTGTTGCAGCCATCCAAAGTGTGGTATTTTGCTTTGGCATCCCAAGCAGGCTGATACAGCAGTAAACCGCAATGTGACTGGGAAGGCATCCACGTATGGAAGCACAGAGGGTGTATTTATAGAAAGGGAGTCTTACACACAGACCCACATGAGAAAGCCTTACATTCACAAGGCAGAGAGCCCCCATTGAGGCTCAGGGGCTCTGGGCTTAGTCTTTCTTTCCCCTTTCCCATTGATCCTAGACACAACAACAAACACACAGCCGACCAGAATCTGGGGACCTTGAGTCTGTCCTGGCCTCCCGACAGCTTGTGTGTCTGTCAAACCAGCCTCCTTCCCCTGAAAAGGACACGTCGAAGCCATCTTTCAGGAGTTTTCTTCCCCTGACAGAAATCAGCAGGGTTAGAATAAACTGCATAAGTTATCAGCTCCTCAGGAAAGAACATGAAAAAGGCCCTTCTATCACTTAATGAAAAATAGCTTCTTTTTTGGACAGAACTTCATAGGCCTGCAATCAAGCCATGGCTCCCCTCTCCCTTCCCTGACGTGCCGTGCAGGCAAAGCAAGTCGGCATCTATTAATAATATTTTCTCCAGCTTCTTTCATTTTTCTGCATGTCCTACCACTGTCAGGCCCCGTGATGCAGCGGAGCCTTTATCTCGTCCGAGTCTGGCCTGTCAGGGTGATAAACAATTCTAACAAGAATCAGAATAAAGATCTTCCCAGTAGACTCTGCCGAGAGATAGAGGCTTTTCTCATTTTCTCGACGGAAAAAAAAATTTAATCTAGCGGCTCCGGCTTTTTTCAAGCGTCACATTCAAAGAGATGCAAATTTGTCAGAGCGGAGACCCCAGCTGACTCGGAGCACTGCATGAATGTCAAAGGGGGAGGCAGTGTCTTTGACATGGCTGCTGTTTTTCTTGGGGGGTGGGGGATGAGGAGCTCTCTGCTGAATGTTAAAAAAAAAATAAGGTTTTGCTTTGTAGTGAATGTTTCAACAATTTTTGTAAGTTTTCTTCTGAAATAGAAAAAAAAAACTGCCATTGGGAAGGAAAGAAGAGGAAGCAAGGAACAAATAAGGATTGGGGTGAAAGAGGAAAGAGTCCCAGAAAACCAACTCCATTGAGATGTCAGGCTAGACTGCAATGCTCAGTGAGGGAGCAGGTGTGTGAGAGGGGGTGGGGCAGAGTAGGTGAGTGAGTCGGGATAAACGAATGAATGCGTGATTGCATTGTAGAGCGCACAGAGCTCAGTCTTTTGTTAGGTTTGCTTATTCTCCTACGTTTGTGGAAACTATTCAGATCTTCCTCTGGATACGTCTTCTCCAATTTGCCATCGGGTGAAAGCTAATGCTTTGTTCTGCTGGTTACCTGGGTTCAGCGCCCAGGACCACCAATTCAGCTTGAAAGTTAACTGAATGAGGCACGAGACCAAGTAGAAGACATTGGAAAGTTGGGGTGCTGATGGCCTAGAGAGAGGCTGGGAGGTGGCCAGCACTGGCCTCCTGGAAGACTTGGAAGCTTGAGGGTGGCCCAGGGTATATCACAAGCACCTGCCCCCCACTTGGCTCTCAAGGCCTTTGTGGAGTCTGTAGCCCGGCTGAGCAGGGCTGGGCCTTGTGTCCAGTTGCTTGGAGATGGGTCGCACAGCCTCCTCAGCCCCGTCCCTTCAGCCTGCATCTCAACCTCGGGCCCTCAGAGCTCTGTGGAGCACTGGAATCGTCTTCAAGACTTCTGTAGTTTTCTAAGTCACGAGCATCGGATGCCGAGGCTCTCACGACCTCTTCTTCCCCTTCCTTTTTGATCTTGCTGGTTTCTCCACCCTCAGCTCGCTTCTGCCTCAGAACCGTGTACCTTGGTCTTTCCTCAGAACCACTGCGGGGTTCTCCTTCCCCAGAGCACCACTAGCACACACCATTGAGGGTAGCTGACCTGAATCCAAGGCCAAGGTTAACTGAGGGTCAGTGATGACAAAGAGGGATGCAGTCACACTAGCAGAAGAAGCAGTGATGTAAAGTCGAATCTCAGCCATCCTTGGGTGCCCATAACTCACTGGTCACAGGTCTGATCTTCTCCAGAGTTCACCCGATGCCTCTCAGCTGGCGGGTTCTCTGAGAACCCGGGGTACCTATGCCCAGCCCTTTTTAGTAGAGAGGAGAAAGAAAGTGCCTGATCTTCGGTTAGACAAGGAAATTAAATTCTTCTCAGCCTCTCAAAGGCATCTATCTGGCCTGTGCCCTGTCATCTTTCTGGAATTGATCTATTAGGTAGTGATATTTATATGATCAGGCCCTGAATGTCTCTCCCCTCTCTAGTTCTTGCTCTTGCCATCAGGAAGTTTAGTGGGAAGTGGGTGTGTGTACATGTGCACAAGGTGGTTGGGTGGTTTGGGTGAGGATGAGAATAATACATGGGACAGAATGTGTATATTGAGGAGGGAAGGGCACTTGGGGTCTTTCCATTAAGACAGTGCTATGAAACGGGGATCTGTCTCATCCTCACAGAAGCACTTGGCACCCACCTTATCGTTATGCTGTCTCGCCTAGTGCCAGCCTCCTCTGAGTGCCAGCACAATATGTTGCAACAAAAAGCATTAGTTCCAGATCCAAGTGATGGCCTCCTTCAATACTGGGTGCTTGCAATAATGAGCAGTCTTAGATGTCATCCTCACTCCTACCTCTCCTCTCTGAGACCCTGGGCACTGCATTAGACGGCTGTTGTCTTGCCAACATTTGGTTACCAGCCAGTTAGGAGAGAGAAGTCTTCAACAGCCTTAAATGATTCCATTCCAGAGAAAGTGTTCTGGCAGCATACACGGCACTTCAGAAGGGAAGGTGAGCAGAAGCCTGTGGCTTTGTGAAATAACCAGTTGCTGCAGAGTCCACACTACATTCTGTAGCCCGAGTGAGCCCAGCATGTGGGCATTGTAGACATTTCCCCTGATTTTGAGAGTGTTTGAAAAGTTAAAACTTTGCCCCTTAGGGTTTGGGACACGTGTTGACAGGTGACAGTATTGGCTGTTTGTGACCCACATTCTGCTTGGAAATGATTCATCACAGAGTGTTTCTCAGACTGGTGGAAGGGAGTAGAAAAGTGAAGGGGGTTCTGGGGCCACCCATTTAATTCAATATCTTCATGGGACAGGCTAACACGGAGCTGGGTTCAGAAGCCTCTATCCACAAGCTGTGGTTGAAGACCTCTCACTGCTAGGAGCCAAGTGTCCTTAGGAAAACTCACTGATCCTCTGATATTTAATTCCCCTGGTCAAAACAAGTAAACAGATAACAACAAAAATAACAAAACATGAGAAATCCCTGTCCTATTGGCTCACAGGATTACGGAGTTGGAAAAGATACGGAATATACTTCTCAGTCTGTGACATGGATGCCAGTGCAGCTGGCTTCTTTTGGTTTCCCTTGTCCCCTTTTCTCATCCTGATATTATTTCATCCCATGGCACAACACAAATGCCACTACCGTCCCTCTTTTCGTAGGGGAAAGTTAAGTCTCTTGTTTCTGTGTTTTCAAAACATGTATATGTTTCCATATCTGTACCAAAGATTGCCGCATTCTCATTGTCTCCCTTGAATTGGGTCTGAAATCACCATGGTCGCTCTCTGCAGGTCGGATGCTCCTTCAAGACTCAGATGTCCAACTTTTGCCCATGGAATCTTGCACAGAGGAGAGACTGAAAAGGATCAGTGACTAAGATTAAATCACATCTGCATAGGCAAATGATCGATGTCATTACACGCAATCTCAGAAACCATGTAAAGTAGTTCCCTAAACATCTCTTTAGGTAACACCCTGGACTGAAAGAGAGACAACATTAATAATTATGGACCATATCCTTAGATGAAGACTGTTCTGTGGTTATTTCATGACTATTAAGAATATCACTGAGCCCAGTTATCATTCATGTTTTACTCAGAAAAAAATGTCAATAAGTTGCCTTAAAATATCTGACGAAATTTAAGTAAAAGTCTCCGTTGCTAGTCTATCATGTGGCAAAACAATCATTCATTCAATCAATAAGTCTTTGTTGTGGGCCTGCTACATATCAGGCATTGGATTAATCACTAGGCATAAAACTGGTGGACAAAATAACACAAAGTCTGCCTGCGATGGGCCTATGTATTAGTAGAAAAAGGTGATTTTAAAAATTGAAAGCACAAATATCAGTAAAATGATCATGAGTTGTGCTAAATTCTACAAAGAATAAAGTAGTGGGACAGAAAGAAAAGAACAATCAAAGAAGGCCTCTCTGAGATCATTAAGTTCAGCTCCAAGATTGAGAAAGAGCCAAGCAACACACAGAAGAGAAACGAATAGTCTAGGCAGAGAGAATGGCGTATGAGAAGACCTGGAAATGTGAAAGAGCTTTGGTGTCTTCAAGGAGCAGTACGTAGACTACAGTGACTGAGGGGTGGTGAGTGATGAGGGACTAATGTGAGATGAGTTTGGAGATGTGCCCAGAAGTCAGATTGCCCAGAAGACATATGGGCAGGCCATGCTGACCGTTTGAATTGTATCTCCAATACAGTGAAAAGGCACCAATGGTTCTCATCAGGGAATGGCGTGGTCCAGTGATAGACTTCAAGGTCACTCTTCGTGTGGTCTGCAAAATGGACAGAAGCACCCAGACAGGAATCAGGAGACTACAGCAGTCTTCTGGGTAAGAGACAACGGTGAGCTTCCTGAGCTAGTTGTGGTTACATCAGGCATAGAGAAAAGAGGAATAGCTTGAGAGTAACGTTGAGATTAGGACTGACAGAACTTGTTGATGGACTGGATTAGAAAAGTCAAAGAATTGAAAGAATTGTGGCAACTCCCAGGCATTCATCTAAGACGCTGGATGAATGGCACTTCATTTGTTAAGTTGAGACAGACCAGAGAACAGGTTTCACAGATGAAGAATCAAGTTCCACTTTAATAAGTTATGGTTAGATAAATTACCTTAAGGTTTTTCCTCCCTGTATTCTCAATGCCCGGAAGAGTACCAAACATGTAATAAGTAATGAGTGCATTCTTACTGAATGAAATAAGAAGGTCTGTGAGATTCCAAGGAAGCATTTGGATACATCAGCCTAAAGTTCATGCTAGAGATACAAATTGAGACCCCATGGGCTTATCAATGTTAGTAAGCCAAGAGGTCGGGCGCGGTGGCTCATGCCTGTAATCCCAGCACTTTGGGAGGCCAAGGTGGGCCAATCACAAGGTCAAAAGATCGAGACCATCCTGACCAACATGGTGAAACCCCGTCTCCACTAAAAATACAAAAATTAACTGGGCGTGATGGTGTGTGCCTATAGTCCCAGCTACTCGGGAGGCTGAGGCAGGAGAATTGCTTGAACTCAGGAGGCAAAGATTACAGTGAGCCGAGATCGCGCCATTGCACTCCAGCCTGGTGCCTGGTGACAGAGTGAGACTCTGTCTCAAAATAAAAAAATAAATAAGCCACGAGCATTGGATGAAATGGAATAGACAAAGGGCATAGAGAGAGAAGGGGCTGAAGACCAAGACCTGAGCAGCACCACCTTTAAGATAGCAGGTAAAAGAGAAGGACTCAGAGAAGAATCCTGATGTGCAGAAACCACGGTGACAAAGGAGTATGACAGCAGCCTGTGATAGCGGGAAGTCAGGAGGGGAGGGTGTTTTATGATCAGCCATGCCTACTGGCTCTGAAAAGTCTGACAAACCTGATATCATCACCCACCAAACATAAATTCTTAAATCAAACGTTAGAATCAAGTGAACTCCTTTTGTCTGAACATTTTTTTTGGTTTTACCATATGCTAATTATCACAAATAGTAAAAAGACTAATAATCCATGAATGGCAACTCAGGAAAAAAGATGAATGATTCATGAAAAAGATTCACTTGTAGTAACAATAGTACTCATCCCTAATGCCTTGGGTGATATAGGGAGATTTGTGTAGAATCAAAAGCCAGGCAGATCAGAGATCAAGTCTTAATCTGGCCTCTTTCAGGTCTCTGTGCTTGGGCTGGTAAATACCTGGTAAATATCAGACTTCTTGCCTGTTGAATTTGATTATAAAAATAATACTTCACTTTCTTATTCACAGAATATGCGTAAAAATGAAACATCCTAGAGTATGTGATAAGATTCTGAAATTTGGAAGGTATACTGCAAATATTAAGGGTCATTTACGATCACAGGAAGCATTCCATCCTGACTTCTTCATTCACGTGTTTGATACCTTGGAACTCTGAGTTTAGTCCAGTAACAGGACAAGGAGTAAGGCATAGTAATTTCCTTTAAGTAGCCCACATTCTGGCTGTACTCTCTTCATTCTGTTAATTTTACAACCTAAAGGGAGCATTCTAGGTTTTTGGAAAATGCACGCAGTAAGAAAAGTGGCAACATCACACAAAGCTAACATTAAATGCTATCTAAAATGTTGTCTCATGCAATTGAGATCGCAACTCACTAAGAACCCTCTCTTGATAAAATAAATGCTTCATCTGTTTTCTCACAATGCTTTGCTTATTATTCTAGGCCAGCTCATAGTTTCAGAGACTTTGCCCATTCTCAGTTAGAACATGATTGCTCTTATGACAAGATCTGTGTCTTAATAAGAGTCTGGCATGGTGTTCTCTAAATATTTTGTATATTGAATGGAATTTCAAAAAGCAGAAGATTTGGAGGCTAATCTTGAGGTTTAAGTTGAAGGGGAAGAAAAAGACATTTCCAAAGGCCATTATAAGCTTGATAAAACCCACAGGGTGGAGGTCAGTAAAAGACCTAAGAGTAATTAGGACATTAAAAGCTGCTAAAGAATCTTGACTGACGGGAAAGATTAATTTTCTGAAAGGTAAATTTTGGTGGAAAAAGCAGACCAAGCCTGCCTTTTTAAGTTCGCTGTCTACTTACGGAGGTCAAGGATGGACTCTCAGCCACCACTCTGGATGCGGTGAGCACACCACGCTTCAGGTAGCCACAGTGAGCCAGGCTGTAACTATAAGCACTTCCACATCCACCTCTCACTACTGGGGACGGGGCACAGCCCACACAGACTTCCCTCTGGAGGTGCTGGAGGATGTGCCAGATGTGAGATATGGAGAGGCCACTTTCAAAGATGAGAGGCCTGGGAGGGCTTCAGGCCAGATCATCAGCATTGGATCTTGCCTAACAAAGTTGTTTCCAGACCACATATGACTCAAAGAAAAGACTGTCCAGATGACTGCAGTATCTGAACCTCTGCCACCCAGAACTGGGGCATCACCAGATTCCTAGGTTAGGAATCAGGGAAGTCTTGACTCTTGGCAGAGAAGCTCCTACCTGGGGCTCCCAGGCCATCCTGCTGCCCATGATGTAAAGAGGTGTGCTGTTCTCCAGAAAACCTCTCTTCCCTACCTGCAAGATGCATCCAGGTCGATGATTCCCCTTACCCTGGGCTCTCAAGAGGTAAGACCATGGCTCCAAATCTTTGGTGAGCATACAATTAACTTGTTCTTCTAACGGTAAAAACTTAGATGCTTGAGTCTCAGCTCCAACAGGTCTGCAAAGAGTCCTTGGAATATACAGAGTAAGCAATTTTGATCCTGAGCCTTTGGGGTGGCACTTTGAGCAGCACAGGGGAGGTGTGGGGGGCAGTGGCTAAGAACTCAAACTCTCAAGCCTGAGTCTGAGATCCTATTCTTTGTGATACTTGCTGAACGACCTTGAACAGCCATTTAAATTCTGCACAATTTGATGTCCATGTCTATAACAATGGAAATAATTGCAGCATCCACTTCCTAAACTTTTGGTGAAAATCAAATACAATAACCCAGGCAAAGTATATATCCCAGTGTGTGGTATACAGTAGGTAGTAAACAAATGGTCATTGTTAAAATTGCATCTTCAAACAAATAAAGCAGAAGCAACTGAAATAGCATCTTGTCTAGAAAGCCTGTCCCTGCCACTTGATTCAGAGAGTATTTTTATTTTTATTTTTGCATAGCTGACTTCATTATAAATAGGCTGTCCTCCCACAGGATCTATTAACTGGGATAATGCATGGTGGTGCTACTGTGTGTTTGGTGGTACTGTAGTATCTGCAGTTACAATATCACCAGCATCCTTAGATCAGCTGCAAGGTAAATGCTGAGAGTTCCAACATTCAATCACCAATACAATCCCAACTCAGGAGGACAAAGGTGAGCAAGAGACTTTCCCTATCACCAACACCATCTCACATTCAGGGCTCAGTGACAAACTCCTGTAGTCACTCATTCAACAAGGATGAATTGACCTCTCCCATGAACCAGGTTCTGTGTATCAACAAGAACAAATTAAAGAAAGTGGTCTTGAATAGCAGTAAGAAACAGTGAGAGTAGCTTTCTGTCTTTGTTACCGTGGAATTTCCTGGGGGATAGAAGAAAGGTCAATGGATAGTTGGATTTGTGTGTGTGTGTGTGTGTGTGTGTGTGTGTGTGTGTGTGTGTGTGTGTGTGTGGTTTTTGTGAAATGTCATTACATTGAAGGGGAAAAAATGCAATTTTCTTAATTGTATGTTAGGTGAAGACTTTTGTCCTTTTTGATGTGAGGGAGAAAAGTAGAATGGTGATTCCAAGCTATTTAAAGAACTTTTGTTATGAGTTCAAGATGGCAGGCTGAACAGGTGGCTATTCTGCTGCTCATGAAAAATATTATAAATCACCAGGGAATATGCTTCAAACAAGGCAAGAAAACAGAATGAGTTTGTGAAAACAATCAAAAGTGCCATTAGCAGACTAGAAATGGTGAGGAATCTCTGATTGTGCTTTTTAACTCCCTGTACCTGCTTTCAATCACATCAGGAAGCAAGAGGAGTGCACACACACACGCACACACACACACACACACACACACGCATGTTCATGGAGGCAGAAGCACTTCAGAACTCCAAGCACGGAGTAGTCAGCAGATACAGAAATGGATGGAAATTCATAAGCAGAAATACAAGAATACTGTTCCAGGCAGAGGAGATGAGGAAGACTGAAGCCCTGAAACACGCAAGGCCAGGCATGTTTGGAAAAGTAATGGGGAATCTGAATTGATTCTTGTATAGGACACCCCAAAGTTCAGTCTGTCCCCTTGCACTGATAAAATCATATTCTGAATTTCTGCTGTGGCACTCATAGCCCCAAGATTCCCTTCACATGTGGTTCATCAATGTATTTCCCCAAATACCTTTAAGGTTCCAAACGTACTACACTACTGGTAGTACATTCTCAGAAAACAGTCCATGAACTCTGGACTCACACTGTGTCCCCTTTGGGGGTTCTACTCCTTCTATGTCTATCTTCGAATGGCTCCTCTTTCAAGTCCCATGCAAATACCAACCCCTTCCAAAAGCTGGCTTTCATATCCTGTGTAAAAAACTCATCCTTTCTTTCTGCCAACCTGACACTGTGCCTCTATTCTGAAGGTCTGTTTAGCAGCCCAATTTTCTTACCTTTTCCTTTATTCTTCCAGGACACGGTGAACATCTTGAGAAAGAAGGAATGCATCCCTCTCAGCATGGTGCACATAGTAGAAGCAAATAAAACAGCATCTGTAATGCAATAGCTACTTAGTATGTACTTGTGGGATAAATGACTAAATGTTTGCTAATAGACTGTGTGTGAGATGCTTTTTGTGAAAGATACAGGCTAGAGTCTTGTCAAGAAAGGCCTTGAGTGCCATGGTGAGAAGTATTTGATTAATTTAACAGTCAAGGGGGGAACTATGGCAAATCTGAGTAACAGTTGAAAAATTCAAGAGCAGTCAGAATAGAAACAGCAGAGCCCCTAAAATAGGTGCTATGCAAAAATCTACCCACGTGGTGAATTTCTAGTGAGAATGAGATTCAGAAGGTGGACTTGGGTTAAGTATTTGTTCCCACATAAAAGTTGAAAAAGGAAAAAAAAAAACTCTGTAAGCACAAATACAAAATCTAGCAAAGCTGGCAGGGAATACAACTCGAAACATGGCTGTTTTGATGGCTGCATGGAAAGCCAACTGCAAGAACAAACTCCTTTAACAATATGGTCCTTGTTAGGTACACAGTTTTAATTAAATAGGGAGACAAAGTATAATGCCGCATGTTAAAGGTAGGCATGCCATGCAAGAGGTTTCTGATCAGGATCTGGGCTTGTTTATGGCATTCTTGTCAATATAATTGTCATTTCAGTGCTGTGTTTATTTTTAAACTCAAGCTTTGTTTTGCATTATGGGCAAGAGAAATATTTGTTTTCAGCCAGGTTTCTATGTGAAATGTTCATTCAAAATTCTAAATATGATGAGTAAATTTCTCTCCTTGAGAATCGGCACCATTTGGGACTTGTAGGCATAGTTTGAAAGTAAAGGAACAGGCCAAAAGAGATGTTCAGAATGACCGATTTCCATAAAGGATGTCTTAGAAAATAAAATTCAGGGTGGGGAGGAATTGGGATTGCCTTTACAGGAATGAGTTTTGCAGAGGCAACATCATGTAAAGAAAGCAGAAGACGTGAGTCTTGGCCCAGGCTCTGTTCTTCTGAGTGTGCTCTTTGGGAAACTCACTTCACCTGCTGAGTCTCAGTGACACACACTGATGACATCTCCACCATGGGTACAATGATCCCTCACCAGCCAAAACCCCAGAGCTGTTCTAAGGAGCAGCACAGAAATGCATATGTATAGGCCCTGGAAACTGTAGAAAGAGATAATGCTTTTCCTCCTGGCTCTCAGGAATAGTCTACTTCAGGGTTCTGCCCTTCATCACAAAGGGCATTGAGGTCCCTTTGTATTGATCTATTTTGTATTGTCATGAAGAAATGCCTGGGACTGGGTAATTTATAAAGAAAAGAGGTTTATTTGGCTCACACTTCTGTGGGCTATACAAGCATAGCATCAGCATCTGCTCAACTTCTGGTGAGGCCTCAGGAAGCTTACAATCACGGTGGAAGGTGAAGGGGAGCTGGCTTGTCACATGGTTAGAGAGGATGCAGGAGAGGTGAGAGAGGTACCACACTCTTTCACGCAAACTGATCTGTCAAGAACTGATAGAGTAAGACCTCACTCATTACTGCAAGAATGGAGCCAAGCCATTCATGTGGGATCTGTCCCCACAATCCAAACACCTCCTGCCAGGCCTTACCTCCAACACTGAGGATCCCATTTAAAGATGAGATTTGAAGCAGATAAACATCCAAACTGTATCGCCCTCTTATACAGATGATGTGCTTGAACCTCTAAGAGGTCCTGTGTCACGTCTTGCTCAGGGAAGGATGTACAGATGGTAGAGGTCAGAAGAGAGGGCCCAGATGGCTTTCTCCTGTTGCTCACCCCACTCCTCCATGCTGTCTCTGTGGCTGCCTTCTGCCTCTCCAGAGAACCCAGGGGACATGGAACTAAGAGTGAGATAAATGACTTGCACGACTGCAGGCACATGCTACCCTACCTTTTTATGATGGAATCTTGTGTCACTTGTCTCAAAAAAAAAAAAAAAAAAAGGCCCCTATAGCTTTTCTAGGAAATCAGACTTATAGTCAATGATGAGCTTCACGTGTCTGAAAAATTCTACTCTCACCTGAGTATAAATGTGTGGTACAAGAATACCCCCTTCTGCTTTCTTTCCTTTTTTCATCCTTTTAGCGTTTCCCTCTTTTTTTCCTCTTTCCCTTCCATCTTCCTTCCTCCCTTTTTCCTTTCCTCCTTCCTTCCTCCTTCTTTCCTTCCTTTCCTTTATTTTCCTCTCCCTTCCTTCTAGTCTACAGCTCCTCACTGAGCACCTTTTTGGACCCTCCAGGTTCCGTGGTGCTGTACACCTCTGCATTCCTTCTCCATGGGATCCCCGGGGCCCCTCACCTCCAGCGCCTGGCTTTGCTCTCCTGTTCCCCTGTGCTTCACACCTGCCCTGCCCCGTATGCTGTGACTTGTGTACCTGTTATGTGTTCTTACCACAAGACCTCGCTGGCTCTTTCCTCTTCCCCATCTGGTCCAAATCCTGCATCTCCAGACAAACAGTACCTAGGATGGGTCCTCGCTTTATAAAGTCACAAAACAAAGCCACCTCTCTTTCAGTACTTGAGAGTATGTAGCGTACAAGTAAGAGAAGGGTCTCAGAATCCAGACCAAATTCTGGTTTGGTCACTTACTAGCTAGCCAGGTGCACTATCCTTCTGCACTTCAGAGTGGTCTTTGTAAAGTTGCTCTGAGGATTAAAGATCATTACACCCCTCAGACTTCCCAGCAAATAGAAACAGGCAGTAAGTAGCATTACTAGGAAGAGAGCAGAGGAAGAAGAGAGCAGAGGGAATGTGGGCAATGCCATCCAGTAGTAACCAAGGCAGACACTGCAGAAGCCACTTAGGGAGGAAGCCTCAGAGCAGGGGAGTGGAGAGAGAAATGGTGGGAACATAAGTGCAATGGGGATTGGCTGCCTGTGCAGTGAAGACCCTACATTGCAAGCTCAGATCTTTCAAGTAGTAGATGGGAGGCTTAGAGCAAGTCGTGTAACTCCTGCAGTCTTGTGTCTTCCTTCCTCATCTCAGCCCTGCAGGCCACACGGGGTGGGCAGGAGCTGGCTGGGGGTGGAGGGTGGCAAGGACCTTGCAAGCTTGGAAGTGCTGTGCCCATTCCTACTCACCATGCACCTCCTTAGGTTGCCAGTTCTGGTTGCCCTTGTTTCCTTTCATTCTTCTCTCTTTCTTCTTAGGACTTTCCTCTTCTACAGAAGTCTCTGCCTCCAGCTTCCTCCAGTAGAGTTTGCTGAGGCATAACTGGCTAACACACAGCGCAGGAGCGTGAAGTCCAGGGTGCAATATGGGTTTCCTAAAACCAGAGTGGCCTGGAACTGGGTGAATGGGAGTGATGAGAAGAGAAATGCGGGTAAAAGGGAATTAAGAGTATTTGTTTATCACAAATTATATTACCCTTGCAGCCTACATGAGAAGGGCAAAGTGGGGGCTTCTGGCACCAAGCCTCCCGGATGCTGGAAATGAACTTGGCCACACCCACCCTTTCCGCAGGAAGGAGAAACAGAATCTACAAACGCTCTGATGATGTGCTTCTCTGCTGGAGCAAGGAGAAGAAATTCTTTACCTCCAAATGCTTCGAGCAATTGCGTTTCCCTAGTATCATCAGCCACGGTTATGAGCAGCGTTAACTTTTATTTTAAAACTCGGCATGCATTAGAGAATTGTTCTTACTTGGTAACAGCTCTGCCTCACTCGGCCATGAATTGCAATTAAACTTCATGAGAAGTTTTATTTTGATACAGCGTCCCCCTTCCAAGTGCCCCTTGTAAATGAATTTCTAAACCTGTAGTCGGTGCCCATTAACTGGGAGTGTGGGAAAGAGCTGTCTATGATTAATAAAAATAACAGCTTGCCTAACAGCATACATTAATGTGTGCTGCATTTTACAATATTTCAATTAATCACAGATTAGTAGATTTAAACGGGCCGGGGACCTCACAGATCACCTACATCACTGTTTTCTTCCCACTCCAGAATCAGAAAATCAGCACCCAGAGAGGGCAAGGAATAAGTACCTAAAGGATTAGGGCATAAATCATCAGCAACAGAGACCAGCCAGAGCCAAAGCTGAGATGCAGGAGGATCAAGAAGGTGTAGGTGGAAACTTTCCCAGGCCCTCTCACTGGGATTCTCCCTCAGCCTCAACGTTCTGCCCTGCTCAAAACTCAATCCAGTCCTGATGAAAGCAGAACACATATCATCCCTTGGGCCCCTGTGAGTGATGTTCAAAGCTTTCACGGCACAAGCCCCCATGTCTGAGATGGTTGGAATTACCACTGGATACTTGTTGAAGTAAGATTCTGCCTTTCAGGACAAATGAGCTCCAGGCTTCATGTCCACGCCCTGCTCTCTGATTCCTTAGTGACCCTGGGACAACTTGGCTTGCTCTAGGGATTTGCCATCTCAGGATCAATCGGTCAGAATTAAAATCTTATTTTGAGCTTAACTGTGGCCTAGACTGCTGGGCTCTACTGACAACCTGCCTTGGAAGAAGTTTCCA
This sequence comes from Saimiri boliviensis, assembly GCF_048565385.1. Taxonomy (NCBI): domain Eukaryota; kingdom Metazoa; phylum Chordata; class Mammalia; order Primates; family Cebidae; genus Saimiri; species Saimiri boliviensis. The sequence continues at coordinate 72,303,016 of NC_133450.1, read as the reverse complement.
CCACTCCTGCAGACTGTGTTGGACCCGTGTGCAGAGCCTCTAGAGCGAGGACAGTCCTAGCAGCTTCTGTCCTGTCTCTGCTATCTTGGCCATCCTCCCCATGGAGCACAAACGCACAGCACCTGTGACGTCTCAAGGCATCCCAACCTGAGCTATGGCATCATTTACTTACTGTGCCTGAATAGAGGCTTACAATTCATACTGAGTTCGGGAACCCACCTCACTTGGGGGCGGTCACAATGCTACATGCTCAGCTACCATGTCCTGTCTTCTTTCTGTGCCCACAATCCTTCCCCGCCTCCTCTGGGGTCAGGCCATGGCCTGCTCTGACTGCAGCTAGTGGAACATCAGCACAAGTGATACGTATCTCCTCAAAATAAAGCAGTTAAGAGTCTGTGTGTATTCTTTTCCTCTCTTGGGGCTTTGGAAGCCAATTATTAAGAGGATTGCATCCCGGCCGGGCGCGGTGGCTCACGCCTGTAATCCCAGCACTTTGGGAGGCCAAGGTGGGGGAATCACGAGGTCAAGAGATCGAGACCAACCTGGCCAAAATGGTGAAACCCTGTCTCTACTAAAAATACAAAAATTAGCCAGGAGTAGTGGCATGTGCCTGTGGTCCCAGCTACTCGGGAGGCTGAGGCAGAAGAATCGCTTGAACCCAGGAGGCGCAGGTTGCAGTGAGCTTAGATTGCACCACTGCACTCCAGCCTGGCGACAGAGCAAGACTTCCTCTCAAAAAAAAAAAAAAAAAATGAGGATTGTATCCCAAGATGGAGAGAGACTGGTTCCCTGAGTCAGTAAATAGAGAAGAGCCCCCACCAACCCTCATCACATTTTGCACAAGGAAGAAATAAGCTTCTGTTGTGCCAACCCACTCAGATGTTGTGCTTTGTTACCTCCGCACAGCCTAACCCATCCTGACTAATGTGCAGCATAGCCTTTGCCCATCCTTTAACTGACTTTTTTCCTTGTGTTCTATTCTCAGTTCCCGTCTTTTCACATTCTCCCTTGACACTCCGTAGCTCCACATTCCCAGCCCCTGCCAGTGGAAACACACAAATTCAGATCACCAGTGTGCTTTCTGTTTTTGAGCTTCACACATCTCCATTTAACTGCTTCCTGGTCAGTTCCATCTGGGTGTCAGTTAAGAACCCAATGTCAATTTATCTAAAACAAAACTGGCCATTTTTCTCTAACCATTCTTTTTTCTGCCTGATGAATCTATTGGTGTTACCTACTGTTCCATAAACAAAGACCGGGACGTTATTGTCTCTTCTTCCTTGTCTTCCTGATGGCATTAAATCCTGCAAGTTCCGTCTCCAGTACAGTCCTTGGAAGTGAAGTCCCCTTCACTTCTTTCTAAAACTCCATTGTCATTTTCTCATATTTACCTCATCTCTTACCTGAATTCCACTAACAGCCCTATGATTAGTTCCCATTCTTACTCTTTCTTCAAGTCATAAGCTTCAGCAGACAGATCTTGGACAAACAATCTTACCTGTTCCCCTAACTAAAGTTTCTTTGGTTCTCCCTTTTACCCATAAACTCCTTGGCAGTCATTAACCCACTTGTGACGGGACCTCAATTCCTAGCAAAGAGCCTCAGACTGCGGCCTCTGAAATCAGATTCCGTAGCACTGAGGCAGGCCTCATCTGGGAAAATCACTGAACCTGTGGGATTCTCACTGTTCCAACTATTGAGGACAATGAATAATGTTTATTTTATTGCGTTGATGTGAAGATTGAATCAGATAATTTATAGTCGCATAATTGACAATATTGCTCAAAACATTAGAGCTGTTATAAATAATGATTAATCATGAAAAGAACTACTAGATATTCGCCACTCCCCATGTGTCAGCAGCTGTGTTAAACAGTTAACACCCATGACATCTTATTTAATTTTTTGCAATACCCTATTTCGCCTGAGATATGGAGAGATTAAAATACTTCTCTAAGAAAACACCAGTGGTAAGTTGCAGAGTTGTGTTCTAAACCCAGGCCTATCTGATAAGATATGTAGTGCTCTTTTAACTCTGCCAAAAGTGTGACTAGAGGAACAAATAAACAAGACCACTCGATGTCCAGAAATAAAGAAATGGCTTTGAAAGATAATGGGTCATTTATACAACATTATAGTACAAGGTTTCCACCTTACACACCTTCCCAAGGCATATCTGCATAGAATGAAATGTAGATATATGGTAAATGGAGTCTCCTGATGTACTATTCAACCACTAAAAATCACACATGTGATTTTTATATATACTATATATAGTACATAGTATATATATATATATATATATATATATATATAGTGACTTTATGATAATGTTTAAAAAGCATATGTCATAGCATGGCATAGTGATTTAGGGCGTAGCTTTTAGGAATAAGATTCTTAGGTCTGAGTCACCGTTTTACAACATTCTGATTATGTGACCTTGAGAAAATTGCTTAACAGCTAAACATAGGGAAAATAATAAAAACCCATCCTGTAGGGTTGTTTTGACGATGAAGCAAGGCAATTTGTTCACAGAGCTTAAACATTTCCTGATCAATTGCGCTCAGATCTTGCCATCTTTATTCTCATTAATTATCATCATTGTTATTATTGCAAGTGATAAAAAGATTAGGAAACAAAGCTGTATTTCCTTTCTATGCTTACCTATATCAAAAAAACTCAAAGATACTGATAAGATTGGAAGAAAATATGCTTATGGGTTAACATAAGCATAACAATGGATCTCTCTGATTTGTTTAAGACTAATTTTTCTTCTTTTTATTTCTGCATTTTTCAAATTTGTTGATGATTAATGTGGGACACTTTTAAAAGGGAAAAAAAAAACCACTTTTCTGTAGCTTTAGATATAGAATTTTGTCTTCTCCCCTCAGTGATTTTTTTTTTTCAAAGAATCATCTTTGGTCATTAAATTCACTTAAAAGCCCTGATCCATTTTTGATCATCTGAAATATAGTGACAGGCACCAAAATCAATCCCTACATTCGAGGTTTGCAAAGAGCGTAAATTATTTGAGAAGTCATGTCAGGTAGAGTTTATTCCAAGGTTTGCTTGCAAATTTTAATCAGAAAACACAGAAGGTATATGCAGCTTAGATTGAAATATCCCTTCACCTTGTATTTGGAACCAGGTTGACTTACTGTTTGCTGGCTGATAGGACTGGCAGAAGTTACAGCTTGTATGATAGAGGCAGCCTGGGCAGGAACTGAGGGAAACACATAAAGAAACATTTATTTAAAAAAAGTAAATCAACCATAAAGATCCTCCCAGCAGACCTGAGAGATGGAAGCCTCTCTCTCATTTTCTCCTTGGCAAAATTTAATCTATCGCTGGGGTTTTTCAAGCGTCATATTCAAAGAGATGCAAATTCGTCAGAGCTGAGACCCCAGCTGACTTTTAGCACCTTGTGAATGTCAAAGGGGCTTAAAGGTTGAAGTTACTTCCCTCCTTCCATCCCAGCTAATTCAAATACATATGTGTGTATGTGTGTGTGTCTCTCTCTATATTTACATACATAAATTTTTTAAGGAGAAAGACTAAAGCAGAGCATACATCTACCTATGTGTTCAGTGCCTTCTTTGTGTGGATGTATTTGCAGCAAATCTGAAATTTAAACAGAAAATATCATACTGAGACACAAAAGTTCAATTGAGAAATCCACAGTCTATCACTAAATCGCAGGGCTAGAAAGAGAGTGTTTGTGTGTGTCTGTGCATGTGTTTGCTTTGTTTTTATTTTTTTAAATAGCCATCATTTTTATCTACTGACTTCTTCACAATCTATTTCGATTAACTGGTTTAGGGGTAACTATTAACTCATGAGTGATCTCTGCCTTCAACATAGTTCGCTGCACACAATTCCCCTAAGTGATATGAGTAATGTATTTACACTAAAAATAAGAGGTTTTAATGAACGTTTTGTACACAGACATGGTTTTTACAGGAGAGTTCTGCCTGCAAGGAGATTGGCAAGATTGTTCTAAAGTGGGGTTCCCCTCTATCCTGGCACAAACGAAGCTCGATCTATTCATGGAAATTCTGCAGTTGGAGTCCGAAGAGAAAAATGATGTTAAGTTTTTCGCTGCATAACAAAAGCTCTAGATTAAGCATTAGTGATTTAGAGCTGCTGTCATGTATATAGAATTTGAAAATCATTTTGCTTTCAATTCAACAAGCATGTATTGAATTCCTACTAAGTGTTGGGACCTGAGGACATAAATATGACTTAAACTCAATGTCTGCTATTTAGGATAATATATGTTTACAGGGGAGTGTATTAGTCACCTATAGCCATAATAATGCCGTTTAATAAACAATAATACCTCAGTAATAGAAAACAAGAAGAAATGATTGTTCCTGAACCTCAGCAGGAGGGCTGGCTTGTTGGCTCTGCTCATCTCACCTGGCCTTGCTTATGTGTCTGAAAGTTCACAAAAGTTGATGGCGGTGGGGGAAATGGGACGAGGGGGCTCTGGTCTCATTTTTCAGGGGGCTAGCCTGAGTGTGTTCTCATGCAAGGGCAGAGACTCAAGAGACAGGGCAAGCCCAATAGCACGAGCGCTTTGCAAACCTCTGTTTGCATCACATCTGCTAACATCGCATTGGCCAAGGGTGACCTTGACCAGCATAAGTTAGAGTGGGAAGGTGTTTCAAAGTTATATAGCAAAGTGTGTGGGCACAGGCAGGGCTGAGGATGGGAGCTGTTTTTGCAATTTGCCTTTCAGGGACAGATAAGATATATATCATTATTTTATAAATATGTATAATGTAAGAGCAGGCAAGGCCCCCTGGGGTGTTGAGCATTCTGGGAACTGCAAAAAAGGGCTTTCCAGGAAGGATAATGTCTCCACAGAATTTGGAGGTTGATCAGGGAGCTCATCAGAGAGATCGGGGAGGCAGGTATTATAGGCCGTGGGAAGACAGCCAAACCAGGAAGGCATACAATACTGCCCACTACTATCGCGGAGTGCACAGAGCGAGGTGATGGGAGAGATGGAAGGTGCTAGATTGGACTGAGAGGGGAGGTGCGTCCTGATGTTAGGAGATGGAAGACGTCGTGTGCCTCCTCTGCAGACCTTAGGCTTCATGTGGAAAATAATGAATGCATGAGACGATGCTGATAAAACCTGCTTTATCAATGTGTATACATGTAGGCCCGCAAGACGGCAGAAGAAACAACCCATGTGTCTTCCTGTCGTAGCAGGAGATTCCGTGACTGATCTAGTAGAAATGCAGGCAAGTCAAATGATAGATACGGGAGCCTGGGAAGGGTACATGGGTAGGGTAGTGAGGGAGATGAAGAGGTTGGTTAATGGGTACAAACATAGTCAGATAGAAGAAATATGTTCTAATATTTGATAACAGAGTAGGGTAACTATGGTAAACAAGAATATATTGTATATTTCAAAATAGCTAGAAGACAGGACTTAAAATGTTCCCAATGCACATAAATGATAAACACTCAAAGTGATGGATACCCTAAATGCCCTGATTTGATCATTACACATCCTATCCATGTCACAAAATATCACATGTACCCCATAAATATATATAAATATCATGAACCAATAAAAAAAAAATCTCAGTTCCTTCTTTCTTTATGCCACTCTGAAAGCATCCACTAATAAGAAGCCCTTCTGTGAGAGCTATAAAGAGAGTTCAATGAAAAGGGATTGTCTCTTTAAGAAAGTGGTTGGGGCAGTGCTTTTGGGTTTGAAAGTCTGGAGACAGTGGCATTAGATTGATTAGGTGTGTACATGTTGGCTGAGAAGGCTGTAGAAAGGCGCATGGAAGTGTTTGACAAGATGAAAGACTATTCAACATATTAGACAGCTGCTTGAGTGAAGAGATCTATAACAGTGCAGTAAAATACACTCACCAGTAAATGATACCTTCATGGCAAAAGCTACTACAAGCTAGGTCACACAATTTTTGTCTGGCATGACAGGCTCAACTAAACAAAGTTTGAAAGCAGAGTTTCATGCACATGGCTCGTAACAGATGGGCAGCGACCTTGGGCAGAGACCTACATTTGATGGTAACTAAGTATACGGGTCTTTCTGTGGGACAGTAGAAAAATGAGGCTTTCCGGGAAAGAGGTGTGGGGTTCCAAGAAATAAGAAAGGCTTTGGAGTCAGCCAGCCACAGGCAGCAACACTGGCCCCAGGTTACCCTCTCACGAGTCTAGGATAAAGTACTTAACCTTCCCGACTCCCACTTTCTACTCATTTGTAAAGTGAGATAATAGCCAATACATCAAGGGAAATGGATTGCACAGTGTCCAACACAGGACAGACATCACAACCTGCTCTCACTGTGGCATTGTACATCGGGAGCACCCGGTCCTGGAGTTCTAATGCTGGGTCTCTCGCTTGTCTCCCTCTGTGGGCACAGTGGGTCTCCCCAGAGCTGGGTGGATATCAGCAGACAGCACTGACACAGCACTGACACATCGGCAGCACCCAAGGCAGTCAGTTTATAGAAGAATGACGAGCCTCCAGGGTGTATGTCCATCTACCTGTGGGTCCTCATCTCAGCAACTCCCAATCCCATCCAAACTCCATCATCTGTCTTCTAGGCCCTGGCATCAGACATCCACTTAGTGTAGAGCTTCCCATCTTACCTCTTTAGAAATTGCCCTCCATACACTATCTAAAGAGCTCCTTGAAAAAGAAAAGCCCACCAAGTAGGTTATCGCCCTACTAAAGCCATGGCCCGATTTCCCAGTGTGGACGGACTAAAATCCAAACTCTTCACTGTGGTCTAGGGGGTCTGACGCATCCTGTTTCTTCCTCCGTCTCTGATCTCACTTCACACTCTTCTCCTCCTCACTTACTCTCTCCACACTGACTTTCCTTGTTCCTTAAACGCAACTCCATTTCTACCTTGGAGTCTTTGGAGTGCTCGTCTTCCTGAGTTCCCCATGTTTGTGTCCTTCTCATTTGACAGCTCTCAGTCCAACTGTCACCTCTTCCAAGACAGAGGCCCTCCCTGAGCATCCCACAGGCCCAGCGTCCCTAAAGTCAGGTTCTCTCTAGTTTCTCATGCGTTTGCCATTTTTTGAAGTAGACTCATTTGGCCTTTGCCTACGTGCTCCTTCTCTGTCTCCCAAGCTGGAACGGTGGGCTCATTGCCATCAGCATCCTCTAGCACTACAGGGACACGGTCCACTAACCAGCACTATCTGCCTGGACCCTGGAGTTTGTTAAGAATGTTGCACGTTGTAATCCCCACCCTGCCAAATCAGAATCTGTATCTTGGAAACTCACATGAACTTTGTAGTTTGCACATCAGTGTCCTAACCTGGTGCCTTGAAAGCAGGTGGTCAATAAGCACAGATTGGATGAATGAATGATGTCACTTTGCATTTGAGACAAAGATAGCAATGTCAAATATCCCATGTCAGTAAGCTTTATGGTGAGACTTTGGGGGGCTACAAAAATTTAGTTCACACAGTGAATGAAATGAATTTTCCAAATACTGTAAATGCTTCGGTCATTGATCATTGAGTATGTTGAAAAAAACAGGCGGGGTGCGGTGGCTCATGCCTGTAATCCCAGAACTTTGGGAGGCCGAGGCGGGTGGATCATGAGGTCAAGAGATTGAGACCATCCTGGTCAACAAGGTGAAACCCCGTCTGTACTAAAAATACAAAAACTTAGCTGGGCATGGTGATGCGTGCCTGTAATCCCAGCTACTCAGGAGGCTGAGGCAGGAGAATTGCCTGAACCCGGGAGGCGGAGGTTGCGGTGAGCCGAGATTGCGCCATTGCGCTCCAGCCTGGGTAACAAGAGTGAAACTCCGTCTCAAAAAAAAAGAAAAAGCAAAGCACCTCTGAAGTGTTTGGAAGTCTATGGTTTCGTAACAGATACATGCAGTGTCCTACTATCATGGAAAGGCTCCCGGAAGACTCACTCCTTCTTCCGATGCAGTTTTTAAAAGTATGTACCCTGCTCTAGTTGGTAACTATTAGAAGCTGAACAGTATTCAATTACAACCACGCAAACAACGTAGCTAGGGGTTTTGATGTTCTTTTTAACAAACACATTGGAGCAAAGGCTTCAGAATGTATGAAGCCCTTCAAATGACCCACCTTGGTTTACTATCAAGTAGAAAAGGCTGAACTAAACCTGGGTCTTTGCTGTGATTATGACTGTGTTTGAGTGCTGCATACACAGACGAAGGCTCTGGGAAGGAGCGCAGACCAAAGGAGGCAGACAATTTGGTTTTTAGAAGAGACTGTAGCTCAGTTTTTAATTCTTGCTCTTTTGCTTGCCACTGTTATTAAAAAATGCTTTCCCATAAATAAATGTAAGAAGAAGTCTGTTGCTAGAAATAACAGTGATGATACCACTGGTGCATTAAACAGTTATACAAATGCTTGTCTGTTGGTGCGAGACAAGCCAAAGCTTCTGAAGTTGCCTCACTGGGTTCAAATCCTAGTCTACCCCTTCTAGTTGGGTGACTGGAGCTTGTTTTTATTAACCCTCAAAGACCTCAAAGCCTTACAGAATAAGGATAAAACACCCTCACTTGCAGACTTGTTTTCATAGAAAATTCTAAGAACATAGTTGGGATTCAAAGTCTTGGTGCTCTTTTCCCTTTGCACATAAAAGGGCACATAAGGTTCCTGCAAAATGTCTCAAAAGACTTAGCACAAACAAGACCCGCTTTGCTGGTATCTGCATATGCAGTAGGTGAGTATCAATAAAACTCTTGAAGTTGGAAGCCATTTCAAAGTTGTATTAAAGACCAATAAATATCTAAAAATAGTTAATGCATTCAAACACACGAAAGTAGTTGAAATAACATACACTCCTCCTTATAGGAGTGCCTATTTCCAGCCTTAAATGCATTTTATTTTATAATTTTATTTCGTATCACTTTATTTTATTGTGTCTTTTTTTACTTCATTTTGTTTTACTTCATTTTCCTTTACTTTCTTTAGCACATACGTCTGTGCATCCTACTCTGCACTGGACACTGTTCTCAGCACTTTACAAACACTAGCTCATCTAACTTCACAACAATCTCATAAGGTGGCACAATTATTGGCTCCATTTTTCAGATAATGAAACTGAGGCACAAAGAAGTAAAGTTGTCAGCATAGTCCATCTGCTGTTGGCCCAAGATGGTTTTAGTCATTGTAATCGTACAGCCCAATTTACTAGTTAGCTCAGAACAATATAGAACACTTTTTTAAAAAGTTTAATCCGCTATTCAAGAAGATGGCACATACCCCACAGGCTGTTCCTACAGCAGTATCAGACACTGCAGTAATTTTTTTTTTTTTAATTGAGACGGAGTTTTTTTTTTTTGTTTTTTTTTGAGACGGAGTTTCGCTCTTGTTGCCCAGGCTGGAGTGCAATGGCGCGATCTCGGCTCACCGCAACCTCCGCCTCCTGGGCTTAGGCAATTCTCCTGCCTCAGCCTCCTGAGTAGCTGGGATTACAGGCACGTGCCACCATGCCCAGCTAGTTTTTTGTATTTTTAGTAGAGACGGGGTTTCACCATGTTGACCAGAATGGTCTCGATCTCTCGACCTCGTGATCCACCCGCCTCGGCCTCCCAAAGTGCTGGGATTACAGGCTTGAGCCACCGCGCCCGGCCCCGAGACGGAGTTTTGATCTTGTTGCCCAGGATGAAGTGCAATGGCTCAGTCTTGGCTTATCGTAACTTCTGTCTCCCAGGTTCAAGTGATTCTCCTGCCTCAGCCTCCCAAGTAACTGAGGTTACATCACACCTCACCACACCCAGCTAATTTTTTTATTTTTAGTAGAGGCTGGGTTTCTCCATGTTGGTCAGGCTGGTCTCAAACTTCTGACCTCAGGTGATCCCCCGCCTCGGCCTCCCAAAGTGCTGGAATTACAGGCATGAGCCACCGCGCCCTAGCTGTTTTTTGTTTGTTTGTTTGTTTTTTGGTTTTTTTTTTGGTTTTTTTTTTTGAGACAAAGTCTTGCTGTGTCTCCCAGGATGGAGTGCAGTAATGCAATCTCAGCTCACTACAATCTCTGCCTCCTGGGTTCAAGGGATTCTCCTGCCTCAGCCTCCTAAGTTGCTGAGATTACAGGCACACCCCACCACACCAAGCTAATTTTTGTATTTTTAATAGACACAGGGTTTCACCGTGTTGGCCAGGCTGGTCTCAAACTCCTAACATCAAGTAAGTCACCTGCCTTGGCCTCCCAAAGTGCTGGGATCGCAGGCATGTGGGCCACTGCCCCTGGCCACTGCAACAATTTTAAAGTGAAGTTGAGCCTCTTTTCTGTCTTGTAGGAAGAGGACAACTAGCTGAAGGGATTTAAAAACAAAAAGATGTTTGCCTTCTGATATACTGCTTAAACAATTTGCACCACTGGGCAAGAGACTTTGATATAAGGGAAAAAAGCACCAAGCCCAGAGACTGAAGAATAGTTGTGTGACTTTACCCAAGTCACTTATTTTTTCTGACTTTCAATTTCCTACAATTAAACTCAAGAGTATGACCTTTACCTCCTAGGGAGATAAAGGAAATTAAGCTTATCACAGCTCCTGACACACAGTAGGGACACAGCAAAAGTGCTGGTTAGATTCAAAGTTGATATTGAAGTGATCGATGTGTGTACAGTGGATACACGAGGCAGAGATTTGTTTTCCTGGAATTGGACTCTGCCAACAGATTGAAAAACACACCACCAATCTGAAACATGCGCGATATTCAAGCTCTTGTGCCGTTTGGTCCTGAATTTTTTATCTCCCAAGAATAATGACCTCAGCCCTGGGCATTTCCAGGGGATTAATGACCAGCGGAATTTAATGACCCCAGCTCCAGCCTAGAGCCATCCCACATTCCCTGGGTACTCATTAATCCCAGGTAGGCCAGCAGGCTTTCTTCTCACTGCAACAATCATGCCCAAGTTCAGCCCTGCTGCAAGTAGGGGGACCACTGGGACTCCACGCCTCTGCTTCCTTCCCCAGCCTGCTCCAAGCTCCAGCCACTGGCTCATTTATTTACAGGGGCAGCCAGACAGTAATTAAAATATGCTAAGGAATTCTCCTGTTCTACGGCAGCTGTACCCAATGATGAGCCGCTTCAAATACACGCATCCCCTCCCCCAACCCCTCCCCTTGAACACACACATATTAACTTTTAGGGCGGCAGCCTGGCATTGCTTCAAATTTTATGTAGAAGGATTTCATGAGATTTTAATGAGTTTCTACCACTGCAAAAGAGAGCTCACAAAGGATCCATGCAAATTGCTTTGTCTTGTGCGGCAATCCTAGAATGGTGACACGCTTCAGTATTTGGTTTCCATAAGGATATATAGATATATGCTGATGTATGCACACTGGCCCCTAAGCATTTCTGCTTGCAAGAGTGCAAGGTGAAACTGTGCTGCCAGCACATTGTGATATGTGGGACAAAGCCCTGGCATAGAATTTCCCCAGTGGACATCTTCTGCTGGCTGGACTCTAGACTGATCTGTGTCACCAGCACTCAGGCACCACCTACTTGGATACTTAGTTTTTTCATCTGTCCAGTGGGTGAAGGACAGTTACTATATAATGTCTCTGAGATTGCTCTCTGAAAATATAAAATTTTAAAAACCTCAATTTTTATTAATGAGTTTATAGGGAGTTTAAATGTCATGATTCTTCTTCCAAGCCATCAACTCAGAGAAAAAGGAAGCGCTGTTTATAAAATGACCAGTATATGTCAAGGACTTTCATTCCTCTAACAGACTCTGAGATTGTCTTCATTTTTTTGTATTTTACTGATAAGAAGACTAAAGTACATAAAAGATAAACAAGTAAACTAATCAGCAAGTGGCAGTGTGGAGAGAGGAACCCCAGAGACGATGCTCTCCCTCTTCTGTATGGCCTGGGAGGACTTGCAGGCTGAAATCAGAGGCCAGGTGGTCAGAGGGTGGCGTCCTGAGCCAGGGCTGCCTAGTCCTACCATTTGTTCTTCAATGTGGGGGATCAAGGGCAGTTGGATGAAGGAGGGTCAATACATCCCACCCAGGGAGAGGTAAGATGGCCAGGAGGAAGGAATCGAAGCACAGGAATCCCACCAAGGAGCCTCAGCTGAAGACGTGGTGTTTCACAAAATGCCTCTATATTGATAGGTGTGGGCATGTGTGTATATACACACCAGCTGTGCATGTACAGTGTACATACACATGTACTAATCTAGCTTCCAGATCTATCTATCCATCTATCATCTATCTATCATCTATAATCTACCTACATACCTACCTACCTATCTGATCTATCTGTCATCTATCTGTCTATCTATCTATCTATCTATCTATCTATCTATCTATCGACTGATAAACTTTTCTACTGCAACAGATTACACATTCTATTTATTTAAAACCTCTCGAATTCAAAATTTGTGTATCAAAATTGGCCAACTTCCCTTTGGAAACTATTTTCGTTATGAGGTTTTTTTTTTTTTTTTCATTTCACAGTAAAAACAGCTTTTTCATCTTACATATAACACATTTTTGTTCAAAAGAAGTTCATACATTTCATAAAGAGTTAAATAAAAAGGGTTAAAATTATAAGTAAGAATCACCCAATATTCCACCAGCAGGGACATAACACTCCCTCCAGGAGAGATAAGGGAAGGAAACATGGCTTCCGTGCACATCTAATAAAAGCCCTGTACTTAGAGTTAGCTGGAAGTAACTGTGGGAGCAGGGACCATGTCCTGTCTATCTCTGAATCTCCAGTGCCTGCCTGGGACTGGGCATGGCTGAGCAGCATCAGTGTTTCTGGGCAATGGAAAGACCACAAATCAGGAAAGAGGCCGAGGAACAGGCATTGCATTATGATTGGTGACTCATTCGAGGTGTCCATTTTCAAGTCACAAACTATAACCCTTCGGGTTAGGTGGTATTAACAACATAGCAGGTAGCTTCTGGGTCACCATATAATCGCAGTTCAAGGAAGGAAAGAAAATAAGTCTTCATGGTATCAATAAAAACATAAACATCAATTTATAGATGTCAGCGTGATTCTTACTTATGACCTCCTTTGAGTCTCATGAGGACCTCATGTGATAGACATCACTGGCCCTGTTTTTTAGGTGGGTTGCTTTGGACTCAATGTTTGTGCCACCCCAAAATCCATACATTGAAATTTAATCCCCAGTGTGACAGTATTGAGAGGTGGGGCCTTTAGGAGGTGATTAAATCATGAGCCTACCTTCATTAATGGGATCCATGCCCTTAAAAAAGAGGCTTGATGGAGCTTCCTTGTCTCCTCCACCATGTGAGGACACATAGAAGGTGCCATCTATGAGAAACAGGTCCCCACCAGACACCCAGTCTGCCAGTGTCTTGACCTTGGACTTCCTGGTCTTCAGCACTGTGATCAATAAGTGACTGTTGTGTATAAATGTCTTAGACTAAGTGTCTTCTTAGAGCAGCAAAAATGTACTAACATATGGGTAGACAAAGGTTTAGAAAGGGCAGGTTTACTTCCTCCATGTGAAATAGCTAGCAAAAGAAGACATTTATGAAGCCAACAAACTTATAAAAAAAAATATTCATCATTTGCTGGTCATTAGAGAAATGCAAATCAAAACTACCTTGAGATACCACCTCACACTGGTTAAAATAGTGATCACTAAAAAATTAGGAGACAACAGATGCTGGAGAGGATGTGGAGAAATAGGAACACTTTTACACTGTTGGTGGGAGTGTAAATTAGTGCAACCATTGTGGAAGACAGTGTGGCAATTCCTCAAGGATCTAGAAATAGAAACACCATTTGACCCAGCAATCCCATTAGTGGGTATCTACCCAAAGGATTATAAATCTTTCTATTATAAAGACACATGCACACGTATGTTTACTGCGGCACTGTTCACAATAGCAAAGACTTGGAACCAAATGCCCATCAATAATAAACTGGATAAACAAAGTGTGGCACATATACACCATGGAATACTATGCAGCCATAAAAAGGATAAGTTCATGTCCTTTGCAGGGACATGGATGAATCTGGAAACCATCAATCTCAGCAAACTGACACAAGAACAGAAAACCAAACACCACATTTTCTCACTCATAAGTGAGTGTTGAACAGTGAGAACACACGGACACAGGGAGGGGAGCATAGCACACCAGGGCCTGGGGAGTCGGGGGCTAGGAGAGGAATAGCAGTGGGTGGGGGGATTGGGGAGGGATAGCATTAGGAGAAATACCTAATGTAGATGATGGGTGATGGATGCAGCAAGCCACCGCCATGGCACGTGTGTACCTATGCAACAAACCATTTGCACGATCTGCACATGTACCCCAGAACTTAAAGTAAAATAAATAAATAAAAATTTTTTAAAAAGAAATACCTAAATACCTAGTAAGTTCTAAATTCTTGGGTTCGAGTCTAGATGTGCTGGGGTCCCTTTCCTTTATGGTGCATACCGCGTTGTCTCCACTCAATAGACAGTTTTTCGTCTCTTGCCTCTGAATTTCTTCTTCTCTCCCTCACTCCAAATTCAAAAAATCATGAGTTAACATTACAGCAAGTTTCTCTGAATATATTAAAACAATCCCTTTTAATGATTGACTTTAGAACAAAGGTGGGGAGGGGGGAAACGTTCAGGAATCAGAAGGGCAGAGAAAGAGAAACCCCTCCAAGGTCAGGCAAGGCACAGGCCTTCGCTCTTTTCAGTTCTTCGCAGCACCTCTCTCCACCCCTCCCATGTGCTCATGCTGCAACCTTCCAGTTTTGCCCATCCCAAAGGCCTCCACTGGCACAAATTATTGAATATTGTTTCACCGAGTCCTTGGATATATTTAAGTCATTGTTTGAAACACACGCGGTCTCCTGTTGTTTCTGCAAAAATTTTCGGTCGATTAAGCAACAATAACGTGGATTATTCTACGAGCATCTTGGGATGGTTGCCTGGAATACTGTATATAAATTCCATTGTATTGGAGTCAATTAAACCCCATTGTCTATAAAAGTCACCTGTCTGACTTAGGGAAAAGCGAGCATGAATGCAAAAGACCCAACAACGTGTTGAAACGGAGATCTAACCAAGTTAATTTATGCTGCTCGGCTTGGGAGGAGAAAGAGTAGGCAGCATTTTGGGTGCCTGGGATCTGGGTGGGGGCTTTATGAGACCATTCTGATTACTCAGGGTTGCTGATGGGGGGGGCGATGGTGCCTAAAGTTGAACCGCCTCTGAAAATGAAGATAAGGAAGACAAAGAACACTTTTTTGACATTCTTGGCGCAAATGAAAGAAACTTGTCATTCCAACTTCACAAGACAGTGCTCAAAGATGAGATGTTCAACTCCACTGGGACAACCATTTTTTTTTTTCTGCTGTTATTACAGAAGAAAATTATAACCATAAAAATGTCCAATTTAGAAAAAAAGGTGCCACTTTAGTGTCATTTGCATAAAAGCTGTTACACACAAATTGTTATAAAGACAAATGTGTAGCACTCTTGTTGAAAATTGCTTGTATCTCAGGTGCTTCGCCTCCAACGGCATAAAGGCCTCTTCAAACTGAAATTCACTCTCAGGTAAATAAAGCTGAAAGCGAAATTTCACCTATTTGAAAGTACGTGAGTGGTTTTTCATGTTGTCTTAAAAAGGTTTGGAGAGGCTGGGCCCTCTCCGCCTTTCACGGCTCATCAGCCCCCACCTCCATCGACAGCTTGGCCTCCATAATACGGAGCCCCTCTGAGGACACAAGCAGTTTGTGCTGAGCAAGTGAGAGCCCGGCCCCCTGGAGAAGCAGCAGGACTTGCAGATACGGACAGGGCAGGGGGCTTGCAGGGAGGAAGGCACTAACGATGCTGTTCTCTGAAAATGAACACGCTGGGCCATAGCGCGTGCTTGTACTACGGCCCGCCTGCCACTTCAGATCTGCCTGCTAGAAACTCCCCTGCTAGCAGAGTTCTCTCCCCATCACACACTGACCACTACCATGGGCAGCCTGTGTTAGGTTGGTTCAAACATAATTGCCGTTCTTGCCATTGAAAGCAATGGCAAAAATCGCAATGATGTTTGCACCAACCCAATGGGATTCTTTGAACTTCATGTCCCTTCCCCTTTTCCTGGGCTGCCCCTCCTGCTGGGAATAATCTGACTTACCCAGAAGAGCTGCCATGTATTCCTCAGGAGTGGCATCACCAGTGGCTGATAATTTTTTTCCTTACGGCTCTTGCTCAGTTGCTTGCTCCTTCACCTGCCCCCTCTACACAGATATTAATATTGCTATCGATTAATATTAAGTGAATACTATTAAGTGACATTAATTATCACAACTATTAGTATGATTCATCCCCTACCATCTCTTCCATGACCCTTTGCTGTCTAAAGGCAGGACCTGTGTCTTGTACATTTTTGTATCCTACTTCCAGGGCCAAAACGGCCCTATCGTAGCCACTGGAAGGAGTTGTGTTGAATGAATGGTTACCAGTTATATACTCATGTGTTTCATATTCACTCAGGGTGAAAGAAGTGGTCTCATTAAAATACTCCATCTGACCAGCTGCGGTGGCTCATGTCTGTAATTCTGGCACTTTGGGAGGCTAAGGCGGGTGGATCACCTGAGGTTGGTAGTTCGAGACCAGCCTGACCAACATGGAGAAACCCCATTTCTACTAAAAATATAAAATTAGCTGGGCGTGGTGGCGCATGCTTGTAATCGCAGCTGTTAGGAAGGCTGAAGCAGGAGAAGCACTTGGACCCAGGAGGTGGAGGTTGCAGTGAGCTGAGATCGCACCAATGC
Organism: Saimiri boliviensis; assembly: GCF_048565385.1. Classification (NCBI taxonomy): domain Eukaryota; kingdom Metazoa; phylum Chordata; class Mammalia; order Primates; family Cebidae; genus Saimiri; species Saimiri boliviensis. The sequence goes on along the minus strand of NC_133450.1, from coordinate 72,286,259 downwards.
ACTCCAACCTGGGCATCAAGAGCAAATCTCCATCTCAAATAAATAAATTAATTAATTAAAATAAAATACCCCATCAGGACTAATTTGAATCAGGGAACTTCAGAACAGGTGTCCCCAGCCTCCAGGCCCCCTACTGGTGTGGGTCCATGGCCTGCTAGGAACTGAGCTGCACAGCAGTGGGTCCCCATCACTCTCATTGCCCCCTGAGCTCTGCCACCTGTCAGATCAGCAGTGGCATGAGATTCCAGGAGCTCGAACCATACTGTGAACTGTGCACGTGAAGCATCTAGGTTGTGTGCTCGTTATGAGAATCTAACACCTGATGATCTGTCACTGTCTCTTATCACCCCCAGATGGAACCATGTAGTTGCAGGAAAACAAGCTCCAGGCTCCCAGTGGTTTTATGTGATGGTGAGTTATATGATTATTTCATTATATATTTACAATGTAATAATAATAGAAATAAAGTGCACAACGAATGTAATGAATTTGAATCATCCTTAGACCATCCCCTACCTCCCCTGGTTCATGGAAAAAATGTCTTCTACAAAACCTGTTTCTGGAGCCAAAAAGGTTGGGGACTGCTGCTTTAAAACAGTATAAAAATCATTGTCTGTTGGTGTTTTGCATTTGTTTTTGGAAGTTTTAGATTTCTTTTTAAATGAGAAGATTTGAGAAAAGACTATTCATAAAGACTTTTGATTCAAGCTCACATTAGTCCCTGTTATCACTGAGTTCCTATAAACAATGAAACTGACTTTTAATGAGCATCTACTACATGCCAGTGACTCTGATACAGACCTTATAACAAATATCAATCCTACAGGCACACATAAATACTAATTAATTACAGACGAGGTAACTGAACTTCAGAAGGGGCATTTGGCAGATGACACAAATTTAAAAGTAGAATATCTAGGCTTCAAGCTCTCTAGCATTCATGGTAGCATACCTTGAATTTATAGGAATTACTGCAAGTAAAATGGGCTTTTTGCCTGTCTCATTTCATTTACTCTTTATTCTTATCCCATGGGATAGGTCTAATGACACCCATTTCAGAGACAATGTGGAAAGTGTGGTATAAAAAGAGAAATGCTGGACTTAGAGTCAGAGAATCTGGTATTGAATCTCAAATATGAAATTTACCAGCTGCCGGGAGGTCATTTCATTCTCACTTTGACTCAACTTCCTCTTCTATAAAATACCACTGGGAAGTCTCCTTCCGTGCCTGGTGACCGGGTCAGGACTTGTGTTGGGAGGCTTCCATATGCGCATGTTGGTAGAGAATGTAAAGTTTCCCAGAGTGAATGTATTAAAATAATTATGAATAGTAATAATAATTTCAACTTGCTTTCCAAATGATTCACTTCAGTTTCAGCTGAGAGATACAAAAGGAAGGCAAAGTTGGGAATTTGAGGGTCCCAGGAGGTTGCTGAATTTCCTTTAGGAGTGGGAGGTGGGTTCTGAATTTCTAAGAAGTTTCCAGAGAGGCAGTGTCCAAGCCTCTGCACAGATGGTGGAGTGCAAGTGAGGCAGTGGAGAGAGAGAACCTTCCTGACGTCCAAACAGAAGAAGACAAAGAGGCCGGGCACGGTAATCCCAGCACTTGGGGATGCTATGTCATGGCAGGAGAACCGCTTGGGCCCAGGAGACGGAGACCAGCATAGTGAAACCCTGCCTCCACAACAAAGAAAAACATTAGCCAGGCTTGGTGGCGCACGCCAGTAGTTTCAGCTACTCGGGAAGCTAAGGCAGGAGGATTGCTTGAGCCCGGGAGTTCGAGGCTGCAGTGAACTCTGATTGTACCACTGCACTCCAGCCTGGGCAGCCGAGAAAGACCCTGTCTCAAACAAACAAACAAAATAATACAGAAGGAGACAAAAAAAAAAAAAAAAGAAAGAAAGAAAGAAAGAAAGAAAGAAAGAAAGAAAGAAAGAAAGAAAGAAAAAGAAAGAAAGAAAAGAAAAAGAATGTGAATTCTCTGGTTCTCTGAGCCACAGCAAGTGATTTCCTGAATTACAATGTTTGCCTCTGCGTGTAGATCACTTAGATAAGGTCAAGTCATTTTTCCTTTCAATAGATGGATAGTTCTTTTAATATATATCCCTCTAACTGGTGCTAGAAGTCAAAATATTTGATTAAATAATTGTCGGGGGAAAGGAGGTGAGACGCTTAGATTTTTTTAAATGGAAATCTACAGGGGAAAAAATGTACTTTTTAGCTAATGAAGATATTCTATATCTACCTCGTTTCAAAATGGAAGTTAAAAAATATATGTTGTTTGGCGTTTTGGGGTAGGTGAAGCTTTATCATTTCTAAAAAGGTGTTAATAAAAAGGGCTTTTGAGTTTATGCAGTATGAACAACAACTCAGACTTCCTATTTTCAAAATGAAAAATAAAAGCTAAGATATTCAGCTTGGGTAAGCATGCCAATGTTTTTATTTTTGCTATTTTCTGACAAAGTACCACATGGGAGAAAAGCCTTGCTCCAGCCAGTTGGACAAGAGAGATGGAAAGCAGGTTTTAGATCTCTTTAAGGAAGGAGCACCACAGTCCTGGGGCTGGGCTGTCCCCCTGTATTAGAGAAGTACTTAAAGATGCACAGAGAGGACAATGTGATTATTTTAAAGGTCACGGGTCTCGCTGAGATAACGCTGAAGTGGTCGCCATCTAGCCATGCTGAATTGGATTATGGGGGCGATTCTGTTCAGGCCAATTCATCAAGGCTTGTCTAGATTAGACATTCATGAAACCACCACTGGTAAGTTTAAAAAGGAAACTGTTAACATGAAGACAATTACATAGCTCTTTCAGCATGTTTTATGCAATCTAACGATACTATGTTTTGAAATTTTTATATCTACGACTATATATAGTCTGAGGACATGTGTATAACAAAAACCATCTAATGGCAAAAATATCAAAGTTCCCATTGAACAAATCACATGCAGGTTTGGGGGCCCTACAGGGTACCTTATAAAGGGCACTTCTTCCCCCCGTGTGGTTTGGAAACCGTCAGTCACAATGACACCTTGTTTCTCCAGGAGAAGGAGGCTTCTCTCTGCAAGTGGGTGGGCTCCCTAGCACTTACCTCCCAGAATGGGTTACTGCAATCACCCTTTCCTGAGGAACCTAAAACAAAAGTGACCTCATCCAGGAACAAGCAGAAGTCACATGCTCTGGTGCAGGTAGCTTTCTATGGAAAAATAAATAAATGAATAAACAGAGATCTGAACCAAGCATCCCGGGGTATTCCTTCCAAAATGCCCATTTTACTCTTAAAGTAAGAGCAAATGAGGGAACAGAGAGAGGCCAGTAGTGCTATGCCTACGGAATCCCCTCTACTCTACCTAAGATAAAACTCCAGGAGAAGGGAAACCCTACCCTTCCTCCAGCAGCAGTTTGAAATTGGGGCACTGGCTTTCTCTAGAATACAGAGGCAAGACAAGTTCCAACATCTAACTGCAAACGGGGCTCCAGCCCTGGAGAGAGGCACAGAGCTTAGAGATCAGATCTGAAGGGTCACAGAGCTTAGAGACCAGGTCCTGGGGAAAGTGGGTAGAAGAATTGGACACAATTACCCTGAAGAAAATATTCCAGAACAGCCAATGTGTTTCAAATCTTTTTTTTTTTTTAATTTTTTTTGTGGGGGTGAGGGAGCTGATTTGATTTGTTTTCTGGAATTCCAGATGGAAAACCAGGAAGAGCGGTGGAAGTTACAGGGAGCCAGACTTCAGCTCAATGTCAGGACAAACTCTCTAACCGCTGGGTGCACCCCGAACAAGCTGCCTTGTAAGGGAGTGAGGACCTCGTTTCTGGAAGTGTGTTAGCAGAAGTTGGAGGGCCTCTTTCTGGGATGCTGTGAAGGGGTTTCCTGCTTTGGGTGGGAGGGAGAACCAGATGGTTTTGAGATTCCTCTGGGAGGCTGCATTTCTATGTTTATGCCCTTTCCTAAGACAGACTTGGAGTATTTTGGTGCCTCCTGTGCTTTGGGTATGAAATTCAAAGATGATGCCTGCCCAACTCTTAGTAAGCGCATAAGGTCCAGAAACTGCAGAGTCACTGTCTACGGAGAAAACAGCCGCAGTGCTGAGAGTAATACAATCACCCTTTAAATCTCATGGCCTGACATATTTGACAGTGGCCGAAATGATGGATAATATTTAAGAGTGCACGCCATTTACTGATCTAAGTAGCTTTGTACTTGTGAACTATTTCAATCTTCCCAACAGCCCCATGAGGCGTGACCACCGCCTGTTTTTCCAGGGCACTCTCTAGCATGAGAGGTTAGAATCACATGCACGGCTACACACTAGGAAGCAGTGGAATCAGGACGCAGAACTAGGCAGCCTAGCTGTGGAGCCTGTGCTCTCACCTACTGTGGCGAACTGCATCAGCCTCAAGCCATGTTCTGTTACCGATCTGAGCTCACAAGATGTGATTCCCCATGCAAAGAAATACATGCTCTTCTTTCCTTATCAAACTATTCTGGCTTCAAGACTCAACTTGGACTTCCCTCTCTCTTCTTCATGCCCACCTGTGCTTCAACAAAATCACTTGGAGTGTATTATTTCTTTGTCTGTCTGTTTCCCCCATATGCTTGGGGGCATGGGGGCATCTTGAGAGGTGTAGCTGTGCCCTTTTGGTGCTGGTATTAGACTGAGCAGAAAAATAGGTATCGAGTAAATGTTTGTTGAATGAATAAGCAAACTGATCTTGCCAGTCTGCACAGATAAATTCTTCTGTTAAGACTAATGCTTCAATTGCTTTAAAGGATTACAGTTTTGGCTTTGGGGTTTTTGGTTTGTTTTTGTTTTTTGAGACAGTGTCTTGTTGTGTCACCCAGGGTGGGGCTCAGTTGTGGGATCATAGCTCACTGCAGATTCCAACTCCCAGTTCAGGCAAACTTCCGACCTCATCTTCCTGAGTAGCTGTGATTACAGGTGTGCACCAACACACCTGGCTAATTTTTTATTTTTTTTTTATTTTTTTTTTTATTTTTTGGAGAGCCAGGATCTCACTCTGTTAGCCAGGTTAATATCAAATACCTGGCCTCGAGCGATCGTCCTGCCTTTCCTTTCCAACGTGCTGGGATTACAGGGGTGAGCCACTGCATTCAGCCGATCACTGGTATTTTAAAATGAAGATCTGTGGCAGATGTAGTTTAGTGTCTGAAAGCCCCTGAATTCTGATTGCCTGTGTACAGGTGCACCTTACTGGGAAAAGTTATGTCACATGGATGTCAGTCCAGGTCTTATGAGATGCAGATGCTCAGACAGGAATAGACATGCAGAAGATTTCCTGGAGGAGATGCCGAGGACGTGGGTAGGCAGAGGGAGTGAAGGGAGACTGGTAGAACTGTCTGGCAGTGACAGAGATCTGACCCATGTGAAGGAGAAAGGGAAGGAAAGAAGGTCAGGCAGAAACATCTTCGTCTGTAGTGCAGTTGAAGGAAATACAGCGAGGCCCTGAAGGAGTCTTCAAACAAAGCTGCTAGGTTAGAAGTCCTGGGTTTCCCAGGAATGGGCCTACTGTGTTCAGTCTTCAGCTGAGAGCATCCTCTGGGACATGCGGCCTGAGAACTGACGTGGTGATTGACAGATTTCAGAGCCCTTGGTCAGTGATAACCTGGAGCTCTGAGAGATGGGTCTTCATGTCCACCTCACTTAAAGTGTCGAAAAGATCAACAACTCTCAGGACAGTGAGGAAACACCATGGAAACTGTGGGGCTGGGCAGTGTCCCTGTGGTTTCACTATGACGTTTTCAGGGAGAAAGCAGATGCCAGCATATCTTATGAATTCCAGCTTTTATCTCTTGAGTGATACCGACTTGGTCTATCACCTTGACCCAGCCACATTACAACTTCCGGCCTCAGTTTCTCCAGTCCAAGTGCAACGTGGAATGTTGAAGGGAGAGCCATGGGATTTCTGTCCAGGACAGAAGTGGCTGAGATGTCTATGTATAGGTCTGGAGAAGAGTCACTGCCGACATTCAGTGGGGATGGGAAGTCCCAAAATGCCACTGACACGACCAATGTGCGTCATTGCTAGCCCTTATTTGTACCTAAAATTTGCCAGGCACTCTTCTAATCACTTGACATGGGCAAAATCCTTTAATCTGAACTGTTCTTACTCCCTTCCCCCATTTTACAGATGAGAAAACGGAGGCACGGCAGGGTGACTTGCCCAAGGCCACATTCCTAATAAGTTGTAGAGCTGAGATGCAAGTTGAGATGCACCAGCTCAAGACCACACCCTTAAAGACTAGGCTCTGCCAAAGGGAAGGAGAAAGCAGAGCCAGAATGTCCCCAAGAGGTGGCCTGGGAAGAAGCTGTCATCCAGATGCAGAGAGAATTTTCCACTTAGCATGTGCAAAGAAAGAACCTCCTGCTGGAGCAGACAGCACAGGAGACACCGGCAGGGCCAGCCCTGTGCCAGCAGAACCCTAGCCTTCCTCTGCACAGACTGCATCTTGATTTCAGGTCTTCGTCCAGCAACCACAGGCGGGCTTTAGTGAGACTTTGAACCTTGTCACATTGTATTAGTCCATTCTCATGCTGCTATAAAGAACTGCCTGAGACTAGGTAATTCATAAAGAAGGGAAGAGTTTTAATTGACTCACAATTCCACATGTCTGGGGAGGCCTCAGGAAACTTACAGTAATGACAGAAGGGGAAGGAAACATGTCAGGAGGGAGAAGTGCTGAGCAAAGAGTGAAAAGCCTCTTATAAAACCACCAGATCTCGTGAGAACTCACTCACTGTCATGAAAACAGCATCATGAGGGTAATCGCCCCATGATTCAGTTACCTCCTACTGGGTCTCTCCCACAACATGTGGGGATTATGGGAACTACAATTCAATATGAGATTTGGGTGGGGACACAGACAAACCATATCACACATCATCAGGAAACTTAACGTTTCTCTCTGCGTGTGGGTGTATGCGTTTAAAGCTAGAATGAAAAAAAAATTCAAGCTTGTATTAAGACCATTTGCAAGATGCAGCCCTGGAGAACCTGGTGGAGTTTCCCCCATGGGTCCCTGGTTGAAGAGAGCCACATACGTTGCCTCGTCAGATGATAGGGTCCCGCAGGTCCCACACCCTAGCCAACATAATGGTATAAGATCAAGGGTTTGGGTATAGATCTGTGGTTTTAACTGCATCTCCAGGACTTTTCAAGCAGTGTGGAGCTTCCTAGGGGACAGAGATGAGGGGAAGCAGCTCCATCTTTATTCTTTCAACAAATACTTACTGAGCACCTCCTATGTGCCAACCACTGCCAGGTGCTGGGGAAGCATCTGTGAACTTGTCATGGAAGAGACAGAAAATAAAGAGAAAAATTAAAGGATTGCATTTAAGAAGGAAACAGAAGCCAGTAAGAAAAGACAGCAGGAGGGACGGAGTACCACCCCCCTGGTGGGATGGCCCAAGTGGCGTTCAGACAGAGACTGGAGCAGATCAAGAGTGAGATTAGGGGCTGAGGGAAAGGCCAGCATGAGATGTGGAAGCAGGCGGGATGAAGTGGAAGAAATAACCGTGGTAATGGCAAACGTGGGCTGTGGCAGTTCTTGAGATTATGGTAAGGACTCGAGTTTTCAACCAAAGGAGATGCTTAGTTATAGTTTTGGGGTTTTTTAGAGCAGTTTTAGGTTTATAGAGCAATGGAGCAGATAGTGCAACAGAGAGTACTCCTCTCCCTTCACGCAGTCTCCAGTAATATTAACGTCCTAGTGTGGTTCATATGCTAAGATCGATGGACCAATATTCACACACTAGTATGAATTGAAGTCCATTGTTGATATTGGGGTTCACTCTTTGTGTTCTACATCCTGCGGGTTCTAACAAGTGCATGAGTGTCACATCTTCACCATGACAGCATCGTATCCAAGAGGTTTGCTGTCCTAAAAATCCTATGCTCCACTTTCTCACCCCTCCTCCTTCCCCCTGAAACTCTGGCAACCACTGATGTTTTTATTGTCTGTAACTTTGTTTTTTCCAGAATGTTAAATAGTTGGAATCATTCAGCATGTAGCCTTTTCAGCTTCTTTCACTTGGTCATGTGCATTTACGTTTCTTCCATGCCTTTTCATGGCCTGATAGCTCATTTTTCTTGATTGCTCAATGATATTCCACCGTGTGGCTGAACCCCAGTTTGTTAATCCATTGACCCATGGATGGACATCTCAGCTGCTTGCAGTTTTTGGCAATGATGGGTAAACCTTCATGTGCAGGTTTTTGTGTGCACATTGGTTTGCAGTTTATGTGGATATATGCTCAGGTGCAGGATAGCTGAATCATACCGTAAGACCTTGTCTAGCTTTGTAAGAAATTGCCAAAACTGTCCGTCAGAGGAGTGATGGACCTGATCTGAGGGTTAGAGGATTCATTTGACTGCCAGTGAAGAAAAGAGTCCAAGCAGGCAAGCCTGTAACCTTGCGGACAGGTGCGATGTGGACGCAGCCTCTGCAGGCAGCAGGTGGCAGGAGCCACATGATTGGGGACCCCGCAGAGGAGGTGGTAGAAAAGGGCTGAGTTTGAGACTAAAATCTGTTTCATATAAAACCCATCCACAAACAACCATTTTTTGCAAATAGGTGCTGCCTTTTTAAAAGGTTCTTGAAAACCCCACCCTGGATGAGCTTTGAGGTGGCTTCCAGCTCTGTGATTAGAAAAGGCTTCGTTCAAACAGCAAGCAAAAGGTTCAAAAAGCTCCTTTTTCTCTGTGTAGTTCAAGAAGATGGTTTTGTACCGTATCTAAACCTAACAATTTAGCAGGATTTTCCTTTGTAGTAATTATGCGATGATCAATGTCTCTGTCTCTCCTAGGGGGAAAACCTACTAAATATATGTTCTATCTAAAATTGTTGTTTTTATTGCTATAAACTAGGACAAGTGAGGTGCTGTTTCATATTTAGCAACATATAATTTACCTCTTGTACATCTTCCTTTAAACTTGTGGTTACCTTGTCTCAAGGTAAATGGCAAACAATGAATTATTGTCATTATCTTATAATCAAGTACAGAGCCGCCAACAATGGATGTCATTATGTTCTAATGGGGAAATAACCAGCCAATTCTACAATGGTCATTATGGCAGCAAAATTTAATAATGTTCTGACTTTTTTTTCTCCCCCTCTTTATTTTCAACACCAATTAAAACTGTTTTCAAGTGTTTCTTCCTACATTGTCTGAATCCCAGTTAGCAAAATGATTGTTTAGCAAAAGCGATCTGGCAGCAGGAACCGAGGGATTCTGCTCCTTTAAATTGTGAGCCAGCTAAAGGGAAGAGGAGTCCTTCTGTTTTCTGGGGCAATGAGTGCTTACCTGGGAGAGGAGGAGCAGCAAGGAGAAGGCTGGGAAGGAGGGCTGGGAAGGAAAAGTGAGAACTGTATGATACCATTATCAGTAACGCAACTCATCAATCCTTGCATAACCTCATGAAATAAGTATTTCTAGCTTCCATTTGCAAATGAGGAATCAGATGTTTACAGAGATGAAATCATGTCTCATGAAAACATAATCAGGAGGTGCTGGACCCTGAAGCGACGTTCTGAGGGTGGGGACTCAGGGCCTGGGCTTTATCCAGCAAGCTATACCTTTCCTTGCAGTGTGTGCATACTTGACTCGTGTTTAAGGGCATTCACACAATTGTTTCATGTCTTTTTATGTAAGCTTTGAGCATGAATTAACAACAAGTCCACTGGCTAGGAACCTACTGTGTGCTAGGAGCCATTCTAGAGAACATGGGACTCCCTGCTGCTGGCATGTTACCAGCTGACCCTGTCTCATCTGCTCAACTTTGTTTGAGTTGTGTCACCTGCTCTTAGATCAGGGGCGAGTCAAAGTACGATTTGTAGACCAAATCGGCCCTGACATCAGTTTTCGTAAAACTAAATAAATAAGTTTCATAGATACAGAGCCATGCTCTTACTCCGGATGGGTTGCCAGATTCAGCAGATAAAAATACAGAACGTTCAGAGAAATTTGAATTTCAAATCAAACAATTTGTTCAGGAGAAGTATGTCCCATGCAATATTGGAGATATACTTATCTTAAAAATATATCCATTTGTTTATCTGAAATTCACATTTAATGGGAGTCCTGGTTTCATGTGGCAGGTCCTCACATCTCCCTGGATTCCAGCTCCGTGATGGGGCCTCCCATTCCCAGCATGGGGGAAGGCAGACATAAATCTCCTTTCCTTAGACCTCTTCTAAGCCACAGCATGCTCTCCCCACCCTTGGAAAAAAGATAAACCCTCCCAACCCACGTCCAGGCCATGCCTGTCTAACACCCCATAAAGAGCAGGCAGGACATCTTAGAAATGGCCTCTCCAGGCTCCGTGTTCACAAACAAGCCACCTGGGTGTAAATGTGACCTGTGTTTCCCAAGTCATACTGAAATGGGCCTTACAGGAGATCACACAAGCCTCCAAAGCCATATGCACATCTGTGTGTGCTGATCCCTGGGACTGAGGGAACTCAGTTCCCATCAAAGTGCCACCTGTTTGGGAGCTGCCATTGCCCAGCATCCTGTATCCCCCTCTCCTGGAAGCTGTCGTGGGGCTGCGCATCCCACTCCCCTGTGGAATCTCTGTTGCCACGGAAAGCCGAGGGGAGAGGCTGCACTGCGCTGTCTCCTTCTCTCTATGGAAATTAATCTCTGGCCTCATCCATCCTGGTGCCCTAGAACTGGCTGGGCCGGCTGTGTCCACCACCTGCCCCGGAGGCGCTGAGCCTGGCCAGCCTTGTGGCTGACTGGTCCCTAATAATCACTTTCCCTGAAGGCGTGTCTGCCTCCTGAAGTGGGTCCTGGAGGCTCAGCCCGCAGCCTTTCATAGTGGTCCAGCCCTCCCTGGATCCTACGTACCTGATCAAAGCCAAACAGCTGAGGAATGGTGTTTGACTTTCTGAGCCAGTGCAGATATGAATCAAGGTGGGATCTCGGCACAGATACACAGAACGGTCTGAGTGGGGAGCAAGTGCAGTGGAGACTTCTTCCTGTTCACCGCTGTATCTCCAGGGCCTGTACGAAGGCCTGGCACCTACCAGGTGCCCGTAAATATCTACTGCTTGAAGGACTGAATGAATTTAAAATGAACAAAGCTTAGACATTGCCTAGTTTAATGGACACTAAGTGTCTTTGAGACTCTGGAAATCTCACAAAAGTTGTGAACACTCTATTTTGAAAAATGCACATCCACTTCAATTTGACATGCAATTTAGTGGGTTCACAGCCCTCTCTCTCTCTCTCTCTAAAAGACTAGAAAGCTCCTGGATCCAGATTAAGAGCCTCATTCAGCCCCTCTTCAGGGTCTAGATGAAGAAACTCAGATATAAGAAGAGAAAGAGAGTGGCCCAAGCTTTCAGGATTCCCAAATGTCTCTGCATGGGGACTTGTCCCGCTTCCCATCTCACTTCTGTCTCCCCCGAATAAATACCACTCAAGTCCTCCTTCTCCTGCGCTCCCAGAATGCATAATCAGCCCTTCAGTTTGGCCAGGTGGTTGAGCATTTCATTCAACTTATATTAAAAGTTCTGATTTTAATTTTTCTAATATTCCAATTAATAACGTCTGTTTAAGCCATCAGCTGGTTGCCCAATGTTAAAATGTCTTTGAAACAGAAAATGAATGCAAATAATTAAAAGAAAAAAGTCTGAGAGAAGCTATCCATTTGTCAGGTTTGGAATAAAAAATGTCTTGAAATGCAGGGTTTGGGATAATAAAATATCTGAAGTTTTTTTTTTTTTTTTAAATAAATGAATTCCAGTAATCATCGTGTCAGTTTATGCAAGTTCCATCATTCTTTCTGGAAGCACCATGACAAATCTTTCATGTGCACAAAGACCTCTATTGAGCTACTGAGTGTCTACTCTGTGTCAAAATCCAGTCTGGGCAGGTACTGAGAAAACAGATGTGAATGAAAGATGCCTCAGCCCTCAGAAGGGTCCCAGTCCAATTAGCAAAAAAAAAAAAAAAACTACAAGACTTCAAAGAGGCATGGTCTGTGCCATGAGAGAGGGACACTCGGGGCTGGGTTCTGAAGCTCAAATCATCCCCCCACAGCCTCAAGTCAACATGCAAGTAGAACAAGGGCTTTGGACATGCTGTGGGTAGTCTCCAGTGGCCAGAGCTGAGAATATCACAGGATTTGTTGGACACAAGAAGGCTGGAAAGTTAGACAGGGCTAGTTTAAGGAACAGTCAGTGAACCTACCTGGACACGTTTCTAAGAGATAGCATGATGCCATGTGCTGAGCACAGAGACAGCACTTGGGAGAGGAGCTGATGGGGGCAGAGAAGGGGCAGGGGCTTTTCAGTAATATTCTACAGAGGAGATGAATGTGGAAGGTGCAGTAGGAGGGACCTGGCGAGGCCCCGGAGGGGCAGTGTCCAGCCCTCAGTACAACCCTGGCACTGTGAAGGTTGAGTCCCAACCACCCACTGTGACTTTGTTTCCTTTTGAGACAGCAGGACTATGGTTAATGCAACCATGCACTCCACAGGTATTTATAAAGGGCCGACTAAGTGCCAGATGCTCTTCCACAATCAGCCACCGCTCTCCTATTTTTCAAAGAAAGAGAAGAGATGGTCAGAACGTAAGCCTCTGTCTAGCAGTGGACAGTGTGGGAGACTGGTGGAGTTTCTGCAGTTGAATTGCAGAAGCCCATAGCTCCAAGTAGAGGCCGTGGACCCAGCTCGAAGGGAGATTTGCCCCACAGGGGAAAAGAAAGTCTGTGAGATGAAAGGGAGACATGCCCCTGTTAATAAGTTGCAAATCTCTTCTCCATTCCTGCCCCTACAGCCAGCCATGGGCTCATGCCTGCCTCAACCTAGGTGCCCCCAGCATCACATCCACACATAAATATTCACACATGTATGTGCGCTTCTGCACACACTCCTACACATGGACATGCATGCTTACACACTGACACACATGCAAACATTCAAGTACACTCATTGGCCCACACTTACATATCCATATGCACCCTCACACACACAGTATGTGCATACACTCAGCACACACACACAGGTACACACACAGATACACGTTCATATATTCAAACACACACTCAGCATGCACACAGATGTGCACACACACTCACACATGGATATGCTCTCACTTTCACCCATGTGCACACACACAATCACACACAGGCATGCACATATTCATACACACTCATGCACACACACATACACACACAAACACTCCTGCTCATGTGTTCAAGCACACACTTAACATGCACGCATATGTCCATGTACACTCACTCTCACACATGGATGTGCGCTCTCACACCCTCATTCATATGTACGCACACATTCACACTCACATGCATGCACACATTCAAACACACTCAGCATGCACACACACATACTTCCATTCACACTCCCATACTCTGACACATGTGTACACCCTCATACACACACATGTGCACACATATATTCACATAGTCACATACCTGCACACATCCAAACACACTCAACATGCACACACACATACTTGCATACCTACTCCCATGGGTATGTACTCTCGTACACTCACACACATGCACACATATAATCACATAGTCACATACCTGCACACATTCAAACATACTCAGCATGCCCATGCAGGTGCACACACACATACACGCACACTCATGTATGCCCCTGATGCTGCTTCTAATCCCTTGCTTGGTCAATCCTTTCTACAAAGCCTTCTCAGACCAGCCCCTGCCCTCTCCTGGGCTAGCATCCCTCCTCCGAGCTCCACTCCAACTTGGGCAAACCTTCGTGACACGCACCACCATTTGCCTGCCTGCATGTCTGTCTCCCACACCAAACTCTGAGCTCCTTGGAGGCATGCTTTGCTTGCAGCTAGTTAGTAGGCAGTAGGCAAATAATAACTGAGTAAACCAGTGACTGAAGGGTAAGGCCATAGCCAGGTTCACCAGGATTTTCAGTGAAGGGGCTGGAGCATCCAAATTCCCCTAAACTTATGCATGGTGACTAGCGTAGGACCAACCATGTTAAAAACTCATTATACAGGGAGACAGTTAGTTACTAAGGGAGCTGGTGCTACAAAAACCCTTCTATTTGGAAATCACAGAAATGTACCATTTTGTTGAATTGCAGAAGCCCTTTGTGTTGCCCGAAGCTCGGTGCCTCGCACCCTCACACCAGAGCCAGGCATTCAGGTGATCCTCAACGGACTCTCTCCAGTTCTTGCTCCTTTTCTCTGCTGATTTTCCCTTTTTGTGGTCGATAGCATAAAACGCAAAGGTGACTGACTGCCTGCAGTCCCCAGGTCGCTCTCTCCATCTCAGCAGCTAAGAGAGGTATTTGCCCAGGCCCTGAAGCAGGCTTGCATTAGCCAGAAAAGCCAGCATTATCAAGCCTGAAATACCTAAATGTGCTTTCTTTTTTTCTTTTTTTCCCTTGCCTTCACATTTGCATGGAACAAGTGAAGCTTTTAGCCTCCGTGGCTCAGGCAAATGCATTAAAAAGATGAACATTTTAGTTAATGTTCTAAGAAGATTTCCAAAAGCAGTTTTGATTGTGTACTATTAGCATTAATTAATTTCCAGACTGGGACCAGCCACTCTATTAGGGGAATGCATATTTTAATCAATTTATCAGTGCTGCTCCGTGCTGGTTAAAGGTAATTCAGTGAGCTTTGTCTGCTCTATCCCTTTCATTTAACCCAATGCACTATAGATGCCCTGAGGCTTATAAATGCAAGGTGCAAAGGCAAAGCTGACCACAAGACAAGAAGTCACTTATGAAGAGTTACTGGGAGCCAAATGGCTTTCTTCTGGGATGCGAGCACCTGTTTCTACACGAGGGCCTGGCTGAGGTATCTTGGACAAGATTAGTGACTGTGCTTCCCTTAGCCCATAGGGTAACTTTATGCAAATTAGAAGCCCCCAATATGCCTTTTCGTCTTAAGCAGTGCAGTCCCACATCAAGTGAATGGATTGAAAGGTAGAGAGAAGATTTGATGTTGGTCTAGCGCCCTTGCACAGTGAATTCCCTGTGCAACTGTATGTGGCAGCCTTGGTTGGTAAACAGGGCCTTTTTCCCTGACCTCTGATAGGATGCTGTCCCAGAAAACTCCAATCACCTTTCCAGGAGGATGTTCATCTGAAGCTTTGTGTCGTGCTTTATATTGGTTTCAGTGTTTCTTAGATGACCATGTGTTCTCTCTTTTTTTTCTTCCCCTTGGAAATTGTAAATTCCTTCAGACTCCAACCCCACATCAAATACCACTTAGAATAGCTAGTACGTTTTACACAGATCATAGGTAAACTACTATTCCCTGAGGGTAAAGCCCAAATTGTTTTTTATGCATGACACTATGTAACCTGTAGACCTCCACCACTTCTCCTTTCCTTCAGTCTGTGTGTGTACAAAAGAGATGCAAATGTATGCAGGCAACTGTGTGTTAGCACATGAGCAGATACACATTTGAATCTAGCAGAGAAAGAGACATGGGCATATACATATGTATTTAGGCAGGCATGTGTGTTTCATGTGCCTGTCTTGTATGCTTCTGTAGATCTGTACGTTTATGTTGAAATATATACACTTCAACAAACAAAAAAAGTACCAATCATACATATATATGAGGTAACATCTGTGTGTGCACATATATGACCATGGACATGCTTATGTGATGTGCAGAAGTGTGCTTACACATACAAAGGCCCGTGTGTTACAGATGTGTGGGTACATTCACAAGGCACCCTAGTGTTAAGAGGGTAGCATGTCACTTTCCCAATGGGAAGAAGGAGGAAATACAAGGGTGCAAGGGGGTGCATGCCAGTTGAGTCAACTCATCTTAAAAAGAGCACTCACAAAAGCTTTACACCACAGCCTCTGCGCACGTGCCATTAACTTCGAAGCTGCTCCATGAGCTCTCCCAGCCAAAAGAGAGCCTGGGAAAGGTAAGGCTATTCCTATTCCAAATGAATCAGAGAATATTCTCACTACAGGAGGCAGTGGAAAGAGACTTTGAGTGAGCAGCTAACAATCTGGCCAGACCCACTCTGTATCTCTCCACAGGACAAAATCAGATATCGTAGGAAACCTATGTATCCAGGGTCCTTCCAGAGGGCTGCACAGTGTCATTTATCATGCCTAGATTTTGATAAGGATTGGGAAGGCAACAGGATGAGGTCGTGTGCCCTGGAGAGGCTTGGAAGTCTCCGCTGTGACTCGGGTACAGAGTGTTCTGTTCATGTCTTTCTGTGGGTGGTGGCTTATCAATTTGTACACGTGTGTTTTTCTCTGTCACATTTTTCAAGGAAAAAAAAATCGCGTCCTAAGCTCCTCTGCATTGTCTTCTTCCCTCCACTGTCTGTGGTCATGGGTATTGCAGGGAAGACGCCCCGGGAAGAGCAGACTGCTCGGCTGGGCTTTCCCGTGTCTTCTCTCCAACCCCAGCAGGACCCAAAGCCAGGAGATAAAAGTGAAGAAAGAAGCAAGGCTGGGGCAGGGGTGGAAAGGAGACATAACCCAAACAAACCAACCAAAGCCAGACAGCGGCCTGCTTAATGCTTCCTCGCACCACTCCAGCTGCCCACACACATTTCCTGACCAACCGCTCCCACCAGAGCCTATTATTCATTTCACAAATCCATTATTTAACAGTATACTTAGGAGAGAAGGAGAGACAGGAAAAGTGAAACCAAAGTGTCTCACAGGCTCTATTTGAAATTGTAAGCAAATTTACTTCTTGGAAAGGTTGCAGATGGGTACCCAGAGACTAAATCCCTCAGCTTGTCCACAAAAAAAAAAAAAAAAAAAAAAAGGAAATGGCAAGCAAAGCTACTTACAAATGGCAGCACCCACAACCACTAACAGGGGGATGCCTTGTGGTTTGGGTAAACCTAGTTGAATCTCCAGGCAGCTTCACCAAGGAGTGCCTTCGTTCCCAACAGTAATGAGATTGTCCATGTAAGCTGTTCATGTATGAAGATCACACACAAAAAGGTCTTCCCCGCTATGACAGTTAATCTTATGTGTCAACTTGGCTGGGTCAGGGTGCCCAAATGTTTGCTCAAACATTGTTCTGGATCTTTCTGTGAGAGTGTTTTCGGATGACATTCTCATTTAAATTGGTGAACTTTGAATAAAGCAGATGGCCTGCCCAGTGAGTTTTATTCAGTTCTTTGAAATCTGGAATAGGATGAAGACTGACCTCCTCTATGCAAGAGGGAATTCTGCCAACAGGCAAACTTTGGACTTGAACTGCAGCCCTTCCCCGGGTGTCTAGCCTGCCCACCTACCCTGAATATTTAGGACTTGTGCCTACACAGTCACGTGAGCTAATTCCTTGAAATAGATCTCTTTCTATACACATATCCTGTTGGCTCTGTTTCACTGGGGAATCCTAATACACCTACAGACTGAAGTCAGATTCAGAAGTAGCTTCAGTTGTCCATGGAGTGAATGCTTCTTGAATGCCTATCAAGTGACTCACTAAAATACAGAAATGAAAGGGGTGGCTTCTGATCTTAAAGAATTCCCACTCTGCTGGGAAGGGAGGTGAGAGAGTCCTGAATCCTGTGGCAACGTGAAAAGATGATGTCATGGAGGGCAGGGATGTGATGCTAAGAAAGCTTAAGAGAGGGACCTGAACCCAGCTCAGGAGAAACAGCTGAGCTAAGCCTAACACTGTTGGTGCAAGTGTAAATTAGTTCAACCATTGTGGAAGGCAGTGTGATGATTCCTTAAGGACCTAGAAATCGAAATTCCATTTGACCCAGCAATCCCATTACTGGGTATATATCCAAAGGATTATAAATCATTCTACTATAAGGACACATGCACACGAATGTTCATTGCAGCACAGTTTACAATAGCAAAGACCTGGAACCAACCCAAATGCCCACTTATGATAGACTGGACAGGGAAAATGTGGTACATATACACCATGGAATACTATGCAGCCATAAAAAACGATGAGTTCGTGTCCTTTGTAGGGACATGGATGAACCTGGAAACCATCATTCTCAGCAAACTGATCCAAGAACAGAAAATCAAACACCGCATGTTCTCACTCATAGGTGGGTGTTGAACAAAGAGAACACATGGACACAGGGAGGGGAGCATCACACACTGGGGTCTGTTGGGGGGAAATAGGGGAGGGACAGTGGAGTGGGGAGTTGGGGAGAGATAGCATGGGGAGAAGTGCCAGATAATAGGTGATGGAGAGGAAGGCAGCAAATCACACTGCCATGTGTGTACCTATGCAACAATCTTGCATGTTCTTCACATGTACCCCAAAACCTAAAATGCAATTAAAAAAAGATTTAAGACAAAAAAAAGTAAGTCAAAGATGCCCAGGTTATAACGTGGCTCACAGGGAAGTGAACAGCACCAGCTAAGTGTTGAGGCCATGTTATTCTTTCCACGAGATAGACAATGGGAGAGTGACAGCTGAGGATTGGAGTGGAGTAGACTGGCCCATAGAAGCTGTCAGTGCTGCTGAGCATGTGGCTCATTTTCAGGTACTGGACGAATGATTCTCTCAGTGCCGAAGCTGGCTGAGTGTTGGGGGCTGAATTGTGTGAACCTCAAATTTGCATGTTGAAGACCTAACCCCCAGTACTTCAGAATGCAATTGCATTTAGAGATCGAATTTTTAAAGAGGCAACTAAGTTAAGAGGTGGTCATTCGGGTAGACCTCAACTCAATATCACTACTGTCCTTTTAAGAAGAAAAGGTTGGGGCCGGGCACGGGGTGGCTCACCCCTGTAATCCCAGCCCTCTGGGAGGCGGAGGCGGGCGGATCACCTGAGGTTGGGAGTTTAAGACCAGCCTGATCAACATGGAGAAACTCGTCTCTACTAAAAATGCAAAATTAACCAAGTGTGGTGGTGCACGCCCATAATCCCAGCTACTCAGGGGGCTGAGTCAGGAGAATGGCTTAAACTCGGGAGGCAGAGGTTGTGGTGAGCCGAGATCGTGCCATTGCACTCCAGCCTGGGCAACAAGAGTGAAACTTCGTCTCAAAAAGTTTAAAAAAAAATTTAAAAACAAGAGAAGATTGGGACACAGACAGGCACAGAAGAAAGACCTCAGGAAGACACTGGGAGAAGGTGGCCATCAACAAGCCAAGGAGAGAGGCGGCAGGAGACGCCAACACAGCCGGCACCTTGATCTCGGGCTTGCAGCCTCCAGAACTGTGAGGAAATGAATTTCGCATCTTTAAGCCCCGCCGTCTGTGAGATGCTCTTACAGCAGCCCAAGCAGACTGAGTGTGCCTGTCCTAACCAGCCACGCAGTTATGAAATATTTTCTGAGCATCTACTTGATGCCAAGCCTGAGCTGAGCAGCAGTGGGGAAGACTGGCATGGTCCTTTGCCTCCAGGAGCTTGTGTTCTAGTCAGAGAGAAAGACAGAAAGAAAGAGAGCTGCTGAAGAGCAGATGATTTCAGATGGCAGCAATGGCTGAGAACTAGGAGGAAGAGGATGACGCAATGGAGGAAGACGTGGGGAGGGAGCTGCTGTAGCCAGGAGCATCAGGCAAGGCTTTGATGATGAGAAGACTGTGGATCTGAGAGCTACGGGACAATATGGGGCCACCAGGTGCAGATCCACGGGCACAGAGATCCTGGGAGATAGAAGAGGACTTCAACGGGGAATGATCTTCATGTGTTTCGGTCACTGGAAGTCTAAGATGGTGAGAGCATAGTGAATGAAGAGTAGAGGGGTCACTTGTAGACTCTAGATCTCCTCCAGTTGAAAAAACAGTGGCTCATTTGTCTTTGTGTCCCTTTCCCTTGGGTCAGTGAAGAAAAGAAAGAAAAGGGGAGGGGAGGAAAGGAAGGCAAGATGGAAAGAGAAAAGAAAGGAAGGAATGGAAGAAGAAAAGATGGAAGGAAAGGAAACTTACTTAAAGGATAAAGTGCTTTAAGTGGGGTCAGATTAAAGAATACCTAAATCACAGGGTAAGTTTGTTTTTCTGAGTTGTAAAGACCAGGGAAAAACAAAAGAGAAAGGAGCAATGAGACTTTGTAAGAGAAATGCAAAAGCATCCCCCTCCTGGTACAGCCTGGGGGTTGTCTAATGAGGGCTCAGCCAATGCAATATCATGCACCAATCTGGTATTTATTAATAAGGCAAGTCATGATTTTTTTTTTTTTGAGACGGAGTTTCGCTCTTGTTGCCCAGGCTGGAGTGCAATGGCGCGATCTCGGCTCACCGCAACCTCTGCCTCCTGGGTTCAGGCAATTCTCCTGCCTCAGCCTCCTGAGTAGCTGGGATTACAGGCACACGCCACCATGCCCAGCTAATTTTTAGTATTTTTAGTAGAGACGGGGTTTCACCATGTTGACCAGGATGGTCTCGATCTCTTGACCTGGTGATCCACCCGCCTCGGCCTCCCAAAGTGCTGGGATTACAGGCTTGAGCCACCGCGCCCGGCGATTTTTAACTGATTATGGTGCACAGACTACTCCCATCATTAATATAAATGAAATAGGGGGAATGGTGCCAAATGTTGCAAATGGGGACTGCCAGGAGACTTTATGGTGTAATTAGTTGAAAACACTAAGTATATCAAAGAACTGGTCTGTGAGTAGAACGGTTCAGTGTGTCAGGAAGGAAGCAGACGTGTTTATTGTAAGGAGACTAGACACGGAAGAAAGTCAGCTTAGAAGGTGCTAATAGTGGGCCGGGCATGGTGGCTCACACCTGTAATCCCAGCACTTTGGGAGGCTGAGGCAGGCGGATCACAAGGTCAGGAGTTCGAGACCATCCTGGCTAACATGGTGAAACTCTGTCTCTACTAAAAATACAAAAATTAGCCAGGCATGGTGGGGCGCGCCTGTAATCCTAGCTACTCGGGAGGCTGAGATAGGAGAACTGCCTGAACCTGGGAGGCAGAGGTTGCGGTGAGCTGAGATCACACCACTGCACTCCAGCCTGGGCAATAGAGTGAGACTCCATCTCCAAAAAGAAGGACAAAGAAAGTGCTAGCAGTGTGGGGCTCGCACGTTCAACTCAGAGGAAACAGCTAAGGCCACCGTGTTATCTAGAATATTTTAGATATCACAGAGTAGACTGTGTCCCTAATGAGGTATATTCACAGACATATTCTACCTGGGTTGCAAAGAAGGACACATTAGTTGTTGCGTGACTGTTAGTTTGGAAGGAAATACCCTTCACATTTATTGAGCAATTACTATTTGATAGGTGCTCTACATGTGCAACTCATTTACTCCTCTTACATTACTAAAGTACATTTTACAGATGAAAAACAATGCTCAGGAAGTTCCAGGAGCTTGGCTCAAGACCAGGTTTCAAACGCAGGAGTGCCTAAATTCAATGTCTGGTTCCCTTCCTCCAGGCCACACTGCCTCTGTAAAGACTCTGCTATGTGAAGCTTAAAAAGCACCCTAAAAAGTCTGCAGTGGAAAGAGACCTCACCCAGCATCAGAAAGCAAGATTGCAAGGTCAGGCATGGCTACCGAGACCTGTGTGATTGCATCTTTAAGCAGGATATTGACAAACAAAGGTGAGGACTGACTGTTTTCTGTGGCGAGGCTGTCTTCTAAAGAGTCTACATGTCTTAGCACATTTCAGCATCCAGTTATTTTTCACATGGACAGACAGCAACACTGCCCTCCATTTTAAAGACAAAGAAACTGAGGCATTCTGTGACCCACTCATACTAGCTCATGTCAAATATAAAATCTTCAGAAATTTTACAGTCCAGTTGTTAAATACAGATGTTATTTAAAATTAAATTATATAAGCTTATGTTTAAATAATCTGCTTTAAAAACAGAGATAATAAGCATGCCAGACATAACACTTCCTAATTATTTTACTACAGTTCACTATTAGCACTGCCCTTGAAGATGTTTGTATCTGTTGTGTGTAATGTACCATTGTCTACCTCTTTCTAACTTCCTGTTCAGTGACATGACATTGAAGTCTTGGAATCAGCCACAATGTGAGCATTTACACTATGGAAATTATCAAATCATACATATCAGGGATTTTTTTTTTTTTTTTGGAGAATCAGTTGTTACACATTATCCAGCACACTGCTGAGATAGACCATTCAAGGTCAAATCCATATAGGAAGTATGTCAGTTCGACTAATTCAAGTCACGTTTGGGTCATCTTGGTGGAAGGAAGTTCCTTATGAAGATGTACAAGAAAGGAATAATAGAATAAATGTTACATATTAAGTAAAAATTAACGATTATTCTTAATAGAGAAGAAGCGTGATTTATTATCTCATCTTCCAGACTCAACCTGAACATAGACAAGATATATTTCCTAAACTTTTCCTTATGTTCAATTAATTATATTTTTCATCCTAAGTATTGATTTCTCTTATCAAAGGAACAACAATGTCTTCTCTGTTCCTACAGGCCTTTGATGTGGGGGAAGACTATTGTCTTTACTACTGACGCCTCCAAAGAAGATAAGGCCATTGTCTATTCTCTCCATGTTTTTGAGCATCAGGGATGCAATCTGAAGTGGTGAGACCTCAGCCATGCTGCACTTTCAGCAAGGTTAAACAGCTATGACTCTTTCTGAACCATGATCATTTTTACACCATTCTGTGGCTGTAATTGTAGTAATTGTAGTTGGTGGTGGTGGAGGACTGTGAACAAACACATATCATACAGGTGATGAAGGAAGGACAGGGAAAGTCATAGCAGGTTGGGTCTCCCACTGATGACTGTTCCTTTGCAAGTGTACAGCTAGGGTACTCACTGGTGGTCAAACTGATCTCTCAGGCATGTTAACCTTCAGGAATTTGTTTCCTGTGTAACTCTCATTAGAAAAGCTTTCTTCTAATGGTTTTATAAAAGCATTTTGGCATGTGCATAAGGAATGGCATGGTGCCAGTGCATCACAGCAGGCAGAGTCTGTAATGAAAATGTCTGGGAACAAGGTACCGAATGATGGAGCCCCAGCCGATGAACCAACACCAGGTCCAAGCACATTATCTTTTCAGCAGGGGCCAGGAGAGCTACCTCTTCAGTAATGGATTTGAACGCTTAGGCGTTCGCCTTACATTTCAAGTTAATGTTCTCTCATTTGCTTTTCTTTTAGGAAACCACAAAGCCAAGGTAGCAAGAAGCAGAATGGGGTAATGGAAAGAGCATTGGTCGCCGGGCGCGGTGGCTCACGCCTGTAATCCCAGCACTTTGGGAAGCGGAGGCGGGTGGATCACAAGGTCAAGAGATTGAGACCATCCTGTTCAACATGGTGAAACTCCGTCTCTACTAAAAATACAAAAAATTCGCTGGGCATAGTGGCGCATGCCTGTAATCCCAGCTACTCAGGAGGCTGAGGCAGGAGAATTGCCTGAACCCGGGAGGCAGAAGTTGCGGTGAGCCGAGATCGTGCCATTGCACTCCAGCCTGGGTAACAAGAGCAAAACTCCGTCTTAAAGAAAAAAAAAAGAGAGAGAGAGCATTGGTCTGGAGTCAGGACACCTGGCTTCCAGTACGTGCTGCACCTGTCTCACTGACAGGCATCACACAACATCCCTTCTATTATCTGGGCCTCAGTTTCCTCATTTGCTAAGAAAGCAATCTGACTCAAAATTTCTGAAGACTTACTTGATTTGGACACACTGGCATAAAGAACCATGACAATGCAAAAGACTTTTTCCTTCCATAATTAAAATGGTGACTTGAGCCCTTAAATGCAATTTTTGGCTTACTCTTAAAATTCACATAAATGTATTACCATCCAAGTGTTGCAGGAGTTCCACAACTGCCGTTGTTATGGACACAAAACAATATACTCTCTGAGCTGAATGAAATAAGATTTTATTAGTCAGTCCCTAATTGCTACACATTTTGTTTCTTAGAAGACATTTTGGGGAGTCAACTCAGCTCAAAAGAAAATCTCCCTTCAATGAGAGCTTTTTCATCCCCAACATCCATAAGGAAGATTCCTCTGGCATTCATTGTTTTTACCAAGTAACCAGAACTTCCTGACTACAGTTGATTGGTCCAGGGGTGAACCCCCAACTTTAACTGTGTCAATCAGATCATCTCTTCTTGGAATAGGACTTGGATCATGTGCCAATATGTAAGCCAGTCAGGTGGATGGACTCGGAGGGAAAGTCCTCTGATAGGCTTTTACTGGTGACAAGCCCACCACTCTGAGGCTATGGTGGCGAGGAAGTCAAAGGCAACATTGCCAAGCCACCCAATCTAAGCAAGAGTATTACGGAGTTGGAGGGGTGGGGGTTATTTAAAAGAGAAATCTAAAATCAGGGGTGGGCAGCAAGGCAAAAATTGATGACTATTCTATGTCTTTTTATAACAAACCCAGAGCCAGAGGAGAATTACTTCAGATCAATTGTTATGACTTCTACTGCTATCTTCGATGTGAATTTTAATTCTTAATTTGGCATATTACGTTGTTAATCAGTCACTGAACTCAATCGATCAATACACCATATGTGCATATATGTATGTGCATGAGTGTGTGTGCATGTGAGTATGTATATGTGTGTGGGGGTGTGTGGGGTGGGTGTATCTGTAATGCAGACACAGAGCATCATCTCCAAACTCTGATCCTGTGGGTCTAGAACAGGGCCAAGGAAACTGAATTTTACCAAAGGTTTCCTTCCACTCCAGGTGATTTTGACAGCTAACTACAGTTTGGAATACATCGCTGCTGATCGTCGGGATCTGTTGAAACTACCCTTTTAGGTGAGTTATCCTAGTGTATTCTAGTATAATTGTAAGGATGGATTGAGGAAGCAGAAGCAGCAAAAAGTAGACTACTTTTCCTAACACGGGAGTTGATGGACCAGGCCAGATCAAACCAATACAGCACAGTTAAAGGAAATACAATTAAGAGGTCTCTAAGATTGCATGCACACTTGGGAAGGCTGTGATGATTCTGGCCTGGCCAGCTGGGCAGTCATGCTCTGCTATCAATGAGAAAACAATTGGTGAAAGAGGAGATGCTGCCACCATCTCCCTGGCAGCATCCTATGATCCAGCCTTGTTTTCACTAAACCCACAGTTGTCTTTCATGCCTCCATGCCTTAGAATGTGCTGTTCCTTCCACCTTTCCTTTTAGTCTGCCTAGGGAATTCCGACATATCTGTCACACCTAAATTTCAGCACTAGACTACCGGAAAGCTTTCCTTCATCTCCCGGCCCACTGAAGCCCCCCCACAAGGCCTCCCATTTTTACTTTAGTGTAAGTATCTGCTCACCTCCTGACACGGCTGTGAGGCCCTGAGGGGAGAATTAGCAGCCACTCATCTCAGAATCCCCACCACCCAGCAGACAGGCTGGTGGCCCTTGTTCTGAATAACCACTGAAGTCACTGCCTGCCCACCTGAGTGCCTGCATCATGCTGTGTGGGAGAGGGAGTGGAGGTCAGGGCTCTGCACAGACACATCCTTTCCCTACCCCATGAGCTGACTGGCCATGCGGGTCTTTGCCGAAGACAGAAAGTCTCAAGGCAATAAGCCCTCTCCCCAGAATGGAAGTCTGGGGGTAGGCTAGATAAATGCAGTTTTTCAGGATTTCTGTTTATCTGATTGAAGCAAAGCAAAGTTTGCCACAGGATTGGGTTCTGCATTGTGAGATAGCAGCCTTTGATAGCAAATAAAAGCTACATCAAATGCGTATTTTATAACATCTGTGTACCTGGGCTTAACGTCCATGCCTTTTAGTTTGTGGACTGGTTGAAACATCCCCATGTGTTTTAGAAGAGTCTTCTTTTTAAAGTATAAAATGTATAATATTTGATTTTCTTGAGAACACCTATATAGGCAATGCACACATTGTTAAGAAAGAGTGATGGAGAACGCACACCTACCATGTTTCAGAAATAATAAAATTCCTAATTTGTGAAGAAGAGAGTTGGGGAAGGAGGGTGCATCAGGACGTGAGGAAAGACTTAATGAAATGCTGAGCTTCTTCGGCAGCAGAGGCAAATGTGTCTGTATCATGGCCAAAATGATATAAAACATTTAATATCATCTCTGAGCACATCGCAAGAGCTCTGAATAGGATCCCAGAATTTCACAGCTTCTTCTCCGGAAACTCAAGAGTCTGGGACCCAGGGAAGCCTACGTGCTGCAGAGTTGGCATCTCTGCGATTCCTCCCTTTGGGAAGAAGAAAGCTGTCGCTTCTGTCACCTGGACTATGGAAGGAGGAAGCTGCAGTGGCAGCTTTGCTTCCTGAATCCCATCCCACCTGAAGCTTGGAGAAGGAATTCCAATAGTTGTGTCAATACAGAAACTCTGCTTCCAAATCCTGGAGTTCTTACCTGTAAATGACTTTCACATCAAAGGCAAGAGAGATCAGTTAACACACTATTTCCCCAGTGAATGAAAATCACCTGATTATTTTCCAAGAGAAATATAATTATCTCAGTAATTTTAAGTGATGGAAAGAAATGGCACCCAGTTTTTCAGCCGCCTGGATATGGGGCATTTGGAGGGAATAAGAATAGCAATGGAGGAAATGGCTTACGCCTGCCCAATTCTTACTATGTGAAGCCAAGTTCTGAGAGCTGTGCTGACATTCACCCACTTAGTACTTTCAACCCTCATCAGCAGTGGGCAGTGCATTGCCCCCGTTCTAAAGAGGAGGAGAGTGAGCCAGAAGAAGCCACAGCTATGATGGGGAATGGTGACTGTAGGAGTCAGCCATTAAGTGTAGGAACTGCAGAGGGGAGGGTTGTGGGAAACTCAGAGAAGTGAAGGAGCTGGCATTTGGCTGTGCAAGAGGTTCCTGAACTTCAGTGAACAGCAGAATTACCAAAGGAGCTTGCATATTCATTTCCTCCACAAGACTTGGAATAAGTCATGCCCATCACAAGGACTCTAGTTAAATATGCTTTGGGACAGCCCTAGAATGGAACATTAAAATGGGGTGGCTCTATTCTTACAGATAGCAATGCTTTCAATGACAGATGGGTCAGGCGCAAAGGCACGACACGGAGCGATGTGACCCGGTGCTGCCACTGGCTTGAAACATCAAACATCCAGTCAATGAAAGGCCGAACAGCAATGGGACAACTCAGGGGGGACGCACATGACACTGGGAGTTTCTCTGTAACAAAGGAAACTGCTGGCTGGGAGATGTGAGGGGAAGCCGGTCATACTTTACTGTTCATCCCATTTTCATGTGTTTTGAATTTTGTGCCAGGTATGTGTATTGTTTTATCAATCAATCAAGCAATCTATACTCTGTGTGTGTGTGTGTGTGTGTGTGTGTGTGTGTGTGTGTGTGTGTGTGTGTGTCTGTGTGTGTGTGTGTGTCTAATGCCAGCACCTGGCCCATCCACAAATCCTGAATCTGAGTGTGGGTGAAGGAGCAGTGACAGGAGTGAGATGGGACGTGGGCCCGGTGCTGTGAGGAGATGGCTGCTCCTTGGGGCTAAAGTGGATTCCCTGGGCCAGGCACAGTGGCTCACACCTGTAACAGCACTTTGGGAGGCTGAGATGGGTGGATCACTTGAGGTCAGGAGTTTGAGGCCAGCCTGGCCAATGTGGTAAAAATCTGTCTCTACCAAAAAAAGACAAAAATAAGCCAGGTGTGGTTGTGGGCACCTGTAGTCCCAGCTACTTGGGAGGCTGAGGCATGAGAATCACTTGAACCCAGGAGGCAGGGGTTACAGTGAGCTAAAATCGCACAACTGAACTCCAGCCTGGGTGACAGAATGAGACCCTGTCTCAAAAAATAATAATAACAATAATAATAAAAGTAAAGTGGATCCCCTGGACACTTTCCTGTGGAGGCTTCGAGGCCCGATGTGGCTGCATGTGCAGCAAGGATGTAATTAAGGTTAAGCAAGGTCATGAGGGTGGAGCCCCGGTCCCACAGGATTAGTGTCCTTAAAAAAAGAGACACCACTGGGCATGGTGGCTCATGCTTGTAATCCCAGCACTTTGGGAAGCCGAGGCAAGCGGATCACCTAAGGTTAGGAGTTCGAGACCAATCCGGCCAATGTGGTGAAACCCCATCTCTACTAAATATATAAAAAATTAGCCAGGAGTGGTGGCACACGCTTCTAATCCAAGCTGTTCGGGAGGCTGAGATTGGAGAATCACTTAAACCCAGGAGGCAGAGGTTGCAGTGAGCCAAGATCACTGTATTCCAGCCTGGGTGACAGAGCAAGACTTCATCGAGAGAGAGAGAGAGAGAGAGAGAGAGAGAGAGAGAGAGAGACCCCAAAACACCAGAGATGATTCCTGTATGAGAACACAGCAAGATGACTGAAAGCCAGGATGTGGCCCTCACCAGAAACCAATTAAGCCAGCCCTTCCACCTTAGCTTTCCAGCCTCCAGAATGATGAAAAGGAAATGCTTTCTTCAGTCCCCACTCTGGTACTTTTGTTGTGGCAGCTGCAGCTGACTGATACAAGGGCTAAGGGAGGAGGCTGGAGCCCATACCAGGGAGGTGCAGCCAGCCTAAGGTATTCGGGAGAGACAGAGGACAGCAGGGACTTCAGAGAGAGGGCAGCCTCCTCACCAGAAGAGCCCTCCTGCTCACAGAAAGTTCCAGTGCCCATGGGATCAGGGAGAATCAGTCATACTGCTCATCTCAGCAGTCAGTCCAGGCCTGCATGACTAGAGGCCACTGGCGTGTATTCCTTCTTCCCCTGGTCATCCTGGCTGGCCTGCCCCTCTATCCTGGGAGGGGATACTCCCTTGAAGGCTCAGCAGCAGCTTCACCTGCTGGTGTGGACTTCTACCCAGCCTGGGAGGGCCCCTCTAATGTCTCCTACCAAAGGCCATGCCCACTGCTCCCTTTGTGAAGCCTCTCAGTGGATGCAGTCAATTCTCCTGTTTGTCCAAGCCTTGGTGAATGTTTATCACAATCTTCCAAGTATATCAAGGGCATGCTTTGTCTCACCACAAGACTGTGAGCCCCTTAAGGGCAGTAAATGGATTTAATTTGTCTCTAAGTTATTGTTCCTTAGCATAGTTTCTGTTACAGTGGAATGGCCACAAATACTTGTTGAGTGAACAAGGGATGGTAGGAAGGGAGGGAAGGAAGGAGGAAGGAAGGGAGGAAGGGAGGGAGGGAGGGAGGGAGGAATTGACAGATTAAACCAGGCTATTGACCCTCTTAAAAATGCTCTTTTAGCATAAGGGAGCAAAAAATCAAAGGAACATATTCCCCAGGGCTTGGAGTTGCAATATTAAATCACAAGTCAGGGAGATTCATGCTGCCTTTTTGTCCATGTATGTTTTCAGGGTATAAAGCATGAAAAAGGATTTACTTTGTTTCTCTCATATTTGTCCATAACTGCATCCACCCAGAATTGCCCACTTACTGGAATTTAAGATTTCAAACAGAAAGATGAGATGTTTAAACCTGGCTTAAGAAGAGGTAGGAGGCAGAGATGTGGATTAGTCATGGCGTGGCTTGGTGACCTCGAACTTTTCACTTGGTCTTTCTGAGTTGACTTCACCATCTGTAGAATGGGGAGTACGGCTCTTGCTGTATTCACAGGAGTGAATGTGTTTGCAAATGCCAAAGGGCCCTATTAATGTGACAGTATTTTTATTTCTCTATTTGGCATTAATAAATAGTAAACACATGGAGGAGAGTGCTAAGACATTTCCCTCACTGGATCCCCAGAACATCGCAGAGACTCCAGCAAAGAGTGTGTCCTCAGTAAGTGCTTGTGGAACAGAACTGGGAGGTCTATGTGTGCCTCAGTGTGTAGGCATATAATCCAATATATAGACATGGATACAGAGGGGGACACATACACACAAGATAGGATTCTCACGGCCATCTCACACTTACAAGGTGGAAGTCCACCTCTCTGGCAAGCTAAGCAGCCTTAGAAGAGTCTAAGCCCCATGATGTTATGACATCATAGGTCGGGACATAATTTACACCCTCCAGAGCCTCAAGTAAGAGACGTGGACCCGGTCAATGGCTTCCCTCCTGGTCACTGTCATTGTCTGAACTTGCACATACTAGTACAATACCCATGGATGGTGCTTTGGTCACACTCGTCTCTAAATTCCAACCCGTGGGAAGGAAGACCTGTATAAGAACCCAGTGTCTCTCAAAGCCCCCACATAACTCTTCCATTTGACTCCCTTCCCAAACTGGAGCATGCATATGAACAAAATTGAATTCTGCCCATTAATTTGAAATCATTCTGTACTGATATAACATTTCAACCCTGCCAAAACAGTTTCTATTTCTGAGTAATTCTTTATTCCAAATTCTTCCAATTGGCATTCTTTTTGAAATGCTGGGCTCCAGTCTCTGTGGAGGACTGCAGACTGCAGATGTCCCCAAAACATCTTTGCTTTCTTCAGAACTTCACCAAGAACTCCTGTGGCGCCATCCCTGTTCCATTACGCTCAGCAAGCATTATCTTCTGGATCTTTTCACTTCCAATTTGAGTCTGGTATTTATCGTTTTTGTTTGGAGTTATTTTCACCACTGGGAGCAAAAAAAAAAAAAAAAAAAAAAAAAATCCCTCCTTGACCCACGCCCAGAAACAAGTCACAAAAAATAAAAGACACAGAGCACAGAGCAAAACCCACTATAAAAATATTTCAATTAGTCCTGATCTTTTTCCACCTTTGCTTTTCTCAAAATAAGTGATTCTCTCTGCCCTTATGAACACTTGTTTCAGTGCAAGTACATTGGGTTAAGCAATATGAAATTTATCATCCAAAGCAGGATACTTTTGAGAGTTAAGTTAGTTGCCATTATTAACTACAGCAGAATAACAGACATAAAATGAGACTGCTCTGGACACATCAGAAAATATGTTTACCCTAGTATTAGCACTTCTTTAGGTATAAGTAAGGGAAACCCAATATGAAGTAGCTTGACAAAAAAAAGTATAAATTTAGTATGCTCTTGGCTCAGCATTAAGCTGGATTCAGTCACATCAATATCCCATGTCACCAAACTCATTTTATCTTGCCGTTCTTCTTTCTTTTGTTTCTCACTGCTCAGCACCCTTCTCTCCTATTGGATACAGACTTTCTTCATGTGTCAGGGGAGATAACTGTTTCATGCCCCAAAAAGGAAACTCTCTTTTCCTCTAGGAGAACCCCTGAGATGAACATAGATTGTCCTAGCTGGCATCACCTGCTCACTGCTAGAGCACATGCATTCGTTGGGGAAGAAGACACCATGATAGAGCAACTACAATGTATTTTGGTGGAATTAACAATTTCAAACAATATAGAAAAATAATTATGCTGTATGGACTTAATAAACTGGATTTAAAGCAATGCTTCTGAATAGTAATGAGGGAAAGAAAAAAAGTTACCAAGCTACATCCTACAGACTCAGAAGCCAATCTAGTCTCTTAATTTCCCCATTCTGTAGATGAAGAAACTAATGGCCAGAGAGGCTGAGTATCTTGCCCAAGATCACATAGATAGTAAATGGAGCATCAAGAAATCGGATTTGAACCCAGGACTCTCTGAGGTGAGGCCTTTAGAGCTCATTCCTCTTCCTCTGCCCTGCACTGCCTTGATTGTGAGACCTAACTCTCTCTTAGTCAAGACTGACTTTGTTTTTAAGCAAGAAAAAAGTAACCCAGGATCGCTTAGGCAGGAAGGGGGCTCACCTCCTTCTCTCTCTTCCCTCTTCTTATGTGCCCCATGCTCAAACAGGGTTCGGATTGGCCCAGTCTGAGTCATGTGTCCACAAGCAACCAATCAGATGTCCAGAGATGTGAGGAGCTATGATTGGTCCAACTCCAGTCCGGTACCTACCATTTAGCCAATCATTGTGGCTAGAGTTACAGGGTGGATGAAGAAGATGGAAGATTCCATCAGGCCAATAGGAAAATGGAAGGAACTTACAGTGTCCACTGTGGATTCTTCACAAAATAGTCAAACTGGCTCTCAAATAAAAATTTGGGAAATAAATATTTTTGAATCATTTTGTATGCATACAACCATATATGCACACGTTTTTTCGGAATGTGTTTTTGCCCAAACTCTGAATTTTTACTTAAGTGCAGTAAAAACTCATCTTCATGTATCTCAAGGCAAATTGTTGAGCCAGTATTTAAGGATGGCATCAGCTGTAGCCTTAGCTTTTGCCATATGTCCTAAATTTTGCAAGGGCTCCAGGCCCTTTAACTCTGTTGCACAATAGAACTTTGGGTAGCATGTATAACAAAAGAAAAAAAAAACTCCTAGAGACAATGGGGCAGTATATTTGAAATTGCAGCTGCAGTGGAAACCCTGGGCTGAGCTTCAAGCAAAATGTGGCAGAATATTTCTGAAATGTAAACTAAAGATTTTTTTCCTAAAAATTCTCTCCCCAACCCCCTTCGAACAGCCAGACTTGTCTTTTGCTTGTTGCCTCAGAGATAGAGAACATCAAGGCAGGAATAAAATATGCTGCTTGTATTTCCCTGGCTTTTGTCTTCCAAAAGCCTGGATCCTTAGGGAGACAGTGAGATAGACAAAAGCATAAAGGGTTGAAGAAGGTACAACTTTCTCTCTCTTGTCTCCTGACCTCAGCCTAAGGGGAGAAGGAAGGAAGGAAGATGCAAGGGGAATATAAAGATGTGGACACTGCTTTTATTTAGTGCAAACAGTACCTTGACAACGTGATTAAGGTCAGCAACATCAGTGATACCATGTAGATACTATGTACCCCATGCTCTGATGGGATAAAAAGGGTGCTTAACCTTTGTGATCTCCTCTCCAAAAATCCATGGGCCCAGTCTAATCATGAGAAAACTTCACACAAACCGTGACTGAGGTGCATTCTACAACATACCTGATGAGTACTCCTCAAAGCTGTCAAGGTCATGAAAAATAAGGGAACTGAGAGACTGAGGAAATGGAAAGACATGATAACCAAGGGCAACGGAGTAACGTGGATTGAATTATGAATCAACAAAGATATTAAAGAAAAGCTCGGTGAAATACAAATAAAGTCTAAAGTTTTGGTAATAGTAACTTACCAATGTTAGTGTCTGTCTTCTGAAAAATGTACTAGAGAAATTTAACACTAAGGGAAGTGAACCTTGGCAAAGGGTATATGGGAATTCTCCATCTTACCTTTGCAACTTTTCTGTAAATCTAAAATTATTCCAGAATAAAATGTTTATTAAAAACAAACAAAAATCAGAAAGGGCACTATGCCTTCAACTCCCACCTAGGTTCATGGAATCTGAAAATAGAGACAAGTTGGGACAGTTTTCTATGAATCACTCCAGGGAAATGTGGAACTCCAGAGAATAAATGGCTTCATGAAATACCTAAGCCTTTACTGAGGGCCCTGGTCAGCCTCACCAACTCTCTGCACTCAGCCTGACCACAGAAAGATTCCCCTGAAACTGAGTGGACAAGAGGTAGAACCCATCCACGGAACCAAGTAAGATGCAAGGAGAATATCCAAACCTGAGAAAGAACAGAGGCTGGAAGGAAGAGAGACTCTCTACATTGGCTGAAATTGAATTGCGAAAATAGAAATTAACTTTAGCCATAGCAGGAAAAATATAGATATACTTGTATTCTACTCCCACGTGAGTTTGTAGATTAAGCTTTGTATTTTCTGTAAAAAGAAGATGGAGGAAGAAGAGGAAGGTAAAAAAGAAATGATCACTTAGTCTATGCACACTTAGTCTGTGCTAGGGATAGGTCAGCTCTATGTGCATGTATTGGTTTTCTATGGCTGTGTAACAAATGGCCACAAACATAATGGCTTACAATTCCCTTTATTATCTCACAGCTTCAGTAGGCCAAGAGTTCAGGCACAGAGCAGCTAAGCTCTCTGCTCAGAATATCACATGCTGAAATCAAGATGTCAGTGTTCTGTTTGCGTAAATATTATCTTTGTTTATCAGCATCTATATTAGTCCATTTTCATGCAGCTGATAAAGACATACTCAAGAATGGGAAGAAAAAGAGATTTAATTGGGCTTACAGTTCCACATGGCTGGGGAGGCCTCAGAATCATGGTGAAAGGCACTTCTTACATGGTGGCAGCAAGAGAAAGTGAGAGAAGCAAAAGCAGAAACCCCTGATAAATCCATCAGATCTAGTGCACCTTATTCACTATCATGAGAACACCACAGGAAAGACTTACCCTCAAGATTCAATTACCTCCCCCGGGTCCCTCCCACAACATATGGGAATTCTTGTAGATACAATTCAAGTTGAGATTTGGGTGAGGACACAGCCAAACCATATCACCCTACCCCTGGCCCCTCCAAATCTCATGTTCTCACATTTCCAAACCACTCTGGCCTTTCCAATGATCCCCCAAAGTCTTAATTCATTTCAGCAAAAGTCCACAGTTCAAAGTCCCATCTGAGACAAGGCAAGTCTCTTCTGCCTATGAGCCTGTAAAATCAAAAGAAAGCAGGTTACTTCGTAGCTACAATGAGGGTATAGGTATTGGGTAAATATAGCCATTCCAAATGGGAGATATTGCCCAAAACAAAGGGGTTACAGGGCCCATGCAAGTCCAAAATCTAGCGGAGCAGTCAAGTTTTAAAGCCCCAAAATGATCTCCTTCAACTCCAGGTCTCACATCCAGGTCACACTGGTTCAAAAGATGAGTTCCCGTGGTCTTAGGCAGCTCCACCCCTCTGGCTTTGCAGGGTACAGCCTCCCTTCTGGCTGGCTGCTTTCACAGGCTTGTGTTGAGTGTCTGTGGCTCTTCCAGGTGCATGGTACAAGGTATTGGTGGTTCTACTATTCTGATGGTGGCCTGGAGGACGGTGGCCCTCTTCTCACAGCTCCACTAGGCAGTACTTCAGTAGGGACTCTTTCCTGTGGTCTTTCCAGTGTGGGGGCTCTGACTCCACATTTCCTTTCTGCACTGCCCTAGCATGAGCCCCCTACCCCTGCAGCAGACTTTTGCCTGTGCATCCAGGCGTTTCCATACATCTGAAATCTAGGTGGAGGTTCCCAAATCTCAATTCTTGACTTCTGTGCATGCTCGAGCTCAACACCACATGGCCGCTACTGAGGCTTGGGGCTTCCATCCTCTGAAGCCACAGCCCTAGCTCTACATTGGCCCCTTTCAGCCACAGCTGGTCTGGGACACAGGACACCAAGTCCCTAGGCTGCACACAGCACGGGGACCCTGGGCCCAGCCACAAAACCACTTTTTCCTCCTGGGCCTCTGGGCCTGTGATAAGTGGGGCTGCCATGAAAGTCTCTGACATGATCTGGAGACATTCTCCCCATAATCTTGTGGATTAACAGTAGGCTCATTGCTGGTTATGCAAATTTCTTCAGCCAGCTAAAATTTCTCTTCAAAAAATGTGTTTTTCTTTTCTACTGCATTGTCAGGCTGCAATTTTTCTGAACTTTTATCCTGTTTCCCTTTGAAACAGAATGCTTTTAATAGCACCCAAGCCACCTTTTAAATGCTTTGCTGCTTTGAAATTTCTTCTACCAGCTACCCTAAATTATCTCTCTCAAGTTCAAAGTTTCACAAATCTCCAGGGCATGGGCAAAATGCTGCCAGTCTCTCTGCTAAAACATGACAAGGGTCACCTTTGCACCAGTTCCCAACAAGTTTCCCATCTCCATCTGAGACTACCTCAGCCAGGACCTTATTGTTCATATCACTATTAGCATTTTTGTGAAAGCCATTCAACAAGTCTCTAGGAGATTCCAAACTTTCCCACATTTTCCTCTCTTCTTTGGAGCCTCCAAACTGGTCCAACCTCTGCCTGCTACCTGGTTCCAAAGTCACTTCCATATTTTTGGGTATCTTTTCAGCAGTGCTTCACTCTATAAAGTGAGGTGCTAGGCAGAGGATGTACACCAGAAGGCTGGGGCTTAAGGGCCATCTCTGATTTCTGTTTCCACAATTCCTCCTTATTTCATTCATTCTCAGGGTGGTTCTATGAGGTAGGTGGCATTTTTCTTCCAGTGACAGACATGTTAGGGAAACAGGGGCATATCGTACAAAAGTAATTGTGGCTTTTACATTATTGAAATTTGCTATTTGATATTGGAGTATACTTGTTTTTATTATACTTTAAGTTCTGGGGTACACATGCAGAATGTGCAGGTTTGTTACATACGTATACACATGCCACAGTGGTTTGCTGCACCCATCAACCAGTCATCTACATTAGGTATTTCTCCTAATACTATCCCTCCCCAACCCCCACCCCCCAGCAAGCCCTGGTGGGTGATGTTCCCTTCCCGGTGTCCATGTGCTCTCATTGTTCAACTCCCACTTCTGAGTGAAAACACTCAGTGTTTGGTTTTCTGTTCTTTGTTAGTTTGCTGAGAATGATGGTTTCCAGCTTCATCCATGTCCCTGCAAAGGACATGAACACTCTTAAATGAATGCAGTTGTGTTATACATCACTTTAATGCACACTTCTCACTTTGTGTTTTTTCACTGATGACTTATTACTTGCTCTTTATTTTATATTTATTTTAGACTATGGAAACAATGTTAGACAAAAGTAAATTCAAGCATTTTTTTTTCTTTGAGACTGAGTCTGGTTCTGTCACCCAAGCTGGAGTGTAGTGGTGCAATCTTGGCTCACTGCAACCTCTGCTTCCCAGGTTCAAGTGATTCTCCTGCCTAAGCTTCTTGAGTAGCTGGGATTACAGGCTGTACCACCACACCTGGCTAATTTTTGTATTCTTAGTAGAGACAGGTTTCCTCATGTTGGCCAGGCTGCTTTTGAATTCCTGGCCTCAAGTGATCTACCCACCTTGGCCTCCCAAAGTGCTCAGATTACAGGCGTGAGCCACTGTGCCTGACCAGTTTTAATATTCAACTTCAAAATGGATTGTAAAGCAGCAGAGACGAGTTGCAACATCAACAACACATTTGGCCCAGGAGCTGCTCACAAACGTACACTACTGTGGTGGTTCAAGATGTTTTGCAAAGGAGAAGAGAGCCTTGAAGATGAGGAGTGTAGTGATCAGCCATTGAAACGCAACAACGACCAATTGAGAGCAATCATCGAAGTTGATCGTCTTACAACTACCCAAGAAGTTGCCAAATAACTCAATGTGGACCATTGTACAGTCATTTGTAATTTGAAGCAGATTGGAAAGGTAAAAAAGCTTCATAAGTGGATGCCTCATAAGCTGAGCAAAAATTTTAAAAATCATTGTTTTAAAGTAGCATCTTCTTTTCCTCTACACAACAACAAACTTTCTGGATCAGACTGACCTGTGATGAAAAGTAGATTTTTTTTCTGACAATCAGCAATGACTCAGCTAAGCTCCAAAGCACTTCTCAAAGCCAAACTTGCACCCAAAAAAAAGGGTCATGGTCACTATTTGGTGGTCTGCTGCTGGTCTGATCCACTACAGTTTTCTGAATCCCAAAAAAACCATTACATCTGAGAAGTATGCTCAGCAAATTGATGAGATGCAGCAAAAGCTGCAATGCCTGCAGACACCATCCATTGGTCAACAGAAAGGGCCCCATTCTTCTCCATGACAACACCCAACTGCCCATTGCACAAAGCTTCAAAAGTTGAACAAATTGGGCTACAGAGTTTTACCTAATCTGCCATACTCATCTGACCTCCCACCAACCACCACTTCTTCAAACATCTTGAAAACTTTCCGCAGGAAAAATGTTTCCACATCCAGCAGAAAGCAGAAAATGCTTTCCAAGAGTTCATCGAATCCTGAGGCGCAGATTTTTATGCTATAGAAATAAACAAACTTATTTCTCATTGGTAAAAATGTGTTGATTGTAAGCATTCTTACTTTGATTAATAAAGATGTGTTTGAGCCTAGTTATAATGATTTTTGCGCCAACCTAATCTTTAAACCTCAGAAAGATTCATAATTCAATTTTATACAGATTATTGAATAACTATTATGTGCCAGACACCCTACTAGACCAATATAAATCCCCTGATCGCCAGGGCTTTATAATCTACTATAAGGGCAACTATGTCATAATGATAGTGAATATCAACTAAACACTTTCCATGTACCATCTCTTCAAGGGACAAAAGCATGTGAAGTTGGTATTTATTTTTATGAGCTTTCATTTTACATGTGAGTAAACTGAGGCTTAGAGAGTTTAAGCAACGTTCTCAGAGTTGCACATGTCTACATTCTGAAGAGGGAATTTATGCTCAGAGCAGTTCACCTCCATGCTCCATAAGGTTAATAAATATGAAATGCTGAGTATCAATACAAATATTCTTGTCTCATATTCAATAAGAACTGCTAGAAAAGAGAGTGGAATCAATGGTAAAATGAATTTTTTAAAGCAACTACAGAATACAGAAGAGGTAATGTTTTAGTCCATTTGGAGGCTGCTATAACAAAATACCGTAAAATGGGGAGTTTATAAACTACAGAAATTAATTCATTGTGGTTCTAGAAGCTGAGGATTCTAAGATCAAGTCACTGGCAGGTTCAATGTCTGATGAAACTGCCTTTCCTGATTCACAGTGGCCACCTTCTTACTCTCTTCTCACATGATGAAAGGGATAAACCAGGCCCCTTGAGTGTATTTATAAGGACACAAATTCCATTCATGAGGGCAGAGTCTCATTGTATGAGATATATAGCATTTTTTTTTAATCATAGCGACAGACATTTTAGTGAAACAGAGGCATGTATTTAAATCACCTCCCTGAAGGTTCCATTTTAGGGTAGAACTACAACGTACAAATTTGGGAGAGCACAAGTATTCAAGACCATAGCACTCTGCCCTAACCTCCCCCATTGACGTTTTTCTCATACGCAAAGTGCATTATTCCCTCACAATAGCCTCAAAAATTTTAACTAATTCCAGTGTCAACTGTAAAGCCTAATTTCAATGTCTCATCTAAATATTATCTAAATTAGATACGGATGAAACTCAAGGTGGAATTTATCCTGAGGCAAATTGCTCTCCAACTGTGACCTGTGAAATCAAATAAGTTACGTGCTTCCAAACCAAAATAGTGGAACAGGAATAAGGCATTCCCATTCCAAAATAGAGAAACGGGAAAGAAAAAAGACACTACAAAAAATTTTTCAAAACCCAACAGGGCAAACAGCATTAAATCTTAACTCTTCAGAATAATCTTCTTTGACTCAAGGCTCTGCCCTCCAGGCCCACTGGCAGAGTTCCCACCTCCTAGATGCATTAAGGCAGGGGTTGGGTCCCCAAGACTCTTGGTGTTCCTCAACAGTGTTGCTGGGTATAGCCATGCTGCAGTTCTCATGGGTTGAAGTCACATACTTGTGGCTCCCACAGTCTGGAATCACAGACCAGTAACTCTACTGGTCCAGAGCCCTGGGACAGCTATGCCCCGGAGCTCTACTAGGCCTTGCCCTGGTGAGGACCCTTTCGTGGCCCTGTCTCTGCAATGGCCCTGTGCCTGGATCATGTGCCCCAGGCTCTAGGCAGCTTCAGTCTTTAAAATCTAGGTGGAGTTAGCCATATCCCCACAGCTCATGCACTCTGTACACTGATGAATATGGCAAAACATGGACACTGCCGAGGCTTGCCTCCAAGGTTTACTGCCCGAATGTCTACTGAGGCAGCCACAGTGGCCTGCACCACACGTGGGCTGACTGGAGCCACACCTGGGGCAGCCAAGGAGCGCTAAACCAAAATACAGGAAGCAAAGTCTTTAGGTGGCCCGAAAGCCAATGTCCTGCAGGCATCCTTGGCCCTTCCTCTTAAATGGATTTACCTCTTAAGGCCTTTGCACTCTAGGCTTGTGTTAGTAGGAGCAGCACCAACAGTTTCCAAAATGCCCTCCTGTCATTTATCCGTTTTCTCGATGAATAGCACGTGGCTGATCCATATGGTCACCTGGCCACATCCTTGGCATTCTCTCCAGAGCATGCTTTCTTAATTTTACAATGCAGAAAGACGAATAATCTTTAAGATTCTTAAGGTGTACTTCTCTTTTGATTAAACATGTTATTTTTAAGTTGTTTCTGTCTTCTCACATCTTAAGATAAACAGTCAAGAGAAGTCATGCCACACCTTCAACACTTTGCTTAGAAATTCCTTTAGCCAAATATCCAGCTTCATTTTTCACAAGTTCTACCTTCCACAAAACACTAGGATGTTCTCATTATAAACTTATAATACAGCCAATTTTTTTGCCACTTTTCCACGAGGATGATGCGTTCTTGATTGTCCAATGATGTATTCCTCCTTTTTGCCTGAGACCTAATCAGAAGGATCCATACCCTCCATGTTTCTACCACCATTCTGTTAACAACCACTTAAGTATTCTCTAAGAAGCTTGAGGCTTTCTCTAAAGCTCTTCTCCTCCTTCTGAGCACTCACCAGAATCGCCCTTAATAGTCTGTTTTTAAAAATGTAGGCTTTTTTAAGTATGTACTTCTAAACTCTTTTAATTTCAAAGCCACTTCCCTATTTTTAGGTATTGGTTAAAGCAGCATGCCCACTTCTCAGTACCAGTTTTTGTCTTACTCTATTTGGGTATTTTTAACAGAATGCCATAAACTATTGCTTATAAACAACAAAAATTTATTTCTCACAGCTCTAGAGGCTTGGAAGTCCAAGATCAAGGTGACAACGGATGCGGCGTCTAGTGGGGCCCATTTTTTGGATTATAGATGATGATTTCTCACAGACCCCTCATGTGGCTGAAGGGGCAAGGCAGGTCTCTAGGGCCTCTTTATAAAGGCACTAATCTTAGTTATGAGGGTACTGCTGTCATGACCTAAAAGCCCCACATCCTAAGACTATCACCTTGGAGGTTAGAGTTTCAACATACACATTTTGGAGGCAGACAGACATCCAGATTATAGCAGAGCACGTTTCACCAAAATTGGTAACTGTCTCATGTAAGAGATGGGATTGGAGCTGGACCTTAATGAATAATTAGCAGGACTTCGACAGACAAGAATGCAGAGAGGCAGCAAAGAGAAACATTCAGAGGGGAACAGATGCAGAAACAATGGCTGGAGGGGTTGGTGTTTGGGGGTGAGGGGGATGTATTCTGTGTCTTAAATCTGTGTGTCTCACTGTAGGAACGGGATGGACTAATTCCACTGAGTATCCCATCCTAGCCCTAAGGAAAGTTTGAGACCTGGTAGGACATGACACATTCCAAAAGCTATACGGTGAAAAATTAGCTCCTCTTTCCTGAGGAGTCCAGAAAGCTTCCCAAGAGGAGTGTTTCTCAATATTTTGCCCTCCAAGGGACATTTTATGAGACATTTTTGGGTCATTTTTGATTGTCAGAACTGGGAAGATGAAGATGGTACTACTGGAATCTAGTGGGTAGAAACTAGGGATGCTGATGAACTTTACAGAGGGAATGTTTGTGTGCCCCCAAATCCACGTGTTAAAACCATAACATCTCAATGTGATGGTATAAGAAGGTGGGGCCTTTGGAAAGTAATTAGGTTCAGAGGGTGGAGCCCTCATGAATGGGATTAACGCCCTTGTAAGAAAAGCATAAGATCTCTCTCTCTCTTTCCCCACTTTCTCCTGCATCTGCAAACCAAGAAGCCAGCCCTCAGTAAACAACAGATTTGCCAGCACCTTCATCTTGGACTTCTCAACCTCCAGAACTGTGAGCAAGAAATGTTTCTTGCCTATGAGTGAGAACATGCGGTGTTTGATTTTCTGCTCTTGTGTCAGTTTGCTGAGAATGATGGTTTCCAGGTTCAGCCATGTTCCTACAAAGGACACGAACTCATCATTTTTGATGGCTGCATAATATTCCATGGTGCATATGTGCCATGTGTGTACCTATGCAACAATCTTGCATGTTCTTCACATGTACCCCAAAACCTAAAATGCAATAAAATAAAATAAAATAAAAAAGAAATGTTTCTTGCTTGCCATCTAAACAAGATGTATATTTGTTACAGCAGCCCAAATAGACTTAGACAAACCCCAGATTTCTATAGTGCCAAGGTTGAGAAACTCAGCTAGTGAGCCCACAAGGGATGTTACTCAATCAGTCCGTACTTTATGACTTCAAGTAGTGATGGAAAATTTATGTCATTAGACTCAGTTCTTCCTCTGTTTGCCATAGGTCCACAGGTGTGCATCATCTTAAAATCAAACCCAAAACGTAGTAGTTGCAGATTCATTCAGCAGATTCACAGGATTCCTGCTACTTGCTCAGTATTGCTCTAGCTGGAAAGGTGGTAATCAAATTCCCAAACCAAAGAGCACATACATCTTGTGTGTAAGAGTAGGGAGATTTGATCCTGCAGTGACAAATGTCCTCCCATTTGCCATCGGCAATATGGTTTGCTCAGTATGAGTCATGCTGCCCTTGCTAGGGTGATGGCTGGAATGATTAATCCACCCTCTTGGGGCCTAATCTCCTTAGGCTCAGTTCCCATCTGGGTCCCACCCAAGTTCCATCAAAGGGAGGCCTCTATCAGCTCATTCCTCATGCAGGAAGCGGGTGGAAAAGGGTGTGGTGGAGAGCGTGCTCACAATCTGTCCCCTTAGAAGCTGCAAGACCCAGCGAAACCAGAAAAGAAAGTGCCCTGTGCAAGCCCTGGGGAAGATGGGTTCAGCTTTAGCTCTGGAAGGTGCCAGCCTGTGTGGGCAAGTCCAACATGAGACTTGGCAGAGCCTCGGCTCTCAGGCAGTTAGCCTGAGACAGCCACCATTCCAGGCGGCCTTCCCCGAGGTCTTCAGCAGCGTTCCCACAGTCTGGGTAGGGCCCTGCAGGGAGACAGGAGTTGAACAGGCTCAGCCCACCAATCTCCTAGGATTGCCTCTGTGACCTTGCCACCTTGGGGGCAAACCCCATGTCCCCACCTGGTAGGTGGGGAGCAAGAGATCACACGGTCTGCCTGGGATGCAGGTGGGATGGACACCCAACCAAGTCCTCACCAAGCCAGGCAGAGACTGAAAGGTACAAACAGGCAGCTTGTTCATTCCTTTATTCGAGATAAGTATCTACTTAGCCCTACTTTCTAAGTGCTGGGAACTCTGCCGGATTCCAGAATGTAGAAATGAATGAAGTACTCACATTCCCTACTGTCATGGAGCTTGCAGTCAGATCTACAAGCCACCGAGAGAAGCCCAGAATCCCATGAATTATTGATTATTGGTCAGACCTGCACTGATGTTCTCATTTAATTTTGTTGGCACAACATCCCTCCAAATATCCCATGTGACAAGGACACGAAGAAAGAGAATTTAGGGAGGTTGGGAGAACACCCATGCTCACGCACATGCCACTGGTCAGGGGACAGGTGGGATTTGAACCCAGGTGTGTCACGGCTTCCTTCAAGCCCCATGTCCCCTTCTGATTCATCCTGTTATGAGCCTTCCTCCTTCTTCTAGATGGAATCAGTTTCTTTTCACAGGAGAGGGAACACCCGGGGACTTGGAGACCATTATCTACTTGGTTTTTATATTTATCTATTTCATTTCTTCTTCCTTTCACTGAATTCTACATGTACACACTGGATGCTTACATCATGCCCAAAGCGTCACTGCAGCAGGTCACCCTGCACCTGGGTCACTCACAGCCCGTTTGAGGGGTGGCTCATACACAAGTACCTGGGACACAAGACAGACGATTATGCACACAAAAGGGGTCCAGACAAAGTCATTCGGGCACTCAGATGAGAAGAGACATGGGCATGTGGAAACAATCGGTAAGGGCTTCAGGAATGGGGTGATCTTTAAACAAAAAGGTAGTTAAGCTGTACCTGCTGGAAGGGACATTAATGGTCCCTGACTGTGGGTATGTATCAACTTTGTGGTCACGGCATGTGGGTTAGCTGGACAATCGGCACATTGTCTTACCTCTGATTAGCCTCACCTGTGGAAATGGAGACACAGTACCTAGGACTGTGAAGGAAGTGAAGCCACCTGCTTCTGCATCTGGAACATCTATTCTCATTAAGGCCTGTCAGCCTTTTTCCAAGCCCATGGAGGTCCCTCATTGTAGCACAAAATGTCCCTTTGCCCCATCTGGAGTCCTAAGTGTGAACATGCATGTGGGGACAATGACCAAGTTGATAGAGAAGAGTGACGGGGAAGCAGGCGACAACCCCTCCAGTGA
Source organism: Saimiri boliviensis (assembly GCF_048565385.1). NCBI lineage: Eukaryota > Metazoa > Chordata > Mammalia > Primates > Cebidae > Saimiri > Saimiri boliviensis. The sequence goes on along the minus strand of NC_133450.1, from coordinate 72,242,324 downwards.
GAGCCCTGACCACCCACCCAGCCAAGACCCACCAAACTCCTCTAGGCTTTCAGATGCAGGATCCTCCTCTGAAAACGTGCCAGCCAAAGGAAGGGCGTGTTGGGAGCAGACAAGGGCATGATGCATTCCCAGGTTTTTACCGCAGCCTAATGGCATGCTCTCACAGGGACACTGATTGACATGCAGGATCTGGACTTGCTGGCTGGCCTGGCTTGGCACTCCTTACCCACGCTTGCCTCGCCCTCTGGCCTTGCCAAATGAATGAGCTTTCCTGAAAGTTTTCTCAGGACTGTCTGAGCCCAGTGAGAGCAAAGAACGGAAGCCTGTGAACAGGTGAAATTCCTCTGCATCAATCCACACCATTTTTTCTCTTCCAAGTACTCAGTCACAAATAGGTCTACCTGCCCATTAGTCATATAAAGATCTTAGGGCATCCAACCCCCAACCAACTCCCTCTGACCATTCAGGCAGCTCCCGCAGATGGACTGGGGAATAATATTCATCTTGATCTTCAATTGGATGAAGGCTAGGCCAAGCCCAGGGGGCTGTAGCTGTCAGGCTTGGGCTATTGCCTGTTTTTGTAAACAAAGCTGTATCAAAATAATCACTCCCATTCATATCATGTGCTTTCTGAGGCTGTTTCTGTGCTACCATGGCAAAGTTGAGCAGTCGCCATGGGCTCTATGGCCTGCAAGGCCTAAAATATTTACTATATGGTCCTTTAGAGAGAAAGTTGGCCAATCTTCACCCAAAAGTATATCAGATTTTATACTGTTTTCATTCATTCAGGAAGTCATTAATTCAGTTATGCTACTAGTCTGTTTCCCACCAGGCTATAAGCAATTGGAAAGCAGAGGCTGCCTTGTCCATCTTTGTAACATCCTCAGTGCCAAGCCCAGTGCACAATAAGTTCATAGGAAATGTTTGTTGAGTGGATGAGAAATGAATGCAATAAATGCATAAGCAAATAAATTTTCGGTCTCTGCCATCAGGGAACTTAATAGTCTAGTGGGAAAGACAAACCTAAAAGCAAATAAGTAAAATAAAATCTGGTAAGGTTTACCAGAAGCACAGACGTATTTTCAGAGTAAAAGGCTCATCATTCTACAGTGGAAGCTGATAACATCAGAGTATGTTCTTGAAGAATATTAAGAGTTTGTGTTTCTTTTTTTTTTTTTTTTTTTTTTTTGAGACGGAGTTTCACTCTTGTTACCCAGGCTAGAGTGCAATGGCGCAATCTTGGCTCACCGCAACCTCCGCCTCCTAAGTTCAGGCAATTCTCCTGCCTCAGCCTCCTGAGTAGCTGGGATTACAGGCACGCGCCACCATGCCCAGCTAATTTTTGGTATTTTTAGTAGAGACGAGGTTTCACCATGTTGACCAGGATGGTCTCGATCTCTCGACCTCGTGATCCACCCGCCTCGGCCTCCCAAGAGTTTGTGTTTCTAATACTAAAATCCATGAGTTTTAGAATCAGAGGTGACTGAAGGGGAGAGGAGTCTGAGTATTCATAGGTCTCTGAGAAGGGAAGTGAATTCACCCACTTTTTCCACCAACATTCACTGTGTACCTCCTAAAGTCCTAGCCCTGACACCCTCATCCCTCATTCTTCTCTTTGACCAGGAGCCAGGCTGTTTGACATCGCCTCTGGCCTCTGTTGTCATTTACGGCAGGATGACAGTGCCCCCCTACCTACTGGGTTTTATAGGAAGATTCAGTTCCTAAAACCTGCAATGCACTTGGACACGGAAGAACTCAGAAAGAGTCAACCTGAAACAGGATACATAATTTAGGGTTCACAGCTGCAAAACGGCAGCCTGTTTTTTTTGTCTGACCCACGTCTCACCATGCATGGGCAAAGCTCTTCATTCCCAGAGGCCTCCTCCTCTCGGGGGTCCCCCAAGGCCTTGCGGCTGATGCACTTTCCCGTGGGCCTGCTGAGGGTCTCCCAGCTTCTTGCGTTGCCATGAGAAGCACAATCTTATCTGCCGGCATCTCCATATTGCAAACTTCACCGGCAGCAGCCACACCTCCACCAATAAACTGTCTTTTCTGCTTGCAAAAAAGGACCTTAAAAAAAAACAACCACCAAAAAAAACGTGTTTCTATCTTTCTTTTCTTAATGGAAACATATAGAGTTACAATCGCATTCTGGTGAAATAAAATTGCACCCGGGGCAGAAGCTGAGTCCGAAGATCCTATTTTAATAAACAGACACCCTGCCTGACAGTCTTCCAGCCCTCCTGTCATCTCTCACCCCTCCCTCTTTGCCTTCTCCCCGTCTCCCTTCTTTCCCCTTACTCATTCCTTTTCCCCCATTCTCAGCACAAAAGTTGAGGGGGAAAGAAATCATGAGGTGACAGGTACCGCAATTGCCATGGGTATCTAGTGCCATATAGCTTGTCAAAAAATCAGCGTGCCCATTAAAAAAGAAGAAAGCAAAACTCAGGAAGAATGTGTGATTATCCCACATGCTCATTCAATTTTTTTTTCTTTTCTGTTTTTTTTTTTTTCTATTTAAATTTTACTGTATTTCTTTTTTTATCCTTTCCTGCAGGTCTGTATATATAGGCCACAATACACACACAGACACACACACACACACACACCTCACTCCCTCACTTCTGTCATTTAAAGTATGAAGAAACTAGCGAAGAAAAATCTATTTTCAGCTGTTCCTTGTTAGAATGCGTTTGCCACCTTGATGAAAGACGTGGATTTCGAAGAAAGTCAAGGCGCCGATGAAGAGGAAGGAACATTCTGACCAGCAGCCATCTGTTCTGTTAATTAAATCCTGTGCACATCAAGTAGTACGCTCTTACGTAACTAATAATTAAGAACTAAAGGGAGATATGTATGCAGCATCCACTATGAATACTTTAATATACTGAAAAATAAAAATAAAAATACAGACCCAGCCTTACCCTGGTCCATAGTCCAGAGATGATTAAGCAGGCATTGATCACGGCCTTCAAACACAAAAACAAGATTCAGGCCTCAGAGAACAAAGGTTTCCATCATATGCCTTTTCTTCTAATGGTCCTTGTGCAGTAAAAATAAAGTCCGAACACTATAATTTTACTCGCAGAAAAGTTACAAATACTGTAGGTATCTTTAGAAACAGCTGCAAAAGTGGATTCACTTCTGACAAGATTGGTGTTAATTACCAGCAAGGACTTCAGTATAATACTATTTAAATCATTTTAAATTATCCCTCTCAAAAATTAATTTTTCATCAAAGATTACACACAAAAAAATCATGATATCATCTCTGCAGCTGCGATTTAGTAATAATTTCATCTATTATTACCAATGTCAGTTGGATAAAAGAAAAAATGGCACCCCACCGTGCCGATTCCAGCACAGGCCATATATAGAAATTTTTAACTATCACTTATAATCGCTTTGATGAGCTTAAACCTCCTCTCAATTAACACCCTAAATGACACTGAGACATCTTAATGGGGGATGTAAGTAAGGGAAAAGACTTTAATCAAAGAATAAAGAGAAAAGTGCCAAGAGATAGGAGGGCTTGCCGAACACCTGTTCGTGTCCAATGCCATTGAAGTCCTTTATCGCGTTAGGGACCTTTTGTCATTCTGAGATTGAGGGGAAGTCTACGTGGCGGGGGTGGAAAGACACGTGGTTGCTCTATTCTCTTTGGAGATACAAAGACTTTTTCTAGGGCCCCCTGGCAGGGCATCCAGATGAGAGGATGGGAACTCTGGGATGCTGTCACTTGAACAACTGCAATAAAGGAGGGAAGGAAAAGGGAAGATATTGTTCTCTTAAGACCGTCCTCTGAGCCGTCCCAGGGTAGCAGTTTTGGGGATCCAAGGCACTCACATGTAGGCACCCCAACTCACTCTCAGCAGGGCCAGAGAACAAAATGGGTCCCTCTAGACACATTCGAATTATGCAAACTCACACAGCTGTGGGGACGTTCCAGAAGGACATTTCTCAGGCCGTTATTTTTTATAGTGAACTGCTGTTCCTGGGCTTTGGGAGGATTGGGAATAAAATGAAATAAAACAACTTCCAGATGAAAACTGACCAGCATGCTTTACTCCTTTGAAATCATGTCCGTGGTGTCCATGGTGATTTTTGTTTCCAATTAAGACTTCCTAATGAACATGTGTTAGTGCCCATGCTCTACTCCCAGGAAACAAACCAGGCAATTAATGGCACTGCAGGAGCCCCAGTCTCTCTTTTTTTAAATTAGACTTTAATTTCTGGGGTACACGTGCAGATCTTGCAGGATTGTTGCATAGGTACACACATACCATGGTGGTTTGCTGCCTCCATCCCCCGTCCCCTACATTAGGTATTTCTCCCAATGCTATCCCTCACCAATCTCCCCACACCCTGCTATCCCTCCCCTATCCCGCACCCCCCATCAGACCCCACTGTGTGATGTTCCCCTCCCTGTGTCCATGTGTTCTCATTGTTCAACACCCGCCTATGAATGAGAACATGCAATGTTTGGTTTTCCGTTCTTGCATCAGTTTGCTGAGAATGAGGCTTTCCAGATTCATCCACGTCCCTGCAAAGGACGTGAAGTCATCATTTTGTCCTGAATGGTATTGCTTAGGTTTTCTTCTAGGGTTTTTATGGTGTTAGGTCTTATGTTTAAATCTTTAATCCATCTGGAATTAATTTTTGTATAAGATGTAAGGAAGAGGTCCAGTTTCTGCCTTCTGCACATGGCTAGCCAGTTTTCCCAATACCATTTATTAAACAGGGAGTGCTTTCCCCATTGCTTATTAAACAGGGAGTCCTTTCCCCGTTGCCTGTTTTTGTCAGGTTTGTCAAAGATCAGATGGTTGTAGATGTGTGGCGTTACTTCTGAGGCCTCTGTTCTGTTTCATTGTTCTATGTCTCTGTTTTGGTACCAGTACCATGCTGTTTTGACTACTATAGCCTTGTAGTGTAGTTTGAAGTCAGGTAGTGTGATGCCTCCAGCTTTGTTCTCTTTGCTTAGGATTGTCTTGGCTATGCGGTAGGAGCCCCAATCTCTTGAGCCATATACACATATTGGATTGAAAAAGCAAGTTTGTAAAGTCTCAAAAATTATATTTGCAAAATTAAATGAAAGAAACTGGATTGTCAGATCAGCCCTAACTCTTTATATCTCTAAGCTACTTTAGCCTTCAAAAATGAGAGGCATGTCCTACTGTTGCCTGCCTTGTGCCAAGGTCTGAGAGAGGGTGACACATAAGCTACATTTTCACTGGCAAAAAAGATAGTTTTCTGGATTCTGGCACAGAGAGCTAACATCTGTATAGTACCTAGGGCTGCCATCCGTCAGGAGCCAGGCTCTACACCAAAGCTCCACATGGCAGGCCTCATTATCCAGAATTGGGAGATGAGAAACCAAGGACTGGAGAGTCTGAGAAATGTCCAGAAAGTGACACAGACATACAGTCGAGAAGCCAGAATGTAAAACCAGGCCTCATGATGGTGTGCAAACCAGAGAGAACCTAAATCAAGATCTTTCTCCAGAATAAAAAGGTTTGGGCTGCCTTCACCTTTTGCTTGTTACGTAGACATTATTCCTAAGCCCCTTCCCTCCTCTCACCCCACCAAACCTGGTGGTATTACATTACACTGTGTAGAATTTTAACTGTGTTTATTATGTTTTAGATTATGTTTTTACTTTGTTCTTTTTGAATATTATTTTAAACACACACGGACACTTGTGTGCATGGGTAAAAATTAGTGCAATAAAGTGTACTAATTGATGGACTCATCCTTAATATCCATATTTTTTAAAACATCCTCCTTCGGGTATCCTCTCAAGGACATTTTCAGAGAGGGTATGATGGAGTAGTAAGCCTTCTGAGTCTTTATTTGCTTAAAAAATATCATTATATTGCCTGTGTTTTAAAAGACAGTTTAGCTGGATATAAGATTACAGTTTAAAAGTGAGTTTAACACTTTGAAAATAATTATCAATTCAATGTTGCTATTAAGAAATAAGATTTTAATCTAAATATTATTTCTGTATGGGTGATCTGTACGTTCTCTCGGAGAGCTTGTTGCTTTTTCTTCTTCTTCTTTGATGTTCTTAAATATAATTATGCTAAGTGATTTTTTTCTTATAGATTCTATTAGGCATTCCATAAGAACTATGGATATGAATCTCTTTTTATTTTTTATTCTATTATTATTTGCTTTTTAAATACTTCCTTGCCTTAGTTTTTTCTCTCCTTTCATGACTGCCTATTTTATTTATATCAACAGGTATGCTTCTAGCCTCTTCTTATTTTAACTTTTATGCTTTTTATAACTCTTCCTACCTGCTCCCTGCCTTCTCAGAGTTCTTTAACCTGACCTTCTAGCTCACCAATTTATTCTTAAGTTATATCATCCATTGGGCTTTCTATTCCACTCCTTAAGCTCTTTGTATCCAGTATTGCATATTTTTTTACCTAGTTTTTCCACGTGATTCTGCTTTGTAACTGCTTGTTTCTGCTTCATCACCCAACATCCTTGCATGTTACAAGCAGTGTTTCTTTTACTGTGATCGTGCTCCTCAGGCCCTTGCTTCCAGCCTCCTGAAGAGTTGAAGGAGTTAGACACATGGCCCAGAATAGAGACCTCCTGCACCAAAGTCTGGGCTTGGCCAGCCCATTGGCTTTGGAATCCCAAAGCCTCACCTCACAGCAGTTTTCTGTCTACGTAGCTAGGCATGGGTCTTCCCCAGGAGATTGTCTCCCTTCCTCCATCCTTTGTGGATAAGGAAGGAAATGAAGCTGGAAGTCCCCAGCAGCCAAGCTCTCTGCCTGCACTGCTGGTTCAGGCATCTCTATCTTGCCCTCAGGGTGATACTTCCTCACTGACCCCAACATAGCTGAGTTGACTTTGCTTATTTTCTGTCTCAAAGAAGTCAAAGGGTTGGCAGAGCTATTCCAAGTATAATAAGGAAAAAATAAAAGATAAAATACACAAGCTCCCTTCTGATATCCACCCCATTAAATGTGGTATGCAAGCATCCTTGGGGCCATGCTAAGTCATAACTGCCCACAGTCTTCTCAGAGTTTCTCAGAATGTCTCTATTACTGTTCAGGTTTTTTCATCTATTCCTTAATTTCCTGACCTCTTTGGTGTTGGGTTCATGGGAGGGGCCAGTATTTGATGCTAACCATGTGACCAGAGCAGCAGATTCAAGACAGAAGTAGGATTCTCTGAAGAAAGGAAGCTGGGCAAAGAGAAGCACATGAAAAAAGCTGCTGAACAGAAACTACGAAGGAGCGGATGACAGCAGAGGAAGCTTCTTGTTTTTGTTGTGTGTTTGTTTGTTTTAACTCATCTGGAAAGCAGTTGAACCTACTGGCAAATTGGGGAGTTAGAAACAGAGGGAGTTCAGAAGATTTTGAGTCCTTGAGCTAAGGATGAGGTGAACAAGCAGTAGCAGGGGTTTTGTTAAATGGGGGCAGTTTTTAATAAGGAATACCTCAGGTTAATGTCACATGATAAATACTTGCACATAATCTCACCTATTGATTGTAACACTGGAAAGTTGGAACTGCCATACCCAGCTCTCTTAGAGCCAAAATCAAGGGTTATGTTGGTCACTTTCAACTCACTTTTATTTAGTGTTTATTTTGAATCTCTTATCACCAGGCTTAGGTCTTTATCTGTGTCCTCAGATGGTTGGTCTAAGAGTGGCTTCCAGAGGGAAGCAGGGTACATTTGACAAGGAATTGTGTTGGAATATTGCCAGATATTCCAATAATACCTGGTCATGTATTCACCTTGCCAGAGGTGGTGGTGTCTCCAGTGCATCACTAACCACCCAAAAAAGTCTTTCCTTTGGTTGTGCCCCTTTCCTCCCAAGGGCTGAGACTCCAGGAAACGGTGAGACCCAGGAGACAGAACCAGCAAATATACCAACTCACAGCTCTGTAGCTGGGCAGGACGTTTCACAAATACTCTCTCCATCGTCCTTCACTGAACTCAGGGAAAAGAGTGTGATTATCCGCATTCTATACAGGAGAAAAATCAATCAAGACCCGAAGAAATCAAGAGACTGGCCCAAGTTTGTGCAGAAAAGAAGAGCGAGACTTAGGGCTATAGGTTCAAAACCCAGGTCCCCCACATCACACCTGAGAAGTGGAAGAAAGAGATTGATTCCCATTTACGTCTTCAAATTATATCTGCGGAGTTTCTACTATGTTCTAGGTTCTGTACTAGGCACTGTTTACTCTCAAACCAAAAAGAACACACAATGCCCTACCCTCCAGGGAAAAGGAGGTGGTGACGCAGACGTGAAACAATGTCCCTGAAACGACATAGACACTTTGCACAGCATGAGATTTGGAATTCAAAAAGGAAGAAGAAAAAAGAAAATAAAAATAAGATATTTTAAGAGAGAAGGTGAGGAGTCTCATTTTGCATATAGGGTCAGTGTATTAGTCTGTTCTCACACTGCTAGGAGGCGATAACTGAGATGGAGTAATTTATAAAAGAAAATGGTTTAATTGACTCACAGCACCACATTGCTGGGGAGGCCTCAGGAAACCTACAGTCATGGTAGAAGGCAGAGGACAAGCAGGCACCTTCTTGAAAGGGTAGCGGGACAGAGTGAGTGCAAGCAGGGGAAATGCCAGACGCTTATAAAACCATTAGCTATCAGGAGAACTCATTCACAGTTATGAGAGCAGCATGGCGGAAATTGCCTCCATAATCCAAATACCTCCATCTGATCCTGCCCTTGACACGTGGGGATAATGGGGATTACCACTGGCAGTGAGATTTGGATGGAGACACAGAGCCAAACCATATCAGTCCGGGAAGCTGAGACCACAAGAATCTACATGAGCCTTGCTGCTGTATTACCACAGCACCTCAGAGAGCCATGTGCCGTCCCCACGCCTCAGTCCCCCCATCTTCATCTGCGGCTGTCAGTGACTTACTTCTGTGATGAGTGGTCTATATATATAATCTGCTTGTTATTTATGAATGCAACTGACATTGAAACTCTGACATTGGACCGTCCAACCAAAGAATATTGTTTTTTCAGAGAGTGGCACCAACGTATGACAAGGAGTCAGAAGACATGTTTAATGGCCGGCTCCATTTCTAAGTCCACATCCACATTTTCTCCACACTGCCGAGCTGGGAGGGGAGCACTGATGCTGGAATAGGTAGCACCGAGTCCAGGCCCAGGGATGCTGCTTCTTATCTGTAGAAACGTTTGTTCATCTCTCTGAGCTTCTGTCTCCACGGTGTACTTGTAACTCACCCTGTTATTGTGCCTAATAAAACAGACCACTCAAGTCTGCATACTGGCAACCACCACAGGGTAGCACTTTCATGACAACTCGTCTCTGTCCTTCCGACAGTGGATAAACCAGCTCTACAGGGATTCCATCCTGGTGGTCTGGTGGAAACAAACCCCACACTCTGTTACCTAATTGTTTCATTCTTTTTGGGACCTGGGCTTCTGTTCAGAGCCCAGAGCAATACATTGCACTGGAGGCATGAAGTGGGTCCAGCTCAGAGTTGCCCCCATGGGTACGGACCTTCCAGAGGCCAACCTGCCTCCAGCTCAGGAGAGGCTTGCAAGAGCAGCAGATGCATGCCGGAGCTGCACTCCACGCAGCTGAAGTGCCCTTCACGTTATCAGCACAATCAAGGGAGTCTAAATTGGCCCACAATGAGCGAGCCCAACACCCCGTTCACTTCTAAAATGAAGAGCTCTTAAAAAATGTGAAGAACTGAATTTGGAAAAGATCGAGGATTTGGGCACGAACAGTGCAGAACAATTTAATGTTATTGAAGCTTTTCAACTTTTTATTTATTTATTTTAGACAAGCATTTCATTTTGGAAGTGACTCGAATAATGCTCTATTACTACATTGAGCACATGACTGACTTGAAAATGCAATCACCCCACACTAAGAAATAAATCCCCAAAGTTCCCAAGCTGGGGAGAAATATGGAGGGAAGGCAGTACTCAACTCTTCTGTCCACCTAGAAATAGCTTCAATGACCCACTCCACCTCTCTAAACCCTGTGCTTTTAACCCCAAGCTTAAATGCTGCCTCTTTGATGCCTTTTAATTCAGATTTGCTGATGTGCATTGAATGCCTACCACCATCAACCCAACTTCTCACTTGTGGGGTTCTTTAATCCTCATGGCAACTCTGTAATGTAAGTGGCCCTTATCCCTATTTGACCCCTGAGGGAACAGGATCACAGAGGCACTAACCTGACCTCAGAATTTCCAAGAATTTCAGAGAACCTGTGAGCTGCTTTAATTCCTCATTCAGGAGAGGGAGAATGGGTCTATGTTTGATGAAACAAAGAACGGACTTTGCCCAACAAGGAAGACTTAACCAATTAAGAAGCAAGAGTCCTTGTCCTCAGTACCTCGAGATGGCATAGAGAAGCACTGAGATTTGAATTCAGAAAACCTGAGCTCCAACCACCAGAAACAGGTCATGTTCCTCATCTATAAAACACGGAGATCTGATGAGTGAATGGAAGAGGAGATGAGACAGCAGATGGGAAACGCTTGGCCCCGGTATTTGGCATTGACTCTTAGGCATTCACTGCAATGGAGCTCTACCTGAAGTTGCCTTGCTGTGAAACCCTGTAACCATGGGTGCCATCTACCCTGCCAGGCTCTGGGCATTCCACTGGATCCCCACCACCAGCCCCAGAAGATGACGTCTCACTCGATAGAGGAGACAGGAAATAAACACCTAAAGAAGCAAGGACATAGACACTCGGGAGTTTCTTATTTGTGCTGTGAGCAGGCCTGTTGCTCACGAGGATATGTCTCAGAGCAGTACTCCAGGGAATTGAGAGGGTTATGATGTCTCCTCTGTGCTGGGCAGTCACCAGCAGACCAAAGGCACAGCACACCTCTAGGAGACTCTCGATACCACGTGGCATGGCCTGCCCTCTGGACAGACAGGAGCTCTGAGGCCCAGATCAGGAAAAAGCTGCTGGTTCAGGTACACTCACTTGCACCAGGATCTACGTCTCCCGACTTCTAGACCTGGACGCCATAACTGGCCTCCCCTTGGGATATAAGAAACACTGATATTGTACAACTACTGTTTCTAAATTTCAAGGGCATTTTCTCATTAGTAAATAAAGTCCTTTATGGGAGCTATAAATATGGACATTCCACCAGCATTCTGTCCTGTTTCCTCTTGGTCTCCAACTCAGGACCTCTTCCAGGATGAACCCAGCCATGTTCATGGCTTCAACTACAGACTTCAGACTGGAAGCTTCTAAACCCATTTCTTTAGTTCAGATCTTCATGCTTTTGTGTCCCAAGAACTACTGGGTGTATTTACAAGGCTATGATACAGGAATTTCAAATTCAACATTTCTTAGAGGGACCTACGTTCTTCCCTCCACCCATGCTAAACAAGCCAACAAATAAAATCATTGCAAATGGTAGTGACAAACGTAGTGCTTCAAAGAAAAGAAAAAATGGGGCTTCATTCTCAAGTAAGAGTAAAGAGAAAGTACCTCTTCAACTTGAAGGGGTTTCAGTTGAGATCTGCAAGATAAGGAGAAATTAACCAGCTGAAGAGGAACCACTGAGCAGCGGGAACAGCATGGGCTGAAGGGTGGGAAAGAGCCTGGCGTGCTGAGGAAAGGAAAGAGGGCCACGTGCTTCCAGAGAGAGGGAGGGGAGCTCCTGGGGACCACGTGGCAGAAGACCAATTGTGCAGGGGATTTGGGAGCTGAGATATGATTTTAAAGACAATGATAAGCATTAAAGGAAGAAGACACTGACAGCAAACAAGTGTCAGAGTCACGGTGGATACTAGACACTTATGTTTCCAGACTTCTTCCCTGCACAAAGAAGTCTGAATTCCTCCGGACTTTTCCCAGCTGCTAGTCCTTTCTCTGCCTCTATGATCATCGCTTTTCCTCTCATCCTTTACACTGCTTTGCCTTCTCATCTGCCCTCAGCTCCAATGTCCTATTGTTTAAACAGTCCTGCGCTATTATGGGCTGAATTTCACTTCTTCAAAATGCTCACGTTGAAGCCCTAACTCCACTACCTCAGAGTGTGACCCTATTTGGAAATGGCATTTTTAAATGGCTAAAATGAAGTTAGCAGGGCGGGCCTTACTCCACCAGGAATCCTTATAAGAAAAAGAAATTTGTACACACAGGAACCACCAAGGATGGGCACACGCAGAGGAAAGACCATGCAAAGACACTGGAGAAGCCAAGAAGAGAGAGTTCAGAACAAACCATCCCTGCCCATGCCTCCATCTTGGACTTCCAGCCTCCAGAACAGTGAGAAAATACATTTCCGCTGTTTAAGTGCCCCCCGCCCCACAAACCCACTCAGTCTGTAGTATTTTGTTACGGCCACCTTGGTAGACTACAACAATGCTACCTCCCCCTCCCTTTCTGAAAGAACCGCTTCATTCACAGATGCCTGGTTGCCCCTAAAATATGAGCTTGCATGCCTTGGCCTTTGCCTGGCAAGGTGACACCATGGAGATGGGCTTTTCCAACCTTTTCTGGGTTGGTGTCCTGTTTGAGAAGCTTTTATTGCAAGTTCCTCGGCATGGACTTAATTGCTTAGTGGCAGTGCAGTGAGGGACTTCAGCGTCAGCTACCAAATGCCTATCTTGGGAAACAAACTCACTCCGGTCGACACAGATGGCCAGGAAAGGGGCTGATCTTATCTGCCAGAATATTTGTATTCCCAGCATCCAATGCTCACGTGGGGCGTCTTCAGGAATATGAAAAATAGATCAAGAGATTTTTTATTTTAGAGTCAGGGGAAAGGATGAGACTGGCAAAACATTGAAAGTTTCCTTGATACATAGTTTAAAATGTTTGTAAATATTTAACAGAAGCACCAAGCAATAAACTCAAATTATTGCCGAGTGCTGAAAAGAACTAGCGGGTAATTTATCAACGAATAGGGAGGGATGGATACTGTATGTTACTGGGGCACACACATTCTGACATACTAATGGGGATGGTGTCAGTTAAATGTTGACATGTACCGAATCATGGCCCAGTCTAAATGCCTTAGTCATGGCAGGGGGTTAAAAAAGAGAATATTTGAGAATAATGTGAATTAAAAAGGCAAGTTAGTTTAAATTTCTGTTTGGTACGCCCCCAGGCCTACAAGTCCAATGGGAATACATTCTAGCTAGGGCTTGATGAATGGCCTTAATGAAGTTGGACAAGTTGGAATACATGCATAAAATGATTTTAAATATTGATACGATGTCATTGTGTGTCTGAAGATATTGAAATGTTCATTCTCCCAGCAAGACAGGTTCCATCTAATTTATTAAAGGTGGAAATGATTATTTACATTTGAAAATGGAATGTGTGCCCAGATAGAAGCTGGGGCAATAAAATAATTATTGCATTTAGGGAAACAGATATAGTCCATCTTCTGGAAAGGGAAAAATTAAAACAGGTCTTGGTGCAAATGCCTTGGAGTTCATGGTGGCTGTTAAGAAAACAATTGTAATTTCTTTTAAGGTGATCATTTCAGGTTCCTATGATACGGATGCATGTCGATCTTTTAAGAATAGTTAATGAGGCTTAATCTGCTTATGTGGAGGAGAAGGCATGGTGGAAAGGCTTCCGGCACGCAACGGGAGCCACCCGCTTTCCCCCAATGTGTCTATTAGGACATTTCTGTGACACTGCCTGGCGTCTGCAGCCTGCTACGTTGCACACTGATGGAAGGAAGAGGCCTGGCATGGTAGTGGAAAGCTGAGCTCTGTTGTGATATGAGAATTTCTATGGAGAATGCCTCCGGGCAGCTGTCTGCCTCGTGTGTTCGACATTAGGGCTGTGTAGCAAGCCGGAGTAGAAGTGTATTAAAGCTAGCAGGCAGTGCAGAGTCAGCTGGAGGTTCGGAAGTGCTAACTAGGCCGAGGGACCAAGGGAGGACCCAGGTATAAAAATAAAGTCACCGCAAGCCTATTTCCTTTCCTGCCTACGCATCTTGTCTTGGAGAGCTAATTGCACCTTGTTGGATGTGAGGTTTTTGCTCGTGGAAAGCAGCCTAAGTGCTGTACTCACTATCCCATTATTTCCTATTAATTTCCCATTATTTTCACTATGCCTGTGAATGGATGACAGACAGGACTTACTGAAGCACCAGTAGCTTCCTTCATCACTGTACCCATTGCCACTACCAAATCCCTCCAGCCAAACTGCCCAACACCTGAAAATGGCAGCAGGAACACACATGGAGCTATAGTCAGGATCAACAGACAGGCGTCATGGCAATTCATCCATTCATTCATTCATTCATTCATTCCACATTTACTGAGCACCTACTATCATCTCAAACAGTTGTGTGACCCTGGGCAAGTTTTACTTAACATCTCTCTCCCCCAGTTTTCGCATTTGAACATGGGAAAAGTGACAGCAACCACATCGTAAGAATAACAGGAGGATTCGATGAGTTGGTGTATATAAGGCCCATTGAACAATATCTAGTTTACAGTAAATGCTCATAAATATTGGTGTTATTGTTGATCCTGCTATTATTAGAGACTGTTTCGGGCACTGAAGTAAATAGGGAAGGAAAATAAAGCCTCTGTCCTCGAGAAGTCCATGGTCGTATAAATGAAAATAAAACACACTTTGGTGGGATCATTATTATTACCATTAATTAAGCATTGATTACCAGACATCGTGCCAGAGCCCTACACATGCTTTGGCATTTGCCCTTGCCAGTCCTTCTTTGAGTTAGAAATTATGATCTCCCTTTGCAGACATGGCAATTCAGCCTCACAGAAGTCAAGTAACTAAAGTTGCAACAAACAGCACAACCAAGAACCTAGGTTTTTCTTCCCTTCTATGCCTCATTAGATCTCAGAAACTAGGAGAGGGGGAATAACGTGCCCAAGGTTCCTGCCAGCCCTGACAGAGCTGGTGCCCCTGCCCCACATGATTGCTGGTACACTGTGTTATCTTCTTTGAGTCTGGTGGCTTGAGGCTCATTTTGGGCATCCTTGGGAACCAGGAAAAGAGGCAACCAGTGATGGATATTTTTTTTTTTTTTTGATTTGGAGTTTTACTCTTGTTACCCAGGCTGGAGTGCAATGGTGCGATCTCGGCTCACTGCAACCTCCGCCTCCTGGGTTCAGGCAATTCTCCTGCCTCAGCCTCCTGAGTAGCTGGGATTACAGGCATGCGCCACCATGCCCAGCTAATGTTTTGTATTTTTAGTAGAGATGGGGTTTCACCATGTTGACCAGGATGGTCTCGATCTCTTGACCCCGTGATCCACCCGCCTCGGCCTCCCAAAGTGCTGGGATTACAGGCTTGAGCCACCGCGCCCAGCAGGATTTTTTTTTTCTAAATAGAATTTGGGAGCCTCCACTGTCTTCCCAGTATAATTAGGACAGCATAAATTTTAATCACATTGACAAAAGGACAGGGCTTCCAGCTTATGGTCTTCTGCGCTAACAAAAAACTCACTTTCACTTAAGGCATGGCAGAGGTCAGTGTCCTTCTTGTACCTTGAGCTCTCTTGACCTAGACATATACAACACAGGATGCAAATTGCATTGACTGTGGCCACTTCCTCCCATGCTGGCCATGGCCAGGCTGGGCTCCTGCTTCTTAACTCTGATTAGCTTAAAACAAAAAGTTTTCCAAAGCAACTCACTGCAGTATTAAACAATTATTGATGTAGAGAGTGAAGTGAATCAATAATATTATTATAAAATAAATGATTAAACATCTCTGATGAGGCAGGGTTTGCATACAAGCAACTCATTTAACCCTCAGATAGGCATGAAGCATGCATGTGCACCCATATGTAACATGATCACCAAATTCATACATGAGGAAAAGCTTCACATGTGTCTGAGGTTGCTCAGTTCTGCCATACTGAAAGTGGGTTTTAATTCAGTGTCTAAAATCCAGAGCCCGAACCCAAAGAACTTCACTTTCTAAGATTCAGGGCTTTCGGACATGAGTTCCTGTACTGTGGCCAAGTGACAGGATGGTCAGGGTGAGTTGCCTCTTCTCTTGACCCCAGGCCATCCACTATATAGTTAGGGAGTTGATCACGATGTTGCTTAGGCTGTCTGTGCATCCATGTAACTGGCATACGCTATGAATGTGTATGCCGAAGAGAAATAAGTGGTTGAGGTTGACCTTGAAAGCCAGACAGTACTGAATTTTAGCCATTGACCTTAGACAAGTCATTTCTCATCTTTAAACCTAGTCACCTTTTCAAGGTAACAGGGACAATATGATGCCCTGATTACCTGTTTCATGCAGTTGGGGTGAAGATCAAATGTGATAGCACTTAACGCTTTGTGACAACTCTGAGTACAATAAGTCCTCAATGAAGAGATGCTATTATAATTAAAATAGTTATTAGTACTGGGTGCTCAAAAATATTTCTGAAATAATCATTGAATGCAGGTAGAGTCTCCACTTCAATTTATTCCCTGCTTAAATAATTAAGTTTTTATATCTCCCTCAATAAAGGAGCTGTCCTGCTACTAAATGAAAAGCAATTTATACCTACTTTAATTATATCCACAGTATTTATCTTAAATAATCATTGTGTGATTCATAGTATCGTGCTACTCAGTAACATACAAAAGTGCTTCTTCTTTTCAACAAATGAAAACAACTCAACATGTCATATTTACAACAAAAAATTATTTTCTGGTGCCTTTCTTGATTTTGCAAGCAGAGGCACATACAAATTAGACCATATATTCATGGCCTAATTTCTAAAACTCCAGACAATGACAAAAAGATAGAAATAAAAATTAGAGAAGAAATAAGGAGAGAAGGAAAAGAACTTTAGAAAAACAAAAAACAAAAAACAACAAAGAAAAACAGGTCTTTGGGCTGTGTTTGTCTCAGATATACACAAAACAATACATCCTTATCCAAGCCAACATGAAATTGGTCCCTAAGGAGGAGAGAAAGAAGGAGATTAAAAAAAAACATTCTGGAGAACTTCTGGTCATAGTTGGTGATGAAGACCCTGTTCTCCAGCTATCACTTATTAACCGTATTGAATACACGTGGTGGATCCAACCTGTTTCTTTAAACCGGAAGCAATCCTTCATAGGCTCCTTGCTTCAGTCATCATCTACTGAGTCTGTTTGATGTCACATACTGTGTTTGGGCTGTCTGAGATGGGATAGACACAAGTCAGGATAAGACACAATGAAGAAGAAGACATCAAGTTACTTACTTGAGAAATAGGGGAAGGGGTGGCTGTGCCCCCACTGACCTTCAACAAATCCTTGGCTTGTTACAGTTTTCTACTATATGAAAAGTGGACCCAATAGCCTCTGTCTTATAAGACTGCCGAGAGGTCAATCAGAACCCATATGTAAAGGTATTTGAACCTAACAGATGTGCAAAAAATTATCTCTCATTTTCCCAGTCACCTTGCACCAGTTTTGACCTTTAAACTACTCCACTTTTTCTCTTGTATTCCTGTTTAATTAATGGATTCCCTTCCTGTCATTTAGACTAGACTAGGACTTTTTCAGGACCATGTGGTCGTCATTAGGGCTGCTTACCACATGTTGCCAGCTCTCCACTTCCGCAGCATATTGCAGGATTGCACTTCCTCACCGCCTCGGCTTAGAGTGAGTCTGAGTGATCAGTTCCAGCTTTTAAGATGAGTAAAAGTCATGAATGTTTCTTTCAATTGCTAGGGCCAGATCCCCCAGAATTCTTCCCTGTGAAAACCAGAAATTTGAGATAACGGTGGTTACTTCTTCAACCCAGATCCCACAGTGAGTGAGAAGATATGGAGCCAACCCATCTAATAACAACATACAATCAGCCTTTGGCTTTATAAGTTACTGAGATTCAGGGGGTGTTTGTTATAACAGTATAACCTACCTCATCCTGACTGATAGAGACAGCAGTATATTAATCATGCCATGGAGTCCAGCTCAGGCCATGAGCAGAGTTGCAATAAAGGGGACCTAACTGGCTGAGGAGCAAGAAGGAAGGTACATAATTAAAACCTCAGAATTTAGAGGTTTAATTATGGGATTTAATACACTTCCAGATGCCAAAGTATCAATGTCAAAGAAAATTTAAACCAGATAAATGATGCTCCTACCATGTTCCAGATGCTGTGCTGAGTGCTGGGGACACACTGAGGAAAAAGACACCATCCTTTCGGCAGGAAAATCAAATTTTAAGAAAAGTCAGAATGGCAGAATAATCACCAGGAACATGTAAAGCAATGGAGGGAAATATACCCAGGGGTTAAGAAGACACAAGTCACATCAATGCAGTATGGAATCTGTTCACACCGGACTGGCTGTCACTACCATATGCGAAGGCTCTGAGCGGGCAGATAATCATCCCAGCCAAAGAGCAGTTCGCTAAAAGGTTATAATGACAATGTTCTCCTTAATGCATCTGAATGACACCACTGGCCCGTCCATCAGAAGTGTGTCCTTTTAAGTTATGTTTCCAGTATTAGGACAGAAGTTACGGATCTTGTTCTCAGACTGACACTCTGGTGACCACAGGCATGACCATACTAATTCTAGCCGTATCACTTATAGAAAAGGCATCCACATTTACACTCACCCAAACCTCACACACAGACCTGAAGAAATAAGGAATTGGAGTCCAGGGGAAGAGATTGACTTGCTGGTAAAGATCTTAGGTTCTAGAGCCAGAATTTCTGGATTCAACTCTTGGCCTTGTCTCCTACTGACTGTTTGACATGTGGCTAGTGACTTGACCTTTAAGTGCCTCTGTTTCTTTATATGTAAAATGGCGATACTAAGAGTAACTAAGAGAGATGCTATGAGGACGTAATATGTTCATGCATGGAAGACACTTAGACAATATTAAGCACATGCTCAAAAGGTATGAGCCACTAGTATTGTAGTTGTTGTCATTATGCTTATTGTTATTATTAAATCATTAATTCTTAAGGTCATTCAGGTGGTAAGTGGAAGAGAGAAGACTCTGACTACATTGTGTCCTGGTGGATTCTGAAGAACCAGGGTGAGAGACACGGGTTGTGACCATGGTTACCTAGCAATTGAGGACAGGCACAGGAAGGATAAAACCTACATTGTCTGGCCTCCTGGCCACCATGTGGAACCATGGGTTGCTGACCTCTTTCTATGTCAAGGCATCACCATCAAGCCCCACCATTCTTAGGCAGTTTAGAAGTGTGGCTTTTACTATATCCAATCAACCTCTTCACGTCCTCAAGCTCACCCAATCCTAATTAGCCTAAGGAGAGTCATCCGGCTAAGTTGAATACCAAACTCATCAAGAAACTCTTGTACTGATTATAGGTGCTACGAGCAGCCATAATAGCTCAATGTCTGTCAGGGAATTCCATTGATTATATGCAGTAACTGATGAAATAATAAGAGATGGGAAGTTGTTTAGGGTGTTTCTTTTCTTCTCTCTCCTGTCTCTCTGTCTCTCCCTCAGTGATTGCAAGTAAATGAAAGAAAAATTACCCACTGTATGTCATACACACCATAACATTACTTCCATACTGTCTGCCAAAGACTAAGAGGCTGACATTTGAAACCAAGAAGCCTCACAGATTGGTGAGAGACTGGATGAGGATTCCTGAAGAGCAAGTCATTAATGTTGGGGGTGGGGAGGAGATGTGCACATATCATTTTGATTTGTAAATTGCCAAAGAATCAAAAGTTGACTGAGGAAAGCTGGAGACTTTCCCCCATTGACTTACCTTATATACAAATTTCCTATTGACATCAAAAAAGCAGTTTCATTGATCACTTCCTAGTGATTTGACTGGGAGATTTACACTCAGGGCAAACCATTGATTGTAACGGCAATTCCTATTGACTTAAAGAAGTGTTCAGCTCTGATTGGAATCCCAGCAGATGAGCAACTATCCACTTTCAATCATCGACAAATCAACTTGCAGTCATCATGCACTGAAAAGCTCCATCTAAGCACTTGGCACCAAGTTTCAAACTTTCCAAGGAGTCTTTTGAAGACGTGACAGCAATGAGATGCAAGGTTGGGATCTCCTTTCGTGGACCCTTGGCCTGGGATGTTCCCCTACTTTGTCCCCTGGAGAACTCTTAATTCCCCTTCAGGGCTCAGGTCCTGGTAGGCATAGGAGAGTCAAATCCATTTGAAAATAGGAGCCAGAAGAGACCAGGTTGTTGTCTAAGCATACTAGACCATGGCATCCCATTGAGTGGTTTTAATTCCATTTATCCTTCCAACAGTGGTCCATTTTTATTCCCTCCAATACCTACTATATGATAAGCAATGTTCTCATAGTTGAGGATACACCTGTGAACAAGGCAGTTAAGAAGTCCAAGTTTACATACATTTTATAGGGGGAGACAGCAGAGAAGTAAGCAAATAAAGGATGAAGATATTTCAAATGGTGATAAGTGCAATAAAAAATAATAAGATAGCTGCTGTTTTGTGATAGTCTCAAAGAAAAATGAAGAAGAAGGAGACAGCATTATGAGCCAAGAAGGATATGGCAATAACTTAGCCTGGGTCATAGAAAAGTAGAAACTCTGCTGACCTGGATAATTCCATGTTTATCTATATCCTCCTTTTGCTCTTTCTGCCATGGGAGCCCATTGCTTTGTGCTGAGGAACAGCTAAGATATTTTTATAACAGCTTTTCTTGAAGATGAATGAGAAAGCTGGGGCAAGCAGGCTGGCCCAAGAGGAAGGGAATGATGAGCTATCCGTAGTGGGGGGTTCCATGTTGCCTTTCTTTTCATCATGAACACATTTGAATTGACTGTGTTCCCTTTTTTTTCCTATTCTACATTCAAATTGTCTTAAAATCGCCATTTATTCCTCTATAATAAAGATTTTTTTTCTTATTATTATGCAAAAGATAACCTTCCCCAATACAAGAAATTTATTAGGCCACAAATGGCCCATGGTGTTTAGTAGAGATGCTATAGAAAGGGAATTGACAGATAGGGGTCTTCACCCAGGGGGCTTTAGAGTCAGGTACTATTACACACACTGGACTCTGAGTTAAGAAGCTCTACTTTTAGTTCCAGTTGCACAGCCAACAGCACAGTATGGTAAAGGAGAAGAAAAATAATCAATTTTTGCTTGAGACAAATCTGAGTTCAAATCCAAGCCACGTCCCTCACTAGTGGCATTGTGGCCTTGGAAACTTTACCTCTCAGACCTTCAATTTTCTCATCTGTCAACTCAGAGAAAGTATTCCCTCACTGTGAGACCATTGTGAAGACTGGAAGCACTGTGTGATGTGCCTGGCCTAAAACAGAGGCTTCATACGTGGGAGCTAATATTTGTGTTAACCATGTAGGCAAGTCTTTTTCCTTCTTTGTATCCTAACGTCTTAACGGAAAACTGGTAGGAGACAGCATAGTTGAAATAGATAATATCTTTTAAGCTGAAAGTTTGCTAGTATACAGTAACTCGATTTCTTTTGCTTCCTCCACATCTTATTATACTCTGCTTCTAACTTTTCTTACTCCCGTCTGCACACTGCATTCATAAGTCTACCCATGTGTCGGCCCTTTCATTTGGGACCCCAATGAGCCAGGTTATTAATTCATGAGCTAATGTTTACTGAGCACCTTCTGGACTGCAGGTTCTCTGAAGGCTTCTCTGGAAATGGAGGTGGGGTGAGTTCACATAAGGGAGCATGTTGCTCCAACCTCAGCTCTCCAGAAGTAACATCTTAAATAGGCGAAATGACATCTATATCATGATCACTGTATGAGAGAAAGAACCAAGGGTCACTGATCTCCAGAAGCCTCCCCTCTACAAGGGGAGTGAGACTAGATCTTCTCTAATAGACTGAAGTTGAGGATTTAATGAAATGAAAACAAGTAAAGACCTGGTATAGTACCAGGTGGGCTGCAAGAGTCAATTGAAGGGACATGTGCTGGAGCCCCTGTGAAATCTAACCTAGTGTGATATAAGCTCAGAGCTGCTGGTCGGCACCCTTTCAATCTAAGTCTGAGAACGCCACCAGTGACACCTGGAAGTAAGGTGAGACACCTGGATGTTATCACTCAAACACCTGGTTCCCACTGAACCTGAAACCAGAGAACCTTAGACTTTCATGTTTCGAGAGTCACTGCTTCTCTCTTTCGCTTAGGCCAATTTAAATCGATTTTCTGCTGCTTGCTACTGAAAGCCCTAAGTAATATAGAAGTACTGTCATTCTTCTAATCTCAGATCTTGAGCCTGACTTGCTCACATGAATTTAATTCCCCAGACTGAGACGGTAATGACCAATGAGAAATCTGAGCTCTGATCATGTACTTTGGAAGGAGGGTTGCTTCATGACTCACGGGGACCTGAGGTGCTTTTGCCTTGCTTTGTTCTTCCTTCATAAATATGTTTGTTACTATTATATTTATATTTTTCTTCTGACTATCAAAGAAATTAAAAACATTTTTGTGGGCCGCAAAAGTACTATGGACTTCTTGCATCTTCCTCCGATACCTAATGGGGCTGGTGCTCTATTTGGAGTTTCTGTGTGACCCATCTCAAGAGAACTGAGATTGTGGAAGTCCAACCACTTTGCGCCTGTTTCTCTGATGTCATTCATTTTTCTGATTGTTGCTCTTTCCTGAGTACGTATGTCTGAGTTTTATACCTGAGATCATCTTCCAGCCTCCATCCAAGAACCATCAGAAGTTGGTGGTACACCCATTTCTGCTGCTATCAATTGGTGTGATCCTTGGCCCTACCAAGACCCCTTCTCTTTTAAATTTTTACTCATCTCATCTGTGAAATGAAGGGAATGAGTGATGTCTGATGTCTTTTTCCATGCTAACTGCCTTAAATTTTACCTTTCTTTAACACTCCTATTTTCATATCATACCAATTCCCTTAGCCCAATATATACTTAACTCACCTTCTCCACTCCCCACAAGAATATATTTGTCTAGACCTTCCTTTAAAATGTGCAAATAATCAGAGCATAAACTAAAAATCAAAAGAAAAAAAAAAAGAAAGAAGAAAAATGCAGAAAAGAGTAGCTTTAAAACCAGGACCCTTTCATTATTTTCAGTCTAACCTTCCTTGCAGAGCTCCCACCTTGTTGATCGTACTTGGATTGTAATTCCCCTGGGCAAGCAAGCTATCTGCAATTTCCAAAGTGCCTTCTAAATAATCAGTAATCAAGAAATGCCAAGTAATCATGATCTCCCATGTACTTATTGAGGGTCACTCTGAAACTGGGCGTCAGAGCCTCCTATCTTAAAGTGCTGCAGCTCCTTGCTTAAATGCTGAAATTGATGTGTCAGGGTTAGCATGGAAGCCCGCCCCCGTACATTACCATTATTATTATTTTGTGTTTCCCTAATACTTTCATTGAAAGATAATCATGTTATGAATATTAACTTTTATAGGCTGCATTTGTAACTGCTTATGTGTAAAGAAGCAGCACTTTCTGAAATCAAAATGACACTAATAATTTAGTCAATTTACTTTTTCCCATCTCTGTGTTTACAGTCATGTTATTTTGTTACTGCACGATCTGAATTTTGATATAGTCATCCTGGTAATGAGCCTTTCTGTTCTTCATATTTAAAGACTCATTTGTCACATAGAACAGAATTGTTTTAAATACATTAATTTAATAAATAGGTATTGAGTACCTACTAGGTGCCCAATCCCATGCTAGACAGATGCTGCTTTTAACAGCTACGCAGAGGATAGTGAGGAAGACAAATGTATAAACCACAAATCCACAAATAATAAATGATGTGACACACATAGCAATGGAAACATGCAGAGGGCATTTTGAGTAATTCAGGTGGGGAGACCTAATCAATTCTTAGGTTCAAGGAGTGTTCTCTGAGTTTTTAAGTTTGAGGAAAGTGGGATTAGAAGAGAAAAAAATGAATGAATACATAATCTGTCCAGTGTTTATCAAGATGCAGAAAAAGAAAACCTTCATACCTATTAGAACAGCCATTATTAAAAAAAAAAAAAAAAAAAAACGCACACACACACACAAACACACACACACACACACACACACACACACACACACAAAACCAACCAGAAAATGACCAAGTATTGGCAAGAATGTGGAGAAATTGGAACTCTCTTGCATTGCTGGTGAAAATGTAAAACGTGTGCAATGTGGTAGTCCCTCAGAAAATCAAACATAGAATTAGCATATGATCCAGCAATTCCACTTCTGGGTATATCATCCAAAAAATTGAAAGCAGAGACTCAAACAGGTATCTGCACACTCATGTTCACAGCAGCATTACTCAAAACAAACAAAAGGTGGAAGCAACCTAAGCATCCCTCAATAAAAACATGAATAAAAACTGTGGTAGATAAATACATAATAGGTCAGGCACAGTGGCTGATGCCTGTAATCCCAGCATTTTGGGAGTCTGAGGCAGGTGGATCACCTGAGGTCGGGAGTTCGAAACCAGCCTGACCAACATGGAAAAACCCCGTCTCTACTACAAATATCATCATAATAATAACTAAATATATAAACGAATGCACAATAAGATATTGCTCAGCCTTGAATAAAAAGAAAATTCTGGTACATGCTGCAACACGGATGAATGTTGAGAACATTATGGTAAGTGCAATAAGCCAGTCACAAAAGAACAAATACCGTATAATCTCACTTACCTGAGGCACTTAGGGGAGTCAAACTCTTACAGACAGAAAGCAGAATGGTGGTTTTCATGAGCCGGGGAGAGGCAGGGTGGGAATGCAGTGTTTTAATGGTTGGGTATAAAGTTCTGTTTGGAATGATTAAGAAGTTTTAGAGCTGGATGGTGGTGGTAGTTGCACAATTGCCATGTACTTAATGCCACTGAAGTGTAGACTTCAAAATGGTAAATTTTGTGTTACGTGTGTTTTACCACAATCATAATAAGAGGTTCAGAGACCCACACCAGCCTTCTCTAACTCTGAATTGTGTGAGGCTGGGTATCCAAGGACAGTCCAACTCCCTGCCCGTTTCCTACAATGCTGTCTTCCTGGGAGCCACCGCTGTTTGTATGTCAGCTTTATTTGTAAATACAATTAAAAATCCAACCACAAAACACCATCATCCAAGGGGTAAATGTTCTCGGGCTCTAAAACTGAGTGCTGTCATTCCCATTAACGGTAATGAGAGTCCCATGGCTAAACCTCCCCGCATCATGCTCAAAATTTACCCCCTAGAGTTTGCAGATGGAAATAAAAAAAGATTATCTTATGTACAGACAGAACACAGAAAATAAAGCCAGAAATGGCATTCTGACCACAGAGATGCCACGGGGGCGATTAACAGGCAATCTGGTGAGGGCTGTTTCACGGAGACCTAAAGAGGGCTTATGCTGAAAAGAATGCCCAATCCTGGTCTCCGGAGCTCTTGCACATTTCAGAGCAATCAGGGTTACTGATGGCCCAAAGTCAGGCGCTTAAGTTCTGACTCTGATAACAAAACCTTTTTTTTAACCGAAAATATCCTCTGGAGATGGATGAAAAAATAGATCTATACTTACTGTGCCATCTAAAAGTCCTGAAATTTTAATTTCAAGTGAATTTCTAATCGAGGTTTTTAAGAGTCCTGGTGCATTCCCATAATTAAAGACTTCAAGTTTTTAATTCCTTCTCTCCACTTTGAATTTCCCCTGGAGCCTTTGTCATGTTCTATGTTGTGAGGAAAAGTAATCAAATTAACATAAGGGGCTTTATTGGAAGTCAGTTTCTCTTTCTCTCTCTTTCTCTTTCTCTGTCTCCCTCTCTCTCTCTCTCTCTCTCTCTCTCTCTCTCTCTCTCTCTGTCTTTCTGGGTGTTTCTCTAATCTCTGTCTGTCTCCATCTCTGTCCCTCTATCTGTCTTTTCTCCATGACACTTCAGGGACTCTCGTCCTGACTCCTCCCCACACTGCTTCATTTTCCAACTTCTACCTGAGAAACATACCGGCTTCCTTTGCATCCTTGTCAACATTTAGGTTGACAAAAATGGCTTCCATTCCATATGGTCCCCTCTTCCAGTACCTCTAATGCCTGACTACATACAACTCTGAGACTTATTCAAACTTTCCACAAAAAGAGTTTGATGGATCACCACCTTGCCAATGCATCAGATACTTTCTCGTTAAGTTCTCACCACTTTCTTAGGCAAGCTGTGGTCAGGATTAGGGGAAGGAGAAACATTGTATGGTATGCTCCTATTGCTTGAGGAACAAAGAGCTGGAGCGAAGCCCTGAGAAGGGCATGGGAGCACAATAGGTCAACCAACCAACCAACCAAAATGTCTCGACTTCAGTTAGAACAGCCATTGACAAAGACTGGTCTGTGACAAAGATGCTGCCAGGGTGTCTACAAGGTCCAAACTATTCCCATAGAAGTAGTGAGACATTACTTGCCTCGTTTCACTCAACTGGGATTTGTGCCCATGGTACAAAAGTTGAACTGACAAACCAGCTTCATTTTTTCCTGGGAATCAGTCCACATTTTATTTTGTTGTGCATTTATATAAGTTCCAGCATTTCCAAGATAATCAGGTCGCATTCAGGTTAGCACTGCTGATAACAAAATCATACAACTACCTATGGTTTCAAAAACAACATAGGGAGTCCAGGCACAGTGGCTCATGCCTGTAATCCCAGCACTTTGGGAGGTCGAGTTGGGCAGATCACGAGGACAGGACATTGAGACCATGCTGACCAACGTGGTGAAACCCTGTCTCTACTAAAAATACAATAAGTTAGCCAGGCGTGGTGGCTCATGCCTGTAGTCCCAGCTACTCAGGAAGCTGAGACAGGAGAATCGCTTGAACCTTGGAGACAGAGACTGCAGTGAGCCAAGATCACTCCACTGCACTCCAGCCTGAGCAACAGAGACTCTGTTTAAAAAAATACAAAATACAGTGTTGCACATTAATATCTCTTTCCCTTAAATACTGCAGAATACAATGTGTCCCAAAATAAAATCTCTAAAATCACATGCCTCTTGCAATCCACTATGAAGGCATATTATTTATGTTAAACTTAGACCATATGGAACATGAGTATAAAAAGAGTTTGAAAGCTCTCTAAAATTTCCACCAGTGCCATCTTTTTAGCAGGAACCAAGGCCATGGCAAAGACTCTTCTAGAAGTCTCTGCATTACTCACTGCCACACACTTGAAGTTAAAAAACCAAGACCAGTTTCACTTAACAATGCTCTCAATGAAGCAGTAAAAAATATTAATTTTATAACATCGAGGCCCTTATGGGTACTTGTTTTTGATATTCTGTGTTACAAAATGGGAAGTATACACAGCATATTTCGGTTGCACCCCAAAGTATGATGGCATTGTGAGGAAAACACGTGTGATTACTTGCTTGTTTGCTTGAGTTGCAAGCTGAACTAGCCACCCTTCACACAACAACATTTTTACTTAAATGAACAACTAACAGAAAAATTATGGCTATTTGAACTAGAGTACTTAGCAGATGTTTTCTCAAAACTGAATAAAATGAGACTGTCATTTCAAAAGAAACAACTGACAGTATCAGAATTCAAATTAAAACATTTGAATTTTAGAAAATGTCTCTTTACCACTGTGAACTGATGGAGAACCGATACTCGGAAACATTTTCTGATGAGATTGCCGGTAACTACTAATGTAGATTTTAAAATATTTTATATACTTACATGTATCAACATTTGAAAGATTTGTGTAATTACAGTGAACCAATATTTTCCAAAAGGCCAATGTATGAAGTTACAAAATCACACGACTCTGCCATCAATTTCACTGAAGTTCAATATAGACAATAGATTTTAATACAAAAATAGGAAAAAACTCATTGATGTCATTACGGATTTCACATTACAACTAACCCTTAAGAAACTAATTGGCAAATGGTGTACCGTCAAAGATAACTACCCAAAGTTATCTGAAAAGACTATTAAACTACTTCTGACTTTTCCAACTACATGTATGTGAGAGGCCAGGTTGTTTTATATCCTTCAACCAAAATAGCATTTCAATAGACAGAAGAATGTACAGATTCTGCAGTTTACTTGTTTGCTTGATGTTGCTTGATCTATTCACTGCAGAGCATGTGGCTCTAGCTTATACAGGTTTACTGTGCTGTAATATTCTATGCAGCTACCACATCAGTATATATTTTTCCATGCTGAGAATAAACATTGAAGTTGTTGCCAATTTTTATTTGTATTTTTTTACCGTAATGAACAATGCTGCTGTGAACATTCTTTTTATCTGTCTTATTAGATACATTTTTTTCCTTGGTTTCATTCCTAGAAGTAGAATTGCTGATTTATGGAGGAAGAGATTTTTTAATGCTGCTAACACAAACGTCTTCTATTGAGTTTAAGAGCTTGACATAGCCAGGCGTGGTGGCTCACGCCTGTAATCCCAGCACTTTGGGAGGCCGAGGCGGGTGGATCACGAGGGCAAGAGATCGAGGCCATCCTGGTCAACGTGGTGAAACCCCGTCTCTGCTAAAAATACAAAACATTAGCTGGGCATGGTGGCACGTGCCTGTAATCCCAGCTACTCAGGAGGCTGAGGCAGGAGAATTGCCTGAACCCAGGAGGCAGAGGTTGCGGTGAGCCGAGATCGCGCCATTGCACTCCAGCCTGGGTAACCAGAGCGAAACTCTGTGTAAAAAAAAAAAAAAAAAAGAGCTTGACATAATGTTAATTTATGTAATTCTTAGAACAACACAGTGAGCTAGATCATAGTATTCTCCCCACTTCACACATGAGGAGAGTGAGATGCAGAGAGATTCAGTCACCTGCCCATGATCACAAAGGTAATGGGAGGTATAACTGAAACTGATTCCCCTCAGGGAGGCTGCAGCGTCCGTGTTCCTAACCAGTGTCCTAGCACATTGCTCCACAAAAGACTGACCAACTTACACTCTCACCAGAACTGTGCAACAGTATTCTTTCTTCGTGTTCTTTCTAACACTTGGTATTATCAGACCTTTTAATTTTTGTCAATTTGACAGGTATTAAATGATGTCCTATCATTGCATCAGCTTACATTGTTTTGGTTACTGGTTCTGAGCATCTTTTCACATGTTTATTGACTGCTCAGAGCTTATCCTTTGTTGTCATTCTTATAAATTTGTTTTTTTAAATGGATTCTTTGCATTATTCTTGTTCTATATATGTTGCATATGTCTTCTCTTAATCTGTGGCTCATCTTTTAGCCCTTAAAATAAGGATATTTATTAAGGATACACTATGGAGAAAGCTCAAACTCAGCTTGAAGAAGAAGTTTCAAGGCCAATCAAAGGGACCTCTCTCCCAGACTTCTTACTCAGTTATGAGGCTGCTTATTCAATATCTCCACTGGGATGCTCAAGGCAACTGAGCATCTGGCTTACTCCATACCTACTGGCCTAGCGCAGCCTTCCCCCTCCATAATGACGGCATCTCCATGCTTTTAGCAGATCCACAGATAATCTGAGAGCACCACCTCCACCTGGCTCCAGATACCACCATCCCTTACCTGAATCATCTCAGTGGCCTCCACACCAGCTTCCTATTTCAGTCCATGAACCCTGAAATCACTTTTCAAAGAGAAATCAAGTAAGCCACTCCTGCTGTGAACCTGGCAATGAAGTTCTGAAGGAACTAGAAAAGCACCATTGGAACATCATGTTAATAAATGCTGCGGGCCAGGTCCACAGATGAGTGCTAAAGTTAATGAGCAAAGCTTTAAGGAGCAATAGGATATTTTCATCATCTCAAAGTTTCTCCTCCCAAATTTTCTAATGAATGTGGTGGTTTTAATATATGACTACAGATTTCTTGAAATCCCTCCTTCCAGGAGGCAGAACTTAAATCTCCTTCCTTGAATGTGGGCTGGATTTAGCAACTTAATGCTAATGACTAGAGTATGGAAAAACTAAAAACAGTAACTTTACAGTGGAGAAGCCTGGCCAATACCACCTTAACCAAGTGACCAAGATGACATCACCAATGAGGAGTCTTGTAGTTCCTAGGTATCCCCCAAGGAGATAGTGGAAAAACAAGAGCACAGAATCTCTTTGGTGTTCTTCCTCAAAATCCATACCCTCAGAGTATACATGAGAAAACGTCAGCCAGACTCAAACTGGGGCACATTCTACATAATACTTGAATACTTTTGAAAAGCGTCAAGGTCAAAAAAGGACCAAGAAAAAGTCACAGATTAGAGGACACTGATGAGACACGAAACAGAAAATCTGGCTTCTGAAGCAGGAAAAAAACACAGGTCATTAATGGAAAACTTGGGAAACCCAAAGAAAGTATGCAGTGTACTGAGTAGTATTGTACAAAAGTTGATTTCTTAGTTTTGATTAATGGAGCGTGGCTGTGAAAGATGTGGCCACTAGAGAAAGCTGAGCGAAGGGTGTAGGGCACACTTGTACTCTCTTGGCCGCTCTTCGCTAAACCTAAACATTATTTCAGAACAAAAGTTTAAAATAAAAACAACAACAACAGTAATGGCTTCCCATTGTATTCAGAAGAAAAGTCAAGGAGCTTATCCACAGGGGCCCACGTGACCTGCCCTTCCCACTTCCACTCTGGCGTCAGCGCATAACTCAGTGAACCAATATTTTCCCAAAGACCAATGTATGAAGTGACAGAATCACACGAGTGTGCCATCGATTTCATTGAAGTTCAACATTTACAATAGATTTTAATACAAAAGTAGGAAAAACTCATTGACATTATTACAGAAATGAAAATCATCATTTCCAAAACGATTAAGTCACTAAATTCAGCCCACATGCCAGGAAGGAGATTGAAGTTCTTTTGTACTTCAATTTTTCTATAGCTGCCATAGATATACTTCAATCTTTCCAAAGCTTTCCACAGCTGCCTCAACCTTTCTCACACTGGCCACTTCACTACTCTGGAACCTGCTCTCACACTCACATTTGGTTCTGCCTCAGATGCTGTCCCTCAGGTATCTCTGTGGCCAACAACCTCACTTCTTTCAAGTCTTTGCTGAAATGTGCCCTCCTCAGTGAGGCCACACCTGATCGGAATTCCGTTAGATACAACTGCCCTCCGCAACCGCTCCTGACCCGCCTCACTCTCCTCTTTCTCTGTTTTTCATACCATGCATCCCCTTCTAACACCCCAGTTCACCTCCCACTTATTATGGCTCTTGTTTATTATTGGTCTTCAGCTCTATTAATGTGATCTTGTCTTGGTTTACTCTTGCATCTACAGTGCCTAGAACATGGGGTTCAGCACACTGTTGAGTGAATAAGCTTGCCTGTGTCAACCCTAGCACTTAGCTTGACTTATTAATTATCAATGCACCTGAACCGAGGAGCTCACCAAGTGGTGGAGGGAATAAAGACCTATTTATTTTGCAGAGGAGGCATGGGCAAAAGATCCCAAATAGTCCTTCAGATCTGGGACTAAGAAGGGAGTAGAAGCCTCTTCCCATCAGTACAAGAATAGCAACGACTTCCCTTGCTCCACAGAATGCCTTCGTGTGCCTGGAAAGACGGATGAAAAAGTAAGCCTGCATTTTAGGCACTCTTTAAGCCAGGTTGAAAGTTATGAAAGATATGGGTAAGCTTCTTTCTAAGCACCTTCAAAATTCCCAGAGGGCTTTTCTTATGCGGTAGGTATTATAATGAAAAAAGACCCAGACATGACAAGAGACACATGGGTAAAGACAGCTATTAAAGCAAGAATGATTGATTTCATAACATTCCAAGGTAGCACTCTTTAACTCCAGATACAGCCACCTCTCAATGTCGGGCTCCCTAATTTGCATAGGTAATTGACAGCTTGTTAACAGCTCATTAAGAACACTGAAAACCATGTGACAACTACAATCGTGTGCATAAATGGGGATAGAATCTGTGACTTGCAGGATATTGAGAACTCAATCAGATCTCAGATTACAGGTCAGGAAGTTAGTGAAAAAACAGGGACACTGACCAACTTTTTTTTTTAGAACTTTATTTAACAGTCCTGTGGTCCCTCAGTTCATAAACACAAAGCTGGGCCATGGAGATTTTCAGAATTCAGCACTAACAGATGAGACGATGTAAGTTCCAGTTTTATACATAATAAATACTTACCGGCTGATCATTCTCACTTTCTAAAAACACCCATTAAACTGCTTATGCAGTTTTAAAATTTGTTCTTAAAATTCACCTTTTTCATAAACACGAGTCATTTAGACATCACAATCTAATATTCTGCAAGTGAGAAAAATGTAAAGTGTAATTTGATTTTAGCCTATAAAAAGGAGATAAATTTCCTGATTTGCACACAGTTACTATCCGTAAATTTGGAGGCTGCGTTTTTTTAAAAGAACATTTGAATATAAATAGTGCAAATAATTGTTACATCAGCAAATCTCTTCTGAACATAGATGCCTGTGCAGAAACCTTCGTTTGCAAACTGTCTCTGCTGGATGTAATAAGTAGTTTAAAGGCTGTCTGCAGCCGCAGTGGAGAGCAGCGAGCTCAGTGCCCTGCCCCAAAGTCACCTGTGACCGATGCTGATTCTTATTTTTTCTCTAGCTGCCTGTAGATAGCAGGTGTGGACTTAGGGTCCAGGAAATGCTGTCCCAGGCTCAGTCCTCTGGATTCTGAAAACACCTTGCAGTTGTAAGACAGCCTAGTCTTCCATGCTTCCCAGCTCTGACCGACTTAGCCAAACCCACTCTACACACCTCCTTCTCCCCCACAGTTACCTTCAACTGAAAAGGACTAATGTGGGTGGCTCTGTGTCCTCACGCAAATCTCATGTTCAATCGTAATTCCCAAGGTTGGAGGAAAGGCCTTGTGGGAGGTAATTGAGTCATGGGGGCGACCTTTCCCCTCACTGTTCTCCTGATAGAGCTCTCCTGAGATCTGTTTGTACAAAAGTGGGTAGCACGTCCCTTTTTGCTCTCCGTCTCTCTCTCTCTTGCTGGCCATGTGAAGACCTGCTTACTTCCCTTTTGTCTTCTGCCATGACGGTTGAGTTTCCTGAGGCCTCCCCATCTGTGCCTCCTGTACAGCCTGTGGAACCGTGAGTCAATTAAACCTTGTTTCTTCATAAATTACCCAGTCTCCAGTAGTTCTTTATAGCAGTTCAAGAACCGACTAATACAAGGAGTTTCTTATCTGGTTTGGTTTCCCACTCTCTGTCCTCTCTGCATGGCCAATTCCACATCACCCGGTCAGGTCCAGCTTAAGGGACTCTGCCACAACAGTGGAGCCACGTGAGGAGAAAAGAGCACAGAATCAAGATTTAGGAGATCCAGGGGTGCCATCCGGAGCCCTGGTTTTACTATCGCTAAAAAAGTACTTCATTCTGACTTAGATGTTTAACTGCAGAAGGTCTCAATTTCTTCGCCTACAAAATGAAAGTGATACTACAGAGATAGGAGTCATACTGTCTACAGTTGACTCTCAAACAATGTAGGGGTTAGGGGTACTGGCCCTCTCTACAGCCAAAAATCCATATGTAATTTTTGACTGCTGAAAAACTTTACTAATAACCCTCTATTGAGCAGAAGCCTTACTGATAGCATAAATAATTTAGTAACATATATTTTGTATGTTACATATATTATACGCTGCATTTTTACAATAAACTAGAGAAAAGAAAATCAAGAGAAAGAGAAAATGTGCTTACAATTTATTAACTGGGAGTGGATCACCATAAACGTCTTCATCCTCGTCATTTGAGAATGAAGCTACATGTTGAGTAGATGAGGAGGGGGAAGAAAAGAAGGAGCTGGTCTTGCTGCCTCAGGGTGGCAGAGGTAGAAGAAAGTCTACATATAAATGAATCCTCAAATTCAAAGTCATGTTATTCAAGGGTCAACTGTACTTAGAAATCTTGGCAGTGTTGGTTAATTGATATAAAGCCATGGTACAGGATGGAATCATGAAAAGATTAAGAAAGATAATTAATCTCAATCACAAAAGTCTTGGTATTAAGACTACACCAAAGATGTCAATCAACTGGATCTAGGTGGCCACTTTGACCCAAGGAAATCCTATCCAGAGGCTGAACGGAGATATGTAATGCAGACTAGCAAGAACAGATGAACTGGACAAGACACAGTCTTCATCTTTGGAGTCTAAACTGGAAAAAGATGATGGTGATGTTGAGAGCTGAAACTGAAAGTCCCCAATGTAGTGAGAGCTTTGAGACTATCCACAAAAGGCCTTCTGCGAACAGAAGGTATGAGGAATCAGACACCTCGTGAAATACATATGGGGAGAAGAACACACAGAGTGTAGGCCAGGTGAGGTGGCTCACGCCTGTAATCCCAGCACTTTGGGAGGCCAGGCGGGTGGATCACAAGGTCAGGAGTTTGAGACCAGCCTGATCAACATGGGGAAACCTCGTCTCTACTAAAAATACAAAAATTAGCTGGGCGTGGTGGCACACGCCTGTAATACCAGCTACTCAGGAGGCTAAGGCAGGAGAATTACCTGAACCTGGGAGGCAGGGGTTGCAGTGAGCCAAGATAGTGCCACTGCACTCCAGCCTGGGTGACAGAGTGAGACTTCGTTTCAAAAACAAACAAACAAAAAAAAAGGACACAGAGTATAGGGAGGAGATGAGAAGGTAGAGAACAGTGAGCAGAATAGACAGAGAACCATCGACAGAGGGGCCACTTCTTCCACCCGAGCTTCTGCTGTGTAACCTTGTCTGGGAGTTGACAAATTTCTTCTGCCAAGGGCCAGATAGTAAATATTTTAGGTTCTACAGACTTATGGTCTCTGTTGCAAGTACTCAGCTCTGCCATTGTAAAGCACTAAAGCAGCCACAGACCGTGAACACTTTTGAAACTAATGAGCAGACGTCTAAAAACTGGAAGATGCCACAAAAGTGCAATTCATTTTGTCTCAAGAAAGTAGACAATGAAGCTCCCAGGGCTATTTCTCACATGGTGGCCATCGGCAGGACTTGGAGGTGGCTTGACCATGGCACCTGCTCTCCAACATTGCCCACTCAACTTGCATGGACAGCTGAGTTTGGGAACTTGCAAGCACCAGGTACTGTAACCACCACGTTAGAACCATTATCTGTAGTCCTTCGCCAACTTACGAAGTTGGTTTCAGCAATACTCTTTCACAGAAAAGCAAGCTGAGGCTATGGTGTTAAGGCGACCTTTCCAAGATCACACAGTTGCTAAGTTGCTGAACAAAGGTAAAACTGCTGGAAACAAAATCAATGCCTTAGAAGGTTTTGGAATAACTGTTCTTTTCCCTTCTGTTTCCAGTCCTCTTCCTTCTGGTCTGGCCTCCAATGCCTTTTTGCTGAATCTCTTTAATTTCTTCAGGAAATAACTCCCAATGTGAAAGGAGAATACACATTGCCTTTCCTCTCTCTCTAAATGCCATTTTCTTGTCTCAGATGCAACAAATTCCTTTAAGAGTGGAGATAGTACCTCAGGTTTCCTTTATTCCTACAGAGAGCTTATAGCCAGGGCAAATAACAGATCCTAAATATAATCAATCATGGTGATGGTGCAGGGAGGGGGTCGTTTAGCTTTAGCATCGGACTTGAACTTATTACTAATAAGATACAATTAGATCCAGGCAACTAACTCCTAAAGTTAGTTGGTTCTGAGAAAAGAACCAAGAAGAGAACCAAGAAAAAAAGGTCATGCTATAGCCAAAGAACCCACACAAAAATCCACGCAATCTGCACAGTGAGAAGGACGGAGGAGTTGGGAGATTTGAGTTCAATGGCCAGATCTGCTGTAACACACTCCTGCTATCTGTGTTGTGGTCAGACCCCAGTAGCCAGAAAATCACCCACAAACCAGTTAGAATTGATCATTCTAGGCCCCACCCTAGAAGTACAGAATAAGATTCCCTAGAAGTAGGGCCAGGAATCGGTGTTTAATGATCTATTGAGGTGATTCTTAAACACACTGAAGTTTGAAAATAACTGACTGCATGTTGCTGTCTCTGGGGGAGCTTTAAATGCTTAGTATTGTCTGGGTTGGGGTTGCCAGATTGAGCAAATAAAAATACAGGTTGGCCCAGTAACATTTGATTTTCAAATAAATGAAAAATAATCTTTTAGTATAAGTATGACCCAAACACTGTATCTTATCTTGCATCCCAAGCCCGTTTCTACCGTCAGGCATTCTCATCTCATTGGTCTGAGAGCGGCAGGGGCTTTCGGATGTTGAAAGCTAGTGAGCAGCCAATGTTGAGAATGGTGGCTGGCCTGAGGAAGGCCCCACCTTGCCTCATTCCCTCCTGAAGGCTTCTCTCCCTCACCATGTCACCTGGATTCTAGCTCTGGGGTTGAGGAACAGGGTGACAGTGCAGGATGTCAATTTTCCTGGGGTACAGCAGGTTGTGGATTTTGAAAATAGGCTAGAACCATCAAATATGAAATCCACTTCATGAAATCATGACATGAAGATATCTCATGATTTTCTTTATTCCACAACTGAGGAAAAATTGCCACTATTGTCTTCAGGAGAGACAACAAAACCCTACTATCCAAATAAATTTAAGAAATCAAAGGTTCTCGATAGCGAGTTACATGGGCCCTTGGGTGAAAGATGGGAAGTATTTGGAGGAAGGACATGGACAATTATTTGTAACACTGTGGTTTGAAATTTACTTGGGCACTTGGGCTAATGAATCAAGTAAACCTGATCATCCCAGAAATGCAGATTCTCTTGATATGTTCTTCCTCTCTTGGAGGCTGGGACTCTTGTTCCCAATATCTCAAGCTTCTAGAGCAGGCGTCCCCAAACTACGGCCCGCGGGCCGCATGTGGCCCCCTGAGGCCATTTATCCAGCCCCCTGCCGCACTTCAGGAAGGGGCACCTCTTTCATTGGTGGTCAGTGAGAGGAGCACAGTATGTGGCGGCCCTCCAGTGGTCTGAGGGACAGTGAACTGGCCCCCTGTGTAAAAAGTTTGGGGACGCCTGTTCTAGAGGGAAGTAGAGTAAGGCATGGGTGGGAGAAGCTCAGTAAACAAAAGAGCGTTTCCCCCATGGCAGAGTCAGCTGCTTTACACAAGGTCTAGTCTCAAGGCTTCAGCAGCCAGAACTTGGTGCAAGCTGAAGGTTCTCCTTTCTTGGCCATGAACTTGGCCAAACATGGTGCTCCATTCAGCAATATAAAAGAGGTCATTCTCTCTTTGGAGGGAAAATTTTCACCCTTTATCCAGTGATCTGTACTTTACAGGATTGTAGAATAAAATTCCAGTCTGGAGCAGCCACAAGGATTCAATCATTGTATTCAGAAGTACTAATGATACCCAGGGACTTTTTAATACAGGGATCTATTTTTACCTTGGATCAACTTGAAAAATGTGTCTTCTACTTTTTAATTCTTTGTGTCCTATTTTTTCTAACTCCTCTGCTTAAATCTCTCTACATATATAAGTACCCTTATGTTCCCATCCCTTTCAAAGTAATCTATCAGTTCTACTTCTTGAGGTGCCCTTTCTTCGGCTTGCTGTGTCTAACTCCCCATCCAGTGTCTTCTTTCCTAGTACAATTTTCTCTTTTGTATTGAGTTTGTCTTCCAAAGAGCTTTGGTTTAGTTTTGCTCTGTCTTTAAACCTATGAGAGTTTCATGTGGTCCAAGTTTCAGAATGTGTTCCTAAAGAAACTATTTTGCATTTCTTTCTGCAGGGACCC
Organism: Saimiri boliviensis; assembly: GCF_048565385.1. Lineage (NCBI taxonomy): Eukaryota > Metazoa > Chordata > Mammalia > Primates > Cebidae > Saimiri > Saimiri boliviensis. The sequence continues at coordinate 72,204,748 of NC_133450.1, read as the reverse complement.
TAGACCTATGTCTAGTTTTTTAAACTTGGAATCACAATCATAAGGGTAATGGAAACTTGAACCCTCCTCCCTTGTATTATGTGAGCTTGTAACTTTGATTTCTCATGAGAGACATGTTTTCCCTACCCAGAAACCAAGCTACAAGGCAAGCTTTCTCGTTGCTTCTCTTGGTCTATCAGATCTTTTAAAGGTGCATATCTCATGCTAGGGATTCAGTTCTGGTTCCCACCATATACAGATTCAAAGCTGCATCTCTTGTCTTTTAGAAATTTTGGACCCAAAAGCTATAATCAGTAGCTCTGAAGGACAGCATGATATCAGCAAACTGAACTTCCATTTTAAGTACCTAACCTTCCCTTTCTTTGAGATTATGTGTTCATTTTAAAATATTATATGTCCCCAGTATTTTTGTGTATTTGTACGAGAAAGGGGATGCTTATTGGCTCAGTCTGCCATGTTGTTAAAACCAGAAGCCTGAAAGTTACTCTTGCAATCAAAGAGCCAGAGACTGTGAAATCTTTCCAGTCCACTCAGGAATTGTTGGCAGCAAAACAAAGGATATGGATAGAGAGTCTAGATGTAAATCAATAGGATATAAAGAGCTGTGGTTGTGATTTTGCAGAGATGTTCAAAAGCTACTCAGACAAAGTAAAGCATGGAACAGGCAATTCCAACAGGGTCCTAGCATTTTGTAATTATAATAAATTATTCATTGTAATTGATCAATAGCTATTTCTGCTTAACAAACTATCTCAAAACTTTTGGCTTAAAACAGCAATCAGATCTTATGATTTTGTGGTCAGAAATTTGAATAGGGCTCAGCTGGGTGGCTCTTATGCCACACGTGATGCTGACAAGGGTTGCTGAATGGGGTTCAGCTGGTGAAGGGGTTGGACTGGAGAATCTAAGAATGCTTCATTCATATGGCTGGTACACTATGGGTCAGCTGGGATTGTTGACCAGAACAATAACATGTAGCTTCTCTAGCATGGTGGGAAGATATGGATTTCATACACGGCTCAGGCCTTTAACAGAAAGTTCCAAAAGGCAGGAAGTGAACACTGCTAGATTTTAAGTCCTCAGCATCTCTTCTGCCCTATTCCTTTCATTGAAGTAGTTACAGAACCTATAAGAGGGGCCTTTTGGCAGGTGATGTACCTAAGAATTTGGGGCCATCTTTCACCTGCCACGATAAGGCAGAGTGCATGGGCTCTGATGTCAGGCAGGAACATGGAGAATGTTAAGGCTTTCTAAGCTCCTTCTTACTGGCTGACTCCAAGACAGCCTTTGAGCTTTTGTTTTCCTCATCTGAAAAAGGGAAATATTAATATAGAATCAGATTGAAATTTTTCAGCTACATTAAATAAAATAATGGTAACTTAAAAGTGAAGGTCATGAATTTGAACAGAGAGAATTGGAAGAAGGTGATCTTTTTTACAGATATTTGAGGAGGAAAGTACTTAAATTCTTTATTATAGACGGAGGGCATTTTTCTCTCAGGAATAAGGAACTTGTAAGAAAAAATGCTTATCCAAGGATAGACTAATGTACAATATATTAAAAATAGAACAAAAGTGCTACTATGAAGAGAACCAGCAGACCATGGATGAAAAAGGAAGAAACATCTGGAACATCTGGGTTGAACTCCAACAGAGATGATCCTTTTAGATGGTAACTTTTAGTAAAATGATATTAAAGTGAATGTGAGACTCCCACTGCATTTTATTTATAATCTGAAATATATTGGCCAGGCATGATAGCTCACACCTGTCATCCCAGCACTTTGGGAGGTCGAGGTGGATGGATCACCTGAGGTCAGGAGTTTGAGACCACCCTGGCCAACATGGTGAATCCCCATCTCTACTAAAAATACAAAAATTAGCCAGGCATGTGGCGTATGCCTGTAATCTCAGCTACTTGGGAGGCTGAGGCAGGAGAATTTCTTGAACCCAGGAGGTGGTGGTTGCAGTGAGGAGAGATCACACCACTGCACTCCCATCTGGGTGACAAGAGCAAAACTCTATCTCAAGAAAACATATATATATATATAATATATATAATTACACTTAAACTAAGTGTACAATAAATTATAAATACAGTCTTCCCAGGGTTTCAGTTACCAGCACCTGATTGTTTATGATGCTCAGTGCAGCATATATCGATGAAGCCCTTCCAGCATCACCTGCTGCAATGTGAGCTTTCTGTACATTTCAACACTGGCCATGCTGCTGTAGGAAGGATTCTCATTCAGCCTTGGAGATGCTAAGGATCACACATCTACTTGTGAGGGCTTTCTTGGGACAGATTTTCCCCATGGGCATCCTGTTCACACCCCACGAGACTAGACTAATTCCATCCCCCTTCTCTCTGCTCTGAACAACTCATCACATAGTTACACCTATGAGAATTTTCAGCAATCTCAGAAAGACTTCCTCAGGAAATATTTGCAAAAATGGAATAATGGTAGAGGCACCGAAACTGTTCCTATGCTATAAAGCCAGCAGTCCTCCTGCCTATAAAATGCAGCTTGGGGTAGGAATGGTGAGAATAAGATAAAGTGTAAGGTCTTTCACCTCCAAGGCACTTGGACATTATATCTTTAGACTCTTTGTTACATTGACTGCATTTCTCTCAAATGCTTTTTGAGGGAGGGTGGACATTTAGAAAGGTGAATTTCTTATGGTCAAACCAATGGGTTTTGGTTTATACCATTTTATACATTTATGGCTAAGAACCTATCTGCGATCACTTCCTAGACAAAAGCTAATCATCTTAGAATTTAAAAAGCATAGTTTATTTTTTACACAATTTCTGGGATCGAGTTTCCCAACATGCAGCCCAAATACCTGCTCAGAGCACAGGCAAAACAGGAGAAGTCTCATCCCAAAGTCAGCAGCAATTTTTAGAAAAACTTGACACACAAAGAATACATGTAAGAGTTATTATGTTGGATATTCTTGCTGTAATAGTTATTTACATATATTATATATATTATATTACACACACACACACACACACACACACACACACACACACACACACGTTTTTCTTTTGAACCACAGTCTTGCCCTGTCATTCAGGCTGGAGTACAGTGATGGGAACACCTCTCACAGCAGCCTCAACCTCCTAGGTTTGAGTGATTCTCCCATCTCAGACTCCAAAGTAGCTGGGGCCACCGCACCTGCCAACATACCTAGCTAATTTTTTTTATTTCTTATTTTTGTAGAGATGGTGTCTCGTCATGTAGGTCTGAAAGTCCTGGGCTCAAACGATCCTCCCGTCTCAGCCTCCCAAAGTGCTCAAATCATAGGTGTGAACCACTACACCTGGCCTGTCATATATTAATTTTAATTTAAACTTAAATTAAAATGTAATTAATGAAACGGGGAGCAGTTTAGTTTTAGTACTTAAGGTCCTAATACCGTGGGCACCTGGACTGAAGCTCACCACCCATCCACAAACACCACAGAGGCAGACACAGTGAAAATCAGACATGGAGGCTCTCCTCACCAGACTTTATCTCGCTCCATCTCTGCAGCTCTGTGATGCCCGAAGCAGGGGTTTGCTTTGTATAATGGGCAACCCAATCTTGGCAGGAAACCAAAAGTCAATTTCCAGGAAAGGCAGAAAAGAGTGCTCTAAAAACTAGAGGACCTCTGTGGCCTTGTGGTCACCTCTCCTCTCTTGCAAAGGCGCAGCTGTCACAGAACCGCACGCCTCCACCAGCACAATGCCCCTCAAGCTGCTGTAAGCCCCTGGGGAAAGCCAGCGACCAAAGGACGCACGTGTGCGCGCACACTCACTTGAGGACGGCCATTCATTCCGTGCCTCCTCTACCAAACCTTGTGACAGGCCTTTTCCCTCCCCTCTCTGCTCTCACCAGCCTTTCTCCCCCTCCTCTCCCCCTTCACAGCTCCCAGTTTTATTAGTATTATTATTCTCTTAAGTGGCACGTGTAGTACCACTTCCTGCTCCATCAGGCCCCGCCGAAAGCCACGGAAGCGTGCCCTCCTCGCCGTGACATCTGTCTTGGCGGCAGCCTCCTCGGGCGGTTCTCTTGGCAGCCTCCACGGCTGCCACCAGGCCTGTCGGGTGGCTCCGCGGCTGACGGGCTGTCACCGCCGCCCCCTCTTGCGGGCTGCCATTTTCTTTTGATTTACCTTTGATTCGGAGGCATTTGCATGCTTTCATCACTTGGTGGACAAAGTCCTCGGCAAGTCTCCCATGGCTGCCTTCTGTGTAGGCGGCCGGGAGAGGGGTGGATCCCTCTGTGACTTTGCTTTGAGGTGCAAATGGAGGCCCCGCCGGCCTGTGTCACCGGGAGCCCGGAAGCGGGTGTAGACTGCCACTTCCCGGCTCCCTGGGAGATGCCGTGGAGTTGCTCCTGCTTTGGCTTGGAAGCTGCTTTGCCAGTGACAAGTGTCCCCATGTCAATTAGTTTATTAATCACCCAGCTAGACAACTTGGTAATGTGGTGATTTCAGGGTTAGGCTGCACCGAGTCCTTCCTTTTCTGGCTGGACTTAAGAGCTCGTTAAAGGACGTCCCCTGCTCTCCAGAAAACTCTGCCTCTGCCTTTGCGCACATCCCGGTGAAACCCTTCAAAACTGCAGACTCCTCTTCCTCGGCGGTGTGTGGACAGGAGTGAGGACAGGGTTAAATTGCTAATCGAGGTTTCGTGAGGTCTGCCAGAGCTGAGTCTCCAACACTTACATCTGTTCAACAATTATTACAGCATTTTTGTCATAAAAAATTCAACACCCTGAGTGTCGTGCTAGCAAAACCTGAAAATTTATGCAGTGAATAGAATAGCTAATTTCTCTGAGGAAATGCAGGGGGAAAATTACAGATTTTACTTAAATTCCAAACACCAGAGTGCACACATCTGACGCCCTCCTTGGGTTTTTCTGTCACACCACCGGACCGAAGACGTCTTCCCGTCCACCAGGAAGCAAGGATGGCCCCTGGACGCAGGCTTGGACCTTGGAAGAAGCCGTGCTGTGAAACTCCAGACTGGTCTATGCACCCACCCAGAGTGCCTCTAAAAGACCTCCCTTCCCAATTAAATCCATGCGTGGTGTAGAATCAGGCTTCAGTTCCGGAGTGAGGTTAGCGTGATTGGTTTGCGTTTTTCCCACTCCCTTCTTCCGATTTGCCCCCACGCCTTTAAAACAAGTCCTTGGAGAAAACAGAGGAGATGGAGAAGAGCCCCAACAGCATCAAGAGTCTTTAATCTCTTTAATTCATTCTAATGCTGTTTGATGCTTGCAACGGCAGCGTTGGAGTTTGCCTCTCTGCTCCATAAAGCTCTGGAATATGGATTTTATGCTAAAACTAAAAGCTGTCTAGTTAGGATGCCAGCAGAGTGGAACAATATGCTACAGGCGATCCTCAACTATTCTCCAGGGCCGGAGTCTGACTTCCTCGACTGCGTGTTTGCTACCTTAATCATCACTGCAGCGGGATGAACAGGAATCTCTTGCACTGCCACCGCAGTGGTACAGTTAACGTTATCCGAATTTTCAGAGATTCTACTGCCAAGAGAGGACACTTGCTCCCCTCTCTTAGTGACTGTTCCGGGGACCCTGTTTATTTTCCCCGGAATGAGGTGGTCAAAGGGACCAGCTGCCCTCTGCTCACTTACTCTGCCTTGTAATAGCTCAGCATGGCAAATATTTTCTCTGTAGTAGCTCACATCTCCCAGCCATCTCACCCCAGAGCTGGGGAGCACGGCCACATGTCAAGAGAAAAATCCATCATTGGCATTTATGTCTTAATAAAAGCATGTGCCGTTTTCAAATAAAGTAAACGCTACAGCCATTCCCTCTCTCCAGTCGAGGTTTGTCTCTTTCCTCCTGTGTCATACCACTTCTAGAAGGTGCAATGTGCCTTCAGAAGAACGCAGGGAGGCTGTGATTGAGAGATTCCAGATAGGCGGACACAGCTCTCCCAGTCCTGTGAGTCCTGTGAGTGGCGGTGACAGCTTGAGGAACCCCCCACCCCCTGCAGTCCGGCTATGCCTCAGGCACAAAGCACCTACCAGGAGGAGGGCCAGCCACACCTGGCTCCCAGGCAAACCAGGTCCCCAGGCACTGGTGTCACAGCTGAGGCGCTGCCTCTGGCTCTGTCACACATGGAGATGTCCCGGTGCATCACATCCCAGCACAGTCTCCTTCCTGATGTCCCCCTCCAGTCTTTCCTGGGGCTGGAGAGCTCTGAGGAGGGGACCTATGAGTGCAGGGTTTGCCAGCCAAGGCAGAGCCTCAGCGGCCCCATGTGAGTACCACTGCAGCCCTGCATGGAGACAATCAGAAAAAAAAAAAAAAACACAGACACCAGCCGTAGCCACCTTGCTGTCGGAACATCCCAGGCTCTCTCGCCAAGCACTTTGTCTTGCTTAATTTTCAGACTCATCCTGTAAAGTGTGTATTATCATTCCCTTCTTCTTGCTGATGAGCCCAGAGCTCACAAAGATCAAACAAGTTATCCAAAACTGCCAGGCAAGGAACCAGTAGAGCCAAAATCAGATGTCAGACTGGTCAGAAGCAGAGCCCCTGCCCTCTCCACCATGCCACTCAGCCCTTGAGGTGGTTTTCCAGCTGAGAAGCAAGTTTAGCCCAAGATGTACAACAGAAATGGGAGCAGGGTGAACCTGAGGAATGAGGCATGTCTGCATGTGGAAGAGACCACGGCTGTGCACCTGGTCTTCAGAGGAGAGAGGCAGAGACGACCAGAGGGAGCAGGGACTTAGCTCGACTTGAGAGAACGAGGCTTCGAGAGGCATCACTTCCAAGAAATGGTTCTACTGCCCTCTGCCTCCTCCATAGCTGTGGTTTTCCAACCATGTATCCCATAGAAGAGAAGTTTTGGGTCCATGGTGGTGGAAATGGGGTTGCACAGCTCCCTACATCCATCAGCATTGATCTTCTTTTATTTATGTTATATGCCAAATCTTAATGTCCAGGCCCCAGAAACATTCACCCTAGCGAGACCCCCTTTCTGGACCTCCGCCAGCTGTTTTCCAGGCAAGAAGTTCTCAGAGCCATGCTGCACCCTGACTGCCTCTACAGCAGGTGTTCTGGACCTCTACAGCAACACAAAAGGATCATTTCTGTTTCCACATATAGCTCATGTCATTTGTTGTCACATAACAAATTCTCTCTGAGCATAGTGGCTGAATGAACCATAGTGGCAACAAGCATGTATTGCCCCCAGCTTCATAGCTCAGGAATATCTGAGCAGAGCTTAACTGGGTCTTCTGTTTCAGGGTGTCCCGTAGAAGGTAGCCAAGGTGTTACCCAGGGCTGCAGGCATCCAGGGCTTAACTGGGAACAGAATCTGCTTCTGAGTGCACTCACGTGGTTGCTGGCAGGAATCAGCTCCGCAAGGACTGCTGGACTAAAGGTCTCGGTTCTTCACCAGCTGGGAATTATCCCTACTTCCTTGTCCTGTGGCATTCTCCATAGGGCAGTTCCCAACAGGACAGCTTGATTCATCCTTGTAGGCAAGCAAGGATGCCATACGAGACAGGCTGCGCACAGGACAGAAGTCATATCTTTTATAAGCTAATCTCAGAAATGATATCCCTTCCCTTTTTGCGTACCCCATCCTCCAGAAGTGGTTCACTAAGTCTAGCCCACATTCAAGAGAGGTGTTCACATGAGGACGTGAATACTAGAAGACAGAGATCAGCTTACAGTTTGTCCCCCTCACACCTCAACTCTACCCTTTAGAATGGACAGTTGTCACAATGCCTTGACCTCATCTATCACTGGAGGCCAGAAAGAGCTCTTTCAATTATCTTGTGCAGGAACCAATTTTTTCTTCTCTCCTTATGGGTGATTTCTAAAGACACCAAAATACCTGCTCCTCTTTGTCTACAAAGTCTCTGCCATTACAAGGACCAAAAAAATGTGTGCTGTAGTGTCAGAACCCTTGACCAAGCCCTTGCTACAGATCAGACACTGAACTAGAGCTTGAAATATTTTGTCTCAATTAATCCTTGGAGCAGGCGTAGGTGGTAGCATTTATTGAATGAGTGAGGACTTGGAGGCTCAGTGAGGGTAAGGAATGTGCTCAGTGCCATTTATCCACATATGTAGTGGAGTCTGAATTCAAACACAGGCTGTGTTTTGTCCATTCAGCCACTTCCAGAAATATTTCAGAGGAATTACACATTCATTCGGGGCCTGGTAGCATTCAAAGAAATCCTCACACATGCTACTTATATGGCAACCTAAGGTTTAACATTACTGTATGCTCTAGATTTTTATGTGAATCATACCATTTTATTCATTCAATAAAACAATTCTAGAAATACATAGACAAATATGAATTGCTTACATTTATTTGAACCATATGGCATTACCATTGTTAGTGGTCAAAATATCAAATACCAGCAACTCTATAGGGTTTAGTCTAATGTCTTTTTCTCATATTGATGCTTACAGATGGATAAATGAGTCTTTCATAATCTTTGTCTACACTACAACTTCTATAGACTTGAAACAAAAGTTTTCTCTCTGTAGTATATGGCAAAAGGAGCAATACTGACAATATTTAATGAATATCTCTGCTTGGACCTTTTCAAATTTACTATTTGCTATTATATTGTATTAAATATTTATAACTCCAGTGTAGATACTATTATCCCAACTTTTATACTGAAGATGAATCAAGTTTCGAGAGGTAGGTGATTTGCTCGAAGTCAGACAGTGAACTGACAGAATCAGCCCCGTAACCTGCTGGATGTGCTGGATTCCAAAGCACATGTTTTTTCCATTCCATTTTGTCTCACCAAGAATCACGTACTGGGAATTTGCTGGAGGTCACGGAGCTCTGCATGAGTCAGCCTGCCCCTCTGTGCTGTTGAAACATACGTAAACACCAAAACACCAAAGCAATAATGCCCACTGGAAACAAAGCCATCTCAAAGATAAAGTGCCCACTCTCTGTTTTAGAGGTGATCAAGAAAAGATTGTCAGTGACTCATGACTTAGTTCTGACAGAAGGCAACTTGACTAGCAGAAGAAGACAGAAGAAAATGTCCAACTGTGCAATCTGTAGATCTCTTTAGCATCTTGGTGGCTGAACCACTGATTGTAAGTCCTCGTGATAACCCCTACCCTTTTGTGTGCTTTTAGTTTTGGAGTCAGGGTCTCACTCTGTCACCTAGGCTGGAGTGCAGTGGCTCCATCTTGGCTCACCGCAACCTCCACCTCCAAGTGATCCTCCCCCCTCAAGCGATCCTCCCACCTTCCCACCTCAGCCTTGGAGTAGCTGGGACTACAGGCAGGTGCCACCACGCTCAGCTAATTTTTGTATTTTTGTAGAGGTAGGGTTTTGCCACATTGCCCAAGATGATCTCAAACTCCTGGGCTCAACGGATCCAAACCTCTGAGCCTCCCAAAGTGCTGAGATTACAGGCATGAGCCACTGCACCTGGCCTCGGGTACTTTTTAATCTGCAGAACTACCCAGTCTCAACGTCTGCTCATTGGTACTTTCCTCTTCTGCAGCCATTTAAAAGGCTAAAACTCCTCATTGCCAAATAATGAACAGGAGTAGGAATCAAAGCCAAGAAGACTATGCGTGCTAGGACATAAGAAAAGCATAAACTTAAGAAAACTCCAGGACAAGCACTGGGAGCAACGAATTTAACAGAGTGTAATTCAAACAAGAAGAATCATAGATTTCTCAAATAATCCCAGAGCAAAATTTTATCTATAAAGACTAAATGGAGGCCAGAATCTGAGAGGCTCATTTACCTGCGTTATACCTGAAATTTGTCACACACTTTGCATTTCAATATGGTCTCTGGATCAAAGGCCAAGAGGATTATTTTGAAAATCGTAAAAATATTAGTGAGGAGAAACTGAATCCTTATTTAAATGATACTAAACATAAATAAAAGCAAACCACGCCCAAAGAGAGCATAAAAATGGGAACCAGCATTCTAAACCACAGATGAAGAACATGTCTGAGAAAGGGATTTGTTGTCAAAGGTGAAAAAAATTTATGAGTATTTGCTTTGTATTCTTTTTAAAATATAATAAAATACAGAAAAAAATAAGGCACGATAAGAAATAAACTTCTTCTAACATAACAGGTTCAAATGAACCTTGTAATCTACGAAGGGATCTAAAAGAAATTATGAAAGAATCAATAATAGCTCATATTTACCAGAACCTTACAATGCCTCGGATGTTGTTCTGTGCCCTTCACATCTATTAGCTCAGTCAATTCTTGGAACGAGTCTCCACACTGGCTTTTTGATAAGGAGACTGAGACACACAGAGCAGTTAAATACCTTGCCCAACTCAAAAAAATACTAAATGGAACAGCTGAGATTTAAGCTCAGGCAGCCTAAGTCTGCATGCACATGGTACTGGTCTAAAGAAACCAAAGAAAAGGATCTACACAACAGAAAATTAAATCAGCAAATAGAAAGCCAACATGAAGGCTTCCAGGTAAAAGTCAGCAAACTACAGTTCATAAGCCAAATCTGACCCACCACTGGTTTTTGTGAATAAAGTATTATTGGAACACAGCAATATCCATCTGTTTATGCATTGTCTTTGTACTTCAAAGGCTGAGCTGAGTAACTGAACAAAAGACTTATGCCCTAGAAAGCTAAAAATATTTTTTATTTAGGCTTTTGCAGAAAATGTTTCCTGATCCTTGATTTAGAGAAAGAAGACATTGGGATGCAACTTACGTGAGAGAAGATGAAGATATGGAAGACACAGAGTAAAGAGGCAGTGTGTGTGAAGAGCTGACATTTCAGAGGACATGACCAGGGCCAACAGAGCCAATGTCTAATCAAATATATCAAGGAGCGTTCAGAGCGGAAAATGTCTGAATATGTTCTTCAGAAGGGCTCAAATTATTCCAAACAACAATTTCCTTAAAAAACTCCTATCTGAAGAGAATTTTGACTCTTTGGGGAAAAGCTGTTTTATAAAATTGTGGGGATGGCAGTAGGGTGAACAGATTATTTAAAAAAGAAAAAAATATGGGTAATCTCAGACTTCAAAATTTTTCATAGAAAGAAGAAAGTGAAATACAGTCTAATGAGGCTTGAGAAGAAAATGACTCAATAGTTTTACACCGAAGGGATGATTTGTAAAGGAAAAAGAAAGACATTCAACTATGCAAAAATAAAAAGTATACCACCACTATAACACTCATGCTAAAAAATGGGACCTAAAGATACACTTGAAATGACTGAGTAATTAATCAAAATAAACAATTCAAGAAGAGGGCAACCATGGTTCAGGACAAATAGTAATAAGTGTAGATCACAAATACTAAATACTAAACACAGGAATTAAGTCAAAATCGGTTCAGTAAGTAGAGTAAGAAAAATTTGAATTGAAAAATTAAAATATCATATTAAAACTAACTATATAGCTTATAAACAAACCATCTCAAGAAGAGCAAAATAAGGACAAAATAAATTTTAAAATAAATACAGTTAAATCATATATAAATTAGTTATAGACTGAGACAATAGCATTAACAAATAAACATAAGAGCTGATATTAGAAATATATAAAAAAAACTACTATTAAATCCAAATTAAGAATGTAACAAATAAATATGCAAATTGGCTGTGGGACGTTAGATACAATATCAGATAAGTTTATAAGTTAGAAAAATAAAGATGTGCAGTCCTATATAAAGACATACATGAAGAAAATATAATGAGAGAGGTGACTTTTCTATTTACTGTTTAATTTTTTTTCTGTATAGATTCTGTTCTTTGGTTCCAGAATTGGGAAAATTCCAGAAAGCTGAAATAACAAAAATTAGTCCAAGAAGAATTATAAAACTTTTGTAAGCCTATAGCCATGGGGAAAATATGGGAAAAAAAATCTTTAACGTAATGATCTCCCCAAAAGACTCCTAGGCCAAGTAATTTTGCTAGTTCTTTAGAATTTCAAGTGATAGAAAATTATTATTACATATTATTTAATCCAGAACATACATAATGATGTAAAAATCTTTCATTCATATTATAAAGACACTTTACACCCATATCAAAAGCTAGCAATGAATGGGACATAAAAAGAAAACCAGGTATCTAAATTACTCATTACAACACAGGCGTTATCCTACATCAAATACTAGCTAAATGAATTCACACACGCATTAAGAGGATTCCAGGTATTTTTACTAAGAATATAAGGAAGGCTTAATATTAGCCATCGATTCATTCATCACCTCACATTAAAATGTCAAAGTTGGAATAAAGTATATACATGATTCCACCTTTGTAGAAGCAAAAATAAATTTTATAAATTCAACATCCATTTCTTAAAATACTTATTTTGAAGCATTTAAACAAAAGTTTCTATAATATGCAATGTTTATATTCCAGAAACATTCCCATTTAAGTTAGGACAAAGGGCTCCACGCCCAACCTTTCACCCTTGGCTTGTTTTGTAAATTTCAGTTCTGTTATAAGACAGGGAAAAATACATTCAAGTTACACAAAGAAGAAGATGAATACTGATTAATCATTCATAACCATTAATATTATGAATTGGTAGACAATATATCTAGAATATCTTACATAGTTAACAGAAAGCAAATATGTATAGCTTTAAGCCAGTTCAATAAATTAACCAGACACAAGATCAGCAACCTGGTCAAAACTGGGTTACATGAGCCATCTTAGTACACATCACATTCAGAAGAAGCACAAATACAACATCCAAAAAGAACTGAAAAATGTTAACGTTTTTACTACTATGCCTCAAGAAATGTCGGTTTTATATTAGGTGATATTTAAATTAAAGTTAAAATAAATTAATAGAAGCACTTCTGGGAAACATGGATGAATGCTGGAATAAATTCTGGGCAAGTGAAAAGACTCCCTAAACGTGAAATATGTGGTATAGCCTGTTATGATCCGAATGTTTATGCCCTTGCAAAATTCACGTGTTGATGTCCTTACTCTCAAAGTGATGGCATTAGGGACAAGGAAGTTAGGAAGTGACGGGATCCTGAGACTCCACTGTCATGAATGGGATTTGTACCCTTTTAGAAGAGACCCTAGAGAGATCTCTCATCTTGCCACCATGTAAGGTTACAGTGAGGTGGCTATCTATGAACCAGGAAGAGAGCCTTTACAAGACACCAAATTTGTCTGAGTCTTAATCTTGAACTTCTCAGCCTCCAAAATTGTAAGAAATAAAGTTATTTTGTTTATAAGGTTATGGCATTTTATTGTAGCAGCCCAAATGGACTAAGAAAAACTCTTCACAAAACTTGTCAGTACACCTGACCAGATAAAATTTAAAATTTTTACTATTGAATGCCATCATCAACAAAATTTAAAATGCAATGCAAAAATAAGAATGTTCACTACAAATATGAGGATGAACATTAATAACCTTTATACACAAAGATATCCAACAAATTAAACACATACACATGAATATTTTAAAAAGTGGGCAGAATGCATAAATACACAACTTGAAGTAAAAAGCATATATAGGCCAGTTGCAGTGGCTCTCGCCCGTAATCTCAGCACTTTGGGAGGCTGAGGCAGGCGGATCACCTGGGGTCAGGAGTTTGAGACTAGCCTAGCCAACATAGTGAAGCCATCTCTCTACTAAAAATACAAAAATTAGCCAGGCATGGGCATATACCTGTAATCCCAGCTACTTGGGAGGCTGAGGCAGGAGAATCACTTGAATCCAGTAGATGGAGGCTGCAGTGAGCCAAGATTGCATGACTACAGTCTAGGTCTAGCCTGAGTGACAGAGTGAGAGACTCTCCATAGCAAAAAAAAAAAAAAGCCTATATAAATGGCCAAATAAATCAAACTCATTCATTGGCATTTGAAAATTTATTTTACAAAATTCTGGAGATGGTAGTAGGGTGAACAGATTATTTATAAAAGAAAAAATTGTGAGTAATCTCAGACTTCAAAATGTTTTACATCAAGGTGAGATGGCTCAGTCTTCCACCATGTAAGGTTACAGTGATACAAACCAGGAAGTGAAAACAATGAGGAATTGGTGCTTTGTCCTTGGCTACATTGGAGAGGGTTGGTGAGACAGGAGCCTTTGTTCACCAGTGTTGGAAGCTCACTGAACTCTGTGTGCTCCATGAGGAAGGGGTTCCTCCCTTTGAGCGTGGATGCTGACATCTAGCAATAATCAGCGGAACTATTCACTGATGCAAGAACCACAATTCAGCCTCCAGAGGTAGTGCGTTCAAGAAGCTTAAAATATTTATCCATTTTTTTCTCGGTAATTTTATTCCTATGAAGGTATCTATAAAAAAATAAAATGTTTAGATAAAAATATAATTACATGGCCAGGCACAGTGGCTCACACCTGTAATCCTAGCACTTTGGGAGGCCAAGGTGGGCGAATCACTTGAGGTCAGTAGTTCAAAACCAGCCTGCCCAACACAATGAAATCTCATCTCTACTTAAAAAAAAAAAAAAAAAAAAAAAGGCCATGCATTGTGGCAGGTGCTTGTAATCCCAGCTACTTGGGAGGCCAAGGCAGGAGAATCACTTGAACCCAGGAGGTGCAGATTACAGTGAGCCAAGATCGCACCACTGCACTCCAGCCTAGGCAACAGAGCAAGACTGTCTAAAAAAAAGAAAAAAAATAGTTACAAGAATGTTTACTGCAGCAATATGTGTAATTTGTATAATTTAAATAAATGAAAATACTGTAGTAAAAATGTCCAATTATTAAAGTAAGCTTATGTTCATATTAATTACAGTTTAGGTGGTTTTTAGAAAATGATTGTGCCCCCAAATATTTAATGGTATAGGAAAATAGTTAACAATATACTGATTACTGAACAAAATAATAATGCATGTGTGTGTGTGTGCCCCCCTACACACACACACCCAACTTTCATGAAAGAAATGTATGGAAATATACATATAATATACATATGAAATAAGTTGTGCACTCCCTTTCTGTCCCAGTTCAGCCCAGCCTTCCAAGGGGCACTTTGACTTTCATAGCTCAGTTTCTGTATTCCTGGACCTCATTGTAAAGATCCAGGAAAAAATAAGTCAAGATGGGCTTGTTTAATTGACATGTTGGGTAGCCGGGCAGGTTTAGCAAATAAAAATACAGGATGCCCAGTTAAACTGGAATTTCAGATAAACAATCAATATATTTTAGTGTATCTCAAGTGTTCAATGGGATATATTCAGACAAAAAGTTATTTGTGATGTATCTGAGATTCAGATTTAACTGAGCATCCTAGCTTTGATCCGGCCACCGTTAACAGAGCGATTGAAAAGAAGAGAGTGAAAATGACCTGGGTTTCTAATCCAGTTTTGGGAGCTTGGAAAGAGAAAAGGCAGGGAAGGGAGAAGGAGGGGGATAGGACAGGCCTGTAACGGGAATAGGGAGAGGAGCCTTGAGGAGACAGAAGCTAAGCATTTAAAAAGATTTCCACCAGGTGCTGTGGCTCATGCCTGTAATCCCAGAACTTTGGGTGGCCAAGGCAGGTGGATCACGAGGTCAGGAGTCAAGACCAGCCTGGCTAAAATGGTGAAACCTCGTCTCTACTAAAAATACAAAAATTAGCCAGGTGTGGTGGTGGGCGCCTTTAATCCCAGCTAGTTGGAAGGCTGAGGGAGGGGTAATTGCTTAAACCCAGGAGATGGAGGTGGCAGTGAGCTGAGATGGCACCACTGCACTTTAACCTGGGTGACAAAGTGAGACTCTCTCAAAAAAAAAAAAAAAAATCTCCTCTTTGAATACCAGATTGGTGCTTCTTCTGAAAGTTACATCATGCTTACTGAGGCCAGAAAAAGGCCCCACTAAATAAAAATGACCTAGAAAGTCAAAGTAAAAGGATTGGCAGGATTGACATGGAAATTCCAGGACGTAGCTAGGTGTGATTTCGTGTTCTTCTCTACATTTGTCTGCATTTTCTAGATTTTCTACAACGATGGGCACAATTTGTTTTGTAAACGAGACACACTTGGAACTTTTTTGTAAAACCCAACCTCACATGAGCAGGTGTTTGTCTGATTTAACCAAGTGATTCTAACTAACTAAGGGAAAGGGTCACTCTGGGCATCCTGTCTCAAGATGCTAACACCAAACTGCCTCTGTTGGCCTCAGAGCCATCTCCTAAGACACTGGCCTTTCTCTTGGATCAGGATCTGAAACACCAGGCTTGTCTGTGTGAAGAAATAGTCCACCTGGTTCACTTGAATGGGTCACCCAGATCAAACTCACTCTGACCCTGAATAGCATCTGGAGCTATTCTTTCCAAACTGGTTATACTTCATGTCAGACCCTTACTGAGAAGGGAGAAACCCGAAAAGCCTCCCTTGGTCAAATCTGGGCTCACTTCTTCTGCACCTGTTCCCTGATCCAACCTGTTGCTGCCTCTGACACACCTGGTCACACCTTGGCTCCTTCTAACTTGTTCTTTTACCCCATAAGTTGAAAGTAAAGCTCTGTGACGTACACACAGTGCACCAGGCCCTATATCAGGAATTTTGCCTGCAGCAGCTCATTGAATCTTCTTAACAACATGTCAGGCAGGTATGAAAACCATCATTTTATAGTTGAGGCTGAGTAACAGACTGGAAGTCAGCCGGCTAATTAGAGACTGCATCTCAGATTCAAATTTCACCTTCTTTGGTAATAATACTGATACTGTTTCTACTGAGTTGTACTGACAAGCACCAGCAAGCAGTTTTTGAATGAAAGGGCTGGACGAGGTGGCTCAACCTGTTATCCTAGCACTTTGGGAGGCTGAGGCGGGCTGATCACCTGGGGTTGGGAGCTCAAGACCAACCTGACCAACATGGAGAAACCCCATCTCTACTAAAAATACAAAACTTAGCTGGGCTAATTTTTGAACTCCATGGTGGTGTATGCCTGTAATCCCAGCTACTCCAGAAGCTGAGGCAGGAGAATCGCTTCAGCCTGGAGGTGGAGTTTGCGGTGAGCTGAGATCATGCCACTGTACTCCAGTATGGGTGAGAGGGTGAGAGCCTGTCTCAAAAAAAAAAGAAGAAGAAGAAGGAAGGAAGGAAGGAAGGAAGGAAGGAAGGAGGGAGGGAGGGAGGGAGGGAGGGAAAGAAAGAAAAGGAAGGAAGGAAGGAAGGAGGGAGGGAGGGAGGGAAAGAAAGAAAAGGAAGGAAGGAAGGAAGGAGGGAGGGAGGGAGGGAAAGAAAGAAAAGGAAGGAAGGAAGGAAGGAAGAAAGAAAGAAAAAAGAAAAAGAAAGAAAGAAAAAGAAAGAAAGAAAGAAGGAAGAAAAGGAAAGAAAGAAAGAAAAAAGAAAAGAAAGAAAAAGAAAGACAGAAAGAAAGAAAGAAGAAAGAGGGTGAGAGAGGAAGCAAGGGAGGGAGAGAGAAAGAAGAAAGAAAAAAGAAAGAAAGAAAGAAAAAAGAGGGGAAGAGAGGAAGCAAGGGAGGGAGAGAGAAAAGAAAGAAAAAGAAAGAAAGAAAGAGAAAGGAAGGAAGGAAGGAAGGAAAGAGAGAGAGAAAGAAAGATAGAAAGAAAAGAGAAAGAGGCATTAGCTTGGCCACAACATTCATGTGGCCTGAAGATACATTTTCCATGGTGTCTTTAAAAGGTTTCAAATACATTTCTTGCCTTAAACATTTGGAGATTTGGTACCACAAGCCAGATGTCTGGCTTCTTTTTGAAGGGCTCAAGTCTGGCAACCACGGGTAAGAAGCATCTAGCCTTTGCGGTTGTATTGCTTCCCCGGGTGATCTGTCTGCAGTGTTCATTGTGCAATACCTGCCTCAACACAAGGAGTATTTGCAACAGCTTTCTCATATCTACGCAAACAGTTTTGTTTTTATTTCTATTTTACTTCATTTCAATTCATTCTGTCTCCATGAAATCCGCTCTACCCAGGGTCTTCTGTAGTCCAATTTCCTGCTGCTTCTGATTGGTTCTCATTCATCTGTGAAATTTCCCTGCCTATGTAAAGAAGTCAGAGCCCCGGTACACACCTCCAGGACTGCCTTATAACAACACTGATCCACTACTGAGAGCCTACTGTGTGACGGTCACTCATTCACAATTAATCCTCAGCCGGTTCCAGGTGCTTACAGGTCAAGACAGGAGTCACAGGCAAGCCAGCAGCATGCCCGGCCTGGGCCTTTCCCACTGGGCATGCTACCACCACTCACACTGTCATGCCACACCCATATCTTGGTACATGGGCTGTCTGAGACCCCAGGAGACCAAGACCTGCTTGAGCACCAGGATGCCTAATCCAGCTGGGTGTTCCAGTGCCTGGAACTGAGTTTGGTGCCCAGTAGGTGCTCCATAAATGCTTATATAGAAAGAAAGAAAAGAAGAAGGAAAGTGAGGCAGGAGGGCAGGAGAGAAGGAGACTGACTGGAGGGAACGTTTGCATTGACTGCCCCTGAGTATTCAAAGCAGCATTTGAACACACAGCCTTGCCCTGGAAGTAAAGCAAAGGAAGACAGCAGTGCCTGGACCACGCATGCTGCTTGTGTCCCATCTCCTCCTGCACTGAGTTGTCAGGCTGCAGGGAGATGGCAACACAGTCACTAGACGCACTCAGACCTGGGCCACACCCCCCGAGAAGCAGATGCACTCGGCCACCATGGCATAGCAGCTTTTCCATCACAGATTAGATGCTGGAGTCCTGGAAAGTCATTCAAGGAAAACTTCTCTCTTTCTTTCCCCTGGAAACACATGATTAGCCTTTAATTTAAGTCAAGGTGGGAGTGGAAGAGTACAGTCGTTGTAGGAAATCTGAGCAGTGATGCTTTAATCCCATTTAGGGACACTTTGAGCAATGACTTATAGATAATGAGAGATTTTAAATTCTTTGGTCAGTCTCTAGCTAAAGGCTTTTTATGGGGGAAAGAATGAGTAATTCAATGCAGATGATCTAGCCTCTTATAAGCTTTCATTAGTGATTTGTTGGACATGGATAACATAAATTTTGCGACCAACCTATTAACAACTCGAATTGGAAGTTGGTTTTCCTGCCCTCCACAGACCATTTCAGGAAAAAGTGTAATAAGCGGAGGATCGATAACTCCTATTTGGTATAGAATGAGAGGTAAGTGATCAGGACTGCACTATTTCTATTTATTGAACATCATGTCAACAAATTCCCATTTCAAGGATAATAAAACAATCTACAGCCAGTGTCAAGTTTGTTTATCCATACAAAGCACAAACAATAGATTTCACTTTAAACAAAAAATTGTACTAATGTTCTTTTTAAAATAATCCATATTTTGATCCACTCTGCCAAGTAAAAAATAATTTTGCATTGAATCTGTCAGCTGTCGAGACACATTACATCCCATAAAAAGGACAGCAGCTTTGGGAAGAAAAGCACCAAAGCTGTCCGCAGACCTCCTCGTTTACTGAATGAAGGATGAGGTTAGTTTACTCAAGATAGTCACATAAACATGGACACTTAAAAAATAGTTACATAGAAAAGAAAGAAATGGCTAAATTTACCAAATGAGGAAGAAACTTAGCTGCAGAAATATTTCTAACCTATAGTTCTCAAACACAGTGTGAGAAGACTGAAAAATAAAATTTGAGTCATTAGAACCTGACAGCTTCCAGTCATAATATGCTGACATGTGTAACGGGAATTAAGAGATTCTACCAGCGGAATGAACGTTCATAATTTTTTTTTTTTGAAGCAAATCATTTATTTCAGCTCCGTGAATCACAGTGCGGCAGCAGGTCACCGGACATTAATAAATGGCATAATACAACTTTCTCAGGCTTTGTGTCCTTTCTTAAGTAGATTCCACTTACAGACACTAATTATTGGTTGAATGGAAGCACTTTCTGCGAGGCAAAGCAAAGGAGGTCTATTCAGAATGGAAATGAGCTTCCGGGGGCTTCAAGAGGGGCTGGGACCACTGGAATTCTGCCCTTTGGTATCTTTCTAAGGTGATTTTGAATTTTAATTGGTTCACCTTTTCAGGGAAGAACCACAGCCTCCCCCAATTTACTTATCACTAACAGACACTTATAAGTGTTCTGTGCGTCACAGGTGGTCCCAGCTACAGGAACACAGAGAGGATTATGAGGAAGACTTCTGTCTCACCTAACTCCTTCTGGGGATGGGGAGAAGAAACATGTCCCCAGTAAACACTTGGAGCCGACACAGCAGGTCAGAGATTGTCAAACACTGGTGAGTGGGCACCTCACTTGGAATGCCAAGGTTTCAATAGAATGCCGAAGGCCCTGGGATCAGTTTGACCGGGTTCAAATCCCAGCAACTCCATTAATAAACTATGTGGCCCTGGTCAAGGAATTTGACCTCTCTGTCATGCGTTTTTCCTTGGTCAAATGGAGTTGATCATGGGGCTTCCTTCTTAGAGCTCTGGTGAGAATATAATGAGTTGACTGGCATATGGAAAATGTTTCTGGCCCATGGTCGGTTGTTGACTCATGATATTTGTTAGCTGGGACAATGGCGGGAGATGATGAGGCACCATCACAGAAGAACTAGGTAGGGCCCAGGTGGCCTATGGGCTCCATGGACAGAGTATGAATTCAAAGATGGTTATTCTTGAACCTGAAGATCTTATGGAATTTTCTTGGGACCTGTAGCCCCGTCTTCTTTCTGATTTCTTTCGTAGAATAGCTATCCTGTGTCTGCCCCACCACTGTCTTTTGAAAGCAGATAACTTGTCTGGTTCTGCAAGTTTACAGCTAAAGGGGAATTTTGCCCCAGAATAAATCATACCTTGAGTTTCACCCACATGTGATTTAGATACTATTTAGATGAGCTTTTGGACTTGGAGTTGATGCTGGAATCAGTTACGACTTCTGAATGTGGTGAAATGGGGTCTATGTGTTTTGCATGTGGGAAAGACATGAGTTTTGGAGGGCCAGGGGACAGAGCATGATCTCTGTAGGACAGAGAAAATTGTGTCCCCCCACAAAAAGAAGTTCATGTAGAAGCAAGTCCTCCCGGTCCCTCAGAATGTGGCTGTATTTAGAGATAAAATTTGTAAAAAGGTAATTAAGTTAAAACTGAGTCCACTAATCCAATGTGACTGATGCCCCTGTAAGAAGAGATCAGGACACAGATACATAAAGAGGGATGGCCGGGGAGAGACACAAGAAGAAGACGGCTATGGAGAGAAGCCTCAGGAGAGACAAGCCCTGTGCACACCTTGACCTTGGACTTTCAGGCTCTCGGACTGTGTGGAAATACATTTCTGATGGTTAAGCCACCGGAGAGGTGGAACTTGTTAATGGCAGCCTTAGCAAGTTCATGCAGATTTTTGAAAAGTTTCCTCAGATACTTTCGCTGGGCCCCACAGAAGAATCTTGGTTTTATATCATGTGGTGCAAAGACCTTGGGAAGGCAGAAGTGGTTCTGGCCAGTCTCACGCAAACCTCTGAGAGCTGTTGCTTATCTGCAGAGTGACCTCCTGAGGCTAAATTTGCCCCTCTGGGTCTCAGCTTGCTCCCCTGAAAAGAAAGGTGTCAAACAATACCACTCACCACTATAGAGTTTTCCAGCAGTGGCTTTCTGCAAAATAAATCAAATGACGTCCTCCATCTTGGTCTTTCTCCTAGCAGTGGGGTTACATAGAAAAGAAGACAACAGGTTAGCAAGACAAGCGTGGTTTCTGTGGGCCAAAGATCCCCAGGCTAGATACCAAGGCAGTGGGAAGAGGAGAAGATAAAGGCTAAACTAGAAATGACGAACTTAGATCCAGAAGTTGCCATGGGGCCCAAGGCAGCATTTTACATATCTGAAAATTTTTGTCTGCCTGTCTATTTTTAGCATTTTTTTGCTTTTTTTTTTTTTCTTTTCTTTTTTTTTTTTTGAGATGAAGTCTCTCTCTGTCACCCAGGCTGAAGTGCCGTGGTTCAATCTCGGTTCACTGCAATCTCCGCTTCCCCGGTTCAAGTGATTCTCCTGCCTCAGTCTCCAGAGTAGCTAGTACTACAGGCACGCACCACCACGCCTGGCTAATTTTTGTGTTTTTAGTAGAGATGGGGTTTTATTGATCAGACTGGTCTCGAACTCCTGACCTAGGGATCTGCCTGACTCAGCCTCCCAAAGTGCTGGGATTACAGGCATGAGCCACCACATCTGGCCTATTTTCAGCTTTTTTAAAAAAGTGTTTGTTCTGTTGGGCCCTTCTCTGCAGTCACTTGTGATGGGGAAAACACACTGATGTGTCTTCCAACCCTTACTTGATGAGAAGGCAAAGATAGAACTAGGAATGCGCTGCCCTGTGTGAAGCGGTGGTGCTTTTGGGGTGAATCAAGGTTTGGGGGAATCTTTGATCTGGCACTTAGCAAAAAGCCCCAGAGGAAGTTTGGAAACCTGCAGGCAGCAGGAATGAAGAAGCAGGGGGCTGGAGGCCGCTTTGGCTGGGGTTACTCAGGTAGGGGAGCGGGGCAAACTCAGGTATTACGGAGGCAGGTTTGAGTCACTTAATTTGCATTCTTTCGCACAGTCTCCACTGCTAAGCCCTGAGAGGCGGCTTAAGTCATTTACAGGGTGATTAATTTTCTTGCTAGGGATGTAGGCCTATTCCCAAAGGCCTCACATAATTCACAACTAGCACAATTCAAGATTAATTCTCTGGAGGAGGAAATGTAAGGTAGGGTTTGCATTAGTTCAAAATCTGCGCATAAACTAAGACGATTAATACATTATATATCACAATTTCAGATGTGCGCTAATCAGATTCGCAAAACACACAACCACACCCTGTGCATCTTATGGGGCCAAGAGAGCTGATTAGCGGGTAAGAAGATGAACTCTCTATCCTTACGCATACCTGGGGTCAACGTGCCGGAAGCCAGATCACCTCTCCAGAGAGCTTCTCACGCTCATCATTCCTCCTGCAAGTGAGGATTTTCTGAAGATTGCTTACCTGTAGTGAGACAGGACAATTCAGTGGCCAAAGTTGCAGCTCGACCTTCAGACAGACACGGGTTCAAGTCCTAGTTTAGTGGTAATCTTGGATACTTAACTTTGCTTTTTTACCTAGTCTCTTTTCCTGTAAAATAGCAATTATACTAATCACACCTGCTTCAGAGGGGAGTCTTAGATGTTAAACCAGAAAATGCATCTCAAGCACATACTTTTGTGCGTGGCACATGTATATACTTAATAAGTATTAGTGTTGTCTGGCACAGGTGGCTCCTACCTGTAATCCCAGCATTTCAGGAGGCCAAGGAAGGCAGGTAGTTTGAGCCCAGGAGGTTGAGACCAGCCAGCCTGGGCAACGAAATTAAATCCTGTCCGAACAAAAGAAAAAGAAAAAAAAAAAAAACGAGCCAGGCATGGTAGTGGGCCCAGGTAGTCCCAGCTAGCTACTTGGAAGGCTGAGGCAGAAAGAAAGATTGCTTGAGACTTGAGCCTGGGAGGTTGAGGCTGCAGCAAGCCATGATAGCACTCCAGCTTGGGCAACTGAGTGAGACCCTGTCCCAAAATAAAAACAAACAAATGAAACAAATAAATAAAATATTAGCTGGTATCATTGTTAGTTTAGATATCCCATGCTTCTCCTCCTTTCCTTCTACAATCAGGAGAACTACCCCTATTATTATTCCCACAGACCAGAAACTGGGGTGTCAGGAGAGATGAAGAGTTTTGCTCCGTTGTTACAACTAGTAAAGATAACAGGGAGACCAGAACTCGAGCTCACCAGGCTGCAATATCCATGCACACTTTTCACTTCAGCTCGCTCCTGTTGGAGGGGATCGTAATGGGCCAGGCAGTGGTGACCGCAGGGCCATGGAGCAGGACCGGGCCTCTCCGGCCACTGCACTTTCTCCTGGTGCTGATACCTGTGTGACCAGTTAGCACAGATGTGCTTCGTGGACACTGCTGGCATTTCAGTAATGCGGGGATATTATGCGCTGTAAAAACAGAACATCATTGCTTACCAGGGGCTTATAAAAATAATTGCGATCCAGGCTGGCCTCTGTCACTAGTAATTTATCGCATTGCTCCTCTTTTTGTTAATGCAGTTTACACAAGTCAAACGAATTACACGTAAATTGGGAAGCATGTTAGACTTCAAGTCGAGAAGCGACATGCATAGGTGTGAATAAGATATTTTCGAATTTTTCAAATCCCAAATAGAGGTGGGTGATATGCTAGTAACGGGAGAGGGAGGTGCTCAGGACTGGGAAGCAGGAAGCCCTCCCTCCGGCCTGAGACACCAGGGGAGAGTCTCCATGCTTCCGGCCCACACAGCCAATGCTGCTGCTGCAGTGGTACGTCCAAAGTTGGCCCAAGTTCCAGCTGCCCCTCACTGTTGCCTGACTGACCCCAGACCTTTAGCCCGACAGGCAGCGTCCCTCCTCCTGGAGCTCCCGTCTTGCACCTTGGCATCCTCCCATCAGCCTGCTATGCTGCTGTCCTGTGCTGGGCATGTCACAGCCTAGGTGCCTTTGCTTCTGCCAGCCCCTAGGCCTACAGCGTCCCTGCCTCCTCTTCAACATGCCTGCATTCTGGGAGTCCTTCTAGACCCCTTTGCCTCGCCTCAGCTGAAACCCACTGTGGTCTGTCAGAGCTCCCTTGGCAATGCCATGCTCTCTACCCAAGGGTCTGGAAGTTTCTTGAGTGCTCAGGCTGTGTGTTCATTCCTTCCATGATGGGTTCATTCACTCTTCGATTTGATAAGTAATCCTTGAACATCCTCCATGTGTTAGACTTTGTATGAGCTTCTGAGATCCTGGTTCATGTTTCCACCCTCACCCTCACCTCACTGTGCCAAGTAAATGCCTCATGGTTAAAAGGAAGGAATGAACAGGAAGTATTACTGTTCCTTAAACCCACTTTTAGGCTCCTTGTGCTATGCTGGGCCTTCTCTTTGACCTCACACCCAATTCACATGGTAGTCTATGAAAGATTACTTCTGCATTTTATTGCTCAGGAAATTGAAATTGAAGGTCAAAGAAAATAAGTAACTGAGATGATGGCACAGAGCAGGAACTCGGCCTCAGCCACCCTCTCAACTGCCCCATGTTGTTTATTTAATGAAAGTCTCATAAACCTTTGCAATGACTGAATGAATGATGGAAGTACATACGTCCACTGAGGACTTCAGGCAAGAACATGTCATTTGTACTGGAGACAAAAGGGATGGGCAACATAAAAAGATGTGCCTCAAAAAACCGCTCAACAGTTTGGCCAATAAATTATAAGCCAGGTCTTTCCGCTAGGCTTTGGAAGATTTAATTGAGAGGTCCCAGGCTGTAGGCCAGTTCAGTGATTCTGAGATGGTGGCCTTCTAATGTGACTTCTGGATCTCTAGCAGTTCCGGGTAGTTCCAGAACACATTTGGGATTCCAATACAGGAAAATATTATGGTCACTTTTAGTTTTGTCAACAGGCACACTAGAAAGAAGGAAGCCCCTCTCTAAATTTAAGTACCTATTCCCTGATCATTAAACTTCTTGGAGACAAAATCTGTTCTCCCTGGTATCACTGTATCTCTCTAAACATCTAGCATATATTATTCATGTCACACATTTGCTGAATTCCTGAATGAACAAAGGATTAAGATCCCATGGCAGTTCCAATCTAAAGAAAATTACAATATTGCCCAAGATCTTGAGAATAATTATAAAATTAGCCAATGCACTACATTATCTAACTTTGTTGAATGTTTACTGATAGCCAGATGCTGCTCAGTGAATACTAACCCAGTTGATCTCATAACAAGCTAAGAAGATGGTCACCATTATTATCCCATTTCACAGGTAAGAAAGCCAAGGACAGATAGATTTAATTATTGGCTGTATGATAAACAACAAAAGGGAATAGAGTTGTTCATTCATTTATTAAGAAAATATTGAATGAGCACCTGCTACTTACCAGATAGTTCCTGTCCACAGGGATCCAGAGGACTGAAGACATAGGAAAGGATTCACAAGCATGCAGAGATGTCCAAGATGCATGCCCTGCTCCTTGACTTTGGGCTTAGGCAGGCTGCTCAGTAAACTATATAGGTCAGTGAGGGAGGGGTAGGCAGTGAATATTTACTGACCAGTTACCACCATCCTATTTCAGGACCTTTGAGTGCTCTGTCCTCTGGCCCCTCCACCTGGAAAGTTCTTTCTTCTTTCTATCCCTCTTTCACTTACCTATACAGTCAAGTCTTCCCTGATCCAACAAACCAAGTCGGGTCATGCTGCACTCCTGCCCTAAGAATAACATGCAACTGCCCCTCATTGCACTTGCCAGGATGGGTAGCTGCATGTGTGTGATTATTTAACCACAGTCTGCCTTCCTATGAGGGCAGAGACTGCATCTGCTCATGTTCATTGTAGCGGCTCTATGGTCAGCACCCAGAAGCAGTCACTGGATGAATGAGTTCAATAAGTAGACTCATGGAGGACGTCCCCAGACACATTTGTGTTATTCAAAAGTGACTGTGACAGAGCTTGGAGCATGATACAGGATAGAAAGGAGATGGCCGCAAAGAGGTTGCTCCAGTGGCCCTTCATCAGAGACAATGGTGGCCATTTACTCACATCACTCATTCATTTGCACAACTGGGTATTACATTTGCCAGGCACTGGGGACACTGCCTTGTAGCACTCACTCCCCGTGGAAGGAGTTCTTCTGCATCAGCAGCAGTTATCACATGCCGTGACTGAGAGGAGGCAGAACATGGACAGTGGGTAGCATGGGGAAAATGTGGGAAACATTTCCAGGAATGCGTACATTCCCTTAGTGTATGACAGATGCCATTGTTTAAAATGATGACATACAGAACCAGTGCCATGAACCACCTTCCACAGGAGAGAAGAGTACACAGAAGAACTTACTCATGATCAGGGAGCAACTCAGAACCAGATAAGCTTGAAACTATGGTATTGTTCTCAACAGAAGGCACAGAGTCCATGGTGGGGGGGTGGGGGCTTATGCTCCCTTGGATGCAGGATTGAGAATCCAAGGCCTCCAGTGTAACCAGGGGACGGGAGCAGGTTGTAGGGGTGTCCCAAAGATGCTTATTGTTCCCCGATCAGATGTGGTTTTTTCCAGGTCCTTGGGATCTCACTCACCCAAGAATGGGGAAGAGACCCAGGCAGCACAATGATATTGTTTAAGTAAATATCAGACCCAAAGAGTTTTGCAGAAAGTGATTTATTAGGCAGAGAGAGAGAGAAAGAGAAATGCATACAGAGGGAGAGCGCTCCCATGCTGTCATGGAGGGGATCCAGAGATGGAGTCCACGCAGGTAAAGAGAGAGAGAGAGAAAGAGAGAAAGGCTCCCACGCTGCCATGGGAGGAGATCCCAGAGAGGAAAATCCGTATAAGTAAGGGATTAGTGGGAATTTAACCCTGGAGTTACTCCCACCCCATTCAAGTTCTCATCCAGTGAGAGGAGCTTTTCCAAACCTCTTCTGGAGTGATTGATCTTCAACTCCGTTGCTGGATTGGCTGCCTGGCTCGCAGTAGAGCCCCTCCTTCCAAGGCTTTTGGCAGTCTTTTTAAACAAAGAAAGCTCACCTGGGCTGTCTACCTTCCCATGCACAGGAAAGTTAGATAAAGATCTCTAGGATCCCGGATGTGGAGGTGGATAGAGGTATGGCACTGGGAAGTTCTTGCCTTTGAAACCACACTCCTTGTGGACTCAGGAAGAGAAGTTAACATAGTACCTCACCAGCATTCACCAAGATTAATTACAGCTAGAGTAATACTAACTACCTATTTTCAAGAATACACATTATTTACATCCTATCAACCATCATCCAAAATGGACATTATTTGATTGACAGGGAATTTGATCCTCAGCAGAGTTATGTAACTTCTTAAAAGACATACAGAGACTGAAAGAAGAACCCGAATTTGAAACCAGCACTGTTGTGGTAGACAGCCTCTAAGAAAGCCTCAATCCCCTCAGTTCCCCAGTATTCTCACCCTGTGTAATGCCCAGCCCTTGAATATGAGCTGGAGTTAAACTTAAGGACTCATTTCTCAGGAATAAAAAACTGAAGAAACAATAGATACCACTTCTGGTACCTGGTTCCAAAAAACACCTGTCGCCTCTTTCCGTCTCTCTCTCCATTCCTCTCCTCATAATGAGCAAACAGAACTCCCGTATCATGGATAATCCTGTTGGAAATGTACTTACAACTGTGGCCAAAAGCCAGTGAGAACCTGATGTTCTTGGTCCAGTAGTCCATGAGGAACTAAATCTCACCAATAGCCATGTGAGTGTGGTTGGAAAAAGAATGTCCCAGTTGAGCCTTGAAATGACTGTATCCCCAGCAAACACCTTGACTGCAGCCTTGGGAGAGACCCTGAACTAGCAGCATCCAGCTAAGCCACACCCACATTCCCACCCCATAAGCACTGTCAGATAGAAAATGTGTGCTGTTTGAAGTTGCCATGCTTGGGAATGATTTTTTTATGCAGCAGTAGGTAACTAACACATACATCTAATTCCATGCTTCCAATCACCAAACCAGCAGCTTCAGAGAGCCTTCCCAGTTATTACAGCCACTAACCTACCTACCCCTGACCTAAAAGATAGAGCAACTCAACAAATATGCGCCTAAGTTTTGGGTGAGAAAAAATATATATATTAGAATGCACATCTCTCTAGCCAGCTCCTGTGAATGAACTAATTAGTGCAGTTTACTACCTGCTAGGGTTTTATATTCAATGTTTTAATGAAATTGTTGTCATTTAAAATGATTGTTACCTCTTAGCCTGTCTCAGTCTGAAAGTTCCCTGAGGTGCCCAGCTCATTAGGAAAACCACAGTGAGGCAGTGTGCTTCAGGAAGACCTTCATTTACTTCTCACTTTATGCTTGAACATCATTAGGTGCTAGGCACCAGGAGGGATGACAGAAGAAACATTCATGCAACTGTTTTCAATCACATTTTAAGATAAGTGCCCAAACAGTTAAAGACAGAATGGAATTGACTAATGTCGGGGAATTCTAGAAGGTCTCTTGCAGAAAAGGGCTTACAGCTGGGCCTTCAAGAAGGAAAAGTGTTAGAAAGGACCTAAGTGAGGGAGGGGCAGATAATTTTCTTTCCAATGAGTTCACTTGCTCATTGTATTAGTACATTTTCATGCTGCTGAAAAAGTCATACCTGAGACTGGGCAATTTACAAAAGAAAGAGTACCATTCCACATGGCTGGGGAGGCCTCACAATCATGGCGGAAGGTAAGGAGAAGCAAGTCATGTCTTACATGGATGGCAGCAGGTAAAGAGAGAGCTGGTGCCGAGAAACTCCTGTTTTTAAAACCATCAGATCTCGTGAGACCCCTTCACTGTCACAAGAACAGCACAGGAAAGATCGGCCCCCATGATTCAATCTCTCCCACCGGGTCCCTCCCACAACACATGGGAATTATGGGAGCTACAAGATGAGATTTGGGTGGGGACACAGAGCCAAACCATATCACTCATTAATTGAACAAATATTTTTAGAACATCCTCTATCCCTATAGTAGAGGTTACCAAGGATACAGAACAAGACACTAACAATATAAAGAAATATAAGCACAATATTTAGAGAATACCTAATTGACTAACTGCAAGGATTGACCAGAAAAGTGAAGAGAAAGTGAAAAATTTTCCCTAAGATTAGTGGAATGGATTCTCAGTAAAAGCCTTACTGAGTAGCCAAGACTAGATGGAGCCCCCTCATAGGGTGATTATATAGACTATCACCTAAAGTAGGCATTTTGAACATGAAAGAGGACACCATCGATCATTATACAGTCAACTGGAAAACTCCCAGGCAAACCAGAATAATAGTCACTTAGCTTTAAAGAATCGACAGAGGTGAGATGGAACCTCATATGCAGAAAAAAATCATGTGAGTGACAGCTCTGAAGCAGAAATTATTAATTGCAAATTATTGCAGAAATTAATATAATTATTTAAGTGTGATGATAATAAGGCTTATTACAGTACATGCTCAATGAATATTTGTTGAAAGGAGAAAGGAAGGGAGGGAAAGAGGGAGAGAGGGAGATTGGTTTGCTAACAGTAAGCCCAACTTTGGAAAGATTGTTTAATTCTGTCAAAACTCCTAGAGTTAGTGAAGTCTCTTAAAATTTTTGAGCTTGATTTTGTGTTTTAATGGACCTTTGATGATTGGCACAAGCACCACAAAGATTATATATATACATATATGCAATCATAGTGCATTGCAGCCAGGAACTCCTGGCCTCAAGCGGTCCTCTCCCTTCAGCCTCCCAGGTAGCTAAGACCACAAGCACACACCACAGCGCTCAGCTTCACAGATGTTTGATGATGAGGTATTGGTGGAGTGTCAAGGTCGAGGGCTTTAATCCTGGTCTTGAACTACAATTCCAACATCGTTATTAAGTTTCAGGACCTCAATCTCGATTGTAAAAGAGAGATTCGAGTTCCTACCTCCAAAGGCTATTGTGTGGTTTACACGAGATAATATTTAAATGCACACAGAGCTCCAGCATGCAGTAACATGTAGCACATCTTCACACTTTTCTCTGTCTCTTCAAAAAGCTAAATGCACAGCGTGTGCTGAAATTACCCCAATATAACCCTAATGCCCGCCTCAATTAACAACAGCCTCTCTATAAATATGAGGGACTTTTACAAAGAAAAGTCAAAATAACTAAAGACATGTGGTTCGGAAATGAAAAATGTCAGCTTGTTAGTCTTGGAAACACAAGTCTTCTGAAGCCAAGAATCTACAATGATGTGCCTATTTTCCCCAATGAATAAAGAACCAAATAGATTTTTAGAAAAAATTTGGATAATTTGGTCATTTGAACAATCAAGTCGAACAGATTTTAATGGCATTTTAAGCCTTGGAAAATAAGACTCCTTAATGTAAATGCCGACAGACCCTTAACTGTAGCAAGACATCTATCGACACAGTAATAGCTTTAAGAGGGAGAGTAAAACACCTATTTACATTTTGAGTACAAGCCTATTCCCAAAGCACATTCACATTTGAATCAGATAAAAGACCAAGAAGCAACCTCAGGCTGACTGACAGACGTCCTGGTGGCAGGAGGATGAACAGGGATCAGTCTTTAACACCACTATTAGTGATTGTGCCTCACTTAAAAATCAAATGTTGTTATAACCGAATTATGCTTATTGACGGGTAAGACCATTTGCTAGTTTATACTTGCAGATGTTACACTGAAACAAGTATGTTAAAGATGGGCCCGACCAGTGGTTCTCAACCAGCGACGCACGGAGCACCAAACCAGCTAGATGTTCATTTGTTGGTTCTGCACAAAGTCCGGTGTCGAACACAAAGAAGATGTGCAATGATTATTGCTTGAAAGGCAAAATGGAAAGGAAGGAGGGAGGGAAGAGAGACACAGGGAGGAAGGAGGTGCAGTCCAAAACCGTGTCCAGGATTTGAAAGGACAGCCCGGAAGGCAGCCTGGTTGACAGACCTACAGTGCCCTGGGCTACTCACAGGTTCTGGAAGGGAATACCCCAGGAACCTGGATTATCACACACCTGTCTCACCCAACATGGAGGTTCAAATGGTCCTCGATTGCTTATTTTCTGTTAAGCCTTGCTTCTTCTTCAAGTTCACGTGTGATGCAGAATATTCGTCATAGGGAAGGGATTCTGGTCCTGTGGCTGGAGGTGATGCCTACCTCCCTCCCCCACCATGCCCAGTACCTGTCTTGGGTCACTTCCATCATCTTTTGCCAGAGTGGTGGCAAAGCTTTCCTAGTGTCTCTTCTTGCCTTCTCCAATCCCTTCTTCACCTGTCTCCAGTGTTGTAGCTCTAAAACACAAATTTGATATTATGCCAACACCTTCTGCTAAAAGTCTGTTTTTTTTGCTGCTTCTGTGTTAGTGCCAGTGTCTGTGGCGTTACAGAACCTTCAGGACTCAGTTATCTGAGGGTGAATTCATCGTGACACAGACTCTCAGCTACAGCTTGGGAAACTGGGTCCCAGAAAAGTGGAGTGATGAGCACAAAGTCACCAGTCAGAAAAGAATTAGCTAAGCAGACACTGGGGCCCCAGGCTCGCCACCCCAGGCGCGGGCCTCTCCAGCCAGGCCTAGCTCCCTTAGAAGACATCCAGCCCTTCCCGGAACCTGAGCCACATTCTGGCATTGCCGTGCCAGCCCAAGTTCTGCCACTGTCTTGAGAAGTGTCAATCTGAATCCCAAATGTGCCAGCCTTATTACCATCGTCAACAGACTTCTTAATGAAGCTGCCAATACTGTCAATGGCATCTTTTAATGACACTTCATAAAGAAAAGGAATTACACAACTCCCTCCAACATTGCCACTTGGTTCCTTTGCTTTATGCAGATTCAAAATGTTCTGTGAATGAAGACAATAAAAACAGAAATAATAATAATAGCAAGTATAATAACAGCTAATATTTACTGAGTTCTAGTCCTGCCCCAGGGACTATTCTAAGCCCATTACATGTATGTGGAATAACTGGTTCCAAATAAATATAAATGTAAGGGATTAAAGCCACTGCATTTTAAATCCAACTGGAGGCAGGCCGTGGTGGCTCATGCCTGTAATGTTGGCCAAGCCGATCTCAAACTCCTGACCTTAGGTCATCCACCTGCCTCGGCTTCCCAGCATTTTGGGAAGTGGATGACCTAAGGTCAGGAGTTTGAGATCAGCTTGGCCAACATGGCGAAACCCCACATCTACTAAAAATACAAAATATCAGCCAGGCGTGCTGGCAGGTGCCTGTAATCTCAGCTATTTGGGAGACTGAGGCAGGAGAATCACTTAAACCCTGGAGACAGAGGTTGCAGTGAGCGAAGATTGCGCCATTGCTCTCCAGCCTGGGCAACAAGAGCGAGAATCTGTCTCAAAAACAACAACAACAAAAATCCGAGTGGTGATGTTTTCTGCCAGCCCAACACCACAGTCCACCTTTTAACTTGATATTGATGGATTGATTGATGCCTTGGTGGAGCTAATTGTCAACGTCCTTTCTCAGGAGATCCACATAGAAAGACCTTGAAAAATGTCCTCCAATCTCGCCATGTGCGGCCTCATCCAGTACTTTGAAAACACGTACGATGTTGCTAGACCAAGGCCAGGCACTGTAGGTGGCTGTAGAAGCAGGACAGAATCCACTCCTCTATACTGGAGCTGAGGAGACCGCAGACACAAAACAAGCCCTTGGAGAAGCATCCGGGACAGTTCAAAATTGAATGTCCATGTGCAATTCCAAAGTGCCGAACTGCATGGTTCAGAAACAGAGAATGGCATTTCTTAACAGCAACCTGTAATTCTTCAGCAAACGGGCCAGGCCAAGAGGTTGGAGTGGTTTACGAAAAGTTCTCTGTTTACAAGATGCATCAACTCAGACTATAACTTCTTCGTGCAGTGTTTTTTTCCAACACCTCTTCCAAGCTCTCCACGTTGCATTGTACTAATCAGTAGTGATTTTGGAGCCTTTAAATGTTAGACTGTATAATGAAAAAGGGCAAGGAAGTGTTTTTAAATACCAATGAATTCCAGCATCTTGGGCTGCCAGAAGTCTGGTCTCTACCTCCGGTTTCCCACCCGAGCGTTTGGGATTTGCACATGTCGGTAGGAAGCTGATGAGTGGAGGTTGGGCCCTCTTGTCCTTCCTCTTAGAGTCCCAGGAGTCCAGACTATTGGGAAAGCTGCTCGCCGTGGTGAGGGGCTGCCTGGCTGTGATCCCTCCACATCACCTTCCTTAGGTACCACATGGCTCTCTCACCCGCAACCCTGCCCTTCTCTGGCCTGGGCTCCAATGTCTCAATTCTATAGGAAAAGTCTCATTCTGGAGAGCCTTGCAGGACACTTAGAAACAGTTATCAGATCAGATGAAGAATGGTATGAGAAACAAAAGTTTTTATTCTGGGGACAAACTGGAAGCATAGTCATTGCCTGTTTAGCTCTGCAGGATCAACGTGGAGACTACTGCTACCATCAGTTGACTGAACGGTGGTTTCTGTCCAGGTGTTGCAGGATGGCACCCTTTGGGAGACACTGTTGTTAAACCCTTTTCTCCTAGCAAGAGACAGAGGCCTGGAGAGTGTCACCCACTTGCCCAAAGCTGTCCCTTTCCTTCATGAGGAGCTAGTGCTTGAGCTTAGGGTGTCTGCCCACCCGCCTCTGCCTTCATCACCAGGATGTCCTGCTGCTGGGCACCTACAGACACTTTCCACATGGGCCCAGCAGGCTAATGAAGGCCAGCTCAACACGATGGGTCTTGTGAGGTAGAATCCCTGGCCAAATGGTCATCTTAGGCAGCAAGGAAGTCGGCACAGTCCTTCTCTCAGGTTACAGCTGTCAGATACTCCTGGGACACCCGCAGAAGGATGGCAGACCGTGCTAGGGTAGGTGGCAAGCTAGGGGAAAAAGTACTAAAGAAACGGTGCCCACCCTCAAGGGGCTGGGCCTCCAAGAAAAGAGGCCAACCATGAAACCTGAAGGCATCTAAGGAACTTGGCAAGGATATTGATGGACAGATGCTGCAGGAGGAAGACCAGGGGCTCCCACCTGTGTTTGGTTATCAGAATAAGGTCATATTCCACCTGGAAACTTCGTTCTCTGGGATGGGCCATGGGACTATGGATCTAAAACTTTAAAGAGGCATCCAAGTGCAGCTAGTTGGTGCACTGTTTGCAGTGCTGTGGTTTTAATGATGACATCCCCTCCGAAATTCATGCTGCAACTTAATCCCCAACATCACGGTATTGGAAGTGTGGCCGTTGGGAGGTGATTGAGTCACAAGGGCTCCCCCATCACAAGCAGGATTACTTGCTCTTAGAAAGAGACCTGACAGAGGGAATTTGCCCCTTCTGGCCCTTCTATCTGAGGACATAGTGTTTTTCACCTTGGAAAAATGCAACGGGGCACTTGGGTTCCCAGAATAATCCAGGGCAGAAGAAACAAGGCTTCCCATGGTCCCAGGACATCACTTCCACTGATTCTCTAGGTCACGTAAGTCCCTAAGGCTGGCCAGATTCAAGGACGGGAGAATTCGACTCTCTATCTCAGTAGAAGTAGACAAGTGTTTGCAGCTATGTTTATTCTATCGATGTCCCCTAAAGGATGACATTCGGGTGCAGTTATGGGACAGGCAAACCATGAGATACAGAGGGTTTTCCACATGCTTCTGTGTCCACAATCTCACTCATCTTGTTACTTAGTCCCTCTGAGACTTGGCTTCTCCATTTGTAAAATCAGAACAATAGCCCACCACTGGAATGGCCCAGAAAGGATTCCATGGAGCATGTACACCTAGCTCCCCTGGACAGCCAAGCTTCCCTTGCTCCCTCCTCGTGACAATCAGGCCTGAAGACACTGAGGATGCCGTAACTTTGCACGAAACCACACTGCAACCCAGGCAGAGCCAGGCTGGACTGTGGGGGACTCTGAGTCCTCAGCCTGTGCCGTGCTCTGCAGGGTAACAGGACATGAATTAGCTGTTTTATGAGAAACTCAATTTCCTTATTACGGGGCAAACAGGCACTGTTCTATTCTAACTAACTAGACTGATTCAATTAACGGTGCTAAATACAGTTCCTACTTGAAAATAACTTCAGTTTACTGCTTCCACAAACCTCATTACATTTGATTAAACAAAATACATAGTAATAGACAAGAGATGTTGCAAACTTTTGGCCATGGCCCATTGACTCAGGGGCCTGCAGCATTCAGCAGGAAGGAGGAATTATGAGTATCGGCCTTGCAGCTGGAAGCTCAGCTCTGCCTCCCAACAGCTCTGGGACTCAGCTTAAACTTTCTGATCTCAAAAAAGGAAAGAGTAAGAGCACCCACTTCTAAGGGCTTGTCAAGAAGAAGGAGAAACACATTGTTAGTGACTGAATCTGGCCCTACTTCCAAAATTAAGACCTGGAAGCTCTGGCCCCCAGTGTGATTATATTTGGCGATAAAGCCAACAAGGAAGTTATAAAGGCTAAGGAAGGTCATGAATGTGGGGCCTTAATCTGATAGGCATTCCAAGAAAAGAAAGAGATAGCAGAAAGCCAGCTCACTCTCTCTCACTCTCACGCTCTCTCTCTTTCTCTTTCTTCCTCCGGACCCATGTAGAGGAAGGACCCCGTAACACAACAGAAAGGTGGCAGTCTACACACCAATAAGAGGCCTCAGCAGAAATACAATTTGCTGGTATGTCGCTCTCATACTGCTAGCCTTCAGAACTGTGCAAAAATAACTATTTGTTGCTTAAGCCACGCAGCTGGTGGTATTTTGTTACGGCAATCTGAGCTGACTGATAGACACCTCAAGTGAGAGTTTTCATGGGCTTCTAGACTGGAAGCTTACTGAAGGCAGGGACAGGACTGTATGACATGCAGTTTTGTTTCCCCTTGCCTGGCTGGGGCCCAGCATAAGTTTAGTGTCAATGAACGAACTAACAATCAAAGAAGGGTGTCAGCTGGAATCCTACTGAGCAAACATGAAAATATGGCTTCATTTGGTTGATTCAGTTCTGTTCAATTAAACAAATGCTTTTCAAAGTCTTCTTTCTCTACCAGGATCTGAGGATAAAAGTGTAGTCTCTGTCCTCAAAAAAAGAAAGACGAGACCAGGTTAGGGCTCATGGCAGTAATCTTAGCACTTTGGGAAGCCAAAGCGGGGGGATCATCTGAGGTCGGGAGTTTGAGACCAGCCTTTTGGAACAATGGACGGCTTCCCAAACCACTCCGAATCACCTCTCTCCTCCCTGACATTATGGTTATCCTTATCTTATCTGATCAATTTCTAAGCACTTCTAGGAAGTATTTCTTTTTTTTTTTTTTAAGTCAGAGTCTCACTCTGATGCCCAGGCTGGAGTGCCCAGTGGAGCGCGATCTCAGCCACTACCAGCTCCACCTCCGTGGTTCAAGTGATTCTCCTGCCTCAGCCACCCAAGCAGCCAGGATTACAGGTGCTCACCACCGTGCCCAGCTGATTTTTGTATTTTTAGTAGAGACAGGGTTTCACGATACTGCCCAGGTTGGTCTCAAACCCCTGGTTTCAAAAGATTTGCCAGCCAGCCTCAGCCTCCGAAAGAGCTAGGACTATAGGTGAGAGCCACCGTGCTCGGCCAGGAAGTATTCCCTATCCCACCCCATTCTTCCAAGATGGCTGACTGGACTCCCATAACTCTCATCTGTCCTACTTTCAAGGCTTGGGTTATACCTGATTGTCATATTCTACTGACCAAAATGTTTTTTTCACTTGTCTTTTAAACATAGGGACTATGCCCAGTCCAATGGAGCAACAGTATTTGGTATTCAGTATATGCTTAAAAAAATAAATGAATCAATGAATGATGTACCCATCTCTCTTAATGAGAGAGTGTGGGCATCTTAAGGAAAGGGGCAGCTCTTGTTTGTCTCTGTGTCACCCACTCCTTTCCAGAACATAGCACAGGGCTCATCACTAAGAAGGTGCCTTCCTGACTTGGGGTTGAGGTAGTTTTGAACAGTAATGAAGGAAGGAGAGTTCAGAGAAATCCTGTCAGGGGAAGCTGGAGATTTATCCCCTCTATGTCTGATAAGTTTCTGTTGTGGAACCAGTTTTACATTATTCTTCATCATTTCCTTTCCCTAGTTAAATGCTGAATTTACCTCAATTATTGTAAAAACAAACCTTCATTGTAAAGGAAAGCAAATACTTTAGAGGAAAGAACGTTGGTTTGAAGCCACAACAGTTGGGGTGTCACTTTAGGAATCCACTTTCCAGCTATGTAACTTTGAACGTAAGACCCTTAGCCTCCCATCTTCTAGTGTATGATGGCACATAGCAGGTGTTGAATAAATGCTCGTTCCCTTTCCCTTGCCCCGCTGCTACACGTTGAACTCTACTCTCACTTCCATCATCAATAGGCTTCAAAGGTTTTCTGTTTGTTTGTTTGTTTGTTTTGCATGGAATGTTTATTAGAAAACATTCTTGAATAAGGGGGGAGACGGGAGACAGAACAGTGGATTTCTCAAGGAAAGCTCAAGGTGCCATTAGCAGGGATGATCTGACCTTGTCTAGAATTGATTGCCGTTTTCACCTAAAAATTAACTAGAAAATTCAGGTAGTAGGAGTTCCCAAAAAAAGATTCTAGCTGTCAGTGACAACTGGCAGGGTGTTTGTGCCTCTTTCAAATTCTGATGAAAAGTTCCCAATCTCACTGCTTAGCATAAAAATATTAGCACCTGTATGTGAGGAAGTGCGGACAACAGAGATAGAGCTCTCTCTAGATCTGATGGAGGTGTGGTATAGAGATAGGCTTTCTGTTTTCCAAAATATTTATCACTTCCCTGCACACAATAAAAACTGACTGGTTTTCATTCAGAATCCAGACAGAAGGCTCTCTCTTTACCGGCTCCTGGACTCAGACGCAAGCAGACTTGTGAGGAAGACAGCAAACGAGACTTCTGTTAAAACTCATGCGTAATCAAAACAAATGGAATATCCACCCTTATTTCCATAGGGAGTAGCACTATAATGATTAATGCTTGACAATGATATTTAATTAAAGCTTATTTACTTTATAAGTACTTTCCAAGTATTTGTCCTGTGGTATTCCAAGCATTAACATTCCAAGATAATCTAACATATCAGATGAAGACAAGGGTTACAGTAACAAGAAGAAATGTACATTGGCATCAGGCACAGCCGAGAAACATTTTTTATAATGAAGAATATTTGCAGCATGCAAATTTAAAAAGAATTTGGTTCTATTTCTCTCTCTCTCTTTTTTCCCTCTCTCTCTTCTTTTCCCTCTCTCTCAAAACATGCGTCACAGACAGAAAAACATATCCCCTCAAAGCTGTGCCTACAATTTTGTTTTCTCTATTTTTGTTTCAAAAGCCCTCACTTACTGCATCCCAGCCTTAGGCTTCCAACATAATTCACCCTAAAAATTTCAGCTATGGTATGTTGCAGCCCAAAAATCTAGACGGAATCAGTATATAGAGAGCCGTCACAAGTTCTGGGCAAGAAATGTTAACATTATTTTCAAGTTCTGGTATATGTGACAATAAAAATTATATTGTGAAATTCAATTCAATTCTAGAAAACATATCTTAGATCTTTAATATATATATACTACAAAAGTATATATTTAACATAATTAAATATATAATCTAATGATATTATAAAACATATTTAATGTATGTTAAATATATATTTAATATATATTTATATAATATATTTAATATAATTAAATACATATAATTGAATATATATTATAAATATATATTTAATATAATTAAATAAATATAAATATATGTTTGATATTGAATATATTATAAATATATTTTTAATGTAATTAATTAAAGCTTATTTACTTTATAAGTACTTCTATATATATTTTTATATAATATATATTTTAATCTATAAATATATATAATATATATTTATACAGAAAAATATATATATATAATAGTCTGGAATGCAGTGGCACAATCTTGGCTCACTGCAACCTCCATCTCCTGGGTTCAAGCAACTCTCCTGCCTCAGCCTCCCTAGTTGCTGGGATTACAGGCACGCACCAACATGCCTGGCTAATTTTTGTATTTTCAGTAGAGGTGGGGTTTCACCATATTGACCAGGATGGTCTCGATCTCCTAACCTCATGTGATTCGTCTGCCTCAGTCTCCCAAAATTCTGGAATTACAGTCATGAGCCACCATGCCCCACTCCAATTAACTATCTTTAACACAACTGAAATTGCCACTTTTCCAAATTAAATTTGATTTGATTTGTGCAATTTCTGTGCAAGGCATGACAAATCATTTATTCAGTTTGAAAAGAAGTTATTAATAAAAACTTTGGAAAATGCTCATGTTTAAACTTCTCAATTTTTCTAATTAGTTATTTTTTTAAAAAAACTATAATGAAAATAGAAAATAATCATTCATTCTGGTTTACTACAGAAAGCATGAAATTCCTCACACTCTGCTTCTAGACTCATACCTTAAATAAACAGCAATGTTCTCGTCCTTTGACAGAAAACAAGTTTTATGCTTGCCTGATGAGAAGAGAAATCCCACGTGTTCCATGAGGCAGCCTCAGCACACACTCCTAAGGATGATACTGAGGTGATCTATGGAAATGTTGGGTGCTGCGGCCCTGCTGAGTGTCAGGCCTCCTACAAACAATGTCACAGGCATTATTGACATTACTGGAAATTTCCGCTTTCCCAAAAAGATCTCTGAAAGTCCTCACTCCTGATGAACTTAGCAAATTCAAAACTCACACGGTGTGGGTAATTCTGACAAAGGTGGCAGGTGTGTCATTTGTCCAGACTAAGAAGGAGGTGCAGTGTAGCGGTGACATCCATACAAGGTACAATTCTCTCGACAGGACAAAATTGAGATCCTCTGCTTCATCTGTATTCTGATTGGCATGAATTAGGACATGATGAACCTTCCTATTTTATATGGAACCACCTATGTTCTCATAATTCAAATGGACATACATCTCTTGGACCCACTGTAAAATCAGCCCCATTTTACAGATGAGGAGAAATCTAAACAAGTTGAATACTTCAAGCCCTGTGGTTACATGGGTCTCGTGCAATTCCAAACCCTAGCATCTCCTGCTATGCCTGGCTGCCTCCTTAGGAGAAACTAGAGTTTGCTGAGTACACGTATTATGCCCATGGTCAAGTCTGAGCTACTCCTCCCAAGCAGTCGGTGTAAACTCAGATAAGCTTCAAGACTGTCACCACATGAGGTCAAAGACCCGTACAAAGGATGCTGTCAAGTGTCACTGGGAACCACATGTAGCCCATCAGAGGAATTCTCTCTACAGCTTTCAGTGACATCTGGCCTTCGGATCTAAATCGGCAGCTTGAAATAAATTAAATTTATTTGATTTGGTTTTTAATTCATAAAACCTATATTGCTCTCTGCTCTAAACGAGCTTACATTCCAAATTTGGTGTATTGCTTTTCTTTCTAACCAGGATGATGAAAGTGTATTTTATTAATATAACAACAAGGTGTTTGTTCTATTGCTTTCTAACTATGTATCCTTCGGGGGTACATAAATGTTAAAGGAGTTGGAGAGGCGTTAGAGTCCGTTTTTATGCTTTTAAATCCAAAGGTGACATCCATTTAGGCTGTTTTCTAATACATTCTGATTTTTTTTTCATTTGAGGAAAAATATATAATTGCTAAGTTTGTGCAATTTACAAGGTAATTTTAGCCTCAGAATAATAAATCTCTCTTAACTCAATAGTCTTTGTACTTGTTACAAAGAGTTAATAGCATAAGGCAAGTGAAAAATAAGTGTAGTTATTAAATGCCTTATTGATAAGTTGAGACCAAGAGCTATACCAACAGAGAAACTGTGACAGAGGGGAATACTGATGAAGTTAAAACATAAACAAACATATCCTGCCACTTTGCAGGATTACGTGCACTGTCTAAAAGAAAAATTTAAGAAAATAATTTAAATAAATGGTATAAAAAGATCCTTTTAAGAGACAGCTGTTCAGAACCATATTTAGATTCATGCTCTTTTATCCATTCTATGAATAACAACCAGCTTTTGTTATTTTCTTACATGAAACTATTTTTAAAATAAATTTCAAGTGTTATAAATCACTCAGAATGTATGTACCCCTAATTCATGCAGTTTTATTGCCACCAAGGAAATAATCATTCTTTCTCACTTTGTATCTGTCTGTCTTTTTCTCCCAGTGCACTTCTTTATTGCAGGAGCCTGAATAGTTAAAGGATTTTTAAAATTTCATGATTAGGAACCCACTTTTTCAAATCAAAATGTTTTAACACTTTTTAAGGGGGAGAAATTTAACACTCTTGGTAAATACTCTTCACAAAGCCTATAACAAGTAAATGGATAGACATGTAAACATTGCTAGATTTCAAATGACTCTTCATATGAATTTATGAAGTTTTAAAGGGCTTTCATTTTGCAAAAAGCAGTTTTGCAGGCCATTAGTCCATAATATGGACTAACCTCTTTGGCATATTTAAAGAAGAAAGAAAAACTGTGAAAAAGACTTAGAGTGATATTGTCAGCTGCACAGGGTCTCCTCTCCAGGGTCTTGCTCAGGCATTTAGCAATGTGTTTTCCTAACGCAGGAATTGCACCTCACACACAAACATACACTATGGTATGTGCATATTACAATGCATATGCTTTATTATGCACACTGTGAATATGTCCAAAGAAGAGTACACAAACACAGCCCTTCTGTCAAATCAATAACACGAAGTCCTCACTGTTACTAATACATCAGCGCCGTAATGATCAACTCTGACTGCATGGTTGAACTAATAATGTGTTTCACTCATAGACAGCTTAACCAGTCCACAGGCATATTAGTAAGATCTGCTTACTGATGAATCTTGGAGCAATCATTTGTATGTTTAAGGGTTTGAAAGAAGGGTGAAGGAGTAGAAAGATTGCCAACCCAGTTTACCTGGGATTCGGGAGGTTCCTGGGATTGATGCTTTCAGTTTTAAAACTGAGAAAGCCCTAAGCAATGCGGGATAAGTTGGAAGGAAGCTGGAAAATTCATTTTGGCTTGGGCAAGAGACATAGAGAAAATTGATTGGGGGGAAAATACTAATAAAAATGCACTGGAAAACATTACAAGTCTAAAAAGAGAATGACTGGATTTTATCATGTAACGAAGATGCTTTCACTAATTAAGGAAGTTTACCTTTAACAGAGGTTTTTAGTCTCAAAAAATAGAAACGTCCTCAGCAGCTGAAGGGAGTGCCACCTTCAAATGATTCTTAGGTTTTAATAATCACCTGGTGTGAAAATTGGCTGTGTTTAATGTCACTTTCTGAAAAGAATGAGTTGGTTTTCAAACGAATGCAACTTTGGTACTTGTT
Organism: Saimiri boliviensis; assembly: GCF_048565385.1. Classification (NCBI taxonomy): domain Eukaryota; kingdom Metazoa; phylum Chordata; class Mammalia; order Primates; family Cebidae; genus Saimiri; species Saimiri boliviensis. Next base: position 72,161,965 of record NC_133450.1, on the reverse strand, counting down.
TTCTGATACCAATTTTGAGTGTGTGAAATGGAAAGTTAAAAACATTGTACTTTGGCTAACAGATTTTAAATTGATAAAAATAACAACTGTACGAACTCCTGAACTGAAATAAAGATTAATTTTATCAGAGATTAAAGTTAAAAATATGTTTTAAATTATATTTCTACCTTAAATCAGTAAGTGACTTAGACAAAGGTGCCAATGAAATCTGATGAAACCAATCCAAAGGCGGGCTTTTGAAATGTTACCCCCATAAAAAGAGCCCATAAAATTAATCTCCCTGGACGCTTTCCATGTTCAATCAGTAGAGAATAACTTTTAAGCACTTAGGACATTTGTGATCAAGAGCGTGCTCTCTACTTGTTCCTATACACAGACCCTTGATTCTAAAGATTGCTTCCGCCCCACACACAGAAAACAGACAAAAAAGAAACAGTGAATATTTGCAGGAGCCTCAGGGATTTGTGCTCACGAGAAAGAGCAGTTTCAGGCCGGGCACGGTGGCTTAGGCCTGTAATCCGAGCACTTTGGGAACCGAGGCCAGGGGATCACCTGATGTCAGGAGTTTGAGACCAGCCTGGCCAACATGGCGAAACCCTGTCTCTACTAAAAGTACAAAAACTGGCCGGAGTTGTGGCAGGCACCTGTAATCTCAGCTACTGGGGAGGACGCAGGAGAATCACTTGAACCCAGGAGGCAGAGGTTACAGTGAGCCAAGATAGAGCCACTGCACTTCAGCCTGGACTACAGAGAAAAACTCCATCTGGAAAGGAAGGAAGGAAGGAAGGAAGGGAAGAAGGGAGGGAGGGAGGGAAAAAAAGAAGAATGAGAGAGAGAGAAAGAAAGGAAGAAGAGTTTCATCAGGGACCTAGAAAGAGTCAGTGGCTTCTATGGTGGCTCAACCCTGTAATCACAGCACTTTAGGAGGCTGAGGCAGGTAGATCAGGAGGTCAGAAGATCAAGATCATCTTGGCTAACATGGTGAAACCTCGTCTCTACTAAAACTACAAAAATTAGCTGGGTGTTAGCTGGGTGTGGTGGTCTGCACCTGTAGTCTCAGCTACTCCGGAGTCTGAGGCAGGAGAATCCTTTGAACCCAGGAGGTGAAGTTTGCAGTGACCTCAGATTGTGCCATTACATTCCATCCTGGGTGACAGCAAGTCTCCTTTCTGAAAGAAAGAAAAAGAAAGAAAGAAAGAAAGAAAGAAAGAAAGAAAGAAAGAAAGAAAGAAAGAAAGAAAGAAAGAAAGAAAGAAAGAAAGAAAGAAAAAGAAAGAGAGAGAAAGAAAGAAAGAAAAAGAATCAGCAGTGAGGATTGCAAATCCTCAATCATTTTTTTTATTTTTTATATATTTTTTATTTTTTGCGAATGAGTTTCATTCTTGTCACTCATGCTGGAATGTAGTGGTGCAGTCTGTGCTCACTGCAACTTCCATCTCCTGGGTTCAAGTGATTCTTTTGCCTCAGCCTCCTGAATAGCTGGCATTACAGGTGCTCGCTGCCACACCTGGCTGATTTTTGTGTTTTTAGTAGAGATGGAGTTTCACCGTGTTGGCCAGGCTGATCTCAAACTCCTGATCTCAGATGATCTGCCACCTTGGCCTCCCAAAGTGCTGGGATTACAGGCATGAGCCACTGCACTGGGCCCAGTCATTTTAGTTCACCAATATTCATATGCCCCTTCTACCCCCCTAACCAACAATAAATGGTGTCAATTTGGTCTTTCCATACCACTTATTGAAAACGCAGTGCATGTCGCTGAGTCTGTATACAATAATACAGATACCACCATCTCAGCAGGACACCCTCTCATCCCCTGTGGCAGATAACTGGAGGCTCAGGGAGGCCCCATAGTTTACCTGAATGGGACTAGAGAGTATGGAGAGGACTTGAATTCTAGACCATTGATGCCACTGTCACAGGACAGCAGTCTCAGGGATCAGCTTTTTACCTTAACAGCTGACAGGTATCCTGTCAAGGGTCAGGAAGAAACGTTTTACCTTTGAGAGGCAAGTAGAATAGAAAACAGATACTGAGTTCACACCCTGGCTCAACATCTTAGTTCTGTGACTAGCTACTTACAGAGAATAGACCAGCTATTGAACTTTTCAGAGCCAGTGTCCTTTTCTGTGAATAAAATCTCACATTCCTTAAAAAGTTAAATACAGGATCCAGAAATTTCACTCCTCTGTATAAGACTCCAAAGGGTTTAAAACAGGGACCCAAATGGATACGTGTACACCAGTGATCCTAGCAGCACTATTCACAGTAGCCAGAAGACAGGCACAGTTCACGTGTCCATCGGCTGGAGGATGGATAAATAAAATGTATCATGCAATGGAATTGTACTCAGCCACAAAAAAATAAGCAGAATTCTGACACAGGCAATGATGTGGCCGAAGCTTAAAAACGTTATGCTAAGTAAAACAAGCCGACCAAAAAGAACACAGTGGTGTGATTCCACTCACTATGAAGTATAGGCAAATTCACAGAGACAGAAAGTAGACCAGAGGCCACCAGAGGCTGGAGGGAAGGGCAAATAGGGAGCTACTACTTAATGAGATGTAGAATTTCTGTTTGGGGTGGTGAAAAGTCTTGGAAATCGATATTGGTGATGGTTACATGACATTATAAATTTATTTAATGTTGGAAATGGGTTTATAACGTCGGGAAAAACCCACACGGATACAACGAATCACTCAGCAAGGCTAGTTTAGTTCCTGCAGGAAAAGTGTAACTCACCCGCAGTCTTGCCAGGAGAGCACACCTGAACAAGGAAACGGGGACATTGATAACTTCCGTAACCTGACGCACTCGCCCCACTGCTGTGTCCAGTTTCCATTGGCCGGAACGGGACCTCACATTCCAGGCTTGACCCGATTGGCTAAAGAACTTAGAAATTGACTTGAGTAGATAACGGGAAAGAAGATGAGGAAGAAGACAGGAAAAAGAAAAAGCCAGTCGGGAGAAGGTCAGGAGGGCTTCCAAATAAGGAATGGCATGCACCAGGGTTTGGAGCTTGTGCAGTCTTGTTCAGACATGCCAGAGTGAGTCAAGGTAACTGATTTAAGATGTAGCTAATTTAGAATAGATAGATAGATAGATGTTTATGCTAATAACAGATAATGGCCATGGAGCAAGAGACTGTAACTCCTTATAATGTAGTCGGAGATATAAACTTTGAAGAACTTTCCCATCTCTCACACTTAATAACACCAAGTTGTACACTTAAAAATGGTTAAGATGGCAAATTGTATGTTACATGTTTTGCCACAATAAAAATAGTTTTTTTAAAAAAAGAAACATTAAAACAGGGCCATCCGTGCATAAGGTTCCAAGGAGAATGAAACAGAGTTTATGTCAGAAAGAGTGACTAAGAGAAGACACTCAACGAAAGTGACTGCCCTTTGCCTTTCTGTCCCCAGTCCATGTGGCACATGATTGAGGCTCAAGTCTGATGCTGGGAGCCCACCTGGCCTCTTGGGCGTGTGCAGTTCTGAGCTCTTCAGGACAGAAACAGCAAACTCATCCCTGTCTGCAGGGACTGTGTTCCCACCAACTCAGAAGAAGTTTTATTTCTTTGAGGGGAGAGGAAGTTTTGGGACATCAGTTTCTGACAAAGGCAATTAACAAGTTGCAGGCAGAGGAACTGATTTTTTTCCCTAATCATGAGCTTTAAAATTCACTGCATCTAGAAAGAAACTGAATTTAAAATGCAATTATTGTGCAGTAATTAACTTTGTCCAAATGAGACCCTTTCAGAGCTCAGTTTCTTCAGAAACACATTATTTAGCCCAGTGAAGTAGTTTTGTGTGTGTGGCTTTTTTTTTTTTTTTTTTTACATTTTTCAATAAAGTATTTTTATGGTCAAATTGGTGGATTTAAAATATAAAAAGTCTGATTTGATATTTGGGCTCTTTCCAAGCACTCTGTCACGGTGTTCATAGTTTCAGCTTTCTACTTGTGGGCGAAAGAAAAAGAGTCTCATTTCTATAAATCAAATGTGTTTGTTGCCACATGAAACAGTCTCTTGGAAATCTGCCTCCAGCCAGCCAGCTTAAGACAATGGCAGCAACAATTAGATGTTGTCCTTGCCCTCTTTCCGAAATTGATGAATTTCACCTTAAAACTGCAAGAGCAGCTCAGACCAGAATGGAGCATTGTGCAAACCCCTGGCTGAAATGGAAAGAGGTCTTTGACAATAGGGAAATGTCGTTAAAGGGCCAGCGCCTTTAATTCACCTGTGTGACGTCAGTTGCGATTTCTTACTTTTCTTTTCTTTATTTCACGTTTCCGCTACACAAAGTCACCAGGAAGGCAAGATGTCCTGTAAGAGTAAATGCTCACTGTCCCAAATCTGCTGGATGCGGATGAGGCAGACACGTGCTGAGGGCCAAAACCCGGGCCAAAGCAGAGTGAGCAGCACAGCTAAAGCAGATCTACTCTCTTTCTGTTTGTCTCTGGGCGAATGTTGGAAGCATGACTTATTTTTAAAAAGCTTTCTCAAACGTTTCTTCATGCATGTTTTTCCACGCATCTCTAAATAATGCAAAATTTAGAAAGAATAACGGGGCTCTGTCCTTGAAAACCACCTAGAGGGGACATTTTCAACGTGTTGAACACTTGGAATCCAGGGCTAAATTTCACATGACCAAGCCCATTTTCAACACAACATAAAGTCAGTCCAAAGGGAGAGAGATTGACCCTTTCTCCTTCTCCCACAAAATCGCAGCTCTGCAAAGCCAAGGTGTTACGGGATCCTGCAGAAACCACCAGCTACTTTCATGCATTTGGCCAAGAGGAAGAAAGAAAATGAAAGAAGAGAAAGAAAGAGAGAAGAGAGAGAGAGAGTGAGAACCTCGCCAGATATACGTTGGCCCTGCCAGTGACTCTCTGTTTAACTTGTAATCAAAACAACTCAAACCCAGTTACTGTTTGCATATCTGCCAACTTTCACAATTTCAGCAGTCGGCAGCAGGCCCTCAGTATGACAGGCTGTCTTTCAGATTCCAGCAGAATCTGCCAAAGCCCCAGCACAGAGGCAACTGGTAAATTAAATGCCAGCGAGCACGGGCATTCCTATACCTTTCCTCTGTGCACACAAAGCCGCATCCAGGGTCCCTCATCCTGGCAGAGGCTTTGAAGATCAGGGATGCCCACCTCCTGGCCTGTGCCCGCACCCCCTTCCTTAGGTCATTGCAACCCAGTGCCCGCTGAGCATTAGCCAGTGCACGGATGGGAACAAACTACCAAGTTTTCTTATTAAGAAGAACCTGAGGGGGAGAGTGAGGGGTACCATTCTCCCAGTAGTTGAAAAAAAAAATACTCGCAAATCAAATAGACTCAGGAAAACTCACTTTCAAGAGCCCAACGATATCGTGCAATCTACAGATAACATTAGGTATTCAGATGCACCGCAAAGTGTAATTGAAAATAAAATAGACATTAAATGCATACAGGCACATCTTTAAATCTTGCATCCTAAAAGCTTCTTGTGAACTAAAGATAAGACTTTTCTTTTCCCAGGAAAGTGTAAGCTTCTAAAAGCTAGTTGCTTCTTCAGGGGAGGGGTAAGGGCTTAGCTACCTTCACAATTATTGGTGCTGATTAGCATAGCAGATATTAATGAATAAGCATTGTTTTGACTGCAAGTTTGACTATAACCTGCTGATTTAATGACTCACACTAAGTTTAGGGAGTACGGGCTGCAATCTTAATTATGAAAACGTGGCCGAGCTCTGGATATTAATAACAGCTAGTGTAAATATTAAAAACATGTAATGAAGACAGGAGACAAGTTGGAGGGCCCAATGGACACTATAAATATGAGAATGATATTCTAATTTCACCACTACATCAAAATCCGCTTCTACAGAAAAGAAATACATTTTTTAAAAAAATCTTTTATACCAGTATAATTTGCCTTCGTACCTAGACTGACCTGCAGGCGAAGTCCGCCAAGAAGAGACACCAGGTCTCCTGAGCAGTCACCTGGGTTGTCTGTGCTGAGGGTCTGTGCGTGGCTTTGTCATCTAGGAGAACATTTGCAGTGTCCCTATCTGCGTGTCCCTCTGCATGTGGGGTGTCTGGACAATGGCCCCATGCGCATGGACGGAAGGCAGCACTGCACAAAAGGCCAGAGCACCACCTCCTTAGGGCAGCGGGTGAGAGGGGCCCACTGGGTCTGCCACCCCTTTTAGTTGCCATAATTTGGCAGGTGCTGCTCTGCACGGCTGCAGAGCTGAGAAGGTGAAGCCCTTTGCTGCAGCCTCTGATGGACGTCGGGCGCAGTCACCATCAGGACAATTCTAGCCTCTCAGCCCTGTGATGCTTCCTTTTCCAAGCACAGGGGATTCACTTGAGAGACGGGCGGAAAAAGGCATAATTCACCAATCTGCAGGTTTTCTTTCCCGAACCTAGCAACATTTTCAAAAGAAAACATAATTCTAAACAATTCCAAGGTTTTACAGTGAGGCCAATTACCTGGTGATCATTTCTGGAGGTGCAGCCACCACGGGAAAGCGGCTAAGAAATTCTAGTCACCAAATTTTAATTAGCTGACAGGCAAATTCCTGTTAAGTTTCTGGTTTTCATTCAGAGCCGCTCTGAATGGGTCTGATCACTTTCTGGGAAAAGTGTAACGGTGCCTGTGTATGTTTGGAAACAGGAGGCCTTCCAGTCCAGCTTCTGGTCTTGGTATTTGGAAGGCCCAGGCCTTGATCTGGAGCAGAAATACCACGTTCCTCTAAGCTCCTGGGGTTTTGACCCCCGTAGCAGCCACAGCCCAGCGCCCGCAGCAGCTCCTTAGAGTCCCAGTTTGCCGCCAGCACCTAATTGGTATGCTAATGCCCAGAGCTGCCTCAATTTGCAATTCTTCCTGGAAATGGTATTCAGATTTCTGCATCCTCTCTCTACTAAGAGAAGCACACTAGGAGATTTTTTTTCCCCCTTTGCCTGGTCAAACAGGTAAAATAAACTTAACTCTGGTGACAGAAGACACATGTCCCCTCCCTGAGGCCTTCTTTGGTCTGAACAGAAAAGCGAAACCTTGGCCAAGTGAAAATACTGATCTTTCCATTTGCAGATGAGGAGGAGGGGCTGGAGGAAAGACCAGGTTTCTTTTACAAACTGTTGTTCTCAATTATCAATTTCCAGCCCTTTGTGCAAACTCAAGGAGATGCAGTTCCAACATCTTTACTTAGAACTTGGGGGGAGGCTCCCCATTGCTTAAGATAACCCCTTTTCTTTGTATTAGAAAATAAATGTAAAGTTTACCTTGGGAACAAATGATTAATGAAGTGTTTTCAATGTACCCCAGCTGTTCACTATAATAGAAGAATAATTTGATGTTTGGGGTTCTGAAGCCATTTGATGGCAATTGATTTTTTTTTTTTTCTTGGAAGGGGTTGAGGGGTGGGGTGATTAAAGGGTTAATATTCAAATCAGAAATTTGCAAGGCCTGCATAATGGGAGCGCCACCCTCATAACAATAGGAATTTTTAACAATATCCAGCCTTGTTAGCAAGAGAGTTACATGCATTGAGGGCAATCAGTGTGTCTTGTCAGTTTCTTTTTATCTACCATCTCCAACCGCCGAGGAGCCGAAATGAAGCACTTTGGAATTATCAATTTCAGCCACATTTGCATAACAAAGCCCCCGAGGAAGAGGCATGATAAATGTGAAGGACCCCTCTTGGAAAAGGAACTGTCAACCGCGCCCCGAAAGATTCTCCGACCGAACGCATTCTCCCGGACTGCAGTCAGCGAAAATAAAATGAAAGCATTAAAGAAAGTCATTCTCTCAGAGAGAAAAATCTCCCCCTCTGCACAGAGAGAACTGGATGAAATGACATTATGCATATGAAAATGTCCAGAAAGATGTTTGATTTATGTATGCATTAGATGCAAATTCCATTACGGTGCGCGCGCTGTTGTGTGATTTGGCGCTGAACACATCAGCGCCCTGATCAGATCTGATCTCATTAATTCCGACAAGGAGAGAGAGAGGGAATTGAGAAGAATTTATGGCCTGGACACTTGAAAGAAGTAAATTGTAATTCTGTTTAAAGCTGTAGCGAACCTTTTAAACACCTTTTATTATAGGAAAGAAGCACTCACTTTTATAACACTGTAAGGACTTACTTAATCTTGCACTGGGGGCTCTGGTCTTTATTTGGGGGGAAAAAATCTATGACCTTGTTTAGGGGAAAGAAAAAAGAAGAGGAAAATGTCTTGAACCAAAATTCAGGGAAAACATCACAATAGTAGGATCAAAGGAGAAATGATGCCTCTGTGAATAATTGGGTAAACGTTTGATTTTAAGGATCGTGTGTTTTGTTTTGTTTTGTTTTAGTGGCTTAATATTTTCAAATAAAATACCAAACAGTGAATGAATATTTTTATGGGACTGGGTAACAGATTTACATTTTAAAATGTCTTTAATTGCATTACAGATAAAAGTGCCGCTAACAATATATGACGGGAGATGCAATGGGAAAAGTTATCTTTTGAAACCTCTACTTATTAGAACTGCTTTGAAAGCACAGTCAATTTCAGACCAATATGAATAATAATGATAATAATAATAAGCCAACTGCCAAAACAGTCTTAAGGGGAAATATATTTTTATAGGGAAAATCCCAGATTGTTTCTCTCTATCAATAATGATTCTTATCTTTCTTTTGCTCCTGAACAAGACCTTAATAAGTCGTTTCCTCCTTTCAGGAGCGATAATCACCCTTCATGGGTGAGATGTCCTATATTTACTTGATAGCGAGTGTAAAGCCGAAAGTGTCTCAATATGTTATTGCATCAAGGAATCATGGTTCCTCCCTCAGCATTCATGACCCCCTGGGGTGCAGCTTTGCCTGCTAGAGTTGCGTTTCCCCGCGCGTCTTTCATCTTCGCCAGCTATGATTAACTGTCTTCCCAGGGCCGGAGGTGGGGGCAGAGACTGGATTCGGAAAACCTTAGTTACCGGATCATGTTTGATTTTAGATGGAAATGAAGATACGGAGGCGGCATTCTCCCCGGGTACAGCCTACAGCTTCCCAGGGTAATCCACTCCAATAGAAGTCATTGTTGGGTTTAGCAAATGTTTATCCAAATTGATGCAGCAAACTTACATGTGAACGCAGATAAACAGCGACTCGGAGGGCAAAGGGTTTCAGAACCAGGTGAACCTGTTTAAATGTCACATTTTGTCAAAGGCTAATCCCCGTGTCGTTCCTCATTTCCACCCAAACCATAAAAGTATCTCATGTGTGCTGTAGATATAATTATAGATGGAACCCGCATATTTACACTATGCGTCTGTGTCCCTACCCTTCCGTGCTGTATGTTTTAAGGACACGGGCGATGCGTAGTGGCTATTGGTTTGCCCACATTCCTATGCATAACATCGGCAAATCAGGAAAATAATTGGGTTTTCCTTTGAGAAGAGAGAGAAGGGGGAAAATTCTTCCTGTGATGTTTAAAAATTCAAAATTTCCTCATTTATCTCCATGATAGTTCTAACCACACAGTTGAAAGGTATATTTAGACTGCAGAGATTGTATTTTAGAATGTGGAATTTCAAGTCCTCTCACTTGGGGGACTTGAAAGAATTGTGCACATTTTGAATAGGATTGTCTGCAAGTAAGAGGGAAAAGAACTTACCTTGGCATTATACTAGTGAGATTTTTGGTTTTTGCAAGACATTTTAATGTGTCTGGGTATGTGTGAAGGCATGCATTGAAATACAGAGCCAGTTTATTCACCTTCAATTAAATTCTCCGTCAAATAGACACGGAAGGAAAGGTACATACGATATTTTACAAATAATAAGGCTTGGGAGTCAACTTTCTCAAGTCTTCACACAGTTGGCCAGACCCTAGTATGTCTCTTTCTCAAACACATCCCCAGCGAATGGGTGAGGCTTGGTGATTAAGGTCGTGCTGTTTGTTCATCTCTGCCCTGGCTAATGTGATTGAATTGGAACAATACCTTTGAACTCCTCGGCTCTGATCTGCATACTAATTGATGCCAAGTCCTTGACAATGACCTTAGCCGCCATCCACCCATTCCTGCAAAGGCTGCTCAGCCCTACTCAAAAGTTGCTATCAAAATCCAGCAACAACACAAAAAGTCCCTTTATAAAGAACATCTTTGAGCAGTGTGTTACTCCCTAGCTCCCCCTGCGAGATGCTGTCAGAAATAAAAAGTATTTGTCCAGGACTGGAAAACAGTTTTGGTTAGGAATGCTCGAGCTTCCACAGGGAAACCGTAAAAGCAAAGCAGGAGAAATTCGGCTGTGAAAACTTACCCCTGTTGTGGCAGGTAACATCGTCTCCTAAGATAAAAATCTGTGATGATAGAGTCTTTGCAAGATGTTTCCCCAAATTGTCTTTGAGCTATCAGCCTGCACATACATTTCATTCTTCTAAAAATCAGTGGACAGAATCACATCCTGCCTTTCTTTAAAATTTGAATATTTTGTTCTTTGTGAATTTTGGTGTGTTGATTTTATTTTTTTTAAACATTGCATGAAATTATCATTTTTCTTGATGACTGGCTTTTTAGCACCCCATTAAATTCTACACCCAGGTGCATCCTCAATTCTCGCACCCAGGTCCCGGCCCTCTCAGTATCTCTGATGTAGTCTAAGGAAAGTTCTGAAGCAAGCAATTAGACCAGTGGAGAAAAGTTTTTCCCAAATGCACATATATTTACCTATAAATTTAAGTGGTCACAAAAACAAGTGAAAGTATAGTAATTCATGGGGACTTGAGTATCTCTTTAAAGTAAAAGGTTGCTGACATGTGCGCACACACAATCACATATGCAAAGAAATGAAAAAGAAGCACGTTGTCCGTGACTTTTAAAATTGTACTGTGCAGTAATGAATTAACCAGTAGCTAGAAGGTTTCCATTAGTAAACCAAAGTTATGTTCTTTGTGTAGCCTTGAAAACAACAACAACAAAAAATAAACGTCTCTTCTGGGGAGAAAATTTATCAAAGGAGGCTATTAAAAGCAATGGTAATATCAGTCCTAAAGCAAGCACTTGAACAAAATAAAAACACAAAAACCTTTTCTCGGATATGAAATCATCGATTATATTGGACTGCAGGATTTTCTTGAAATCTGCCTGAGGGATAAATTGGAGGGGGCCACCTCATTTGGCTGTGAACAGGATGTAGCGTATTACTGGAATAACTAATCCACTAAAACCAGGGACCCCTTGCTTACCCATGCCAGCTTTACCTGGGCCCACCTTGCCGACAGCAAAAGAACACAGGTGCAAAACAAAAGGACCACCCGTTTTCTCTGATACCACACTACTACCTGGCATCCAACACTAGTCTTCCTGTGACTGTGACTTAGAGTTCAGACACTGGTCCCTGTCAGCCCAGAGCAGCCACGAGTCACGGCATCATGTCCACTGGCACACACAGCTTCCAGGCTTTTCCTTTCAGTCAGTAGACACTTTTCTAAGAACACGTTGTTCTAAAAAAGAAAGAAAAAAAAACTGTCTGTAATTTGTCATGAATTTCAATTACCAAAAAACTTTTGATTTTTTTCTTCTTTGGAAAAAAAAAAAAAAAAAAGATTGGCATACCTCCAGGTTTTCAGAATGTAGTTAAAGCAGAGAATGACAGAAAGATAAAGATGTGTGTATGGGTGTGTATGTGTATGTGTGTGTGTGTGTGTGTGTGTGTGTGTATGTGTGTATGTGTGTAGGAAGAGCTCCTAATATATGCTGTTCATATAGGTCTAGTTGGGGTTTAAGCCCCAAATAAAGGCTCGTGGCCACTTGGGTGAAAAAGAGCATTTTGTATTTATGTGGAGCGGCTTGTTCTGACAGATTCCACAGCATTTCCCAGAGCCGACATGTCACAAACGTGACTTGTAGCATCCCAGGGCTGCATACACATACCAGGAAGCCGGTGTACCCTCACCAACTCACGGCACATAAAGGGTTTTGGAGAGGAAAGAAAGACTCATTTTGCAATTGGAAACTACAAGGGTGTGTGTGTTTTTTTCTTCTTTCAGATACACAGAATACTTACCAAACGGGAGCAGAACTTTTTTTTTTTTTTTTTTTTTTTTTTTTTTTTTTTTTTTTGAAATGTGCAACTGTGTGAAACTTGTCTGGTTTCAGATTTACACAGAAATTTGGAACCATCTTGTTTTCATCCAAACAAATTCAAACTGAAGAACCTCTTAACTAAGCTGGGAGCATATTTGCACCAAGAAAACTGATGTTCCTAATTCATTAACCCACAAGCATTTGGTACCAGGGGAGCTTACTGAATGTGCATAGCCCGGTGATTCGCGTTTTTGTTCTGTTTTCTTGAGGGCTGACTCTCCACCTGCACTGTCCTAGGTATGAAGTGTGGGATGAAAAAACAAAATCAGCATGCTGTCAGCCTGTTATCTGTTCTCTGGTCTTAAGGAACGATTTCAGGTTTCTGAGACGCTTGGTATATACAGGTGAAGCTGAATACATGTTTACCAAATAAGCAAATACGTAAAATTGGAACACTTTGAAGTTGTAACATTAGACAGCATATAATGAAAATGCCAAACAGAGCGGTCCAGATCATTCCAGCAGGTGTTCAGAGGTCAGAGGAAGCGGAATAGTGAGAATAATCACCCCTTCTGGCACAGCACCAAACAATTTAAAATCAATTTTGCATCGCTTACTATCTCCATCGTCTGTACAGTCCTGAATGCTGGCAATGAGCATGAAAGACACCATCCCTGTCCTCGTGAGGTTTCCATTCCGGCCATCCGTGGGGTGGGAGATAATATACACCATGCCACATGGGGATACACTCTATGAGAGAAAATAAATCATGAAAGGAAATGTAGAGTCCTGTGGAGTCCCAGGGTGGTGTGCTGTGTTAGTGTTATGCACACGGAGGTTAAGAAAGCGCTCATACGGTAGGGGACTTTTCAGTAAGGACAAAAGGAAGCAAGGGAAGAAGCCACGTGTCCCTCTGGGGGAAAAGATAACCAAGTAGAGGGAAAAGCAAGTTCAAAGCCTGGGGCAGAGCCTGCTCGGCGTGTTCTGGAAGAGCACGGGGGACATGTGTTTGGAGCAGAATGATCAAATCATAGGGAGGCAGAGGTGGGGGAGATCACGCAGGAGCTCGAAGGTCATTGCAAGGACTTTGGTTTTTACACCCAGTAAGATGCAAGGGAGCAGAGAGCTTTGAGCACGAGAGTGATGTGATCTGAGGCTAATGATGAAGCTCCCTCCTTGAGGGATTTGAGGAGAGCAAATGCCAAAATGCAGGCTCAACCACCAATTTAAGAATTACACATAAATGTGACCTGCACAGGTCGAACGGGAAGCTGTTTCAGAGACTCTAGGCTTTTTTGTTTTTGTTTTTCTTCAGTTTACAAAAAGAAGATAAAAAAGATGCAATTAAGATTCTTTAGAAAATAGTGTGTTCTCCAGTTTGTCGTTACATTTATATGCAATACGTTCATGTATTTTCTGATCTATGATGATGATTTTTTTAAAAAATACATTGATGCAGTGGAGAAAAGGAACAAGCAAGAGAGCCTCAATGTGCCCACGGTGAGCACCCCTTTACCCTCCTCCTGGTACTCCTGGAAGGCACGGCTTCTCGGAGGGTCCTGCAACAGGGCACAGGTGGAATGAGAGGCTGGCAGTCTCCAGATCTCCAGAGCCCTCGCTGCTCCCCAGAGCCCAGTCCATCATCAGCCTAAAACCAAGTTGGCCAACAGTCCCTGGCTCTGCCTCATATCCTTCCATTGAACTGGAGTGAACTTCAGCTTACTCATCTGTAAAATGGTAGTATTCATGTACATTCTAGCTAGCTCCAGAGCAATGGGGCACCCAGAGGAAATAATTAATATGAAATTGCTTTGGCAGGTAGAAATGTAACAGTATATTTATGTAATCATATCTAATTATATTCTTAGGATTTTTTAAAGCAGGCAAAAGTAAGAAAAGAAAACTAAACATGAGAACTAAACAGCCTATATAATCTGTGCTGATTATATGTATACACATACATATATACATACACACATATATACACACATATACACAAATATTTACAATGCAAATTTAAAAATATATATGTACAAAAGCTTTAAAAGAAAAAAAATCTACTTATAGTTTCACCACCCAGAGAAAACCAAAATTAACTTTTCATTACGTTTGCTTCCAGTTTTTATCTGTTTCAAGTATAAATGTAAATATTTGCATACCTATATGTATTTATGTTATTATTTACATATATACATAAAATAGGACTTGACTATGGCTTTGGTATATAACAGCCAGAGCTGTACGTCATACTGTAACTATAGCCTATAACACAGCATAGCCACACTTCTGCCCTATTACAGGTACATGTATACTACGATAAATTATTTTATGTAATCATAGAACTACATTTACATATATAAACAATATAGATTATATCATTCAATATATTATTATAAAATTAATACCAATTTTTATTTTGTTTAGGTAAATCACATATATTGTTTAAAAGAAAAATCGGCAGTACAAAAGAGAAGTGCCTCCTTTCACTACCTTTTTTCATCAAAAAAGCACTAGCATTTCCCATTCATGAGTGGTAACAAAGTGGGCACACTGTTCTGTACATTCCTTTTTTCTGAGACGGTGTCTCATTTTGTAGCACAGTCTAGAGAGCAATGGCGCGATCTCAGCTCACTACAACCTCCACCTCCCAGGTTCAAGCAATTCTCCTACCTCAGCCCCAGAAGGAGCTGGGATTATAGGCACTTGCGACCATGCCAGGCTAACTTTTGCATTTTTAGTAAAGACAGGTTTTTGCCAGGCTGGCCAGGCTAGCCTTGAACTCCTAACTTCAGGTGTTCTGCCTGCCTCAGCCTTGCAAAGTACTGGGATTACAGGAGTGAGCCCCCTTGCCCAGCCTGTACTTTTCTTTTTTTAATTAAAAATACTTCTTAGAGATCATTTCACGTCAGCAGATACATAGAGCTGCGTCTTTCTTTTTAGGGGCTGCATGGTATTGCATTGTAAGAATATTTGATGTTTTATTTAATCTACAAATGTAAGTTAGATTATTTCCAATTAATCACTATCCTAAACAAAGTCACAAGAAGCACGTTTGTGAATTTGTGTAAGTACCTCAAAAAGCTAAAGTGCTGAAGCGAACCACCAGGTTAAAGAGTGTGAATCACGCCGTTTGACACAAACCCCCAATTCGCCTTGCAAAAAGGACACGCTAACTGACCACTCACAGATACCACATCTACAAAGTCCGTTTCCCATTCCTCCATTGCCATTTACATGTTGCATTTTCCTTATTATGAACAAATCAAGAATCTATTTTAAATAGTAATTCGTTTCCTTTTTGCCAATTGTCTACTAAAGTTCTTTCAGGTTTTTCCATTGGATTGTTTTGCTATATTAATGATTTGCAAGAGCTCTTTATATATGAAAGAAACTAATATGACATATATCACATAGGTTGTGAGACAGGAGTTATACATTTATAGAAAGAAAAATCCATCAATCTACTTTTTGAGCTTCTGGATTTTGCATCACACTTAAAAAGCCTTTCCTATTAATAATTCCAATATTGCTGCTAGAGAAATCACACTGAAGAGCCAGGAGAGCTGTATCAGGAAAGAGGACACTTTTTTTTTTTTTAAACAGAGTCTCACTCTATCACCTAAGCTGGAGTGCAGTGGTGCAATCTCTGCTCATTGCAACTTCCAACTCCCGGGTTCAAGCAATTCTTGTTCCTCAGCTTCCCAAATAGCTGGGACAACAGGTGCACACCACCACACCCCACTAAGTTTTATATTTTTAGTAGAGACAGGGCTTCACCATGTTGGCCAGGCTGGTCTCAACCTCCAGACCTCAAGTGATCTGCCTGCCTTGGCCTCCCAAAGTGCTGGGATTACTGGCGTGAGGCATCGTGCCCAGTCAAGGAAGAGGGTGATTTGTAAAGAAACAAGAGATTTTCAGAGAAGGGAGAGAGGACCAGTTGAGGCTAGTTAACAGGTTGAAGGGTGACGTGGGAGGAGGCTGGAATGGGAGACAGATCAGGGAGAGTAATTTGTGGGAAGAACGAAACTTGCAAATAGTTTTATTTGGTCAAGGAAGGGACTTCAGCTGATGTATACTCTGGAAACAATAACACAGAATGAGGAAGGGATTAGTGAGTGGCGAGAGAGAAAGCAAAGAGATGTGGAGCTCAGGTGACCCATGGCGGCCTCCGTGCAGGTGGTGAGAGGTGGGTGGACTCCTGCACCTGTAGTGGGAACCAAAGGTGGGGAACCTGACACAAACGCAGGTGGACAGAGGTCCCATTTAAGGTAGCAGGAAAAGCTGGAGGTAATGGGCGGCACGGATCACCTGCTCACTTATGGACAGAATCATCTCCAGAGGCTAAGAGAAATGCTCACAGGGGCGCAGGAAGGCAGTTGTCTCTATGAAGGTGAGGCTCAGAAGAGAGCTGCAGAGGTGTTCATCCCTGGAAAAGGTGCTTAATCATCCTCGTCACAGTCTCCTCCTCTGCAAAACGAAAAAAATCACTTACAAGGAGATAATGATGTAAGCCACCAAGCCAAGGACCTTCCACATAGGGGTGCCCCCAGGAGGACCCGATCTCCTCGACTTCACCCTCCTACATAAAATACACGAATGCACGTGGGTTGCTCTGTTACCACAAAAACATGCACATCGTGAACTCCAGGCCCCTGCCAGGCCCTGAGGATTCAGGGTGAGGGAGGCTCAAAGCTTGCCCTCAGGGACCACTGGGTCCAATGGCACAGGACAGTCAAACATGCGATGGGGTAATCGATGGGGAGTAATCAACCCAGAAGAACCGGACATGCAAGCTGTAAGGCCCTGTGTGTCAAGGTGCCAGGAAAGTGGAAAAAGGCAGGACTGTGATCCATTACTGGGGGCAGGGGAGGATAAAGGCACAGATGACAGAAAAGAGGCAATGCTGTTTTTACCTTCATCAACATTTAACCCACCAAGGTTTGCAAAGCATTTTGCCCCCAGTGATTTCTTTCCATCGTCTGAAGGGCCTACAGAAAAGAAAAATCAGTGAGCCTTTCCGGTGTAGAGTCCGGAGACCCACGTGCAGAAACGGCATCTCGAAAGGGGAAGGAAAAGAAAGAAGAGCAGATCATCCGCCTTGGACCTCAGGTAGCTGAAGGAGAGAATGTATTTGCTGTCTGCCACATCTTTGCACCCTTCAATGGCACTTTTGTCCATGTCACTGATCTTTCCGGCAAAGAAACCATCTGCCGTGTGACTGGTTGGGATGAAGGTGAAGGCAGACCGAGATAAACCCTCGCCGTATGCTGCTGTGCTGGCTGCCCAGGATGTGGCCCAGATGGGGCAAGGAGCTGGATATCACTGCCTTACACATCAAACTCCAGGCCACAGGAGGAAATAGGACCAAGACCCCCAGACCTGGAGCCCAGTCGGCCCTCAGAGCCGTTGCCTGCTCGGGTGTGAAGATCGGGCAGATTGAGGACGTCACCCCCATCCCCTCCGACAGCACCCACAGGAAGGGGGGTCGCCGTGGTTGCCATCTGTGAACAGGACTCCTCCAAATGTTTTCTGTTAATAAATTGCCTTCATGTAAAAAAAAAAAAAAAAAAAAAAAAAGAAAGAAAGAAAGAAAGAAAAAAGAAAAATTAATGGTCACTATTCTGCTTTTATAGCTAGGGAAACTGAGGAACAGACAGGTGTGGTAATGTACATCATCCATTCAGACCTCGTTCCAGACACCATCCTGCCACCCAGGAAAGCAACACATGTATAGAAAAAAGTGAGGAGGATCTTGGGAGGTTGAAACCTGAAAGAGAGCACTGGAAATGGCCATGCTGAAAGCCAACAAGACCACACAAAAGCGAGTTTTTCTACCAAATCGCCAAAGGGATTCAGACTCCCCTGACTTTTCTTGACCAGGAGACATCTGGGTTCCTGCCCATGAGGGTAACCATCAGGGCAGGAGCAGTCACACGGGCAGGACCCGCTATCACCGATGAACCACTTAAGGCTCCTCTTACGGCCTAATAAAGTCACTGGAAGAAGAAGACGGTAAAATTAAGCAATAATGACCCTGGCAGAAATCTTTCCCAGACGCATAATGGGATGTTAAAGGCTCTAGCCTTGACCCTCTACTTGGCTATTACGAGGCTGATAAAGACAGATAAACAGATCATTACAGCTTCTATAAAGTTCAGAAGTTAATTTAAAACACTACTGCTCATCAGCTTTAGCCCTACCTCTCCCACTCATAAAAACATAGCAAGGCTTGCATGCAAAATCTTAAAAGATATTTCTGTCTTTTTTTTTTAACATGTTGAGAATGTAGGTTATCATTAGGAACAGTGAAACTAAAGAAGTTGAGGCTGGTTTTGTCTCCAAGGATCCCTGACCCATTGGCTCTGCAAGAAAGACCATTCCCTCACCTCCACCCCAAAGCCCCCACCCGCCACTTATCTGTCATCTTCCCCAACTTAGGCTCTTGTGGCGAAATCGCTCCTTGATGTAATTCCTGATTGAAGTAGTGATGGCTTCCTTCTCTGCATGAGTGTGTGTGTGTGTTTATACGTGCTGTTTGGTTGCGTGTAATTGTGTGTGTTTGCTTGGATGAGAGTGTTTTACGTGTATTTATGTCTTCGTATGAATGTGCTTATACGTGTTTGTGTGGGTTTGTGTGTCTTTGTGTGTGTGAATGTGTGCACAATTGTGTATCAGTGGGAGATGGGTGTTGAAAAGAGGGGACCAAATGCAGAAGAGAGGTAAGTGCTGAGAAATTAAAAATCAGAGACTCTTCAAGGCTGATCTGGGGCCTCGGAACCCCAGCAAGCAAGCCAGGATGTCCAGCCATTTTTTTTCCAGTAAATAACTATTGTATATTTGTTGCACACACTGGTACTACAAAATGGGCTTGTGTTCTCTTTGGAAGAGGAGAGAACAAAAATGCAAAGATATGAACGAACAAGGTCATCTGAGTTTTTAGTAGGTGCAAAGAGGGAAATGATACAGCATGATCTGGCTGAGAGCGGTTGGATAGTTAGGACAAATTTAGATCTAGTCAAGGGAGCAGTGGCATTGGAGGTAACACTCCAGCGACAAGAGAGACCCTGGCAAGTACAGATCAGAGGTCAGAGTCCCAGGCTGGGAGCAGCACCTGGCCTTAAGGTGAGCACAAGCTTGAAATGTTTATCAAGTTTTATAACTCCTCTTGTTCCTTTCACCTTACCTTCCCCAGCCTTGAAAAATTATTTGCCTATGTCGTTTTTATTAATAATGAGTCTGATCTCTTCTGTACTATGGAGAATAAAAAAATTCCATGACCAAATGTGTTTCATGTGGTACAGGGGAGCCAACGACAATTCTGGAGCCAACCTAGGTCAGTATGGCAATCCAGGAAACTCATCTCTCATACCTTGCTTGGAGAATAGCCCAGTACTAGGGCTGCTGTCAGGATTCTTCACAGACCTATTCAATTATATTCCTGCCTTACATTGCAGAAGTTCTGGGTTCATTTCAGGCTTTTCTCTCCTGCCTGGCAGAAACTGAACAATCAGCAGTCAGACAGAGAAAGAGGAACTAAGACAAATTAAGAGAAAAGTAATCGCAGGGTACGAATGAAGGCACCTTTGACTGACAGAATGGTGTACCCCGCTGAGCTAGTGCGTGGAGAGTCAACCCCATGTCCCTCAAGAGGTGACATAGCGTTTGTGGAGGAGGCTGCCACCTCCACATCTTACTGGCTGATATGCCTCGGCAGAGACACTTTGGAGCACGCCCTGCCTCACCCTTCGGGGGCTCCTAGAAATACCTGGCACTGGAGTCAGCTTCCCACAGGTGTGGGCAAACCACAGCCAATCAGGAAATGGCAGGATGCTAACTCCTCTGGGTGCAAGGAAGCTCTGGGCACAGTGGTCCCAGGATCTTCCCAGAGGCTCCCAGGCCGGACAAGACTCTCCCAAGAAAAATGTGGAGTAAATAGAAACTTTAAGGGCCTCTCAGAAGACAAGGAGTTTGTTGACAACTTGAGAAACTCTGAAATTGTAGGCAAACATTGATGTTCATAGGCATGGATCCTAGGAGTGAATCTAGAGTTTTCAACAGGTTCTCTGGGATCTCCACAATACAAAGAACATCTGTAGACATTGTTCTCTTTGCTAATCAAGACCCACTCCCCTCAACCTCCCCTACCAGAGACTATTCTTCTTCTTTCAAGGCAAAGACCCCTTGTGTCTCTCCATGAAACAATTCCTGACCATCCCACCCTTCTGTCTTTGAGTTTACCCAGGACAGAGCTCTGTGGTGTCCACTGCTCTGTATGGTAATTGATTATTTCAAAGACCATCTTCCTCCTCAGAATGTAATCCCTCAGAGACTCCCTCCCACAATATTTTATTTGCAATTCCATCCCTAGGGTCTGCTACACTGCCCTATGCTTACTATGTGTTCAATAAGTATTTCTGTGAATAAATGAATTCAATCCTGCTTCATAACACCGTTTGCATGTACCACCCTGGACCTGCCTGTCCTCATCCAAAGACATCAGAATAAACACTCATATGTGGCCTCCTTGACTTTGAAGAGCAGCCAATGCCCTCACTGTCTCTGGATGGGGTATCTTTGTGGCATCTCCCTGGACCACATCAGGGCTTCTTCAGCACAAAGGACCCTTACGCAAATCAGGCAGAAGGTGTGGCACATATGCTCCCTGAAACTTAAATTCCTACCTCCAATTGTGAATTAGAATTGGATTATTGAGGAGGTGGAAGGAGGTGTCTTCTAAGTGAATTGTGCTGGTGTTAACTGAATCTTGTTCTAGCAAAATGCGCTTTACATGTTTCAGGGGAGGGACCTGGTGGGAGATGATTGGATCATGGGGGCAGTTCTCACGGTAGTGAGTGTGTTCTCATGAGACCTGATGGTTTTAAAGTGTTTGGCAGTCCTCCCCCACCTCTCTCTCTCTCTTCTGCTGCTGTGTAAGATGTGCCTTGCTTCCCCTTCATCTTCCACCGTGATTGTAAGTTTCCTGAGGCCTCTTCAGCTACATGGAACTGTGAGTCAATTAAACTTGTTTCCTTTATACATTACCCAGTCTCAGGTTTTTCTTTATGGCAGTGTGAAAGCAGACTAATACAGACACCAACATTCAGACCATAGCATCTCAATTACTTTTTTATTGCTATGCAATAAATTATCACAAACTTACCAGCTTAAAACAATACAAATTAATTAATTACTCACAGTTTCCCTCAGTGATCAGTCTGCCACCAGCTTGATGGGTCATTTTCTTGGTCTTGACAAACTAAAACCAAGGTGCAGTTGTCAGCCAGAGCTGTGATTTCATCTAAGGCTCAGATTTCTCTTCCAAGCTCATTGGTTGTTGACAGAATTCAGTTCCTTGTGGTTGTGGGGTTCTGCTCATCTCCTTGTCCCCTGCTCTCATCCATAGATCCATCACAAAAAAGCAAGAAGATTCCTCCAGGCCAGCAGGATAATCTCTGCTTTTAAAAGCCTACTGGAGCTGGGCGCAGTGGCTCACGCCTGTAATCCCAGCACTTTGGGAGGCTGAGGCAGGTGGATCATGAGGTCAAGAGATCGAGACCATCCTGGTCAACAAGGTGAAACCCTGTCTCTACTAAAAATACAAAAATTAGTTGGGCATGGTGGCACACACCTGCAATCTCAGCTACTCGGGAGGCTGAGGCAGGAGAATTGCTTGAACCCAGGAGGCAGATGTTGCAGTGAGCTGAGATCAAGCCATTGCACTCCAGCCTGGGTAACAAGAGCAAAACTCCGTCTCAAAAAAAAAAAAAAAGCCCACTGGATCATGTAAGGCCCATCTAGGACCATTTCCTTTTTGATTAACCATAAGTCAACTGATTGAGAACATTAATTACACCTTTAAAATTCCTTCATCTAGGAGTGTAACCTCCTCAGTGAAGCAGCATGAATTATATTCACAGGCTCTGTCCCATTCAAGAGGAAGAGAGTTTATAGGGTGTGTATGTATGCCAGGAGGACAGGAATCCTGCGATACATCTTAGAATTCTGCCTTTCATAATCCTCAGTATCTAAAGACAGGCAGAACCTTGCTTTCATCTAGTAACTGTTGTTTGTGAGAGTTTTATGTTGGTGGTTAAAATGTACTTCCATCTTCAAATGTGAATGATTTTTTTTCCTCATCTTCTCCAAAGGGAGTTTGATCACATGAATTTCTAGGCTGTGGGAATTTCCTGCCTGTCCCCAGAGATTAAACTCTAACCACAATAGAACTTTGCAGGAGTTCAGAGAAAAAGGTCAACAGGCAGAGAGAACATGGAACACCTGAGAAAAAGGTGTCAGAAAAATGTGGGTCCTGGAGCTCAGAAAGCCACATCCCACAAGGCCCCTGCATTCGAGTGCCCTGGGTTTGGCCATTCCCAGCCCCAACAGTGTGTCCACTGCATTTGGTGGGATCAAAGTGAGCAGATACAGGATATATCTGGTTTTGGAATCGGAGACAATCCCATCTCCTGGGCTTACAACATTCAAGTTACACCCAATTACATTAGACATACACACACACGCAAAGGATGGGTCCCTGACATTTCTATAACGCGTACTGAACTGTGTGTGTGTGCTCTGGAGTTGGGCATCCACGGTTTCATCTTGTCTCCACAACTTATTGATCTTGGGAGAGTCATCTAACTTCTCTGCACTTCAGTTTCCTTACCCATGAAGTAACAATAGCAATAGTAGAAATAATAATAATAGCAACAACAATAATGCCTGTTACATACATAGAGTTGTAAAGATTAAATGAAATAATAGATGCAGTAAGACTAGAGCAATTGTCGGCTTGTACAGAGACCTTGATCAATGGCAAAAGTCAGATTTGTATCACTCTCCCTCCCTCCCTGTCTCCCTCCTTCTTTCCCTCTTTTCTTCCTTCCTTCCTTTCTTTTTCTTTCTTCCTTCCTTTCTTTCTTTCTTTCTTTTCTTTCTTTCCTCTTTTGTTGATCACATTGTCACACCATACTAGACACAGTGGGAAAAAGTAAACCTTGACATAATCCCTACCCTCAGAGAGATAAAGTTCAGTGATGGAGACAACAAAAAGAAATACTTCAGGGTAATGCATTGCATTTTATTTCTTTTCCTCAGGAGAAAGAGGAAAAAACTTAAAGGATTAGAAAAATTTGACCAGGCACGGTGGCTCACGCCTGCAATCCCAGAACTTTGGAAGGCCAAGGCGGGTGGACCACGAGGTCAGGAATTTGAGACCAGCCTGGCCAGCATGGGAAACCCTGTCTCTACTAAAAATACAAAAATTTAGCCAAGCATGGTGGTACACACCTGTCATCCCAGCTACTTGGGAGGCTGAGGCAGGAAAATCGCTTGAACCAGAGAGACAGAGATTGCAGTGAGCCAAGATCATGCCACCGTGCTCCAGCCTGGGTGACAGGAGACTCTGTCTCAAAAAAAAGAACAAAATAAAAGAAAACTTCAAGGAGAGTAAATGAGCAAGGATGAATATTGGGAATGGAAGAGAAGTCAACACTAAGGAAAGCACTGAGTCTGTATTTGCATCTCACAAAATGCTGTTTTTGCCCCTGGCTTTCATTTTGAATGAAATCCTGCCACAGGAAATGTACCTCTGGCCTCTGAAACACAAGAGATGGGTCACCTTTGAGCTATGGAGGTCACCGAGGAGGATGTCCCGCAGAAAACAAGGGGGACGAGCTTCCACAGCTTAAGGGCTGTTTCCGGAACCTCTTTGTTTATTACCAGCGGTACATAAACTCGAAATATTAATGCAGGTTCAATTCAGATGCAAATGGCTCTGTCCAAGGCGTAAATGCAAAAGAAAGACCAGGGTGACAGCAGGGACATCATTCCTTTCTGCACCATTTCGGTGTTCCCCAAATCACAGCAATATGAGTTTGGGGAGTGAGCTATCGCCTTCCGATTTGAGTAACGAGGGACAGTCCCCCATACGTTTTCCCTGTAGGCTGGATGGCAAATCCAATTAGTTATCTCTGAGGACAACTGTAAATACTATCAGGACATAAAATATTGCGGGCATTTGTAAAGAAAATACAGTCATCTAAATATTGATGGTTTTCAAGTGAGAATTGGAATTTTAGAGCAGCCGCTTACGGCATTATTCGCTCAGTCTTTTAGTTCAGAGATACGTGGTCAAGGATCCAGTAGATTTGGTTTTGTTCATCCATTCCTGCATCCATTCATGAGATAAACAGGACCAGAAACCACCTCACCAGGTCCTGCATATGGGGCTGGAAATTCAAAGATAAATAAGACATAGCTGCCATAATGAAAGACTGCATTCTATCATGTGGATCAGACACGTACACTGGCAACTGTAATTTTCATTTTAACAGTGATCATTGTTAGGGTAGGTAAGCCCGGGGTTCTGAGGAGGATCCGGCCTGTGCCACCAATCTAGTTAGGTGTATCAGGGAAGGCTGCCTGTAGGAGATGCCATCTAGGAAAAACATTGTGCTCATTTGTTTCTGCATCCCTGGCATCTGGCACAGGCCTGGCGCCAGGCATGTATGCTCAACATATGATCATGTATAGGGTCAGGATTGCTTAGAGGATTTAAAGTAACTCTTTGCAATGGCTGTGAACTCAAATACTTCATTCAAGGCCCAAACTGGCTTCTTAAATAAGAAAAAAAAAAAAAAAAAAAAAAAAAACGGGTACAAGACATCAGGGACCAGGGCCTGTGGTTGCATGCAAACTGCCTGCTCCATGTAACAGGGCCAGTCTTTCCACGTTCAAATGCAGGCTCTGGGTGTCCACAGTCTTCAGTGAATTCAGTAGAAGTTCAAACTCCAGGTTTGTCTTGTGAAATCTCTAAGTCTGTATATGTCAGCACCCTATTCAAGCATTTAAACATCCTATGGGGGCTCACCAATACATATCTGTGGTGCCTTTGTGGCTCGTGGGCTGACAAATTGCGACTTATAAACTTATTGAGTCCTAGGGACCTTAATGGAAGTTTTGTTTACGTTACTGCATTCAATATTCCATAAAGGTTAAGTGCAGAGATTGGCTCTGGGCGCACAGAGGTTAACAAACACATTCCCGCTCCTCCACAGCTTTCTACACAGCTTTACTGAATAAAAAATAAATGGGGCCGCGTGCAGTGGCTCATACTTGTAATCCCAGCTCTTTGGGAGGCTGAGGCAGGAGGATTGCTTGAGCCCAGGTGTTTGAAACCAGCCTGGTGACATAGCAAGACCTTATCTCTATGAAAAATAAAATAAATATTAAGCAAGTATTGTGGCATGTACCTGTGGTCTCACCTACTCAGGGGGCTGAGGTGAGAGGACGCCAGAGGTCGAGGCTGCAGTGAGCTGAGATGGCATTACTGCAGTCCAGCCTGGGTGACAGAGTGAGACCCTGCCTCAAAAAAAAAAAAAAAGAAAGAAAGAAAAAGGATGAATGGATGAATGAGACAGTAGAGCCCAGGAAGGGATTTTAGGCAGAGGAAATACCATATGTGAAAACTACACCAAGGGACAAAACACGAATATTCAGGAAATGAATATTCTCTGAGGAAAAGCAGGTCCTTTGTTGGAAAGAAGTGGTCCGCAAGTCAGAAAGGGAAAGGGACCGTGCTGTGAGCCAGGCCAGGGCCTGTGATCTTTATTCTGCAATTGCTTTGTGAGAACTCAGGCAAAACTCGATGGTTCTGTGACTCCATTTCCCTATCTGTGAAATGGGGACAACGGGACTTCCTACCTCCTGAGGGTGGTTGTGAGATTCCCACGGGTGAGGACACTGAGAACGGGACCTGACACCAGCCAGGTGCTCAGTACTACTCGGTTGTCCTCAGGATGACTCGGGGCACCTACCCACCTCTGTCTCAGAGCATGCTGGGAGCAGAGTCCCTACCACACCAGCTCATCCTCAGACTCAGAAAGTAGCCAGTCAGGTGACAACATGCCAGTGGCAGAGAATGTCTCCTGGTGGGAGATGCTGGGTTATTTGCGAATGTCTCCTTCCTCCCTCTGTGTGACTAGGGAGCAGCTGATAGAACCTGAGGCTGTTCTGCTTGCTGGCACTCTTGCTGGGGCCATGAGCCTGAGGACTAGGGGCAGAGGAGGCGGGATAATCCCCTTCCTGCTGGAATCACACTGGGACATTTTGGTGTGTAATTTGGGTATTTGAATTCATGCATCACAGGTGTCTGCGAATCCCAAGTGCTGAGCCTTGGAGAGAGGAAACCTGGTCTTCCTAATAAACACCTACAGAGAAGCAGTGGAGAGTTAGCAATGCCTCAGCTTCCCAACAGTACCAGGCTCTGCTTGCCTGAGGGCCCCTGCTAAACACGCCCCATCCTCAGGCCAGTGCTAAAGGGCAGCTGTGATGTTCTCATTGTCCAGAGGAGGAGACAGAGGTTCTGAAAGTTCAGCGATGTGCCTGATGCTGTCCAGCAAATAGGTGGTTGAGCCTGACTCTAAAGCACCTCTTGTTGCCTTTCTCACTATGGCTGTGAGGAGCAGGGTCCTGGTGCCACCTCCAGTGGAACTGCCCTATGAAGGGCTTAGGGGAGAAAGTGCTCCGATTTAGTGTAGAGCTAGGTGGAGAAATACAGTTCCAGAAGACACAGCAGACGCAGCCGTTTCCGACACAGAGGGGCGCATCACTGCAGGCAAAAAGCACCTTCACCTCATTGCAGGCAAAAAGCACCTTCACCTCGTAAGGCAACTGCCTGTACTCCCTCCTCCCCATCAATAAATAAATAAATAAACCAAGAACAAGGGGGGAAAAAGTTTCTGACTTTCCGTAACCTTTTCTTAGAGTTCAGGTTATTTCTTTAATGCATTTGTCTGCTTTAAAATTGTCTCCTTAGCCTCTCAAGGGAAACCAATATAATACACCATCACATTTCTCACCGGAGAAAAAAGAACACTTACTCTTAATAGGTGGCAATTTTGCCAGATGTTATTGACATGGTAAGTGCGAAATTTCCGTGATACTCAATGCAGAGTGCAGCAGATTAAAGAACAATGAGGCACAGTGCAAAATGAAGTTTCAAAAGCTGCAGTGTCAAAGTCAGGGAAGGTGTGAAAAAATTACATCCTTGCAACACTATTAAGAGCAAGTTTACTAATTACTCTATCCGGCACAAATTTCAAAGTAAATTCCCCAAGAGTAGGGAAAGTTTTACAAGTGTTATTTTTTCCCCTGCTTGTCAGCATTTTTTTTTTTCTTGGCAGCAGAGAGAAAGAATGGAGGGTCTATGCTGGGTCAAGGATTCCTTTCCCTCTGGTGTTGAAGGACAGGAACTGGTAGGCCAACTTCAGAAAAGCAGAGTTGATGCTCCTTGACCGGCCTCCTGGACCTCCTTTAACTGATAGCAAAGGTTCGTCCAGTGCCAACGAAACAACAGACTAGACTTTGTGCTGGGGCAGAGCAGGCACTAAATCCAAACAGCACACCTGTGAAGCACGGTTCCTTCCTACTAACCTCCCAAAACTGATTTGGAGAGGAGAAAACGGATGCTTAATGAGGAACATTACCTAGCCAGTAAATCTCAGACTGGGATCTTAAAGGTAGGTCCTGTTGCCCAAATCTCATCTGCTGCTCTTTTTTATCTAATGCATCAGCGGATTTTAAATTGCTTTTAAAGCAGCAAAATACCTTTTCCAAATGAAACATTAAACACATATCCAAAATATGAAACCGATAAAAGCCAAAATAGTCCACTTGGAGACAGAACATTAAGATTGTCGGAGGCACCAAAGTCTCCCTTGCTCTGTTCTTCTCTCTTCTATGCCGGTGCTTGAGTGGCCTCTACTGATGATCCACCTGTGAAAGCATGGGCATGTGTGAATGTGTATGCACACACGCACGGGCTCACACACACATACCTGTGAGGGGAAAGGGCCCATAGGATTTAATCAAAGAGGCTATAATTCTTCCCCTAATTAAAAAAAAAACAAAACAAAACTCCAGTACATACATTATGCCAACCCTGCTACGGAAGTTCCCTGCAAACAAGGGGAACTCGTCTGTCAAATGCATTTAATTCATTTATATCCTGACCTTAATAAAAAACACAATATGGACCAGGTGCGGTGGCTCACTCCTGTAATTCCAGCACTTTGGGAGGCCGAGGCAGGTGGATCATGAGGTCAGGAATTTAAGACCAGCCTGACCATGGTAAAACCCTGTCTCTACTAAAAATACAATATGGGCCAGGTGCGGTGTATTTTTAGTAGTCCCAGCTACTCAGGAGGCTGAGGCAGAAGAATTGCTTGAACCAGGGAGGCAGAGGTTGCCGTGAGCCAAGATTATGCCGTTGCACTCTAGCCTGGGCAACATAGTGAGACTCCATCTCAAAAAAAAAAAAAAAAAAAAAAAAAAGCACAATATGGTTCTTGGGACCATATAGTCAGTACCAACTAATTGTTTTAATTAAACTTTTTCTTTGAAGATTAGGATGAAGTTGTGAGGAGTAATACAAAGAGACCCAGGACCCAGCGTGCCCTTCCCTAGGGCAGTGTCTTGCATAACTCTGACATCATAACACACCCAGGAAGCAGACATTCACACAACCCGCTGACCATATTCAGATTTCCTCCATTTTACTCATTTGTGTGTAAGTGTGTGTGGCTAACTTTTTTTTTTTTTTAATGAAATGCTCCTCAAACCAGCAAATGCTGGTATAAAACGACTCTCATCCCTAGGGAAAAACCAAGAAAACAGGTGGAATGACCCATTTTGTTCTGAACACAGCAGATCTAAAAGGAGCCTTGACCCAGAGTAAACTGACTCCAGACTCAAGCGTGTCCAAAGCCAGGGCGCATCCGTGGGGGGCAGCTTCAAGCCTCAGCCTGGGGATGGCCTCCGCTCAGACCGAAGCAGCTCGGAGAGAGCCCATCCCTTAATCACAGAGAACTCAGATCCCGGCTGGCTTCATAGAGGAGAATGAGTGCCCTTGAGTGTTGCTGGGAGGCAAACAGTGAGGAAGCGCTGACCGAGTTGGCAAGAGATGCAGTAGCCTGTATTTATCAAGCTGTGGCTCTAAAACTTTTTTTTTATTTTTAAACTATAATTCCAGAGGCTTCACTCAGTCAGGTGGCAAGAACAGAAGAACAGAAATGCAAGTTATTTTTGGTGGTGGTGCCTTCTGGGGAAATTCTTCAGGTGGCATCTCTGTACCAAAATCCCACTAGCTTAGTCCGACTCCCCTAAGCCAGTCTCAGCCTTTCCAGCACACAGACCCATGGACCTCCAGCTGTAGAATCTACTCACTGCTGATGGGACATTCAATCATCGGCTCCAACACCTTCATTTCACAAGTGGGGAGACTGAGGTCCAAGAACAGATGGGGAAGTAAGCTGACACCACATGAATGTTGCTCAAAGATAGGCAAGGTCTCTGTCTAGAGGCTCAGAGATCTGCACGCGGGAAACAGAAATTCAGATCTTCATCATTCTCAGCAAACTGACACAAGAACAGAAAGCCAAACACCGCATGTTCTCACGCATAGGTGGGTGTTGAACGATGAGAACACGTGGACTCAGGGAGAGGAGCATCACACACTGGGTGGGGGGGTAGGGGAGAGACAGTGGGGGGAGGGATAACACGGGGAGAAATGCCAGATATAGTATGCACCTAAAGTAAAATAAATAAATTAAAAAAAAAAGAAATTCAGATCTTTAGATAAAATTTTGTGTTTATATTTCAAAAGGGCTCTTGACCCAGCAAAGGTTAAAAAAAATAGTTACTGCATGTAATTTAATAATACCATATCTAGGGACCTGAAGATGCCTCCAACTTATTAGAAGCATGGCCAACTCCACAGGAAGCTTTTTCTCTCCCCCCAAAATCCTAACGCAGGCAGCAGCCAAATCCAAGCCAAGTCTCACGTCATCCAGGCTAGTATTCAGTGGTGCAGTCATAGCTCACTGCAGCCTTGAACTCCTGAGCTCAGGCAATCCTCCTGCCTCAACCTTTCCAGTAGCTAGGACTACGGGTAGGAGCCACCATGCTCAGTTAATTTTTACATTTTTTTCTATAATTTTTCATTTTTGGTAGGACGAGATCATTCTATGTTATCCAGGTTGGTCTCAAACTTCTGGTCTCAAGCAGTCCTCCTGCCTCGGCCTCCCAAAGTGCTGGGATTATAGGTGTGAGCCACTGGACTCGTATAATTTTATGTTATATCACTAGATGTAATCAAAACTCCTCTCGGTTTAATGGTAAAACACAAGTTTTCCAGTCTTGGCAAAAAAAAAAAAAATCTGCATTATTTTATCTTTGTTTGTAGTCTGACTTTGAGAGTGGTAAGAACCATTCACACTGGGGAGGGTCCCACCTGTAGCAATTCTCTAACTCTGCGCACGCCAGCTGCTGCTTTGCCTGCAGAGACCAAGGTGTTTAGCTGGGAACGTCTCCTTGCCTTACTCTAGCCTCTCTCTTTTAAAGTCTATGCATCATGTTTTGTATTCATCCACTTCTGTATTTCATCATCATAACTGGGCTTAATGCCATCAATTCATTTTTCAACCAAAAATATTATTACTTCAAGTTTCCAACTCTGCTGAGATGTTGAGGACTTGGCCTCTGCCCCAGAGATGAGGACCAGAGAGAGAGGAGATGGAAACCCCAGCACCTCTCCTGGAAAACGAACAAGATCAAATTTGCGTGGGAAATGTTTGGGACATCAGCTGTGAAAGATTCTTTTCTCTGAATCAGATTTGTTCTTAAGAAATTCCAACTGCCATGAACAGCCAAGAGTCAATGGCTCAGCTGTACCCAGGAGACGGGCCAAGAATTGCAAGCTAAAGAAGCTGGACACTCTTTTTCCTTGTGGGAATCTCTGCCTGGCCTCCTTCAGAACATCTCAGTATTGCACATGAAAAGCCAGTCTTAGAAGAGAATTTTGTTGTCCTAAGCCCCAAGCAGTTCCCATCAGGGTGAACTGTTATAGTGTCACGAACTTGCTTCAAGAGCACCTTCTGTTATGCGTCCCAGATAGCCAAAATCAACTACTTTGACCTAAAGCCTACACCTTGCCTTCAAGTCAACAAATCCAGCAAGGCTGTATTGTGTACCACACTGTCCCTGACGTTCTTGTAGATATGGGTACCACGGCAGACAGACAGTCACGATCCCACATTCGTGGAGTTGAGAGCAAAGCAGAGAAGCGACATGGAAAAATAACCACCCAAGCGTGTTTTGAGTGAGGCTTCGCTGCGTTTTTCCTCCTTTTGTTGAGCCAACACATATTTTTAGAGCACCTCCTATATTCAGAGAATTTGGAAATTCTGGTGTTGAATGAAACCCCTGTTCCGGTATAGGCAGACTTGTTCACTAGAACACCATATTGTGGGAACTGGCTGGTGGTGTTGGAGTTAAGTTTGAATCCACCTGAGTGACTAGATCCAGACCCAGATGAAAAGTAGGCCTGGTTGATCCTACCTCAGGTGAATCCCTAAAGCTCCTTAGGTATCAGTTTCCTCTACTGGAATGCAGAGATTCACAGCTCATCCCACCTAACTGTTGTGAAGGTCACAAGACCCAGGCTAACCAGAGGTTCCCTAAAGATGTGATAAAGACAGAACAGCTTGACATGACATTGTGGATTTGTTACACTTAGCAACCTGGGAATTAGGGTGACCAATGCTTCCTGGTTTGCCTGGAACCTTCCTGGTTTTAACACTGGAAGTCCCACATCCCGGGACTCTGTCCTAGGTGAACCAGGACGGCTGGTCACCCTGCTGGGGTCAAGTGAGGCTGCTTTGTTATGTCTCCGAAGTTCTCTCCCCTCTTGACCTCTAACTCAGTGGCTTTCAGAGGAGCTGTGCTGGAGGATCTTGAGAAATGGAAGAACTTGTTAAAATGCTGGTTCCTACTCAGAATCCCACAGATGTGGGGCCGGGGGTCCAGAGCCGTGTCCTGAGCATCGATGCTTCTGCCCCACCACTCCATGTAGAATCTGCCCTTGAGGAAATTCTTGAAGAATCTGCCCTTGAAGGTTGCATTTCGGAAGGGCCTGTCTGCAGCAACCGTTGTCATGTTTAAAGCCTGCTGCAATAGCCCTCTTCCACATCCCATTTTACAAAGGAAATCGGGAGCGCAGTGCAGCGGCTTGTTTGAAGGAAGCAGGAGGGAAGAGGAGAGGAACCCCGGAGAGACAGAATTACGGTTGTTCTCTGCACTCACTTTTGAACCTGACTTTTTTCTTTTTTTTTTTCTTTTTCTTTCTTTCTTTTTTTTTCTTTTTCTTTCTTTCTTTCTTTTTTTTTTTTTTTTTTTTTTTTTGATAAATTTTCCAAGTAGCTAATGAAATCTTGGGCTGGTTTAGAGCCAAAATGGAGAGAGGGATCAGGACGAAGGTGGTCAAAGGTGTCCCTATGAAGACTCCATGGGCGCAGACTGCAGCCTTGGGCCTCCTCCCGCGGGGATGCCCTCTCCCCTCGGGCGGCTTTAGCTTTCTCTGAACTCTGGCCGCTGCCTGCCCTGCCACCCCTCCAGGCCCGGTGGTGTAGCAGCCCCCACCGTTGCTAGCCATCTCTTCCATGGTGAACTGTCCCCTCACTGACTCTCCCAACTTCCTTCTGGACATGCTACTGTTTCCTCCCGATCTGGGAGACTGTGCAGAAGCAGTGCTATTGGAAAAAGTGGACAGAAAAGAAATAGCATCAACGTCACACCTTGTGGGTGCCCTCTTTGCGGGCTTAAAACTGCGTGTAGGAAGAGTTTGCAGTACCTTAGACGGAATGCATGGTGTATATACTGCACATCTTCACATGCCTTAGGCAGCTCAAACAACAAATTACAACATACAGAAGATTAGGCTAAAATATGACATGCATGGTGGGTCTTTACAGAGGGGCCTCTTTCTTTCTTCTACTTTTCAATTATTTTTAAATTGTCAACTTTGAGTATCTACAGATTTTGAAGTACAAGAAAAAATGCAAAATTTACATGAAAATATTCTTCTAAGGAGGGTTTTCTTAAGGTCAATGAAACTAAAAATAATACAACTTAGGAATGTCTGCAAAGGTTGCCTAATCAGGTGGGAGCAGAAATTATCCTAGAAGCAAGGTGTCTGGACTCAATGAGGGTTTCCTCTACCCAACCATGGTGCAGGTGCTCTTTCATCTCGTATCCCCAGGTTGCTAAATCTTATCCCTAAAACCTTTTATAAAAGTTTCTCCTGTCTTTTGGAATGCCTCAACTGAATGTATCGCCCATGTACTGTCTACCTTGTTACTTTTTATTCACCCAGCAAGTTCGACTTCACTTGCACTGCACACTACTTAAAAGTTCTTTTGATATCTTAAATTTCCCATCATGCCACAATTCATCGTCTGACTGGTACTGCTTAAAGTTTAACTTGGACAGCTTGGGTGGGACTCTGCAGGCTCCTGCTGGCACAGGAGTGGGTGGGACATTCATAGGAGAAGGTGAGCTGAGGCTGAGCTTCGGGGAGCTTGCCCGGGTCAAGAAGACTTTGGAAAACAGGAAGGGAAGCAAATCTGATGGCTGACATCTTCACAGTCGTGTGGCGCAGGGGAACTGGGGAGAAGAAAGAGGCCAGGAATAGAAAGAGAGACTCGGAGATGAGTCAGAGAGTGAAAAGGGATGGCAGAGGGCGGACGACACCCACACAATGACAAATCCCCAGACTTTTCAGGTGAAGAATGTCAACCACGTGTTGACATACTCCCATTCCCCAAAATAAAAGCTGCCCAGGTAATTTGCAGCATTAATGTAGAATTTTGCATTTCGAAAAACCTAGAATTTGGAGACAGCCTAAGGACCATTCTAGCTACAACACTGCCAAATACCTGACCAGGGGTGGATTATTATCGAACGTTTCTGGGCTTAGTGTCTTCGTCTGCAAAACCGAGATAAGGCAAAAAGATTAGAGCATCTTTCTGTAGCAGCACCGAGAGAATTGGAGCTTGCGCTCTGGAATCAGGAGGCCTGGGTTCAAGTCCTGGTTCCCTCACTTACAGTGTGAACTCAGTTAAGTGCCCTTAATGCCTCCACCTTAGTTTAATCACCTTTAAAAATGGGACTAACAGTGGTGTCAATCTCATAGAGCAGTAGAGAAGCCTAAGTGAGCAATAAAAGCCCTGAAATGGTGCTTGGCAAGTGGGGAAAGCTACATAAGTGTTTATTGTTGTTACTGTTATTATTTGTAATGCTCGTGATGGTGAAAATGTACTGGCATTTCTCCTTTCTGGGATGTGGGCAGCAAGAATCAAGAAAAGTAAGCCCTTGCATTGCTGTGTGATTTGTATCTTAATTTGTTGGTGTCTTTGAAATAGGAATATATTTCTAGAGTTGTATGATAAAAAAAAAGAAGCAACAAACTAGCTTACCTGTGAGCGTATGTCACTGAATCCTGCCACCCTTCATCCACCTATGGTTATTAAACCTATAGCCAGAGATCAATGCTCAGAACACCCATCAGGACTCTGCTATGAAAATATGAGTTCCTTCTACTGGATATGTGCTGCTACTACTACTGCTAACACTACTACTCTTAATAATAATAATTAAAAACAGACCCAGCTTTCTAAATATTTGGAAACCCATGTCTATAAATAGATATTTGTGTTCTTTCTAAAGTTTCCTTTCTGACTTTCCAGCATGTTCTGATGCCATCTTAAAACTTTTTTTAAAGTGCCCTGCTTAGAGTCTCTTGCCCCTCCCTTTCTTTCACCCTGATCATCTCCTCTTTCCCTGGCTGACTCCTATGAGGTCACCAGTGCTTCCTTTCTCCCCTTGGCCAGCCTCACTCCATCATACTGGAATCACCTCTTTCATTGCCTGCTTCCTTACTAGCCTCTGAACTCTCTCAAGGGAAGCGATTAGGTCTTATTCACCTCTCTCTCTCCTACTCAGCACAATACCTGTGAGTAGATGGGTAGACAGTGGTTAGATGAATAACTGAGTGAAGAAATGGGTTGTCAGGATTAAGGAGACTCTTGAGCCATGAGGTGAATCAAGACATCTGTGACTTTAAGAGACAGAGGGGCTGGGCGCAGTGGCTCATGCCTGTAATCCCGACACTGGGAGGCCCAAGCAGGCAGATCACGAGGTTGGGAAATCAAGACCATCCTGGCTAACATAGTGAAAGCCGTCTCTACTAAAAATACAAAACTTAACTGGGTGTGATGGTGCGTGCCTGTAATCCCAGCTACTCAGTAGGCTGAAGCAGAAGAATCGCTTGAACTGGGGAGTCAGAGGTTACATTGAGTTGAGATCATGCCACTACACACCAGCCTGGCAACAGAGCAAGACTCCATCTCAAAAAAGAAAAGAAAGAAGAGACAAACAGAGGTCAACAGCTAAGGGAGTTGAGAAAATTGAAGATAGGTTGTTCAAGCTCTAGATCTAATGATTCTGGGGTCCTAGCAGTGCTTTTCACCGCCCCCCTCCACCGCTGTGGGTACAGCGCGATTTTCTTGAGCTGGAATCCTGAAAAGAGCCGGCCGTTAATCACTGATAAGAACAAGGTCTGTCCGGAACTAACGCAAAGGCATTTGAAAACTCAAGACATCGGGGGGAAAATAAGCCTGAAATCCACCAAGAATCTGAGAGTTTGTAGCTTGTCAAGGTTGGAAGTGACCCTCTGGCTCACCTGTTAGTCTTCGATATGCAAATGATGCCACATACACACTTTACATAGCATACGTTCCAGAAGAAAGTACAAGACTGTATATTTCATGGAGTTAAGACCCCATTGCTATGCTAATTATAGTATTTGTGCATAACTTTCCATGTCTGTCTTCATGCTTCCCAAATTGCCCATTTATAACTCTTAATGCAAATGCCATTTTTAAAATCAATTCTTTTCTCTGTTAATTTAAAGACTCCAACATATGTCAAGACAATACAGGCAATTCTAACCAAACAGCAGTTGGCAAGAGCCAAGATTTATGCTCTGTTTATATCATATTGAGATACAACAATACCAGAAAGGAAAAAGAAAAGACAGTGAGCAAGACACAGATCCACGGGGTTTTAATGAATCGTTTTGTCATGAAACAATACATTAAGATATGGATTAGGCCAAAATTTCAAGCTTAGAGTTATACTTCTCCACTGAGCGCAGCCAGAGTACCATGTGGTGCAGCAGAGAGAAAATCCAGATTCCTTATGTATTGTGTTATTCATTGATTGATCTCTCATAAAATCTGATGGAACACTTTCTGTGTGTCAAGATACCTTTACTGTGTGCTTAAGAGACCTAAGTGATGACACCATTGTCCATTGGGGCAAGAGCATCCAGTAGGGTCCTTAAGACCATTAGATTCTAGCTGTGTTTTCACCATACTTGGAAAAGGGTGACAGAAATAATACATTTAGCACATGGCTTGGGGCCAAAGGAGCACGTTCAGTAGTTACTACATTCATTTAAGATAAAGTATGAATGCGAGGAACAGAACCCCAAATTATCATGGCCTAAGCAGTCAGAGCTGTATTTCTCTTACACATGCAGAGGCAGGCAGGCCAAGACTGGGATGGTGCCCTATGGAGTCGGACTTCTTTTATGGTGCTATACTCTGTATCTGCCTCCATTCCCAACATGGCTGGTCCTGTGCTAGTGGAAGAGAAAATTGAAATGTTTTCCAGGCATTTTACAGGCTGCCGCTGCTTATTTCTAGTATGCCAGACCCTTAGCACATGGCTTTGCATAGCTTCACAGGACTGTGGTAATGTGCTCATTATTAAGGTTACCCTTGTGTTAGTCAGAATTCTGTAACTATGAAAAAGGAGGCATAGAAATTGGGGGTGTTCACAGCCGACACAGGTCTCTTCCATACATCATTGCTGGATGACTGGACTCAATTTACCCATTCTGAACCTTCCTTTTCTATCCATAAAACAGCAGGTGCAAGTAGCTGGATTCAAGGGCACCTCTCACTCCCAAAAACTATG
This sequence comes from Saimiri boliviensis, assembly GCF_048565385.1. NCBI lineage: Eukaryota > Metazoa > Chordata > Mammalia > Primates > Cebidae > Saimiri > Saimiri boliviensis. The sequence goes on along the minus strand of NC_133450.1, from coordinate 72,125,017 downwards.
AAGTGATAGAACACACACACACATGAAAATAAATGAATAACATCTTTGGATTCTTCAAAGTACACAAAATCAGCACCATTTTACAGCTTGTTGAAAACCCAGAGCACTCAACCATGCCAGTGAATATTAGTTCTTGGTCATCGGAATCAAAATTTCCCTGACCGCATGGTCTTTGCAGCATTTTGACTGAAGTTTTTCCTGGTTCATTCATTTACGGTACTGGCTTTATCACCTTAAGTGACAGAAGCATTTTGTGCCTTTCTGTGTCTTTCTTGAATTTCAAAACTATTCTCATCAAAAGTTGGCATTGCCTTTTTCCAGGGAAACCCAGCCGAACCAGAGAAGAACGTAATCAGCAGGTTTCAGAGGAAATTAAAGTCGGATGACTGCCTACCGCACCCCATCCAGCTGCAACGAGACATGCCATATCAATGTTTCGTGTGTTAATGCTCAGACGTGTTAAGTTAAGCCAGCTTGCGCAGGGAAAGAATTTACTGATTAGTTCCTGATTTGCTCCGTAATTGGCAATGGCGATGGCGATGGCTTCCACCATGCTAGCTAAATAAAAATCGTAATTTTTTAAAAAGCTTACAGGTAATTTGTTGCAAGGCATTTGACAAAGATACAGGTCCCATCACACAAGAATCATAGTTAAACTTAATGATGACTTCATCTAGAGTTTTTATTTATAGCTAATGCAAACGTTTAAAAAAATGTACAGACATTAATTATTAGCACGTTTTTTTTTAAGCCGAAAGTAAGAGTTGAATAAACGTACTTTAAGACACTTAAAGCGGAGGCATGCTTTATAAAATGACTAGCTAAAGAGTCCCTTGGGTTGCCTTTTAACGGCTTTCAAAGCTCTAATAGCACTTTTTCCACCAAAGACACACCCCTTGAATCCTCCGAGAGATACAATAGCATAATTGTTCTTTTAGGTTTCAAGGCCTTGACATATCTGTCAGGGAAAGAATAGTGAATAATAATACCAGAACTATTTTATGCAAATTCCACTTAGAGGTTTCAAGATTTTTCTGAGACGGATCTTGCCCTCTTGTTGACACTTGCATTGTCACATCAGCTTTACATAAGAAAGTGGTGAGAGTTTGGCTTTTGTTAAATAATTCTCATTTAAAAAAATCTTTAGATAAAGTGAAAAAACAAATACAAAAACAAAGAGATGGAAACATCAATTTGGAGATGTATCATAGGAAAAACAGTATTCACTGGAAGGATTTTTGCCCCCTACAGCTAATCACTTTGCCAATGAAATTCTCCTTTAACTTTAACCATGATGGTATAGAATGGATGTTTATGAAGATGCAACCTATGCAAATGGACATGTTACATCACCCAGTGCACGGCCCACATGGATATCTTTTCCAAAGGCCCGAGCTCTTCATTTACCTCTCCCCAGATGAAAGAGGCGTACAGCAATCACATCTCTAGAGCACTTCGATTAACATAGTTAATTCAGAAAGCAACCCATTAGTATTGGAAGCAGATCACAGGCTCAAATAGCAAAAAGAAAATACAACATGTTAGTGCTAAAAGACACCTGTGGGCTCATCAGCGCCTACAGCCCTCCAGCAATTGAGAAAATCCTTATTACGCTATCAAAATACAAATCACAAATAAGGTTCATTTTCTCTAAGACACAGGACAAAAAAAATCCACTCATGTAGAAAAGAGTCCAGATGATTAGCAACTTGGCTATCCATTAAAAGAGATTATCCCAAACTATACATTCTTTCACCCATGCATTCATTGATTCACTTTATGCTTCAAATCTTTACTGCCCACCCTCTATGGTGCGGGATCTCAGATCAGGTTCTATAAATTCAAACATATATTGGACATACTCCCTGTCTTCCAGGACTCATAATCCAGTGAGGCACATAAATAAATAGATATAGCTCCAAGCTAGGGAATGCCTGGAACCCCTAGAAGCTGGAAGACGTCGGGAAGGACTCTTCTCTTAGGTCTTTGAAGGGAGTACGGTCCTGTGGGCACCCAGATGGTCTATTAGGTTCATGACAAAATAATTAAGGTTTTGCCATTACTTTAGCACCAATCTACTAGTCTAGGCTAATCTTAGTGATTCACTGCAGCTAATAGAAGACAAGAGATGTGACCATGTGTGACTTCAAGAACAAACAAACTATGATAGCAAACGCATTTGCTTCCACTTTGCTCTCCATAGAACAGTCACGCTTGGAGCCCAGAGTGGCCTTGTGAGAAGCCTCAATATCCTTAGGCAGCCATGCTGTGAGGAAGCCCAGGCCACATCAAGAGGCTGTGTGTACCATTATCTCATCAACAACCCCAGGCACCAGGCATGAGGATGCAGATGCTTCTAGATGATTCCAGACCTGGGCCTTTGAGTCATCACTGCTGCTTGAGTCTTCCTGGCTGAAGTCTCAGAGATCCTGTGCCAGAGGAGATTGGCCTAGCTGGCCTCCTTTTCTAAATTACTTGCCAACAATATGTGTGAACATCATAAAATGGTGGCTCCAAACTGCTAAGTTCAAAGGTCCAATGGACTGAAAGTGTCCCTCTCAAAATTCACATATTGAAATTCCAGCCCCCGCAGATGTTGATATGAGAAAGCGGGGCCTTTAGGAAGTGATTAGATCAAGAGAATGGAGCCACATGAATGAGATCAGTGCCCTGAATAAAGGGACCCTCGAGAGCTCTGTAGCCCTCTTTCCCACACATAGGACGGTAATGAGAAGACAGCAGTCTGCACGCCGAAGGAGAGCCCTCCCAGGAACTGGCCCAGGCGGCACCTTGATCTTGAACTTCCAGCCTCTAGAACTAGGAGAAAGGAATATCTGATTTTTATAACCCCCCAGTCCACGGTGTTGTGTCATAGCAGCGCAATCTGACTGACGTGAGGGGTGACCTGTACACAGCCGTAGTCACTGGGATGTCGGCAGCAGAGGTTGTGGCTCTGGCTGCCCTGGGTGAGTCAGCACAGAGCTGCTCACTGCCGCCTCTTGAGAAGGTCACCTCCTCCCACTCTATTCAGTTGAATCTTGGGGCCAAGAAGGGAGAAACACAGCCACATTCCACGAGGGCAAAATCAAGGGCACTGACTCGAAGTGAGCAGCGCCCTGGGGGGCAGCTGAGTGCGGTGCAAGGGGGATTTGGGTCTCAGAGACACCTAGGCAGAGCTGCATCCGAATCGCACCTACCCGTGTCTCGTTTCCCTGGCTGTGTGACCTTGGGCATGCAGCTCAACTTCTCTGAACCGCAGTTTTCTCATTTGTACGGTTGGCGGGTGGGCAACAGGGAGTAATTACTGCCATGACATGATCCAATCCAAGTCTGGGGTCTGGCCTTGTGCATAACTGTCTCTCAATAAATGGGGCTCTTCCCATTCTCAATATTTTTCAACTCGGCCCATCCCACATACACCCTAAACCTCTGATACTGAACGTTGCACAGTGGATGTTAGATTCCGTTTCCTCCTCACCTGGTTGGGAGAAAACCACTTTTGAGCCGAGAAGAGGAGAGACCTGTAAGCTCCTGTATCAGTTTAGTATCTCCCCTGGGGGAACCAAGAGGCTTAATGTTTATAAAGTATTTTGAGATCCTGAAAGCAAGAACTTTGTACAAATGTGAGATAATCATGATAATTAGACCACTGTTATTGAATACAGTGAGGCCTTATTGTTCCCTCATCCTGCAGTGAGCAAACTCCTGGCGGATTCTGCAGCACACTGAAGAGATAATTTGCTAAATCACATACCACTGCCCTGAAAGCCTCACCTACCTGCAGCCAGGGACAGGCTCGTACCCAACAATGCCACTAATAGCAAGCCCCCCTTGGCGCAGGACATTACAGTTTACGAAGCACCTTCAGAGAGCTTCTCCCACTCAGTGTCTGTAGGATGAGGAAAGATGGAAATAGGGAAAATTATACCCGCTGGATAGATACAGAACTTGAAGAATACATCTGTCTAAGGTACCACAGGGAGGAAGGTTACAGACTTTCCAATCTGGAAAACGCATTCCACATTTAGACCAATGCTCACATTTTGCAAATGAGAACACTGAGATTCAAAGAGGTGAAATGACTTGCCCTGCGGCCACACTAGCCTGCAGGGCACCTTTGTGCAAACTGAAAACACACACATACACACACGCCTGCCTGACACACACAGTCCAGGTTTTGGCCAAAGGTTGTAGATCAGCCCCACTTGCCTGGCCTGGGCCCCTGTTTGCGATTCAGGAATATCGCTGTGTTTGAACTTACAGGTTTTATTCTTATTTATATGTGCAGTCAACAGATCAGGAGAGACTGTTATTGAAAGGTACCCTGTTATACTCACAGGTCCCAAGTGGAAGGGGTACAGCACACTGTGGTTGGGGGGCCCATGAGGAAGCCAGGGGCTGATCAGGAGGCAGAGGGAGGGGTGGGAGAGGCAACACAGGTAAGAATCTTTACTGCGATGTTCTCTGGAAGAATGGCAAGGCAGGCTGCACAGGATTAGGGGTGGCTTGTTTGAATAAAGCGGGCTGGTGGGCATGGAGGCTACCCTTAGTTACCCAGTATCCAGGCAGGTGATTAGGGCAGGGGAATGGTGACCAGGAGTGTAAGAGCTGAATAAAGGAGGTGGTTGGGGTTGGGGATATGAGATCTGGGTTGGTCGGTTTGCACATGAAAAGCGCGCACCACATGGGTAAGTTACTTGCTATCTCTAGGACTTAACTAACCCTAGGAGGGATGGTCTCTTCAGAGTTAGTAACTCTCCAAGATAGCAAAATACAAAAAAAAAAAAAATAATACAGAAGAAAAAAAACATTGTTAGTGTATGCTGAGAAGGACTTTCAGAGACCAGGGTAACCATGCACCCATTTCAAATGAGAAATCTGAGGTTTGACAAATGAAATAACCAGGGCTTCACTGTCAATGAGTGGTAACTACAGAGATTCCAGAAATAATGCTGACCGTGCTCTGTGCTTACAGCCCTTCCTATTTTTGTTGTTTGGAAAACGGTCTCCAAGCACCATGGAGGGACCATGGTCGTCACTCATTCCTAATCTCAAAATGTATGCTATGGGCGTTCAGAATAGCTAATACATTTCTCTCACAGCTTGCTGCTTCATACCTTTACTCACTTTCTTTCTGCCTAAAATTCCTTTCTAAACCTTCCTTCCAGGTGATCTTCTCTGTATCAGTTAATGCTCAGCTCAGAGCTGATTCATTCTCAGAAACTTTGGCTGAAGTCCCCCGGGGTGGACTCAATGTATCGTCCTTCAATTCTCAGGCAACCATGCTCAGCTTGCTCACAGCCTCACCAAGATTCCTTACTGTGGGTTCCTGTCCTTCAGGAGACAGCCAGCTGCTTCAAAGCAGTGACCGCAATCCACTCATCTGTCCATCTTCCGCACCCAGCTTAATGGGTAGCCCATAGAAGCACTTAAGCCTTAAACAAAAACACAACCTAGCAGAAAAGAGTGATCCAGCCATTACACCACACTGCCATGACTGCTGTCTCCCTAGATATGGTCCATGAAGTCACTCGTCTACTCCCCTAAGAGCAGAAAGGATTATAACTGGGGCAACACTTTTCATCAACCATCTAGTTTAGACTTCTGAGATAGCTGTAATTGCCTTTGCTTTGTTTATTTATTTTTTTATATTTTGTTCCTTTGTCAGTCAGCTGGATTTTCCAGGAGAGAAAAGATCTGCATTTCCAAACCATCAGCTCTAAATTGTGCTCCTTGAACCTCCTTTATACCTGCGTATGTATGACTAGAACTTGCTTTTCCTGCTAATGTAGTATCTACAAACAGATATCTTCTTCCAAAACATACCTGTCCCCAAAGCCAACCTACTGAATCAAACTCATTATCTTAAGACATCTAGATGGCCGAAGGTTATGCTTTTCTGAGCTATATTAATCTCTTTGTCTAAACAACACAGGCTTAATTGGTTTAGATCAGAGTTGTACTGTTTTTAGTAAAAGGGTGTGATTAATGTGAGCTAAAGATGGTTGGACGGGCACAGACTAATTCAGAGGCATACACAAGCCTATTATCATCAGAGCCGCAAGGGCTTGGGGAAACCTGCCCCCACGAGCAAGTTTCCTCTAAGAAAAACAAGACCTGAGAAGGGTACAGTCCCCCCAGAGCAATCAGGATACCACAGACCTTTTTCCCAGCCTCTCTGCACAATGGAGAGGCCCAGCGAGTGCCTGGCGGGATGGGAAGAAGTTTCTGCTGCACGGGAAGTTGGGTGCATTTGGGATTGCCGTATGGGAGACAAAGTCATTGCCCCTTACTTTGCCTTAATTATTAATACTTTTTTGTTTTGTTCTGTTTCGTTTTGTTTTTGAGATGGAGTCTCACTCTGTCACCAGGCTGGAGTGCAGTGGCACAATCTCAGCTCACGGCAACCTCTGCTTCCCGGATTCAAGTGATTCTCCTGCCTCAGCCTCCAGAGTAGCTGGGACTACAGGTGACACCTGGCTAATTTTTTTTTTAATTTACTTTATTTTTTTTATTTTTGGTAGAGGCAGGATTTCACCATGTTGGCCAGGATGGTCTCAATCTCCTGATCTCGTGATCCGCCCACCTCGGCCTCCCAAAGTGCTGGGATTACAGACATGAGCCACCACGCCCGGCCCAATTATTAATACTTTTAATAGCAAAAACAGCAATTACTCTTGCATCAATCTAATAGAACAATGTTTGATGACTCCTTGGCAAAGCGACAACCTCTCTTCCTCTTGTCCTCCCCCACCTCAAATCCATGGCAGTCCTTTTTAGCCCGCACCGAACCCCGTAGTCTAACCCTGTGGATTGCCTGGGTGAGCCCCCCTTGTCCCTGGTCCTGGATCTAGTTAAGGGGTCCCAGCAAGAGATGTGAGAGCAGAAGTGGGGCAAGGACAGGAACTCCTCTCCTAGGACGCCGTCAGTTGGATATGCAGCGGAAGTCTTCTCCACACAGCACTCTCTCTGGGTCTGGGAAACGGTTCCCTTCTCTTGCCCTTCAGACCTGGGTGTGGAAACAGCCTCCAGTTCTAGTCCCCCCCTACTGCATCATACCCAGTTAGTTTCTCTAACTTATCACTCATCAGCTTTGTGCTAAAGGTTTTATATACATTCATTTATTTAACTCGCAAAAAAATCCTACCACATAGATGCGATTCTTCGTCCATTTCACAGGTGAGGGAACTGAGGCACAGAGAAGCTGAGGGAATCAGGGAGCTCCCCCAGGCCACCTATCATCAAGCCTCAAGCTTTTACCCACATACATGGCAAGGGGAAGGAGTTCCAAAGTGAGAAAACAGAAGGAAGAGAACGTAAGGTTTGGCCACTGGGCAAAATCGAGAAACACTGAACAGTCCAGTGAGGCTGGGAATGAGAGTGGAAAGTGGGTCGGAAGAAGTGGCTGGGACGAGGCTGAGGTAAAACTCAGAATGCCTCCTCTGCACTCCGCATGTATGAAGCAACGTGATTCATACTTGTTGAGGAAGTCTTGTGGGGAGATGCGAGCAAATGAGGTATCAGCCCTGTCCTCCCAGGGTAAGGGTGGAGGCGTGCACCTGCAATCCAATTCGGCTGGTGTCATGGGATGAAATCAACCAAGGACTACAGGGCTGCAGAGGCAGAAGGTTGTAATTCTATTTGGCGAGGTCTGGAACTACGATGGGGCGGAGGAGGCATTTGCATTGCATGCAGAATTTGAGGAGGCATCAAAAAACTGTAACCGAGATTAATATTTGAATGCACTAAAAAAATAAAAAAAATCAAAGTTAGTGCAAAAAATCCACAGTGAACAAAATATCAAAATTTTAAATAAAGACAGGCTCAGGCTCACTTGTTTTTCCTTTAGCCTTGGGCTCCAACATAGCTGAGCTTTTCTGTTCCCATATTTATTTAAAATTTTGATCTTTTGTTCGTGATGGATTTTTTGCGTGATGGATTTTTTTTTTTGCATTAACTTTAAATTTTTTTAAGTGCATTCAAATATTATTTACCTTGATGACTCAGCTGTTCGGTGTTGTCTTCAATTTTGCACCCAGCATGAGTGGCTTGCTTTCCTGCCTGCTGTCTGGGGCGTTTGACCTGGGACTTACTACTATGGACCTTAGGTGGCCACAGGTATAAAGTAGATTTGCTTTGCAGTTTAGAACGATCACTCAGCAGAGTGGAGAACCGGTTAGGGAAGGTCAGTGAGGCAAAAGACACAATGTGCCTGGAATATTCCTGCAGGTTCAGAGTTCTAAGAGAGTCGAGCAATTGCCCAGGTCCCTGGACATGGACGAAAAGCTTGTTTTGTGTGTGTACGATCACAGGCTGTTTCTTCACTTCTTGGCCTATTTCCTCTACCAAATTGTGAGCAGATGCATGTTAAATTAGGATTAATGGAGCTCCTTTGTGATGCATTGAATCTGAGCTGTGCACAGTAATGGTTTCATAACACATCATTCAACCTTTCTAAGAGGTTAAAAATTATATACTTAAAGCTTTAGCGTATTTGTCTACAGTCTGAATGATTCCAAATGGGAATGATCAGTCCACTTCATTAAGAGAAGACTGGTTAAAAAAACAAAACACAACCAAACAAAACAGCAATGAATGTCTCCTGCCAGTTCAGAGCCCAGTGGCATTTTTAATATAAACCTCCAGGTTTTTTTTTTAATGTATAGAATTAGCTTGGGCTTCTCTCACTTACTGTAGCCATGGTTTTTGTACTATATATTTGGGTTGGATTCTTTGCACATTACTTAGTTCGTGGAAAATCTTTACAGAGGTCTGGACCGCATAGTTATAAAAATTATTGTAATGCATTTTCTGTGCATATTAAATTAGCTCCCAGACTGATAAAAGGTTGAAAAGCTATTATTCTTTATTCTTCAGTTTACTGCAACCCTAAAGTAATAGCATTCTATTAAAGTTTATTGATTGCTCCCACTGTTAACTAGCAAGTTGGTATATAAAAATAAAACAGAGAAAGCTGCCATTTCTTCCTTGTTGCTTTTTGCAACGCGTGCTTCTTGAGTAAGATTTCAAAGGATGCATGTTGACTGTACTCTGATGAATCACTGGAGGTTGAGGAGGTTTCGGTTCAATTGTTTATCTGTTTCTTGTTCTTCTATTTCCAAGACATTAGCGTTTTTTAGAAAGATTTTAGTCTAATCTCTCTCTCTCTCTCTCTCTCTCTCTCTCTCTCTCTCTCTCTCTCCTCTCTCTCTCTTTTTTAAAGAAAAACCGTGAGGGTCTGGACTGGGAAAGGGTACTCAATTAAACCACCTATTGCTTGTGTGATTCATCCATTAACACTTGATCCACTTACTATGCGCCAGGCACTGTTCTAGTCATAAAAGATTTAACATCGAAGAAACAAACACAGGGCCCACTCTTGTGACATTTATGTCCATTGATGGGGAGACAGGTGATAAGCAAGTAAGGAAATACAGACTTATTCTATCAGATGGCAATAATAAAAATAATAATGCTGTAAAGAAAGCAAAACAGGATAAAGAAATAGAGAATGATGGGTGTTGCTTTGGACCATGAGGTCAAGAAAGCCCATTCTGGTGGGTAGCATTTCAAAGCCCAAATGGGGTAAGGGAGCCAGCCATGCAGATATCCATGCAAAGGAAACTCAAGGGGCTTCGCAACAATGTCACCTCAGCCCAACCATAGCCAACAGGTGCTCAAGTGGGTTTTGCAGCCTCTGCTATAGAGCATGCATTATACTAGACCCTGGGAATAGACTGATAATAAACCAGTGAAACACAGCCTTTGCCTTCCAGATCCCACAGTCTAGTAAGGGTATCATCATGGGAAGAGAGCACCAGGCAGCCTGAAAGCCTTAGAGAGCTAAGCCATTGCTTAGCCCACATTCATCACAGCTCTTTCCTGGTACCCTATGGTAAGTACTGGGCTAGGGTTAGACAAGAAGCACTGTAAGAATCCAGAGAGGAGAACTTCTTCTGTTTGCTGGAGTGGGCACAGGAACAGTAGAAATAAGGGAAGTGCCAAGCAAAGGGACCTTCCTGTGGGTATGAGTCACTGCAGTAGATGGATGAGGACAGCCGGGCCAGTTCAGGAGGACAGCATGAGGAAAAGCCAGCGGAGGACAGGAACGGGGTTGAGCTGATGGACAAACATCAGCTTTCTTTCTGGTGGGTGACGGGAATTGGAAAGATTTCAAATGAGAAAGCAACTTTTTCAAATACTAGTATTTACTACATTAGAAAGACAGATCTGGCAGCCAAGTAGAAAATGGCTAGAGGAGAGGGTTTTAGAAGCCGAGATGGCAAAGTTCCGACTCGGTATTCTCACGTGCAATATGAGAGCAATGGTGGAGAGAATTCCTGAATTCCCAACCGACTCTAAAATTTGGAACTCTAAGATATTAACAAGTAACTTAAAAGTGCTCTCTCTCTCTCTCTCTCTCTCTCTCTCTCTCTCTCTCTCTCTCTCTCTCCCTTTTTCCCTCTCCCTCTGGCATAGATTTTAGAATTTTCCCAAACCAGTTTGTGCTTTGATCCAGTGAGTGGCTGTCAGTCCTGCATATTGACTGTGTTGACCGTGGAATACAAAATGCCTCTATTTTTTAAGAAAATGATGCTTCCCCCTCACTTGCTCCAACCGGACATGCATGTGTGTCTGTCTTTGTTCCCAAGGTTTTTGTTGTTGTGGTGGTTGTTTGAGACAGGGTCTTGCTCTGTCACTCAGGCTGGAGTGCAGTGGTGCGATCTTGGCTCACTGCAACCTCCACCTCCTGGGTTCAAGCCATTCTCCCTCCTCAGCCTCCGGAGTAGCTGGGACTACAGGTGCAAACCACCACACCTGGCTAATTCTTGTATTTTTAGTAGAGATGGGGTTTCACCATGTTGGCCAGGTGGGTCTTGAACTACCGACCTCAGGTGATCTGCCTGTCTTGACCTCCCACAGTGCAAGGATTACAGGTGCGAGCCATCGCACCTGGCCTGTTCCCAAGGTTAATGTTTATTCTGCTCCTCCACCCTTTGCGAATGAAAATGAGTTTTGTATTTAGTGCATTCATCCAAGTTACACTTCTCCTATCCAAAGTAATAAACCTGGCCTTGAAATATTTGGGCCCAAGGCCCGCAGAGGTGAGTCAGATGTGGGAAGCATGCACTTCATTTCTATCCTCGTCAAATTCTAAAAATCAAGAACCAGGTTACATAAAATGTGACACAAAGGAGAGACACAGGCTGGGGTTTCCAGGACATGGCTAAAGATCACTTGTGGAGAGCAGGAGTGCAGCTTGCATGTCAGAGTGCTCTGAAATCTTCCATGGTACCTGCAGTGAGTCCGTACAGTTTGTTCCAGGTCTCCAAGTCAATTAATGTGCAACTTGTGGCTCTATAACTTTACTAGGAAGAAAGCATTTTCCCCCCTCAACTGTCTGTGGTACAGAACAATAAAACTGGATGAGGTATCACGGCAGAGCCATGTTTTCCAAAATGTGAGCGAGATCTTTCTTCCAACGTATCGAGAAGCCACTGCCCAGCCAGGGACCACATTGCCCAGGCTACTTTGCATCTAGGTGTATACATGTGACCAGTTGCTTCCAGTGACAGGTGAGTAGTGGTTAAGAAGCTGGTACACCGCCGGGTGCGGTGGCTCAAGCCTGTAATCCCAGCACTTTGGGAGGCTGAGGCGGGCGGATCCCGAGGTCAAGAGATTGAAACCATCCTGGCCAATATGGTGAAACCCCAGCTCTACTAAAAATACAAAAAATTAGCTGGGCATGGCGGCACATGCCTGTAATCCCAGCTACTCAGGAGGCTGAGGCAGGAGAATGGCCCGAACTCCAGGAGGCTGGAGTACAATGGCAGAGCCGAGATCGCGCCATTGCACTCCAGCCTGGGTAACAAGAGCAAAACTCCGTCTCAAAAAAAAAAGAAAAAGAAAAAAGAAAAAAAGAAGCTGGTACACCAACTGGGTAGAGGAGAGCAGGACCACCAGGTGGAAGGAACCTGGGTCCCTGAATCACCAAGTGGAGGCAGGCCAGACACACACACCCACACCTATCTGATGTGTGAGTACAAAATAAACTTCTATTGTTCTGGCCACTCAGAGCTGTGATTTGTCAGAGCAGTTAACATCATCCTAAATGACACATGAGTGAAATAAAGACACTTGCAATGGGATATTGGTGTTGCTACCTGAGGGACATCACTTGACCTTCTAGGGGTCAATTTACTTACTTGTCATATGTGAGTATTCTTGATTGGTGACGAAGTCTACGTGTTATAACTCTGTGAATGTCAAGGTGTCAGGAGACCCGGAAGACAGAGCCACACTGAACAGCTTTACCTTTAATGTATAAACTTGGGATAACAATAATACTCTCTCTCTAGTTGTAATGAAGATGAAATTAGATAATACATAGAGATCACTTAGCACAGTGCCTGGCAGGTGAAAAGTGGTAACTGTTATTATTGTTGTTATTACTGTTATTATTTTAATTTTAATATGATTCTGCCGGACTGAGTAGTGGCTGTGATGACTGCTATGGTTTCTATAAATCAGAGGAGAAAGCAGAGGCAGGCAACTTAACTAAATTTGCAGAGTTGATAAGAGCAAGAGCTTCAATTCCAGATCCACCTCTAAGCTTTCCCCTCCATGCGGTCCTGCTGGGCTCTGCCTCGCACCTGCCCAGGCCCTAAGCTGATCAGACTCAAGGCAAGAAGGAAACACATCCAAATGAAAGACGTTTGAGTTAATTGGCTTTTTCTCCAAGACAGATTTCTTTTTGACAGGCAGCAGGACACGAGGCAAGAACAACTTCTTCCTCATCCTGTTGTATAAATAGGGACGGGACAAATGGTTTGGCTAAAATAAGCACAGGCCTGAAACCTTACCAAAGCTGGAACCAAATCCAGAAGGACTTTTTTTTTTTTTCCTTTCATTTATTTATCTTGCTCTCTCTTAATTACTGTGCTTGAAGAAAAAAGATCCATTCCAATTTTGTTCTCTGTGGTCACTCGTTTTGTTCAAAATAAAAGGTCAAAACATATAGAAAACTTGAATAAACAGAGGAAATACAAATACCCACTGTGATTTTTAAAATAAAGAAAGAAAAATCAAGAAGCAAGATGCATTTTGGTTGTGGCTTGCAGGAAGTCTCTTGGAATGGTGATCCTCACCTCCCCAGTATGGAGCTTACAGCTTATGACTAAGTTGAGGAAACTCAGCCAGATGAGTGGAGAGTCAAACGTCTCTGATAAATATTGTTCCTTGGAGGTTGAATGACAGCTCTGCCTTTCTCAAGGCAGAAGGGGGTCTTTGGTGACTCAGATGGACATTTTTATCTGCTTGACAGCTCTTGGATGCCCAAGGGCTCAGAGCTCAAAGCTTATAGAGCCAAGTTCATTCTCCCACTCTGAACCTTTTTTCTTTTTCAGAGACACAAAGCAAGCTTTCCATCTCCTTAGAGCTTTAACTGGGAAGTCAACAAAAATGAGAAGTGAGTACCTCATCCTTAAGAGTGTCCAAGCATAGAGCGGGCAGCTGCTTGGCAGAGACATTGGAAAGAGGAAACAAAATCGGCTGAAGCATTAGTCTGGATCGGACATTCCAACCACAGGTTTCTGTACCAGTGGAAGGTCATTTTTCAGCTGGGGAAGCACCTGCTGAAAAGGTGCACATGTAACTCGCAATCCTCACAATCCCCAGTGGGAACCCCCGTGGTAAGTGTTCCTTGAGGTCTGTTAACTCCAAGAATCTGTGATTCTCATACCTGGTATAGCATCATGCTCCAGAGAACTAGTGCTCACAGAAATGGTGAAGATTCGGAAATCTCATGGAAAGTGGTTACACAGCAATGTTACCAGAAGTCAAATGCAAAGACGATGAGAAAAAAGCTGTTACACTTTTCTTCAGTAATATTTGTAACCACGTCTTGCCTTGCCACATGTTAAAACATATTCTAAAATGACACTTAATAAAATGGTGTGGTAAGAAGAGAAAGACCTGACATCCCAATGACTGGGACGAGGTGAGAAGCCCAGATAGCTGGTGAGGGTGTTGAAGGTTCTGTCCTGTCTTAGTATGTTGCTAGGGCCAAGTGGGTGCCCAGCATATAGTAACAATTAACAAATATTTATTGAGTGAACCAGAAATGAGAAGGTAAAAAAGGGAATGCTTATTTAGTAAAATCATTTGAAATAATTGCTTAGTGATTTCAGAGAAAAATCTATTTAGATTCAAACTGTATTATATAATACAAATAGATTCTGATAGATAGATTTAAATATGAAAAAAAAAGTTAGGCCAGGCACAGTGGCTCACACTTGTAATCCCAGTGTTTTGAGAGGCCACAGCGGGAGGATCACTTGAGCCTAGCAGTTTCAGGCTGCAGTGAGCTATGATTGTGCCACTGCCTTCCAGCCCGGATGACAGAGCAAAGCCCCATCTCTTAAAAAAATATATTTTAAAGTCAATATTGGCTAAAAATTAAACTATCAGAATTCTGGAGGATTGAAAACATTCTGAGCTTTGATGGGCTGGAAGAAATTACAACAGGAAAGATTATTTTTTTCCTGTATATAATAAAGAAACTGTATAAATAAATAACTAGGGACAACTGGTTATAAATAAATGATTCCAATAAATAACTGAGTAAGAGTGAAGGGCAGACTTCCAAAAATAGAAAATACAAATAATAAATAACCAGGAAAAAAAATTTGTTTTTCATTGTGATAATGAAAGAAATGCAAGTTAAAGTGAGCTTAAGGTCCAACACTGAGAAAACTGATGAGTAACACACAAGAATCTCCAAATAAAATTTCCCAGCTCCTAAAAGTAAATCAAGAATATGCAAAAACATGAGGAAAAGTTAATGATAAAAATTTAAGTAGTAAAAAGTTAAATTCAAAAGAAACAGTGTGATACAATCACATTTATATGAGGTATTAGAAAAACAATATTAAAGTGAAAATAATTTGGTTGAAGGGGCTGGCTTGGATGTTAAGAGTGGAATTTTTTTGTTGTTTTATTTTTCAAAATTGTCATTAGTACTGCTGTAGTCCTGACACTAAAAAAAAAAAAAGACAAAAGAAAAGGAAAAAAGGAAATCATTACATATCAATGTGAATCTCTGGAAAGTAGAGAAAAAATAGGCCATTCCACGTTGCCAAGGAGCACTGTGTATAGACAGCACCTATCAGCCCAACCCCATGAAATTGAGATATAAATGGCTCAATTGATAATGACCATCATGGTGGAGGATAATTGAATTTTGATAACCAGCACTTATTCTTATAGAAGGCAAACATTGTAGACCTACCTGGGTTTGAAGCTAGGCTCAGCCATTTCAGGGCTGTGTGACAATGGAGGAGTCCCTTAACCTCTCTGTTTCCATTTCTTGTTCTCTAAAATCGGGATCATTATGTTCACCTAACCCAGGGAAGGGCTAGAAGGGTCTGAGTTAATGTTCAATTAATATCATTCGCCTTCTACTCCCCATTGGTTTTTATCTCTTTGCCTACCGGCTAAAAACCTGGCATTAACCAAACCTCACTGGAAAGCAAGAAAAATGGGTGGAAACTGGAGACAGATCATAAGTTTTCAAGTTTTGTTCTCAAGATCCCTGAGAAGGCTTTCATCAAGTCATTGCTGTTGGGTGAGGCCGCCTTAACCTCCTGAGACGTCCGGGCCGTTCTACCCCGTCCTGCTCACATGAGAGGCCTGTGGGCTCTCTCTCATCCGAGTACCCTTCACCAGTCTGGAGCTGCCGACAACCAGCCTCCCAGCTCCCAGCTAAACACCACTGTGTTAATTGGGCTCATTTTCTAACCCAAATGCAAGTGGTGTACATAATGCAACTTCAGGAGCTTGACATTTGAAATTCATGCTGAGAAAGCAGAGAGAGCGCTCCAGGCAATGAGAGGAGAGGAAAACCCAACCTTGGTCTGTCTGGAGAAAATCAGAGCTTCCTGGGGTTAGAGGCATACCCTGAACCATCAAGTTGAGAGCTGAATGTGACCCCAGCCACCTGCTTGCTGGAGAAACGACTTAGTGCCACCTCCCCGGGGGCCCAGTCCAGTGCTCAGTGTTCATCTGTTGAACAAGTCAGTGAAGAAAGAAGCTGAGATCAGAGAAGACAAGCAACTTCTCCAAGGCTGCACAGCCAGTCAGAGGCCCACAGGGAGGATAGCCCAGCTGGAGGGTCCTCATGCTATAATACCCTGCCTCTTCGTCATGCGGAATCCTGGCCTGCACCCTGCAAACAGGGAGGCTAGTGTCCACCAAGCCAGCTTTCTTGGGATTCAGGGGCCACTGGGCTGTTTGGTCCTTGTTGATCCGGCCAAGGTGGCCAGTGGTACCTCAGCCAGGCTAGACCGGGACCCAGACCGGGTGGTCACATTTCTCGTATGTTCCGTTTGCTGAAGTTTTCTCCTGATTCCACTGTGAGCTGTCCCCACCTCTTGCATTTTGACAAAACAAGAAGCCATTGCTGATGCTAAGTGAGGGCCTCTTGTGCTCCTGTAGCCCAATGCACAGAGTAACATGGTGTGAAACACAGGCAGGGCCAATGGTGCCCATTCCACAGATGAGGAAACTGAGGCCCAGAGAGACAAAGTGCCAACCCAGGCTCACAGGCAGGCCAGCCGCAGCCCCAGGCCTGGAACACACATTTTCCAACCCCAGACCCGGAAACTGTCCCAGCTGCTTCTTGTCTTTTAAGCGCAACATCAGACCCAAGCTGATGAGCTGAATCTGAAATAATGACACGAATGACTCAACTAGGTCTAATCTGAGGGCAGTTTGGTGGGGTGGTCCTGTGTGGAGGGTCCTGACTGGGCAGTAATGTCTGCTCGGAGGACAAAAGCTGAGAGCTGGCGTGCACACAGCCGGTCCGCAGGCACTGACAGCATGTTCCTGGGCCTTAGACACTTTTGCCTCCCTGAGCCCCTTCCTCCATCAGAAAAAAATAGTGAAAAATATATTTTAGGGCTGTATTTGTATTATGTTACTGATTATTTTATTCATTAGTATTATGATTTATCCTTTTTATTTTTAAAAAACTAAAACATTTTTGTGGTTCCTGAAAAACACGTCTGTGCAGCCAACACGGGGATTTTGGGAATGAACGGTTCGAATGTCTGCCTGGGAGAGCTAACAGATCAGAGAGAAGACGGGCTCCAAAATAACTAAATAGCAGCCCGGGAGTGCTGTCCCACGGGCACACGGGATCTTGAAAGCTCTGAGGGAGTTCCGGGGAGGAGCATGCAGGAAGACTTCCTGGAGGAGGAGGGCACTGTAGCCCTGAGGCTGGGGGAAGGGACATTTCAGCCCCAGGCTCACCTGCATCCTACCTCAAGGAGCAGCCCCAGAGGCACAGGAAGGCAGGAGAGCTTCCTCTGCAGGCACACAAAAACGTCAATCACCATGGGGACAGAGAAGGCACCTGCTTTTCTTTCCTCCTCTCGTTTCCTTTTGGAAGACTTAGAAAAAAATGAACCATGAAAGAAGAAAGAAAGGAAAAGAAAAGAAAAGGAAAAAAGAAAGAAGGAGAAAGAGAGAGAGAGAGAGAGAGAGAGAGAGAGGCAAAAGGGGGAGAGGAAGAAAGAGGGAGAGGAAGAGAGAGACTAGAGGAGCACCTCGTGCTGGCACCATTATCATTCATGTTGATGTCAACATCTCTACAAAGACAGGTAGCAGGAAAATATCGCCGGGGAGCCATTGAGGGCGCACAGCAGGGACCTGGGTAATTACCATGGCCTAGTTATTTCTCTGGGAAGGGGAAAAAAAGTCCAGCACCCGATCTGTTTTTTTTTTTTTTTTTTTTTCTTAATAGGTGAAGTTGAACCTAAAGCACTATAATTTTAATCAAATCTTTCCCATCTGCGTGTAGTGTCTCTGAGAAGTTGAAGATTTAAGTGTATGTTATAGGGTTGGTGGAACTGTCCCAGCGGGGGAGGGAAGGGGGCAGAGTGGTGGTAATTATGCTACACTTAAAGGTATTTCGGTTGCCAGGGAAGGCTTTTTTTAAAAATTTCCTCTTTTTCTCATTGAGGGTTTGGATGATGTCATGGCCAGGAGAGGGGAAAAGGGGAGGTAGAAGCCAAAAGGGTGAGCAAGAGGGGAAAGATGAAATTGCAATTTTCAGTTTGGATGGAGGTTGGAACCATTTGGAAATTGGGGGTCTGACGCTCTGAAGGACATAAGCTAACCCTAGGAATGGACTAATATCTTTCTAACACAAACACACATACGCGCACCAAGTCCTCACAGCCCCCAGACACATCCAGACACGCACATTGACAACGTGCTGCATAGCCTCTCCACCCCCACTCGCCCTGCACACAGACACAGGGAACACACACATTTCATGCACAAGCACACACAAGACTAAGCCTGCACCCAGGTAGACAGCATCACTCACAACCCCGAAAGCACCCAGCATGCCGGCATACACGAGAGCATTTGTCTGCGTGTGTGTAGCCACACAATGGCCTGGCACACAGAAGCGATCGCAACAAAACAGGCACAATTAACATCACCAGCATGATACAGAGACACAGCACTCTGACACACAGCCTGCACAGGTCAGCATGCAGATAGCTCACACTGACAGCACAACCTTCAACTCCGAGGCAGAATTACCCAGATAAATCGGAAATCACACTGTGGAAGGCAGGAGGGCACCAGGGCTTGGCTGAAGGGTGGGTGCAGGCAGGAAGTGGAGATGAGGCGATAATATGTGTACCCTTTGGCTTTTTTTTTTTTTTTGAGATGGAGTCTTTCTCTGTTGCCCATTCTGGAGTGCAGTGGCAAAATCTGGGCTCACTGCAAACTCCAGCTCCTGGGTTCAAGCAATCCTCCCACCTTAGCCTCCTGAGTAGCCAGGATTACAGTCATCTGCCACCACACTCAGCTATTTTTTTGTATTTCAGTAGAGACAGGGTTTTGCCGTGTTGTGCAGGCTGATCTAGAACTCCTAACCTTGTGAGCCACCCACCTCGGCCTCCCAAAGTGCTGGGATTACAGATGTGAGCCACCACGCCCAGCTCCCGTTGGTTTTTCCAATGAAATTTTTATTTTACAACAGATGTAGATTTACAGAAAAATTGCAAAGATAGGAGAGTTCCTGGGTACCCCATACCCCATCTGTAACATTATAAAACTAGCATGGCACATTTATGAATGTTGAATCATAATGAATGAACCAATTGACTCTTTTGTTTTTTAAAATTATATGGAGAATTCTTTAAGTCCAACTCCCCTCCTACCACCACACATGCAATGATTTTAACATTTAATAATGCCAAACGAACTGGCATTTGGAGATCTCTTCAGAAACGTGTGTCCTGAAGTGCAGGGCCGTGGATGTCCCTGGCAAGAGTGTGCCACTGAAACGGCAGTGGACGTCCCTGGCAAGAGTGTGCCACTGAAACGCTGAGTCGTGGAACATTATCCCTTGTCAGCTCAAGTCTCCACCAGTTCTTACCAAAGCAGAATTTCTTTTCTTTTCTTTTTTTTTTTTTGAGACCGAGTTTCGCTCTTGTTACCCAGGCTGGAGTGCAATGGCGCGATCTCGGCTCACCGCAACCTCTGCCTCCTGGGTTCAGGCAATTCTCCTGCCTCAGCCTCCTGAGTAGCTGGGATTACAGGCACGCGCCACCATGCCCAGCTGATTTTTTAGTATTTTTAGTAGAGACGGGGTTTCACCATGTTGACCGGGATGGTCTCGATCTCTTGACCTCGTGATCCACCCGTCTCGGCCTCCCAAAGTGCTGGGATTACAGGCTTGAGCCACCGCGCCCGGCCTACCAAAGTAGAATTTCTAGAGGAACTGACAACTCCATGGATTTGGCCCTGAGAGGTCTGCACAGGCCATCGCCTTTCTGTTGCAACAGCAACTCTTTCCAAATCAAAACTTCCCACAGGAAGGCAGTCCTCGTTTACATCAGGGAATCCCAAGGGTGAAAAGGGGCTGTTTCTTTTATGATGAGGCACCAGTGCCTAATTCAACAAATAAATTCAGAAGAAGGCAATTCTATCAGGTAAAAAAAAAAAAAAAAAGAGCAGACCAAAAGACCTAGTCACAAACATCCTTATCGCTACCATTTTTCTAAGTTCCCTTCACATCCTACTCAACCCCACCCATCATCTCTGCAGATTTCAATCCTATCACAGGTGCAACCAGGACCAGTTTGCTGGGCAGTAAAGGAATTTACTAAGATAGTCATAGGTCAAGAGAAGCAGATTCATTAGAGTAAATATGAAAATACGTTGCAAGGTTGCAATGGGCAACGCAGCAGAGAAAGGGCTGTCTGAAAAGAGGCAAGGGCTGGGGAAAGTTTTATGGGGTCGTGCTGGAGAGGGCTATGTCTGGGGCAAGGTCATTGCGCAGCAGAAGGAGGTCCTTGTTTGTGATTAGCCATTTTCACAATTGTTCATTGTTTTCCCCCGACCTGGGTCCCTCTCCAGCTTGGGGCCCTTTCCTCATGGTTGCTTCTTATTTGAGCTTCACAAATCCTATCCAGCTTTTGAAGCCCAGTATGTTGTCACTTCCTCCAGGAAGCCTCCCTGGGGGCCATCTGTTGCCTCACCTCCTCTCAGAACACTTGATTCCACGAGATATTTAACACCTGCCACCTTACATCAGGATTTCTGTGTCGGGTCCCTCTCCCAGTTTCTGGTGGTCACTGGCAATTTTGGGTGTTTCTTGGCCTGTAGATGCATCAACCGGAGCTCCGCCTTCATCCACACGTGGCTTCTTGCAGTGCGCATCTGTCTGTGTGTTTTTTTTATAAGGACACAAGTCATATTCAATTAGGTCCCTAATGATGTCGTTTTAACCTGATCATCTGCAAAGATTCTATTTCCAAATAAGTTCATATTCATCGTTACCAGGGGTCAGGACTTCAGCATCTTTTAAGAGCACATAATTTAGCCCACAACATCTTCCCTGCTGGGCTTACTTTTCAAAGTATGTAGAACCCATTTACCCATTTTTACGTTTATTTTGTAGCCTGCAAGGTCTAGATGTGTGCTTGATATAGAGTAAGAGCTTAGTAAAGTTGTACTTGATTAGCTAACCATTCAGCCAGTCAGTATAGAAATATGATTATAAACTACTTTTAAAAAAATAGTGTATCCAGTGAGATGAACCAGGAGATGCGGCTGTTCTGAGAATTAAACTTAGAACAAAATACTCCTCAGAAGAGAGAAGACTCTCTAAGATGTATTTTCATTGAAGGCCAGTTTTCAGACCAAAAAATGTCTTCCCACACATGACACCCGTTGATCTGACTTAGTCTCTGGTTTCCTTACTAGTAAAAACCCACCTCTGAGAAACTGTAGTAACAAAAATTGACAATGCTCAGAGATCGACAGCACATGAGCTGGGGCCTGCCGCACCAGGAAATGGGGAAAAAAAAAAAGATTACAACCCCACCTTCTTTCATAGGAACTTAGAACATCCAGGCACAGAGAGGCTGCTGAATGTACCCACATCCCTCAGCCAGACCATGGTGGTGCAAACTCGATTGCGTTCCTGTTTTCAGAGCCTATGCACTTGGCCATTATGCTTGGTTTCAAAGAATTTAAAGCTAAAGCTGGATTTTGATGAAAGAAAAGTAAAAAGAATAAGCTAGAAGACACAGAGAAGGAAGGGCATTTCTGTGGAAAGGAAGAGAGTAAGCAAAGATGCATTGCCTGGAAAGCAAGAGGGATGCCCAGGTCTTGCCAGAGCAAAGGGCCCAGGAACGTAGCAATTACTGAGTCTGTGCATCGGCCTGCGCAGAATAAAAGTTCCAGCGCTGGAGGCAAGGTTCTTGCGTAGTCCAGAGCTGAGCTGGTTAGGAACTCTCAAGGCACGTCGGCCCTTCTTTGCAGTCTCCAGGACCCGAAAACCACCTTCGGCCTGAGCTTAGGCAGGCTGAGTCCAACAGGGAGGTCTGAAGGACATTGTCCTTAACTCATCTGAGATGTTGGGTCAAAGCCAAAAGGATCCCACATTCCAATAAGAATACATTGTTTAAAAATTTAAAAATGAAATAAATAAAAAATAAAATAAAAAAGTCCTCCCACGGAGCAGCCAATCTGTAGAAAAGGGACCATCCGTGACTCTTCCAGCAAACTGGTACGAACTTTCTCACCATTCACAGTGCATGCAGCCGGCCCCATTGTCTGCCTCTTTAGAAAATTCAATATTTCCCCTTCTGTTATGCTTGGCACAATGACAAGAAAGGAAGAAATAAAAGTTCCCCTCTTTAATGAAGCTGTTGAGGATCATTTTTTTTATATATCAGAATTGACATGACCATTACCATTTTGATTCCGGTTCTGACACAAGAGTCACATAGCAACATGATCTTCTCCATAGCAACCTCCCCACTCTTCACACAAAGACAATCTTGACAGTTTAACATTCAATAAAAAGTACTTTTAATTAAAAGATGACTAAGACTGGCAGCACAAAAAATATATTGAACACATATTTTCAACTGTTGTTAACATTCATTTATAAAGGAAACGACCAACCCAAGCTTGTCTTTTGAAAAGAATGGTCATACGCCTTGAATGAGGCGTTAAAAGATTCCTTGAGTTCACCAAGGGATATTAAATTCCATCCAGCAAACCTTTAATTAAGTGCCTGCTAAAGGCTAGGTCTTATCCTAGGTCCTGAGGGCAAATATTTGAATGAAGCTTCAATGATGTACTGTGTGGAAATTGCGACAACAGGACAGCACCCTAACAATTACCACCATCTGCAGAGGGTTTCCTATGCGCTACACATTGTGCCCTGTGCAGCCTTTGCACTTAATTTTATACAATGCACACGATAACTGTTAGCAACCTCATTTTTTCACATGAGGAAACCAAGACTCAGAGATGATAAACAACTTGCCCAAGTTCACACACAGGCACTATCAAGACCTGAGCCTGGTGATTGTAACTCCTGCCATGCTGCCGTTGTGCCTGAAGGAGGTGGAAGCAACCAGAAAGCAAGGGCGAACCACACCCAGGGCATCCAGGGGGCATCCCAGACGTAGGCATATGTCTGTGTATAAGTGTGCAGGTGTGCGATGTGAGGTCTTCAGTGAGATAGGACACGTGATGATTCAGCGCACAGACTCTGCCTTACTCTGCTACTTACTATCTGTGCAATTTTCAGCAGATTTCCTGTGCTATAAAGTGTGCATAATAACAGTAACTCTCTACTGAAAGAATTAAATACACTAACACATCTAAAGAATTTAGAATAATACCTGGCCCATAATAAACACTGTTTATATTAATATTATTATCATTATTACCTTGGTTATCACCTTTTAGTGGTGGAAGGGAAGGACTAATAACATTTTGCCTTGGCTGGGCACAATGGTTCATGCCTGTAAACTCAGCATTTTGGGAGGCCAAAGAAGGAGGATAAGAGTTCTAGACCAGCCTTGGCAATGTAGCAAGATTTTGTCTCTTCAAAATATATATTAAAAAGAAAATGATTTGAGTGCATTGGGTCATGACTATAGTCCTAGCTACTTAGGAGGCTGAGGCGGAAGGATTTCTTGAGCCCAAGAATTTGAGACTGCAGTGAACTGTGACCACATCACTGCACTCCAGGCTGAGTGATTAAGGCACTGTCCCCAAAAATAATAATAGTATTTTGTCCAAATTAGGAAATAAATTGACTCACTCTTCTGATCATTCCTTGACTCTAGTTCTTTCAGAAATACCATGGCTACACTCAGCTTGGGACCAGATCATTTTTAAATAAAGTGAGATTTTTGGCTTCAAACTATATTCCAAGTGGTGAGAGTAGAGAATTCTTTTTTTACGCATGATAGCTACAGAGTTGGCCACTGAAACGCAAAAGAACAGCGGACCATGTAAAGTAACCTCAAGGCAAGGTACCATGGGAGTGCCATACTCCCTAGTGGTTCATGCGCTAATCTATTATTATTATTGGTGAGCAAATGATTAGTTAGAATTTCCTGAGCAGCTGCAAATACCTTATATCCTCCTCCCATTATGGTGCCCCCATAACCATGCTGTCATTTTTTGAGACTGGAAAACCCATAATTAATTGGTTAGCAAATAAGAAAATGAGCTCAATTGTGCACATGCAAAGGAGGTATTTAGGGGACCTCCAAAGTGAGAGTTTGTCAAGCAAGAGAAAGATAGAAAAGGGTCCATTTATGTGAGCCACATGGTGGTCATTTGATGGTGACAGAATGGTGAGGACAGCCACCATATTAGAAATGAACTGCAGAGAAAGGGGAAGGAATGGCTGGAGATGGTGCCTGTGGACAATGCCAGCATCCAGAGGAAGGAGGATGAGGGAGTCCTTGAGAAATAAAGTCAGGACCCACGGGACTTCATGGGCCTCTTATTCAACCCAGATGGAATGGTGAGGCCAAGCACCGTTGGAATGGGCTGCAGAGAAAGGGGAAGAAATGGCTAGAAATGGAGCCTGTGGAAAATGCCAGCGTCCAGAGGAGGGAGCATGAGGGAGTCCTCAAGAAATGAAATGACCCACGGGACTTCATGGGCCTCTTGTTCAAACCAGTCTAAAAGGCAGCCTCACCTCCAGGATGCTCACCACCAACATCCATAAATCTCCTTTTGTGCTAAAGTTCTTTGGACATGCTGGAGCCTGAGTCTGAGACACTTTCCGAGTGTTCACCAAGAAAGGGGTAAATAAAAATCATTTTCTCTCCACATTACTGAGGACTCTGTAGACCGACAAAGAATTCTACAGCTGCTCTTTAAGTGGCATAGGTTCTACGTTGAACAGAATTGTAGTTAAGGGTCAGGGGTACTAGAATAGGATTACATTGCAGGTTAGCACAGCAAAGTGCATGCCCTCAAATGAAATATTTAGTGCTGCATTTGGTAAGAGTCTCTCAGCTACTCCCACCATGAGGAATGTCTTTTGTACCACTTCTTAGATCTTCCACTGTACACCGTGGGACTGGCATCTCTGATCCCCAAAGCCCTCCTCTCTCTTCCTCCTTTCCCATTTTGTCCCTAAGCCCCTGTGTCACCACCAACTAGACAATCGGGATGAACAGCTGCACACCCCACTCTGCCTGGAAAGTTCCCACTTCCCAGGCAGAAGGTCGGCACTCTCTTGGCCTGTGTGGGGACGTCACTTTTCAGCCTGAGAGCAGCCTCTGGAGCAAAGAGAAACTATAGGATTCCCCTGCATCCCTAGGACTGAAAATGGCTGCAGGTCTTTGTGGTCTGCAGTTCAATCCACAGTGGTGTTTTCCTCAAGACTAGAGTGTCATTGGTAAGTGTGATGCTTAATTATATGTATCAACTTATCTGGGCCACAGGGTGCCCAGACAGCAGGTAAAAGATTATTTCTGGGTGTGTCTGTGGAAGTGTTTTCGGATGAGCTAAGCACTTGAATCAGTAGAACTAGTAAACCAGATGGCTCTTCCCCACGTGGGTGAGCTACATCCATTCCATTGAAAGGCTTGACTAGAACAAATAGGTGGAGTTAGAGAGTGTTCCGTCTCTCTACCAAACTATCTTCCAGCGAGGACACTGGTCTTCTCCTGCTTTTGGACTCAAACTAGGACTAGAACACACACCATGAACTCTCTTGGTTCTCAGACCCTCAGACTCAGGCTAGAACTTACACCATTGGCTCCTACTGGTTCAGTTTCTCTGGAGATCCCAGACTTATACAGTCAGCATCACCAAATAAGTAGGTACAGTGCTATGATGTCTACATGCAGTCGGTTCTGCTGTAAAACCACCCCTGGTACAAAATCACATAGTAAAACCACAAAAAATTGCAGAAAAAGGGATGTTCAGACTACATGCTCAAAAACTTCATCAATAATACATTATAAAAAAGAAGACCCTCTAAAGGTGATAAAAATCCTCTGAAATTTCATATAGATAGTGACTGTGCAACACTGTGTGAATGTACTAAATGCCACAGAATTTTACCCTTTGAAATGGTTAGTGTATGCTATGTGAATTTTGCCTTAATTTTTTTAAAGGTAATTTTTTAAATGGCATCACGGCTGTACACATGTGAAATCCTCAAGGAATGTATAAATACTACAATAAATCTGGTACTTTACCTGGGTTCAGCCAGCAAGCTTGCTTGAGGACATAGACACTGGGGGTGGTCAGCTTAGGAGTTAGTGTGAAGCAAGGGAAGGAAGGCATCTGAAATCGATCAGAGGGTTAGATGTTGATGGATGCAATTCATAGCTCTCCAGGTGAACAGATGCAGCTGGTAGATGTCCGAGGCAGGTGCACATGTGCTGTGTATTCCTGCATGGCTCCACCGGCTGGGGTGTTGGACATTTTCTGTTTCTACCAAGTACTCGCTATATGTTTTTCAGGATGTGCAAGCAAACACAAAATCCCAATTGGCATTTTCAAAACAAGCATTGAAACAGGGCTGACTGTAAGGTCTTAATACTCACCACAACCCCTTTATTTTTTCTAAAAAAAAAAAACAAAGAAAAAAAGAAAAAAAGAAAAACAACTGGAATGCATGTACAGAATGTGCCCGTTTGTTGCATAGGTATACATGTGCCATGGTGTTTGCTGCACCTACTGACCCAACCTCTAAGTTCCCTCCCCTAACTCTGAACAGGCCCTTTGGTGTGTTGTGCCCCTGCCTGTGTCTATGTGCTCTCAACGTTCAACTCCCACTTATGAGTGAGAACATGTGGTGTTTGGGTTTCTGTTCTGTTCCTGTGTTGGTTTGCTGAGGATGATGGCTTCCGGCTTCATCCAGGTCCCTGCAAAGGCTGCATAACATTCCATGGTCAGTATGTACCACATTTTCTTTATCCAATTTATCATTGATGGGCACTTGGGTTAGTTCCATGTCTTTGCTGTTGTTAATAGTGCTGCAGTAAACATACATGTCTATGTGTCTTTATAGTACAATGATGTATATTTCTTTCGGTATATGCCCAGTAATGAGATTGCTGGGTCAAATGGTATTTCTGGTTCTAGATCCTTGAGGAATCACCATACTGTTTTCCACAATAGTTGAACTAATTTTCATTTCCACCAACAGTGTAAAAGCATTCCTATTTCTTCACAGCCTCAACAGCATCTATTGTTTCCTGACTTTTTAATAATTGCCATTCTGATTGAAATGAGATGGTATCTCATTGTGGTTTTGAGTTGCATTTTTCTGATGATCAGTGATGTTGAGCTTTTTTACATATGTTTGTCAGCAGCATAAATGTTATCTTTTGAGACGTGTCTGTTCATATCCTTTGCCTAATTTTTGATGGGGTTGTTTGTTTTTTTTGTGTGTTTGTTTGTTTTTGTTTTTTTGTTTGCAAATATGTTTAAGTTCCTTGTAAATTCTATATATTAGACCTTTGTCAGATGGGTAGATTGCAAAAATTTTGTCCCATTCTGTAAGTTGGCTGTTCACTCTGATGTCAGTTTCTTTCACTGTGCAGAGCTCTTTAGTTTAATTAGATCCCATTTGCAAATTTTGGCTTTTGTTTCAATTACTTTTGGCATTTTTGTCATGAACTCTTTGCCCATGCAAATGTCTTGAACGGTATTGCTTAGGTTTTCTTCCAGGGTTTATATTGTTTTGGGCTTTACATTTAAGTCTTTTTTTTTTTTTTTTTTTGAGACAGAGTTTCGCTCTTGTTACCCAGGCTGGAGTGCAATGGCACGATCTCGGCTCACCGCAACCTCCGCCTCCTGGGCTCAGGCAATTCTCCTGCCTCAGCCTCCTAAGTATCTGGGATTACAGGCACGCGCCACCATGCCCAGCTAGTTTTATTGTATTTTTAGTAGAGACGGGGTTTCACCATGTTGACCAGGATGGTCTCGATCTTTCGACCTCGTGATCCACCCGCCTCGGCCTCCCAAAGTGCTGGGATTACAGGCTTGAGCCACCGCGCCCGGCCTACATTTAAGTCTTTAATCCATCTTGAGTTGATTTTTGCATAAGGTGTGAGGAAGGGATCCAGATTCAGTTTTCTGCGTATGGCTAACCAGTTTTCCCAGCATGATTTACTGAATAAGACATCATTTCCTCATTGCTGGTTTTCATCAGATTTGTTGAAAATCAGATGGTTGTAGATGTGTGGTATTATTTCTGAGATCTCCATTCTGCTCCATTGGTCTATATGTCTGTTTCGTTACCAGTACCATGTTGTTTTGGTTATTGTATGCTTGTAGTATAGTTTGAAGTCAGGTAATGTGATGCCTCCAGCTTTGCTTTTTCTGCTTAGGATTGTCTTGGCTATACTGGCCCTTCTTTGACTCCATATGAAATTTAAAATACCTTTTTTCTAATTCTGTGAAGAATGTCAACAGTAGTTTGATGGTAATAGCATTGAATCTATAAGTTACTTTGGACAGTATGGCCGTTTTTATGATATTGATTTGGGATACAAAATCAATGTGCAAAAATCACAAGCATCCTTTTATACCAACAATTGGCAAGCAGAGAGCCAAATCATGAATGAACTCCCATTCACAATCACTGTAAAGAGAATAAAATACTTAGAAATACAGCTTAGAAGGGATGCGAAGGAACTCTTCAAGGATAATTAGAAACCACTGCTCAAGGAAATAAGAGAGGACACAAACAAATAGAAAAACATTCCATCCTCATGGATAGGAAGAATCACAAACCCTTTGATAAAGGAGAAAACTGAGGATCACAGGAGTCCTCTTGCATGTCCTGCCACATACCTAGAAGCAAGAGAGTTGAGACTTCTGTTGCCTCAGCTGTTGTATCTCACCCTCTCACCATTGCCTCCCTTGACATGGAGAGAGTGTGGGTAATCCCTAAAAATGCAAAGAAAAAAGGCCAAGCCTCTGATTTAGAACTGCCATGATGGGATTGCAGCAGCACAGGGCCTGTTGTCAGAGGGCTGGAGTCCATGACTGGCTCTGGCCCTCATTATGGGAAGGAAAGTAACATTCATGGAGCCCCCACTGAGCTGGGCACCCATCATAAGTTATCTCAAAACTATTAAAACTTGCTAGTGACCCTGTTTTCATCATGCTCATCAGGGAGACGAGGAGCCTGAGGGTCAGAGAGGTGACCACCGTTACTGAAGGTGCCAGCAAAATGGGAGCACAACAGCAGTTTCAAAGCAGGCTCCCAGACGCCGGGCCAGGGCTTTCCCTGCTGGCCTCAGCTACCTGATTTGAGGAAGTTTGTGAGCTTGTCTGG
Organism: Saimiri boliviensis; assembly: GCF_048565385.1. Classification (NCBI taxonomy): domain Eukaryota; kingdom Metazoa; phylum Chordata; class Mammalia; order Primates; family Cebidae; genus Saimiri; species Saimiri boliviensis. The sequence goes on along the minus strand of NC_133450.1, from coordinate 72,095,865 downwards.
ACCCTGCTATTCCCCCAGGCTCTGGAGTCCATTTCAAAACCCCTAAAGTCACTTGGCCTTTAGCTTTCCTCCAAAGGGCAGTGTCCCAAGGTCACATCAGCCCTGCAGTGCCTGTTCCAATTAGAAACAACAGCCTACAGGCGAGATCTGTGACTGTGCCTTCAGGGTGGGAGGCAGGCCTCATAGCCACCCTTCCAATCCAAAGCAGCTGTCCCCTCTCAGGGCTGTGTCATGGCTTAATTGACTATGGTTTGAGAGCGTCGCCTTTATTACCTCTAACAGCCCCATAGCCACTGATTGCCCGCACTGATGGCTAATTTAATTTCTGTCAATATAGCTCTGAGTGGCTTTAAAAGAACCATTATCCACAAGGGCGGTGCATCAGGGGGATGTTAGTGGGATCGCCAAACAGAGCCAGCTTTCATATTTAGGTCGAGCGTGCTCAATGCTGCGGGACCTCAGAGGTGATGAGTCCAATCTCTCGATGTGCAGCTGGGACAGCTGAGCCTGGAGAAGTCCAGGGCTTTGTCTCCAAGGTCTCACAAGAGGGGATGACCTCTCCTACTGTGATGAAGGGCTCTGTGACAATCTGATACCCTTCCCCATTTTTTTTTCACTTTGTACCAAGAAGGACCTGTGGAAAAGGCTGAGCTAATGGCTTTCATTCTCCTGCCTAAAACCCCTCATGCACACCATGTTTACAAAAGGATCTCATGCAGCTTCCCAGGAATGGCCCTTGGCCACTGGTCCTTGCCTGTCTGTTCCCCTGCATTACTTCTTCTGCCCTTGTGGTCCAGACAGAAGGCGTGGCTTGTATGTCCCTAAGTTCACTGTGGACTTTCTTCTCTGATCATTTGCGCCTGTCTCTCAGTCTACCGGGAAAGTCCTTTCCAGCCCTGTCAACCTGAACAACAAATCTCTTGATACTTCAAGAAAACAGCTCATCTCCTCTGGGAAGGTGCTCATTTATTTTGTTTATTCTATCAACCAATCATTGTTTATTTGCTGAAACCTCATCATCTGTCAGACACTGTGATAAGTGATGGAAATTAAATAGTGAGCAAAACTAGACACAGTTTCTTCCTTCATAGAGCTTAAAATCCACAAGGAAAGACAGATGCTAACCAAAATAATAGCACAATTACAACTGTGAAAAGGTTTCTGAAGGAGAAGCAGATGTATCAAAAAGCACACATCAGGGGGACTGATTTGGGTGGGAGAGTCAGAGACTCCTGCTTTCTTTCTTCCATAACTACCTGTACCCATGGTATTTGTCACTTTGCACTATAATATAATTCTGTCCATAGGCAAGCCCCTTGAGTATCTTAGCAACTAATCCAGAATTCATGGTTCAAAATATGCTTATGAAATTAATAGTACTTTTCTCTTCCTTTTCTTTAGTAAAACGTTGTCCAAATTAACAGGAATAATACTCAACATCTGGAGTAACTGAGACTTGTATAACATAACAACCAGAAAAATATTTTTCAAATAGCAATATCTTCCACTGAAAATTATCAAGGCTAGTAATTGATTCATCATCCATATGTCCATCCATCCTATCATTCATCCATTCTCCCATCCATTCAATTCTTTACCCATCCTTCTGCCTACCAATTTACTTAGGTAACCAACCACCCATCCATCCATCCAACTATCCATCCATCCACCCATTCTCCCATCTATTTTCTCACCCATTCATGTATCAACTTATCCATCCATCTATCTGTTCACTCACTCACACCCATCTGAATAGCATCCATCTGTCTGTTCACTCGCTCACACCCATCTGAATAGCATCCATCTATCTGTTCACTCGCTCACCCATCCATCTGAATAATAGCATTTTTGATCCTCTACTATATGCCAGGCATGTAATAGATGCTAGAGATGCAAAGAGAAGTCACAAATGGCTTGTCCCTGGGTAATTCTTTCTTGTCCTCAAATCTGCCTTAGATCCTTCCCTCAGGAGTCTTCCCTCATTCCCAAGGCAAGGTTAGGCCTCCTCATCTACTCCCATTTCTATTCCCCTAACCATTGCTGGAAGGGCCCTGTTTCCTACACTCTCTGCTAATCATATTTAGCACAGTGTTATGTTTTGTAAAATACGTTCATCTTTCCATAAAGCTATAAGCTTCTGCATCTTGTTGTGAATATTTCATCATAGCAAGGGCTCCATCAGTATTCTGTAATGCCTGAATGAATAACCGAAGGATAAGCATGAATATCTTGCGTGGCCTTTACCTTAAGGGAATGACATAAATAGGCAGAATCAACACCTGTACAGGTAATGACAGGGTGCTGAAGCCATGTTAGAAGTGTATACAGACTTTGAGACTTGAAAACTGTACAGGAGAGAAAAATGCTATTTCACACTGATAAGTAGTTGTAAATGGTAACAATTTGTTTGAGGTTTCAGCAACTCCCTGAATGTCCTTAAGATCCTTTTTTTTTTTTTTCTTAGAAAACTCCAGCACAATGATTTATGATACTTTTTAATTAAATGGACTTTTCTTAAAATAAGTGAGACATGTTTGTTTCGAATTTGAGTCACTAAAGATATTTAACACCCCAAGTTTTGACAGTTGCTAAAACACTATGTAAACAATATTGTCATGATGGCCTCTTGGTGTCCCATGGCTGACCTTTCCATGAGTCACGCATTGCACTCTCATGTCTCAGCCTCACCCCAGTCCATGCAGGTGGGGAGGAGGGAGCCATCCAGGAGAGATTCAGATAGCAGAATTCTGAAGGATTTTGTGGCTGACTGAATATCCCCCAAAAAGCACCTTCAGAGGATACCAACAAAATGTTTTATGGAGTTTTATGACACACACATCTTCTCTAAACATTTTATTTCTTGGCAAATACAGTTTCAACACCAGATATGAAAGCCAACTTATATAAAAATTCTTTATTACAAGGTACAGGTTGAGGCACCAGTGTGAGTGCAGGCAATGGAGTGGGTGAAACAAGAAGGACTGGTTTCAGGAAAGAAGTTAGATTGGTTCAAGACATTGTGAGTTTGTGATGTCCATGAGACCAGCCAATAGTTTGCTGGAGTCAGTCATAAATGAAAGGTGAGTCTGGAGCTCATGTGAGAAGTGATAGCTAGAGGCAGGGATTTGGCAGTCTCTGGCTTGAAGGCAAAGCTGAGGTCGTGGAAGTGGATGAGGTCAACCTGGGAAAGTTTGTTGTGAAACAAAATATTCAAGAATGGAGCAGCCTGGGGGTGCCTCTGACATGCAGCTATTCACTAACTGTCCACCAACCATTCCTCATCTATTCTGTCTTCCCTGCTCACAGAACTCCAATATTGGCTTCAGTGCGTAGAATGGCATATTAGTTTTCCAGGCTGCCATAGCACAAACTTGGTAGCTTAAAATAACAGGAACTTATTCTCACAGTTCTAGGGGCCTTAAGTCCAAAATCAAGGTGTTGGCTAGGTTACACTCCCTCCAAAGGCTCAAGGCGAGGGTCCTTCCTTGCACCTCCTGGTGTCTGGTGGCAATCCTTGGCTTGCTGCTGTATCACTCCAGTCTCTGCCACCATCCCCACATGGTCTCCAAGCTGATGTCTCTTCTCTGTATCTATTTGTGTCTCAAACGTCTCTTTCTTCTTCCTTATAAAAATATCAGTCATTTAATAAATGGTGTTGAGAAAACTAGCTAGCCATGTGCAGAACTAATTAAACTCCAGAGCGTCTGCACAGCAAAAGAATCAATCATTAAAGTGAACTGACAAACAACAGAATGAGAAAAAAATTTTTTGCAATCCACCCATCTGACAAAGGACTTACATCCAGAATTTACAAAGAACTAAAGCAGATTTACAAGAAAAAAACAAACCCATTCAAAAGTGGGCGAAGGATGTGAACAGACACTTTTCAAAAGAAGACATATATGAGGCCAAGAAACATATGAAAAAATGCTCATCATCACTGGTTATTAGAGAAATGCAAATCAAAACTACATTGAGATACCATCTCATGCCAGTTAGAATGGCAATCATTAAAAAATCTGGAGACAACAGATGCTGGAGAGGATATGGAGAAATAGGAACACTTTTACACTGTTGGTGGGAGTGTAAATTAGTTCAACCATTGTGGAAGACAGTGTGGTGATTCCTCAAGGACCTAGAAATAGAAATTCCATTTGACCCAGCAATCTCATTACTGGGTATATATCCAAAGGACTATAAATCGTTCTACTATAAGGATACATGCACACGTATGTTTCTTGCAGCACTGTTTACAATAGCAAAGACCTGGAACCAACCCAAATGCCCACTGATGATAGACTGGATAAAGAAAATGTGGCACATATACACTATGGAATACTATGCAGCAATAAAAAATGATGAGTTCATGTCCTTTGTAGGGACATGGATGAACCTGGAAACCATCATTCTCAGCAAACTGACACAAGAGCAGAAAATCAAACACCACATGTTCTCACTCATAGGTGGGTGTTGAACAGTGAGAACACATGGACACAGGGAGGGGAACATCACACACTGAAGTCTGTTGGGGGGCACTAGGGGAGGGACAGTGGTGGGTAGGGAGTTGGGGAGGGCTAACAAAGGGAGAAATGCCAGATATAGGTGATGGGGATGGAGGCAGCAAACCATATTGCCATGTATGTACCCATGCAATGATCCTGCATGTTCTGCACATGTACCCCAAAACCTAAAATCAATAAAATATATATTTTTAAAAAAGTTAAAAAAAAATCAGTCATTAGATTTAGAATGTGCCTAAATTCAGGATAGTTCATCTTGAGATCCATCACTTAGTTACATCTGCAAAGATCCAATCTCCTTATAAGATCACATTTATACCTACCACACAGGTAGCAGGTTAAGATGTGGACATAACTTTTGAGGGGACAAAATACAACTCATTACACATGGTGGCACTTTGATTTCTAAGAATATGACCCATTCTCACAGCCTGAGGGAATGCATCCCGATTGATTCTTACCATGGCAATTCCATTTTCATTTGCTAGACACCCACTTTCTAGTCTCTCTGACATGTGAAGGTGAACAGATTAGCCTGTTATACAGTTCTATCCAACAAGTCACGAGAGAAATTTTGCAGGGGCTTCTGGGAAAACCATAGAAAGATACGGTTTCTGCACCTGTACCTACTTCCTGTTCCAGACACTGCTGTGAATACGAGGTGTAAGGTGTCGGCCATTTTACAGCCAAGAGGTAGGAAGCATAAGAATAGAAGCCAGCCCTTGAAGGCGTCCAAGATGGCACCACTGAGCAGCAAAGCATTGCCAGCCTCTGCTCACCTTCAGACATCTTCTTCCTCCTCTTCGTTTAAGTCATTGTGAGTTACTGAATGCATTCCTACCTGATATGAAACACAGACTTAAGGGGCAGACAGAGAATGAGGAGCTGGTAAAATAAGCAAAGAGGCTGCCCCAGGAAAAAGGAGAAGCCAGGGAAAAAGAGCATATGAAGGAGGATGATGTCAAATGCTATTGGAAGGTAAATTCAGATGCTGAGTAAAAGAGGTGGGTGAGTATATGTGATTATCGAGGTGACAAGGTGAGCTAGCGGTGCCTTGGGCATGGCTCATTGGAGTTGCCAGCTAGAACCCTTCAATCAGCAATTCAGAGAAGCTGCATGTCTTGGAGAGAATGGGCTTATCCCAGTGAAGCAAGTTCCTGGAGAATGAAGGGCCTGGATCAGCAGCACAAGCTCAAGACTTCGGCATGGATGGTAGGAATTGACCCCTTACTCAGAGACAGGGAGAGAAGATAAGGAGAGATGCAGAATGAAAAAAATAGATGACCAAGGAGAAAGTTGGAGGAGGTGATATATGAGAGGTGAAAGTGTTGTTGAGTGATTGAGGAGTCCGGTATAGCTCAGCTGACCTGCTGTCTGTGAGAGTAAGGATACCATCAAAGGGAGCCAAGTTTGTTTGCTGCTTGAGGAGATGAGGCACTTCTCCATCGTCTTTGTTTCCCAGAAAAAGAGTGGCAAGTGGAATCTTCTGCCCTCTTGCTACCAACTTCTTGTCTGCAGTTGGCAATATTCATATCTTCTGCATAGAGAAAGAGAAATTACCTGGAGGCTGATCTCTGTTATGACATATATCTTTGTAGAGGGGGAAAGGGAGGAAAACTCACCAGTGATAGAGAGATCAGAGAAATACTCTATCTTTCCTCATAAGTGAAGATGGATGTCATAACAGAGCATCAGCCATGGCCTTACGTCCCTGCATGCAAACCTGCCATTCAGCAAGGCAGAAACTTCTTTGGATAACTGTTATGAAAATAAAAGCGTTAGTAATGTGACTTCTGCTGTCAATACAGTAATATATGGGTGAGTATTTGCAAGAAAGGAAATATCACCTGGAAAAATCTCCTGGTTGGTTATATATTGGTAGTGTCTCTGGCTTAGGTGAGCAATGAGTGCCTTTTATTTATGTCTGTGTACACATGTGCATATATGTTTAATATTTTAGAGCCCAGAGGAAGACATGCCATTTTGTGATAGCAATCCAGTTTTTCATTGCAGAGTGAGGTAACCAGAGAAGCCACAGTGGCCTGCAGTTTTTAACAACTTTCTACCTATTTCTCCTTCACCTAGAAGAGGTCCCACATCTAACAAATCAACCAGCAGGTAGGGGGTGGACACTGGTATGGCAGGAAGGAAATCTACAGCCAGTCCGGTCACCAGAAAAGTAATTTTCCATGTCATGCACCAGCCCTTCTCCATCCTTCATTGGGAGATATCTTGCAAAGGAAAGATGAGACAAGTGACCTTAACGGAGGAAGAATTAAAATGTGGCTGAGGAGGAAGAAAGGAGAAAAATGGCCGTTCGCACAGATCTGTGTCTCAGTTTGTTTTTGACGTCTTCAGACAACATCTCCTTCAGGTCCCTAAAAGGCCAAACTACAGGCCACCTTTTGTGCCCACTGTGAGGTTTCTCGTGTTTCCTGAGCCGAATTTTATCTAATGCAATACATTCCCCCGTCCACTCTGAAAGTGGAGTTCCTGCCGGATGTTCTGCCAGTTTGAACCTCATTCATCAAACGTAAATTTTTAAATACTTGAAAGGTCTCTTAGAATCTTCCTGTTTGAACCTTAATGAGAAAATGGGCGGGAAGAAGAGCCAGCCTGTTTGTCCCTCGTGAGTTCTGGAGCAGGCGCAGTGCTGACGCCTGGAGGGATGGGGTTATGAAGGGCAGTCAAGCAGTCAGGAAAAACCTGAGGTCAGAATGGCAGATTCACAGGAGGTGAGGCAAGTGGGGCCTCAAGCGAGGGTCCAGCACTGAAGTACATGTTACAAGGGGACTCTGATAGAAGGAGGGAGTTGGGAGCAGGGGGTCAAATCAAGCAAATTGGAGAATAACTTAATTAATTACAAAGATAGTGGAATGGGACAATAATGATTTGGGCAAGAACACGTGTATACTTTGATTATGTGATTTTGGAGGGTTTTCACTTAAATTTGTTCAACTATAAGTCCAGTTCTAAAAATATCAGAATCACATCAGATTGAGTATTGACTCTCAGAAAATGATGCCATGACCATTATTATATATCATAGTTATTATAATTATTATGTATAATTTAACGGGCTTCAGAAAGAATTTCAATCAGTTTATTTTAAAAGCCACAGACAGAAGAGGATCAGAAAAAAAGACTGGTAATACAGAGAACAAAGTATTGCACTAAAGATTTAGAACAAGTGTATTAGTCTGTTCTCACTCTGGTAATAAAGGCATACTCAAGACTGGGTAATTTATAAAGGAAAGAGGTTTAATTGATTCACAGTTCCACATGGCTAGGGAGGCCTCACAAACATGGCAGAAGATGAAAGAGAAGCAAAGTCTACGTGGTGGCAGGCAAGAGAGCGTGTGCAGGGGAACTCCCATTTATAAAGCCATCAGATCTCGTAAGACATTCACTATCATGAGACCAGCATGGGAAAAACCCACTTCCATGATTCAGTTACCTCCCACTGGGCCCCTCCCATGACCCATAGGAATTACAGGAGCTACAATTCAAGATGAGATTTGGATGGGGGCACAGCCAAACCATATCAACAAGTATGATTATGGTGGTGATGTGGTGATGTCCTCAGTATAATTAAATGGGAATTTCCCAGCAATTGAAGCAAAAAGAGAAATGAGATAAGTCACCAAGTCTCATGATCTGACAAGTTTCAGCAAAGCATTTGATAGGACAGGATTCTTATTTTTCTTCCTAGCACTAAACTCTTAGGAGAATTTATTGTGGGACCTTTTATGCAGTAGGCAAGTCAATGAACACCGTCTTCAACAGAAGTTTTAGGAAAAAAATGCAGAAATACATCCTCTCATCTTTGTTTTATATGATCCTATAGCAAGAGCCTTGATGAAAAAGTGGCATGAAAATGCAGCTCTTTAAAGGCATTTCTGTGAGGACACTAGCTTAGATGACAGTGGCTCCAGGTTGGCAGTACCACAGGGTGTACACCTTTAACTGTCCACCAGACTGAACTACAGTCACTGGAATATTTACCCCTCTTTTCCCGACATGTCAAGGTCTGGAGGGTAGCATTTTTGTTTGTTTGTTTTTCTTTTTACTGATATTTGTATCCCAGTGTGCAGCACTGTGCTTGGTCCACAGTAGGCATTTTATATCAGATGTGGCACAGAGAATTTAAGTGAATGCATTGATAGTGCTTAGCTTGGTGTGTCTCTCAACCAGTCGCTTCTGAGACCCCTTTCAAACTCCCACCGTGTCCTGTAGGTGCATCTGAAAACCAGCTGACACGCATTGTCTTTGCATTTACCATACTTCATTATCTCCAAACATACGGACTCTCCAGCATTTCATTGAAACCCACCCCCCAACCAGATGCACAACAGATGTGTTGTTTTTTTTTTTTTTCTTTTTCTGTTTTGTGGTTATATAAAGGACCTCCCTGACCTCAGGGCTGCTGAGGCAGTGTTAACATCATCTCTACATCCTCTGATCCCAGCCCAACGTGGTTGGGCACACTGGTAGGTGCTTAGGAGTAACTAAGAACACAAATTAAGATTATTTTATTAATATTTTATTATTGTCCAGAAGTTCTTCCTAAATGTGATATCACAGTAAGCTGTCCCACAAAAACATCCTTGACATCATTTCCCTGAACCATGGTGCAGCCCCTAGTCATGACGTCTACCCACTTTAAGCGTCATTTATTTTTAATCCACTAAAAAGAAGAGCTGTGATTCGTGATCCCTCTGGTCTCTATAATCTAGAAAATATTTTTTCTGAATCAATTCATGGCTTTACCTCTATACCTTGACTTCTTCATTAGTGCAAGCCCAGGGACAATAAATAGAAAGCGGCCGCTCTCATGCTGGCCCCTCACATTATGCTCTGTAGATATTCTTAACAGGCCAATACGTGGTCTTAAAATGCACTTTATTTACTGATAAATACTTGCACTACTGTCATATTTCTGTAATATATGAATCCGAGCAATCTCATGCATTGCAGATCAAACTGAGTTTGACCAGTAATTGTATAAATGTCACGAACATTTTTATTTTCTTTGAGGTTTTAGTTGATTGTTTTTTCAAGAAGCTAAAATGATTTAATGTCAAGTCCACATGGCTTTTCAAAAGGAAGATAGAAGATTATATTTTTCCACTCCCAACCCCAAGCTGATTCACATGTTAAATTTCCAGTCCGATACCAACTCTAAACTATATAGTTTCCACTGGCTGTGATTTTTTTTTAATGCTCATAAATCCAGAAGTTATAAATCCCTCAAATTCCCATTTCTAAATAAAATGTCCATGTTATGGTCATTTTTCAGACAGTGCTGTAACCTCCATAGAACAGCAATGCCTAGAACTAAAGTTGTAGCACTTTTTTTTAGTCAAAGATTCTGTAGAAACTCCAGTCAAATCATATGTGGTTAATTTCTGTAGTTACATCAATATGCATAATAAACAAAGTAAAACTGGCACTTGTTGAAATAGACTGGGTGTTGGGCTTATTTTGATATATTCCCTGTAGCAAATCCAGACAGTGTAAGAGATGATAGGACCCTAATAATATCAGACTGGGCCAAGAAATACCCAGTTCCATTTGAGATATATATCCCATCAGCAGAGCCCTGGGCTCATCCTTGAAGCAGGGGAAGTTAGTTTGAAGAGTAACGTCAGCTCCCATTCAAAGGCTGTCTACTTGGTCCTCAAAGAACCGAAGATGCCACCATCTTTCCTTTTCACTCATCTTAATGCCCTCATGAAGGGGCAGCACCCTCTCCCAAAGTGGAAAGAGCATTGGATTTGAAATGAGTGAGTCCGTGTTCTGATCAGAATCCATAGCTAGCAAATTCAGAGACTTGAAGCAAATTCTCTGGGCCCAAGTTTGCTTATCCATTAAAAGAAAATTTCTTTTATTTTCTCTTATTGAAGAGACTTTCCTTCCCAGGTCAGTTGTGAGAATCAAAATGGATGACGACCTTTCTTGCCTGGCTTACCTTCTCTAAGTCTTTTTTTTCTTTCTTTCTTTTTTTTTTTTTTTACTTTTTTTTAAAAATGTTACTTTAGGTTCTGGGGTACATGTGCAGATCATGCAGGACTGTTGCATAGTTACATACATGGCAAGGTGGTTTGCTGCCTTCATCCCCCCATCACCTATATCTGGTATTTCTTCCCTCGTTATCCCTCCCCCACCTCCCAACCCCCTGCTGTCCTTCCCCTGGCCCCCCACAACCACAGTGTGTGATTCTCCCCTCCCTGTGTCCACGTGTTCTAATTGTTCAATACCCGCCTATGAATGATAACGGGCAGTGTTTGGTTTTCTGTTCTTGTGTCAGTTTGCCGAGAATGATGGTTTCCAGATTCATCCAAGTCCCTATGAAGGACATGAACTCATAGCTTTTTTACGGCTGTGTAGTATTCCATGATGTATATATGCCACATTTTCTTTATCAAGTCTATCAATGATGGACATTTGGGTTGGTTCCAAGGCTTTGCTATTGTAAACAGTGCCACAATGAACATACGTGCGTGTGTGTCTTTATAACAGAACAAATTATGATTCTTTGGGTATATACCCAGTAATGAGATTGCTGGGTCAAATGGAATTTCTATTTCTAGGTCCTTGAGGAATCACCACACTGTCTTCCACAATGGTTGAACTAATTTACACTCTCACCAGTGTAAAAGTGTTCCTATTTCTCCACATCCTCTCCAGCATCTGTCATCTCCAGATTTTTTAATGATCGCCATTCTAACTGGTGTGAGATGGTATCTCAGTGTAGTTTTGATTTACATTTCTCTAATAACCAGTGATGGTGAGCATTTTTTCATATGTTTGTTGGCCTCATTGATGTCTTCTTTTATAAAGTGTCTGTTCATATCCTTAGCCCACTTTTGAATGGATTTGTTTGTTTTTTTTCTTGTAGATCTGTTTTAGTTCTTTGTGGATTCTGGATATTAGTCCTTCGTCAGATGGGTAGATTGCAAAAAATTTTTTCCCATTCTGTTGTTTGTCGGTTCACTCTAATGATTGTTTCCTTTGCTGTACAGAAGCTCTGAAGTTTAATTAGATCCCATTTGTCTATTTTAGCTTTTGTTGCCATTGCTTTTGGTGTTTTAGCCATTAAGTGCTTGCCTACGCCTATGTCCTGAATGGTTTTGCCTAGGTTTTCTTCCAGAGTTTTTATGATGTTAGTTCTTATGTTTAGATCTTTAATCCATCTGGAGTTAACTTTAGTGTAAGGTGTCAGGAAGGGGTCCAGTGTCTGCTTTCTGCACATGGCTAGCCAGTTTTCCCAACACCATTTATTAAACAGGGAATCCCTTCCTCATTACTTGTTTTTCTCAGCTTTGTCATAGATCAGATGATTGTAGATGTGTGGTGTTGCTTCTGAGGCCTCTGTTGTGTTCCATTGGTATATATCTCTGTTTTGGTACCAGTACTATGCTGTTTTGATTACTGTAGCCTTGTAGTATAGTTTGAAGTCAGGCAGCATGATGCCTCCAGCTTTGTTCTTTTTGCTTAGGATTGTTTTGGCTATGCGGGCTCTCTTTTGGTTCCATATGAAGTTTGAAGTGGTTTTTTTCCAGTTCTGTGAAGAAGGTCATTGGTGCTAGATGGGGATAGTGTTGAATCTATAGATTACTTTGGGCAGTATGGCCATTGTCACAATGTTGATCTTCCCAACCATGAGCATGGGATGTTTTTCCACCTGCTTATATACTCTCTTATTTAATTGAGCAGTGGTTTGTAGTTCTCCTTGAAGAGGTCCTTTACATCCTTTGTTAGTTGTATTCCTAGGTATTTTTATTTTATTCTCTTTGTAGCAATTGTGAATGGGAATTCACTTTTGATTTGGCTCTCTGTTTTGTCTGTTATTGGTGTATAGAAATGTTTGTGATTTCTGCACATTGCTTTTGTATCCTGAGACTTTGCTGAAGTTGCTTATTAATTTCAGGATATTTGGGGCTGAGACGATGGGGTCTTCTAAATATACAATCATGTCATCTGCAAATAGAGACAATATGGCTTCCTCTTTTCCTAATTGAATACACTTTATTTCTTTTTATTGCCTGATTGCTGTGGCCAGAACTTCCAATGCTATATTGAATAAGAATGGTGAGAGAGGGCATCCTTGTCTTGTGCCAGATTTCAAAGTGAATGCTTCCAGTTTTTGCCCATTCAGTAAGATATTGTCTGTGGGTTTGACATAAATAGCTTCTATTATTTTGTGATATGTACCATCCATACCTAGTTTATTGAGGGTTTTTAGCATAAAAAGCTGTTGAATTTTGTCAAAGGCCTTTTCTGCATCTATTGAGATAACCATGGTTTTTGTCTTTGGTTTTATTTATGTGATGGATTACATTTATAGACTTGTGTATGTTGAAGCAGCCTTGCATCCATGGGATGAAACCTATCTGATCATCATAAATAAGCTTTTTGATTTGCTGTTGCATTCTGTTTGCCAGTAATTTACTGAAGATTTTTGCATCGATGTTCATCATGGATATTGGCCTGAAGTTTCCTTTTTTAGTTGCGTCTTTGCCTGGCATTGGTATTAGGATGATGTTGGTCTCATAAAATGAGTTGGGGAGGATTTCCACTTTTCATATGGTTTAGAATAGTTTCAGAAGAAATGGTACCAGCTCCTCTTTGTACGTCTTGTAGAATTCAGCTGTAAATCCATCCGGACTTGGACTTTTTTTAGTTGGTAGGCTATTAATTGCTGCCTCAACTTCAGCCCTTATTATTGGTCTATTCAGGGATTCAACTTCTTCCTGGTTTACTCTTGGGAGAGTGCAAGTGTCCCAGAATTTATCCATTTCTTCCAGATTTACCGGTTTGTATGCATAGAGTTGTTTGTAGTAATCTCTGGTGGTAGTTTGTATTTCTGTGGAATCAGTGGTGATGTCCCCTTTATCATTTTTTATTGTATCTATTTGATTCTTCTCTCTTTTCTTTTTTATTAGTCTGGCTAGTGGTCTATGTATTTTGTTGATCTTTTCAAAAAAACGGCTCCTGGATTTGTTGATTTTTTTGAAGGGTTTTTTTGTGTGTGTCTGTCTCCTTCAGTTCTGCTCTGATCTTAGTTATTTCTTGTCTCCTGCTAGCTTTTGAGTTTTTTAATCTTGCTCCTCTAACTCTTTCAATTTTGATGATAGGGTGTTGATTTTAGACCTTTCTTTGCTCCTCATGTGGGTATTTATTGCTATGAATTTCCCTCTAGGCACTGCTTTAAATGTGTCCCAGAGATTCTGGTATGTTATGTCTTTGTTCTCGTTGGTTTCAAACAGTATCTTTTTTTCTGCCTTCATTTCATTATTTATCCAGTCTCCATTCAGGAGCCAGTTGTTCATTTTCCATGAAGCTGTGTGGTTTTGAGTTAGTTTCTTAATCCTGAGTTCTACTTTGATGGCACTGTGGTTTGAGAGACAGTTTGTTATGATTTCCGTTCTTTTGCATTCACTGAGGAGTGATTTACTTTCAATTATGTGGTTGATTTTAGAGTAAGTATGATGTGGTGCTGAGAAGAATGTATATTCTGTGGATTTGGGGTTAGGAGTTCTGTAAATGTCTATTAAGTTCGCTTGGTCCAGATCTGCATTCAAGTCCTGGATTTCCTTGTTGATTTTCTGTCTCGTTGATTTGTCTAATATTGACAGTAGAGTGTCAAAGTCTCCCACTATTATTGTGCAGGAGTCTAAGTCTCTTTGTAGGTCATTAAGGACTTCCTATGTATCTAGGTGCTCATGTATTGGGTGTGTATATGTTTAGGATGGTTAGCTCTTCTTGTTGTATTGATCCTTTTACCATTATGTAACCAAAGTTAGCAGTGTAGCATCTCCAAATCTCTTGCTGACTCTGACCATCACCCCATCTCCTTACCACTCTCTGCTTCCATCAAAATGTCACTTTCTTCTCTCTGAACCTCCTCCTTTGCTTTTCTAAAGACCTTGTGATTACATTAGGTTTACCTAGATAATCCAGGATATTTCCCCTCATCTCAAGATCTTTAATCACATCTATAAAGTCTCACTGTCATGTAAGATAACATATTCACAGGTTCTGAGTATTAGGGTGTAGACATCTTTTTGTGGGAAGAGGAGGTCAATATTTTGTCTACCGTGAGAGTCAAGCATCTTTGCCAACCTCAGATATTCCCCAGGCTGGAGGAAGGGAAGAGACAGCAGGTCACAGGGAAGGAGAGGTCCAAGGGGACCTAGAATAACAGGACCAAGGAAGACAATGTAGACAGAGTTGGCATTCAGACACTATCCAGCTCCAACTCAAAATGCCATCTGTTCCTAGTACCAGAGAGTTTCATGGGAGTCATGCTCAGTTTCACAGATGGTCCAGTCTTTAAGAGTAGTATACCAATGCCAGTGTCTAAAAGACTTATTGACCACCCTTGCTACCAATGTCCAGCAAGAGCCTCCTTACATCAACTTCAGTCAATATGGTGCCCATTGACCATTCAGTAAGGGTAAACCCCTCTGGGCTAAGCCAGGACCCCTATATGGAAAACTTCCAGACTCAAAGGCTGAGGTTTGTTAAAAGCTACCCCAAGAAAGAGGGTGGCATGCTGGACACAAAAGGAAGAAGAAAAGAAAGAAGGAAAAAAGGAGAGAATAACATAAAGAAAGAAGGAAAGAAATCATATGACCTCATATCTCTATTTTGTCTTGGATTGAATTAAACCGACTCAGAATCTCCCCCAGATAATGATGAAATGCTGTTTGTCACAGCATCATTGGGTTTGTTAAGTCTGAGTCCTTATAACCTCAAAAATATTAGGCTTCTTCTTCTTTTCTTATTCCCCTGCTTACCTTACCTCTTAAAACAGAGTCCTCATAATGTGCCTGTGTCTGATGCCACAGTACTAGGATGAAAAAAGTAGGGAATTGTGTGTGTCAGGGGCACTGAAAGACAAAATAGATCAGAGAAATGTCTTAAAATTTTACAAACTATGACTCCTGGCCACTAAATTTTATTTTATCTTTTAACAAAGAGAAGACAATCAGTACAGAATACCAATGGGAATGCATCTCATGCTCCACAAACCCTGGGGAAGAAGCTTTTGGTAAGTTCAAGGTACTACTCTCCTGTCTTATTTTCACTGAAATAAAAAACTCAAATCAAAAGCATCTGTCCTTTTCCTTGTATATGTCAAAATGTAATTGGCAATGGTTGGGGTTTGTTGCCTTTATTGCTTTTAATAGCTGTATAGCCACTGATTGCCCAAGCTGATGGTTAATTTAATTTCTGTCAATACAATATTGGGGCTGTCTGCATATTCAGACCATGATTAACTGCTGCAGAGTCCATAACACTGGTGTTATTATTACTGCATTTAACTACCTCTCGGGAGAAGACAAATTAAATTATGTTGAAAATGCTGTTGATTATCATTACGAACTTATTTGTAGAGCACAATTACTGATCTGTTGTAAAATAAATCAAATTTTTTATCATCTTGGTATAAATTAACTTTACAGTAGGAGAATGGAGAGTAGATACTGAAAGAATGTGGGCCACCTTGTATAAGTCAACAGAGCACTGAATTAAAATAATAATCACACATGAACGTAATATTATATTTTAATAACGAGCTACTTCATGACCAAGAGTGCCTCATAGATTATGGGATTTCAACAATAAAGCAGCAAGCACCATGCGTGTCATGTGCTGTTGACTCAAATGCAGGGTGAGGCCTGGGGATGAATTATTCCTGGGCTGCGACTCCAATTCAATCTGAAATCATCACTCGAGAAAATCAAGGAAGGAGGCTTTAAGAACATCATTACATTAATAGCTTACATGTGATCATCATTTAGCTTTTGCCATTCCCTTACAATTTACTAGGTTCTGTTATAGCATAATGCAAGTTAGGCCAAATCCATTGCCCAGGATCAATAAGCCATAGCCTGTCACCTTTGCATCTGCCAGGAGAGCCAAAGACACCCGGCCTGTGGGCCGAGGCCTCCTGGACTCACTGTCACATAATTAACTAGTGTGAAAGCTCGGTCTCAAGTTACCCATTAAGTGCCAACAAAGGTAATAACATTGCCTGCTCCTTTCTCTATTATTTTGAGCAGTTTCTGCATCTTTAAATAAGTGGATCAAATGACTGAGTAATCTGAATAAGAAATATATACCATAGGACTCTTTTATTTAAATACACATGGCTGTGTGGCACAGCAGAGGAATAGACCATGAGTTTAGCAGAATGCAGTTCAAGTCCGCACCCTGCCACAGACAGCATAATGATGGGCAAGACAACCAATCGTGCTGGGCTTCAGTTTCCTCTTTTGTAAAATGGGAACGTTTTGGCTTTGTGGTTTATCTGAGTGTCTTAATTTTTCTGTGCTGTGCAACAATTTAGCACAGATGAAGTAGTTTTAAGACAAGAACCAGAGCCGGGCGTGGTGGCTCAAGCCTGTAATCCCAGCACTTTGGGAGGCTGAGGCAGGTGGATCACGAGGTCAAGAGATCGAGATGTAAATGTGTCATGAGGAATGAACAGTGACTCCGCCAGTGGTTTCAGAAATGGAATTTTGAATGTCAGCCTTGACACAAGCAGTGTAACCTAGGATAGGTGACTTCTCCACTGTGGGCCTCAGTGTTTACCTATGAACAATGGGAATATTTAGAATCTGCCTCACAGATTATTGCTTGTGGAAAACCTACTTTATCAGATTGCTCACTGGACTCTAGAATAATCGCTGTTCTGTAAATAGTAGCTGCTCCTTGTAGAGATCTTTTACCTCCTTGGTTAGATGTATTCCTTCCTAAAATTGCTACCTAAAATTAAATTAAGTATTTAATTATTGTGTGACCTTTATAAATGGGATTGTGTTCTTGATTTGGTTCTCAGCTGGAAGGTTATTGGTGTATAGAAATGCTGCTGAATTTGTACATTGATTTTGTATCCCTAAGGGTCCTGTAAAGCAACGAGTTTTCTAGTCGGAGTGATACCAAGCGCAGAAGGATCTCACCCTTTGTTACTGGTTCTGAAATGTGGCAGGAGTCCACAGGTAAGCCACTGAAGGTAACCTCCAGTTGCTGAGAGCTGTTCCAGTCTGACAGTTAGTAAGGGAGTGGGGACTTCAATCCTACAACTGCAAGAAACTAAATTCTGATAGAGCTTGGAAGCATATTTTTCCCTAGAACCTTTGATTAGAGCCTGGCCAGGCTGACACCTTGAAGTCAGTCTTCTGAGTCTAAGAGAAGAACGCAGTGAAATGCACTCAGACTCCCGATCTGCAGAACTGTGAGCTAATAAATGGTTCTTGTTTTTTTTTTTTTTTTTTTTTTTTTTTTTTTTTAGGCAGGATTTCACTCTTGTTACCCAGGCTGGAGTGCAATGGCGCGATCTTGGCTCACCACAACCTCCGCCTCCTGGGTTCAGGCAATGCTCCTGTCTCAGCCTCCTGAGTAGCTGGGATTACAGGCACGCACCACCATGCCTAGTTAATTTTTTGTATTTTTAGTAGAGACAGGGTTTCACCATGTTGACCAGGGTGATCAAGAAGGGGAGCAGGGAACTTTCTAGGGACATAGAAACATTTGACATTTTGATCTGGGTGGTGTTTACACAGTGTGTACAATAGCAGAATTTCTCCATCCTTTACACTCATAATTTCTGCATGTCATTGTATTTGTTAAACCTAATTGAAAACCCAAGAAAGGATGTGGTAGTTAGACTTTGAGGGGCGGGAGAGACAGGGTCATTTGGGGATTCTGGCTTGCGTAACTTATGTGGCAGGAAAGTAGCAAGTTTGGAGCAAATGACTTCTCCCAGGTCCTCCACACAGGTGTCCAACAGCCCTGGTGACCAGTAACCCAGCAGCTGCATCCTCTCCCTGGACTGCTCCTGAGAGGAGGGATGGACACCAGATTACACCGTTCTTCCATTCTTGACCCTTCTCCTTTCAAATTCTGCTCCCCGTTCTTTCCTCTATGGACTCATCCCACCAAAACAGCTGTTTGCCATGAGGCTTGAATAGTTGCTGGTTCAAGTTTCACCCTCCCTTCTCTACACCCTCATTTCCACTTAAATATCACCTCTTTGGAAAAGTCCCCTGACCCCTAGCTAATATAGCTCCACCTTTTTTATTTCAGTCCCCCATTTCTTTTCTTTGTGATTTGAAATTAATCTCCATCACTGACTGTCAAGATCGTGTGGGCTGTGTAATCCATGTGTTCATTCATTCATTCATTCCTCCACTCTTAAATATTTATTTGGAATCCAGATGTCATCCAGGATAAACCAGCTTTCTTTCAATCTAGGCAATATCTATGCACCCTGCTCTGAGTCCTTGGATGTCTCCCTTCTCAAGAATTTCTGTAAATTCCTAGAGGGATTACATTTTAAAGCTCTGACTTTCTGCCACTTCCACATTCCTGTTCCTTTCCCTGAAACACTACAGATGCCCTTCTCAATCCGAATACATAGCCCCTTCTCCAACCCCCATACCCAAGCCACCCAACTGATCAGAGTTTATAGCTGTTAATTACAAAGAAGTAGCTTTTGGTAAACCTGAGCAAGTTAAGAACTTATTAGAAGAGGAGAGAGAGGCTCGTGGAGTTAACAAGAAGCCAGAAGAATCATGCTGAGGCAAGAGCTTCAGAAGGAAAACACAGCCAATGCCCTTTCACCAGAATCATCTTCTTGGAATACCTGAGCCACTGCACCCTCACTTCTATGCCACTGGACTCTCAGTTGTGGTATGAGCCTATTTTCACACTGCTGATAAAGACACGCTTGAGGCTGGGAAGAAAAATAGGTTTAATGTACTTAAGAGTTCCACATGGCTGGGAAGGCCTCACAATCATGGTGGAAGGCAAGGAGAAGCAAGTCACATCTTACATGGTGGCAGGCAAAGAGAGAGCTTGTGCAGGGAGACTCTGCCTTATAAAGCCATCAGATCTCATGAGACTTATTCACTATCATGTGAGCAGCGTGAGAAAGACCTGCCCCCATGATTCAATTACCTTCTACCAGGTCCCTCCCACAACATGAGCTTTGGGTGGGGACATAGCTAAATGACATCAGTTGCTAAGGATAAATGAGCTGACATTACTTTTGGGCAAGCATATCTGGTTAGCTCCCATGAGCTAAGGGAGAGGAGAAGGGATGCATTTTCCACTCTGTCAAAAGGGAGACACAGCTCTGACTCCCCCCATCCTGTGATTCCTCCAAACCAGAGCAATGTTTCTACCCTGTGCACCTAAAATGACAACTGTTCTCAACAATGACCCAAAATACAGCAAAACTTCTCTGGGAGAGGGAGCACAAGGAAAAAAGCCATGTCATATCACAGAGTGCAATACCAATATTTGTTAGCGATCTGTTTTTCAGGTCACTGGAGGGAGTCTTCTCAATAGTTAATCCTCTGCATACAGCTCCTGGCCTCTATGTCGCTGGCTCAAGTTTCACCTCCCTTCTCTACAATCTCATCTCCATTTAAATATCACCTCATTGAAGAGGTCTCCTGATCCCCAGCTAATGCAGCTCCTCCCTTTCCATATCAGCCCAGCATTTGTTTTCTTTGTAATTTGAAATTAATCTATTTGTGCATTTACATGTTGCAGGTCTGTATCTTTCACAAGAACATATGACTATAGCTGAAGGCTGACCCATGCATGCATTCAAAAAAATGTTTTGGGCTTACCTAGAAGGTGCCTGGGAGTGAGAGTTGAGGCAGGAAGTCTTGTCAGGAGGCTCTGAAAGTAGGTCATGTAAGAGATGAAAACTTAGATCAAAGCAGTAGGGATGCAGGAGAATGAGAAGGATCGATGTGACTCAGTGTGGGTTGATATGGAATCTAAAATAAATGTGGGGTATGCAATAGAGGAGTCAAGAACAGCCCAACTCCCATAGTAGGAGCACGTAAATACTCCTTAACTAAACAAATGGATGAACGATGGCACGGTCATCTTAGGGCAGTGATGGGTTGCAAGTGACCATCTCAAAAGAGTAGGAAACACTGGAGAAGAGGCTATGACTGTCTAACTCTCCCACACTCCAGAATGTTTATTTCTCCCTTACTTTGGTTTTGTGGCTCTTTGCTCGTCAGCCGTGTAAAAGCCCATGGCTTTTAAAAAATCTTTATGGAAACAGAACCAGTAAGAGGGAAGTTGGAAGAATCTATTCTGAATCAAGTTCGGAACTCTAAGGGTAGATTTTAGAAGAAAGGGTTAGACCGTTTCTGAACCTGAGATGGTATCTTGGGGCTTCACAAATGTGTATTTGTCCAAAATACACTTCGTAAATTCAATGTGCATACTTCAGTTAGCTTTTGCAAGGTTATGTTTTGGTAACTACATCCCTTCAAGTCCTTGAGGCTTACACTAACAAGGGTAAATTTCTCTTTTTACTTGTTGGCTGCAAGGTCTGTGGCTTAGCTCCACATATATTTTTCTTCATTCTAGATCAATGGAAGAATCCCCTCCTGAATATATTGTTCTCTTGATAGTGAGAAAATAGAACATGGCAGAACCATGCAGTGGCAGTTAAAGCTTCTGCTTAGAAGAGGCATATATCCCTCCTGCTCACCAAAGAAAGGGCAGGGCCAGTCACGCCTGATGTCATTAGAGTTTATAGTGAGCTGGCTGTGTCCCTTCCAAAGATGTGACCACTAGAACCAGTGAAGGTGATCTTCTTTGGTCTTTGCAGAAGTCATTGTGCTAAGAATCTTGAGATGAGATCATCCTGTGATATGGTGAGCTCTAAATCCAATGACAGGTGTCCTTACAAACGAAGAGAAGGAGATAAGACACACACAGGGGAAGGCCACATGAAGACAGAGACAGAGACTGGGGTTATGCAGCCATAGGCCAATGAACCTAAGGATGGTGTCAACCCCCAGAAACCAGGAAAGAGTCATGGAACAGACTCTCCCTCAGAGCATCCAGAAGAAACCAACTCTCCAAAACCTTGATTTCAGACCTCTGGGCTCTAGAATGGTTGGAGAATATGGTTCTGTTATTTTAAGTCACCCAGTTTGATAATTTTTTTAGGGCAGCCCTGGGAAGTTAAACAGGGGTGTAATCCTCTTAGGGAGGGAATCACACGATTTATCCAAAGCCCGTTCTCTGTGCTGGGACTGAACATTCTGGTGAAGAGAACCACCCTTTTCCACAAGCAGCTCAGCTCCTGAACTAACCACAGCACCTGCCCACTAGACTACTGACCCTTACATGACCTCAGTTTTTCTTGACTTCAGCTACTGTCCTGGAAATTTCCTCTTCGTACAGCTCTGCCCACCTGACTGGGAGCTTTCAGTGGGTCACTAGTTCCTCTCTTGCTCCCAACCAATTAACCTTGGCTTTACCACTGAGGGAGATCCTGAAACAGTGGTCCTGGCTTGATCATTGAGGAACAGCCTGACACCATGACTTTGACTTGATCACAGACTTGATACCATGACCTTGGCCTGACCACAAAGGAGCAGCTTGAGGCCCTTACTTTGGCTCGACCACTGAGGAACTCCTTGAGACCATGACCTTGGCATGACCACAACCTTGATGTGGCCACTGCTGAACAGCCTGAGACCATGAGAAACTGCCTGAGACCATGACCTTGGCTTGACTGCTGCTGAACACCTACAGACCATGAAAAACTATCTGAGACTATGACCTTGACTTGAACACTGAGGAACAGCCTGAGATCTGGAACTTGACTTGACCACCGAGGAACACCCTGAGATTATGAGAAACCATCTGAGACCATGACCTTGACTTAACCACTGAGGAACCACCTGAGACCCTGACCTTGACTTGACCACTGTGAAACGCCCTGAGACTATGAGGAGCTGCCTGAGACCATGACCTTGACTTGACCACTAAGGAATAGCCTGAGACCCTGAGACCATAAGAAACTGTCTGAGACCATAACCTTGACTTGACTATTAGGGAACATCCTGAGACCATGACCTTGGCTTCGCCACTGAGGAACAGCTTGAGACCATGCAGCTGAAGCCCACCAATCTAAATGCTTCTTGAAGGAGACATCTACCTCCAGGAAAAAATTATTACCACCACACAAAGCTGTCCTACTGCCCAGCATAGTTTGTATAACACAGACCTCAGACAGTTTTGCCACATAGGGGCACAAAGTCACAGACAGCCCAGCTCCCAGCCCTGCTGCAGTGACACTTAAACAATTACATTATTATTTTCCGGGACGTGCTCTGAGTGGCCTTGTGAGGGCTGGAGCCAGATTAACTTAGCTCCCTGTCACAAATTGGAACTGACGTGTCATTCATGTGAGAGCTGTACGTGATAAAGAAATATTTCATTTGGATAAAACAAGTGTAATCTGCAGTATTATTTTTTCATCAAAGGAGACTCCTCACTCTTCACTAGAGCTGTAAAGGGTGCAGGTGTGTTCTGGGGGGTGGGAGGGAGAAGTGCTATATTACATAAGCTACTGGCTCTTTTGAAAACACATCGTGCTTGATTCAGAGAACTCAGGTGCAGAAAGGAACCAAAAGAATGAACTTACTCTTGCTTTTTCTTGGCAGTCTGGGATTGTCATACAACTCCCCAGGACACTGTGAGAGCTAACACAAGAGTGTAGACATCTGCACTCTGGCCTATTAGAGTACCCATGTCCCAGCCTTGCTCCTTGGTTCCAGGAAAATCTCCTACTCAGAGAGAATGGAAGATGCTCCTTTCCATACTTGGTTCTACATGCTCTGTTCACCTGCTTACTCCAGTGCATGTTGGGGTCCCAGTAGAGAACTTTCTTCCCTGCAACATCTCCCCAGGGCACAAAAGCAGGGTTAGGTGTGTCCTTCTGCCCACCTACTCTCCACACATATGCCCTGCACGCCTGGCCTCCTTTCTCACAGCATTTCTGACACTACAGCAATGACCAGCTCACCCACCTGTCTGGACAGCTACACTTGGAGCTGTGCTGCTTCCTTAGCTGATGGATACACCTTTCCACTGAGTCACTGATTGACTGATTGAATCCATACATAGAGATTGGATTCCTACTCCCCCGGAATTTAGGAACTGACTCCCAGATACCTCTATCCCTCTGCAAACTGTGCTCTGTGAGAACACTTAAAGGAAAAATTATTTTTCTTCACGCTGCAGAGACCTGACAACTCATTCACAAGAACTCTAGCCGTAACAGTGTGAAAACATGAGGTGTCAACCCTGGCCCTCTCCCACCTCTTCCAGGGTCTCCTCTGCACCTCTGGGGGAACATCCTTCTGTCCTGGTCCTGGATCCAAGTCAGCCATTAAGGAGGCAGGAGAGCAAAAGGCCATTGCTCCTCGGGAGCAGTTGCAGAAACAGAGGTGGCCGGGAAGTCAAGGTAGGCCCAGGTCAATTTCTTGAGAAGTCACTTATTTCAGTGCAGCCAACTGAAGGCATTAGTGGGAGCTTTGCCGAGACTCTTGAGGTTTTTCACAGCCTCTGGGCAAGCCCTGCAGAAGCCCCATCTTCAGCAGTGCTGTGAGATGTCCAAGATGGTACTGCTGCCCTCACACCTCCAGCCCTCCTCATTGTTGTGTGAGCTTTCAATTTGTCATATAAAAAACCTCATATAGAAATTTTCAGACATAGACAAGCTAATTCTCAATGTATGTAGAAAGGCACGGACCCAAAAATAGTTAAAACACCTTGAAAAAGCAGAACAAAGTAGAAGGAATCACTTCACTCAATATTCAAACTGACTATGTAGCTAGTGATCCAGACAGTGTGATGAAATGGCTACACTGACCGATGGAACAGTCTAGAGACTCAGAAATCAGCCCATACAAATATGCCAAGTGATTTTTAACAAAGGTGCAAATGCAATTCAGTGGAGGGAGGATGGCCTTCTAGACAGACACTGCAGTAGCAATCTGACAGCCAGAGGCAGAAGAAAATGAACCTGTATCTGAACTTCACGGCTTACGCAAAGATCAACTCAAAGTACATTGTGGGCATAAATGTAAACATGAGAAACTGTAAAGCTTTTAGAAAAAAAAAAAGGAAGAGAATATCTTCAGGACTCAGAGCTAGGCAAAGGATTCTTAGATTTAACACAAAAACCTAATATATAAAAGGAAAAATTGATAAATTATACCTCATCAAAATTATAAACTTTTGCTTCAGGAAAGACTCCATTAAGAGGATGAGAAGAAAAGCTATAGACTGGGAGAAAATATTTGCAAACCGCATATCCAGTAAAAAACCAGACATACTTAGAATAGATACTTTTTATTTTTCAAAATTCAAAAGTGAAAAAGAAAAGCAAACAAACAAAAAGTCCAGTTAGAAAACAGACGAAAGACATGAACAGACACGTCATCAAAAAGCATGTTTTCTACTGAACACCAAAATGTGTTCAACATCATTAACCATTAGGGAAATGCAAATCGAAGCCACAGTGAGATATCACTACACACCTACCAGAATAGCTAAAATAAAAAATAGTGACAACATCAAATGCTGGCAAGGATGTGGAGAAATGGAATCATTCATGTACTGTTGGTGGAAATGTAATATGAAACAAGCATTCTAACTAACAGTTTAGCAGATTCTTATAAAACCAAATGTGCAATGAACCATACAATTATACTCTTGGGCGTTTATCCT
Organism: Saimiri boliviensis; assembly: GCF_048565385.1. Taxonomy (NCBI): domain Eukaryota; kingdom Metazoa; phylum Chordata; class Mammalia; order Primates; family Cebidae; genus Saimiri; species Saimiri boliviensis. Next base: position 72,070,768 of record NC_133450.1, on the reverse strand, counting down.
ACAAAAGTGAAAATGCATGTTGACACAGAAATGAGTACATACATATTTACAGCAATTTTATTCCTACTAGCCAAAAAAAATACTCCATTGCCCTTCAATAAGTGAATGCTTAAATAAACTGTGATACATCAATACCATCATGGAATACTATTAAGCAATTAAATGGAACTAACTATTGATACATGCAACAGCTTGGATGACTCTCCAGGGAATTATGCTAAGTGAAGAAAACCCGTTTTCAAAGGTTATATATAGTAGAATTTCATTTACATCATGTTTTTGAAATGAACAAATTATAGAAATGGAGAAGTGATTAGTAGTTACCAAGCGTCAGAGACAGCAGAGATGGCAGAAGGTCATGGGAATGGATGTAGCCATGAAAGCGCAACACAGAATTTCTGTGATGATGGATTGTTCTAGATCTTGACTGTAGTGGTAGGTACACACACCCACACTTGTTACCAAAATAGAACAAAGTACACATGTACACACACAAAAATGAGTACAAAAATGAAATGGAAAATCTGAATATGATCTACAGGTCACATCAAAGCCAAAAACCCAGTTGGTGATATTGTACTGTAGTTTGCAAGATGTTACCATGTCAGCAAACTGGCTAAGGTGTGCATGGAGGTTCTCTATATCATTGGATATGTGGTTGCAAATATTTTCTCCCACTCTATGGCTTTTTTTTCATCCCCTTAGTGGGGCCTTTTGTGAAACAAAAGTTTATAATTTTGATGAGTTACAATTTATCATTTTTTCCTTTTATATATTACATTTTTTATTTAAATCTAAGAAGTCTTTGCCTAGCTGTGTCAGGAAACTGGCTAAAGCATACATGGAGTTTCTCTATTTTATGTATTATATATAATGTATAACATATATTTTATATAATTTATATAAATATAAATGTATGCTTATATATGTATGTGTGTGTATACATATATAAGCATAAATATAAATGTATGCTTATATATATGTATGTGTGTGTATACATATATATATAAATGTATACATTATATATATGTATGTGTGTGTGTGTGTGTGTATATATATATATATATATATATTTTTTTTTTTTTTTTTTTTGAGACAGACTTTCACCCCTGTTGCACAGGCTGGAGTGCAATGCTGTGACCTTGGCTCATTTCAGCCTTTGCCTCTGGGTTCAAGTGATTCTCCTGCCTCAGCTTCCCAAGTAGCTGAGATTACAGGTGCCCACCACCACACCTGGCTAGTTTGTTGTCTTTTTAGTAGAGACGGAATTTTACCATGTTGGCCAGGCTGGTTTTGAACCCCTGACCTCAAGTTCTACCTTGGCCTCCCAACGTGCTGGGATTATAGGCATGAGCCACCACATCCAGCCATGATATATATTTATATATTATGTATAATTATATGTAATGTGCTATATATGTGATATATAATTATATATAATATGCTATTTGTATAATATATTACATATATGTATTTGTATATTATATATTAGTGTGTCATATATTATGTTTCTATATTGTATAATATACAATATAGAGAGACTCCGTGTGTGTGCATATATATGTATGTGTGTATATATATATATATATATATATATATATATATTTGCATCTATGTTTGTAAATCTGCAATTATCTCAACATAAGAATTCGGCTATTAAAAAACCAAACACTTCATACGTGGAATTTATGAATGACTGCTCTTTTCTTGACTAAATTCTAAGTGCTAGAAAACGTTCCCCACTCCAATCCCTCACACACAAAAAAAGAGACTTTAATAGACACAGTTAAAACTGAAGGGTTTCTGTTGAAATGAGCATATGCCATTAGAAAGGCATTGAATTCTTTGTTCACTCTTAGGAGTCTTCTAGATCCATGCCATCAATGGAAATGAATGAAAGATAGCAGTTGGTTTCTTCTCTTGGGCTGATGTGCTATTTATTGCTACTGGATATTAAACACACACACACACACACAGAGAAAGAAGAAAATGAAAAAGAGGTCTTTCTCTATGAAAAGCAACAAAAAGTATTAGTCAATATCTGCTTGATGCAAAACCCCAACATTTTGCTTCTCATTTCTCTGTGCAAAACCTACTAAGATGCACAATAGATTTGAGCAAAGTATAGATTAAATGCAGACTTTGAACTGTGTGTAGAAACTTAAATTGGATTTCTTTATGATTTAAGACATGTTAGGTCATTCATAATTCATCACAAGCACATCTTCAGTTAATGTAGTAAAACCAGCCCCTCCCAGCCTTTTCTATACTGCTCCAGAAAGATGTGTTTCATGTTTGCAAAGTGGAGGAGGAGCAGCAATAAAGCGAGGGTGTGTGGGTTTGCGTGTGTACATTCACACACATGCCTATGGGGAAAGACAAGCAAATATGCCCAGGGCCATGACCTCTAACCCTCTCCAAATCAGGATGAGCTGAAATGAATCAGAACCAACGGAATGCATAATCTTAGATTAATCTCAGTAAATATTCAAACCTAGAGATGCACACAAGACTTTGCCTTCTTTAGGACAAGGAATAGGGTGTCTTTGGGTGGCCCATGGCTCTGAGCCTGGAATTAATGAGGCTTACTCTGCAGACAGGAAATCTGAACGTCAGAAAGAGAAGTGAGTTTACCCTGATATACCTTGTTAGCTGTGAGCTCTCAAAGGCCTCTGAAAGGACCCTGTCCACATTTCTTCTTTTTTTTTTTTTAATTTTTAATTTTCTAAATTTTTGAGACAGAGTTGTGCTCTGTTGCCCAGGCTGGAGTGCAGTGGTCCAATCTTGGCTCACTGCGACCTCTACTTCCTGAGTTCAAGAGATTCTCCTGCTCAGCCTCCAGAGCAGCTGGGATTACAGGCACACGACACCATACCCAGCTAATTTTTGTATTGTTAGTAGGGGCAGGTTTTCACCATGTTGGCCAGGCTGATCTCAAACTCCTGACCTCAAGTGATCCGCCCATCTCAGCCTCCCAGGATCTTGGGATTACAGGTGTGAGCCACTGTAGCCGGCCACTGTCCACAGTTCTAAGACAGCACCCACTACCTGTGTTTAGTTGTTGGTTACATGTCTCTCTTCTTCAGGAAAACTGACTCCTCAAAAGCCCGGGCCATGTCTGATAACATCTTCACATTCCTGAAGCTGTGCATAGGGTTAGCTCAGAATCGTGGCTGTAAAAATGAGTTCACTGATGCTGCTTGATTTCTACTCTGCTGAGTTTTAGTTGTATATAAATAACACCTCATTTTCTGATTACAACAGTAATACCACAGTAAAACAGCTTGTGCTGTTTATTTTTTGTCCCTCCAGATTCACTCTGCTTTTTCCTCCCTTTTGGGTGTCCAAGAAGGCTGGTCATATCGATGATATTACCTAGGCTTCCATGTCCCCCGGATTTTCATCGGGTTGTCTTAAAGGGACGCACCATCAGAAGATCAGATTGCAGAAGGAAAGAAAAATAGGTGACTCCCCTCTTCCCTGACAGCCTTGGCGTGACAGTCACTGTGCTTCACTACCAAATGGCACAGAGATCACGCCCCTGTTAGGCTCCAGGAACGTGTTCAGACTCAAAGGTACCAGCAGCTTCCCACAGCTGCTGGTCACGTGTGTCATTGCCTCTTGCTATTTCCTTGCTGGTTATTAGGACTGTTTTGCCCAACATTCTCGTTCTTTCTGCCTGACTCTAGGAAGGAGTGTGCTTCCTGATTTCTTCGTCATCCAGTAGGACAGCATGGGTATGCCTGAAGCATCTTTTGCCAATGCAGGAGTACATATATATCGTAGTCCTACCAGAGCGTTCTTTCTCTTTTTTTCACAATGACCAGCAACATTCCAGAGAGAGGGTATTCCATTAGTCAATACCACAGAGAGAAGGCAAAAAACAGGAATGTGAAGAAGAGCATAGATTGCTTACTAAACATGTACATCATGAGCAAGAACTAAACTGAGGTTTGGGTTTTGTTTGTTTGTTTGTTTTTGAGACTGATTCTCAATCTGTTGCTCAGGCTGGAGTGCAGTGGTGCAATCTCAGTTTACTGTAACCTCCACCTCCCTGGTTCAAGTGATTCTCCTGCCTCAGCCTTCCGAGTAGCTGGGACTACAGGCATGTACCACTACGCGTGGCTATTTTTGTATTTTTAGTAGACACAGGATTTCACCATGTTGGCCAGGCTGACTTTGAACTCCTGACCTCAGGTGATCTACCCTCCTCAGCCTCCCAAAGTGCTAGGATTACAGGCATCAGCCACTACGTCGGCCCAAGATTTGGGTCTTTTGCTGTTGTTTCTATTGTATGATGTAACCTCTCAGGACTAATACTACAGCCTTAACCCTGAACCCTATCAACAGCCGCTTCACAAAACGCTCTTCAGTTAATCTTTGAAAATGACATGTATTTTCTGCTGAGACTTTAAATAACAATAGCCCACTTTGGAAAATGTGCAAAGTACAGAAAAAAATATAGATAAGCAAATAAAATAATCAAAAACCTCACCACTCAGAGATAACAACTATAAATTTTTTGGCATGTTTTCTTCCTGTTTATTTTCTTTGTGTGCGTATGTAAGAGTGGAAGGGAGCTGTGTCTGTATTTTAATGTATCGGTATATTATTGAGGTTTGAAATCAAATTACAATCCATGCCCTTACCACTTTTTATAATGAGGTGAAAATTTCAAAAAGTAGTGATAATACGTTTAGCCAACACAGCTTTGACCTTGTTTAATTGAATTGACGGGTGCCCCAGAGGCAAATAGCCAAGCAGGGCCAAGACACACAGTGATCTGATGGCCATTCCACTGAAGCCTGCTTTTTGCCAGCCTCTCACAGTGGGGAAAAGAATGGAGGAAGCATTGCCAAAGGAAAATAAACCGTCCGACCCCAGGGGAGCCAGGCACAATGGCTGCACTGGTAGAAAACAAGCCATACAATGTCAACAAACAGAAAAAGAATGGGGCTTGTCATCAAGCTGGAATTTGGGAAAGGTCCGGTTTCCAGGCATTTTATGGTAGCAGCAAAGAAGCAAAGATAATTTGTGTGCATTGTCGGATGAGCTCCTCTCCTCAACACAGCCAGTTTAAAATGACACAATGGGAGTGTGTTGTGTCGGCCAGCATTCCCATTAAGCCTTGTGCAGCAGGCCTAGCTGAGACCAGGAAAAGGCACTTGCTACCATGTGCATGTTTGTGTCCCTCTAGAATTCATAAGTTGAAATGTTGGCCTCCAGGTTGATGATACTGGGAGGTAGCATTGTTGGGAGGTGAATAGGTCATCAGGGCTCTGCCCCTATGGATGGGATTAGTGCCCTTCTAAAAGGGGATCCAGATAGATCCCTGATCCTTCCACTCTGTGAGGACACACCAAGAAGTCATCTTCTAAGAACCAGGGAATCAGGCTCACAACAGAAAACAAATCTGCCAGTTCCTGAATCTTGGACTTCCCAGCCTTCAGAACTGAGAGAAATAATTGATTGTATTTTATAAGCCACCTAGCCCAAACTGACTGAGACCCCTTTAAACTGGTATAAACAAGACCCAAATCTGAGTCCTATTTAGCCTGATCTGTGTAGTACTTCTAAGGGTCAAACAACTTACCAAGTTCACAAAATCATCTGCAGTAAGGAGTGGGGAAGTAAAATTCAAAATCCTTTCTCTATGTTCCCAAAGCTCTCAATTTCTTTACTAGGCCCTGCTACTCAGGGGGAAAAGGCAGTTGCAGAGGAGAAGGTTCTGCTTTTTCTAAACAGGTTTTAGTTTGTTGGCAGAATCTGGCTGGATACTCCCAAATCCTTTCTCTGTTTTCTGGTACAAGAAGACTATAATTCCCAACTTCCCTTCCACTTATATTGTGGCCATGTGACCAGTTACAGCTAATAGGCAGTGACCCCAAGAGATGCATGCAAGGCTACGTCTGGGATTTGGAATCTCCCACTGGAGCCTTAGCTTACTCTCCCTCTTCTTTCTATACATCAGGATTGTGCACTGGAGAAGATCCAGATCCCTAAGTCACCAGTTGGGAAGACAACCAGGAAAGCCACCTGACATACATAGAACTGTTAAATGAATGGGAAATATGTGTGTGTGTGTGTGTGTGTGTGTGTATGTGTGTGTGTGCATGCGCATGCATGTGCGTGTGCATGTATTCACAGTAAATCATTTTTATTTAATTAAGCCACAATTTGGGACTTTTTAATTACAGAACCTATCATGTATTATCCTGACTAATATGGCTTGGTACCTAAGACATACACACACAGAAAAAGTGTTGTTTGCTGTTACAATATATTCTAATGTAGCTGTGAGTCAGGAGAGGCCATATTCATTGAAGAAAGACTGAGGAGACACATATATATTGTTCTCCTACTATAGTCTGAGTTTTGTAGTTATATACTTATTCACTTAAAAAATATTCTGGAGAGCCCTAGTATACCAGATATACTAAAAATAAGTTTTACTTATTCATTAGATATTCATTGAGTCTCTATGAGGACAAGACACTAGCACCATGTTATATGATGGTGGTAAATATTATTAAACATGTACTGTGTCTGTGTTATTGAGGTGCTAAGAGACCTATACAGGTTGAGCATTCCAAATCTCAAAATCTAGAATCCAAAATACTCCAAAATCAAGCCTTTTGAGCACTGACATAAAACAGAAATGCCCACAGGAACATTCTGGACTTCAGATTTTGGGATTTGGGATGCTCGACCAGTAAGTATAATGCATCTAAAATCTGAAAAAAAATCTGAAATTTGAAACACATCTGATCCTAAACGTTTTGGATAAGCAATACTCAATCGATATTTATTCACCTAAGAAATACTTATGGAGTGCTGACTAGGGGCAGACACTGTTCTAAACAACAGAGACCTGGTGAAATCCACAATTATTAACTAAGACAGGGCTCTGAAATCATGGTTCCAAGAGAGCAGGTAACTACAGAACCTGACCTACACTTGAGTGGGGAATAGGGAGGCATGGAGGGCTTCCCTCTGGAAACCACGTTTAAGTTGAGATCTGGCAAATTGGTAAGGTTCAACCTGGCCAAGTGAGGAAGAAGGAAGGCATTCTGGGCAGAAGGAGTAGCGTGTGTGAAAGCTGGAGGTAGAAAGAAGCACAGCTGGCTGCAAAGACCAAGGTTGTTCTGTAGAGCTGGAGTTCTCAAGGTGGATTGAGGTGGTGGAGGGGCTCTCTATTGAAGAGAAAGACATCCTGGGCAAAGTACAAAAGACAAAGCACAATTCAGAAGATGCTTGGAAACACATAATCAAACAAGTATCAGTATCTGTAATCCCAAAACAAAAGAAAACAAATCTTCAAATTAAGTGGAAAAGCAACTAAGCTAATTTTTTTTTAAGGGACAGCTGTTGGGAACAGGCATATCCCAGGGGAGGACACATGAATGGTAGACAATGTCCAAATTACCAACCTCTGTGGTAATCAGGGAACTATAAGTTGATATTTCAATAAAAGATCATTTCATATCTACCAGAGAGAAAATTCTTTAAATATGATGCTGCCAATCTGTGGTGAGGGTGTGATATGGTTTGTCTGTGTCCCCACCCAAATCTCATCTTGAATTCCCATGTTTTGTGGGAGGGACCAGGTGGGAAGTAATTGAATCATGGAGTCAGGTCTTTCCTATGTTGTTCTCGTGATAGAGACTAAGTCTCAAGAGATCTGATGATTATTTAAGGGGAAATTTCCCTGCACAAGCTCTCTTCTCTTATCCGCTGCCATGTGAGACGTGCCTTTCACCTTCCACAATGATTGTGAGGCATCTCCAGCCACATGGAACTGTAAGTCCACTTAACCTTTGTTTCTTCCCAGTCTGATATGTCTTTATCAACAGCGTACCAACAGAGTGCTAGCTGTTTACCAAAACCCATCTCCTCTTCTTCTTGGTCATACAGTGGAATAACATTTATCAACTGCTGGTATAGGTGGTGATGTCCACGTGCATGAGTTCCAACCAGCACGCAAGTGAAGCAATGGGTACAACTTTCAGGCCTGATGTGGGTGAAGAGTTCCTTGTCTTCTACATGTACATAGGGATGGTGACTCCCAGGGTGGCACAGGAGTCTGGGGAGGGCTGCTGGGAGCAAGATGAAGGCAGCAGGGAAATAGACAAGAGAGCTTGGCGCATGTGCTTCGGGGAGATACGATGGTGGTCATGGTTCTGGTGTCTGTTTCCCTGGACTTGAGGGGAGCCAACCAAGAAGTTTCAGCATCAGTATCCCATGGGCTGAGAAGGAGTTTTCCCTGGAAACCAGCATCAGTTTGGCATGAAGGTGATCCCCAGAATGGGCATAGGGATGAAAAGAGAACAAAACTAACGTACTAACGTAGCCCCTGCCCTCAGTGGAGCCTCTCTCCCTCTCCCTCTCTCTCTCCCTCTCTCTCCCTCTCTCCCTCTCCCTCTCTCTCTCTCTCTCTCTCTCTCTCTCTCTCTCTCTCTCTCTCTCTGTCTCTCTCTCTCTTTGTGGAAAATATTAACTAATTTAACTTATCCCCATCTTTTTATTTTATAGCCAGGGAAACTGAGGCTCAGGGGAGTTAGGAGGCTTGTCTGAGGACACCCAATTGGAAGGCAGCAAAGATAATTATCAGTCTGCTTGACCCCACACTACACCAACCAGCCTCACAGAAAGTTTCTAAATAACAGAATACGTTGGCTGAGCAAACGAGGCCAGCACGGCTGCCTGTACTCTGGGAACATACAAGAGGCATCTGGAATTCTATTTTGGAGTGCCATCCTAGAATGCCCTTCTGTCATCCATTGCCACCTTCACTATGCCGGAGATGCTGACATTTATATTTTTAAACCGTTTTTGTCAAAATTAATGCTATCGTTCTCAGGTGCACAATCCTACCCCCACGGAGCACCTGCAGAAACAGGAATAAATTGTAAACAAAAAAATCCCGGTATTACATAAGACATTAAAATTGGAACAAAAGCTTAAATTTAAACCAGTTCAATTTCATCCCTAATAGCAAATGCTGAACAATAGAAAAACCCTTCCTCTATTCAAAGTCTTCCAAGAACAAAGGAAATTGCCCCCAAATAAAGCAATAACCTGATACCATATTAATAATAACCTTGCATTCATATAACCTTCTTCACTTTTACAAAGCTCTTTTACATCTGCTCTCTTATAGAGAGGTGGCTGCAGGCACAATTGTAGTTATTAAACAAAACCAAGAGTTTATTATTATTATAAGGTTATATTTGAGCAACCACCAATCTATCTTCCTCATTGCAACCAGGGTTAAACTTTTTCAAAAACAATTCTATTAAGATCGCTTCTGGATCACAAGAAATGTTGGGCTCTTTCTCATTGGCATCAGAAGGAAGATCCTAAGATGGCCTAGAAGACTTTCCGATCTGCCTCTATGCTTTTCTCAGCCTCATTTGTCTTCACTTTTGGAGAGGCAGTGTAACCAAGAGATTAGGAACCTGGATATGGCCTGAGAACACAGCTGGGTTCCCCCTTTGCAGCCCATCCAGTGAATACTGGACCTTCCCTGGGCACTGCTTTTACCCAGACATTCACCCCAGCAGCAGCCATTTCGGGAGAGAGCCAAATTAAACACAACAGCTTAGGAAACAGCGTTGCCTTTCTTCAGCTTCCTGTGATTGGACCCGGTCGAGAGTAAAATCAGAGGGTAGAAAGCAGTTCTTATTAATCTCCCCTGCAGTGCTGTGCCAGAAGCCCCACCGCAGACAGAACCTATCATGAGATCAGCCCAATGGCCCAGCCGTCACTAGTGTATAGAAGGGGAAATGGGGTTGAGAAAGGGGAAGGATCTGCTCGAGGTCACACTACCATCGCACATGGACAGTAAGGCCTGAGCCCACATTCTCTCCGGCGTTCAATGCCACCACTCCACAGACATCTGCTCTAGTGTGGGAGATGGAAAAGTGTTCTTCAAAGTTTATGTCTTGGACTGCATTATGAGGAGTTACAATCTCTTGCTCTATGTCCATTATCTGCCATTAGCATAAACATATACCCATGTATATATATATTATCTGAATCAGCTACATCTTAAATCGGCCACCTTGACTCGTTCCAGCGTGTCTGAACAGAACTAGGCAAGCTCCAAACCCTGGTGCATGCCGTTTCTTATTTGGAAACCCTCCTGACCTTTTCCTGACCAGCTTCCTCTTCTTCCTTGTCTTCTTTCCCCCTTATCTATTCAGGAAATTTGTAAGTTTTTAGTCAATTAGGTCAAATGTAGTATGTGAGGTCCCATTCCAGTCAATAGGGGAAACTGGACACGGCAGTCGGGCGATTGCACTGGGTTATGGAAGTTATAAATGTCCGTCTCCTTGGTCAGGCGTGCGCTCGTGGCAAGACTGTGAGCGAGTCACACCCTTCCTGCGGGAAGTAAACTAGCCTTGCTGAGTGATCCCTTGTCTCCACGTGCTTTTTTCCTGACATTATAAATCCATTTCCAACATTTAGGGTACATTAAAAAAAAAAAAAGCATGTATGTGTATATACACACACACACACACACACACACACTCACACACATAGGCCACTGCCACATGTAACATACATGCACACATTCTCTGAGGTGGAATTTGACCCAAGGATGCTGTTGAAGGGTTTTGGAATTCCTTAGATATCAATCACAGGACCAAGCTTGGAAGAATTCCTTTTTAAGTCAGGGCACATCTGAATCAGCAGAAGCAGCCGCCGCATCCCAAGGCAAGGGATTTGCAGTTCAGCGGGAATGATCGTCCTGACCCCAAGGGCGCCCACCTCAAGGACTCACTGTGCCCAAGGGCATTTTCTGTGGAAAGCAGTACTCAGTACTCTTTTTAGAAGTTCTCTAAGAAAAAGGAGATTGATGATGGTCTCATTGACAGGTTAGGGGTTGGAAGATCAGTGAAATTGGGGCACACGGCAAAACTCACAGATGAATGACGTTGAACACAAAGGCTGGTTTCAACCTCAATGCTCCTCCCCAAAGAGAATATATCCCCTCCCACTCTCCGGGAACAGAATTGGACAAGGATGTCATGAGAAGTTGGTCACGTGAGGGGCCACGAAGGGAGTGGGGTAAGATGTCAAGGAGCAAACAAGGAAAAAGGGTGGGACCACTTCCCTTTGGGAGCTTTGGAGCCTCCTCTGCAAACAGGAGCAGCACATGGAGTCTGGAGGGTTCTCATGAGATCACACAGGGAAGAGGAGCTGGCCCAGGTTGAGGCAAAGGGAGGTGCTCAGTGAGCTCAACTGCTTTCTTCCTGTGCCTCTTGTAGCTTCAAAGTCCCCACTAAATGCATGGGAAGTTCCCCCAAGGGCAAGAATCAGGCCATATAACCTCACAGAGCTCAACACATTCTTAGCATCAGAGTAAAACCATGGCATCCGCTATCATGTTAACAATACTTGAACGTCTATGTTGCCTCCAAGTCTTCAAAGCACTTTTACGAGCTCACACAGTATTATGAAGCAAGTGCTATTCTTCATATTTTACTGCTGAAAAGAAGAGAAGCAGAAGGATGAAAAGAGACTTGCTTAGGGCACCACCATTGGTAACTGGCAGAGTCAGAAATTAAAATTATACTATTTAAAAAAAAGGACTTGATTTATTTTGGAATAATTTTAGATATATTGAAAAGTTGCAAAAATAGTACAGAGAGTATCTTCGCCCAGTTTCCCCTACTGTTAACATCTTGCATTACATGGTACGTTTGTCAAAACTAGAAACCACCATTGCTGCACTACGATTAACTAACTCTCACATTTTACTTGGATTTTGCCACCTTTTCACAGAATGTCCTTTTTCTGTTCCCAGATCCATGCAGGGTACCACATTACACTTACTCGCCATGTCTTCTTGGTCCCCGCTGGTCTGTGATTGTTTCTAGTCTTCCCTTGTTTTCTCATGACCTTGACGATTTTGAGAAGTACTGGTCAAGTGCTTTGCAGAATGTCCCTCAGTTCTGAATAGGAAAGACTTTAGAATAACTGGGCAGGTTCTCATTTCACTAACCCACAGTTGCCCCTACTTAAGGGAAAAATTCTGTGAAACCAAAACTGCACGCACAGTAATTCTGGTATCGCTCTTCAACTCTTAGCCATCAAGGGAACACAAGAGCATCCTGTAGTCACCACCTCGGTCCTCTAACACCAGCAGGACCATTTCGGTGCTCTGGGCAACTCTGCCAAGTGGCACTTGCTTCGATGATGGTCCACGTCTGCACTGCCAATATGGAGCCACTCGCTATATCCAGCTAGGAGCACTTGCAGTGTGGCTAGCAGGGTTGAGAACAAGAATTCCTAATTATATATAATGCTAATTGATTTTTATTTAAATCGTGACTTGTGGCTAATGACCACTCCAGGCTTAAGTGTAGGGCCGGACAAACCCAAAGTTGAGTTAGTCCTTGAGGTTAAAGACTGAGAAGCGTGTGTTACCTTATTCAGACTGCTACGGCAAAGAAGAATTCATGATCACAAACAGGCTAGAAAGAAACATAAACCACAGAGCTGGGTGAGAGTGGGGCTTTAGCGGCCAGTGTTTCTCAAACTGGGTTCTTTGGGGACCTAGGAGTTCCACAGGGGTTTGTAACGGAACAAACGGAGGAAGGCATTTCAGGTAAGAAAAGAAATCTGTGTGAGGAGTTAGACATGTGCTTCCCACCCTCTTCTCAGTTCCTTCCTCGCAGTCCCTTCACCCGTAACAGCTCTATTTATTCCTATGAAATAGGGCAAGCTACTAGAAAAATAAGCAAACAGAAAACACTATCTGACATGTTCATTTTATTTACATATTTATTTAGCCAACTGTAGACTTGACGAAAAAGACTAAAGCACATCCTCCTGCCCCTCCCCTTCCCTCAAGAACAAAAAGCCAGAAGTAGCTGTGTCTTCCTCCCACCTGCATCTCAGAGAGGTGGAACTGGCCTTTCTGTTTCAGGTCACTGAGACCAGCTAGGTGTTTGAGATGATTTGGACCTGTGTCCCCACCCAAATCTCATGCTGAATTGTGATCCCCAATGTTGGAGCTGGGGCCTATCTAGTCTTTCCATGTTCTTCTGCCTGCCTTAATTCTGACTGTGCTGGCAGCTGCTTGGATGGTGCCCACCCAGACTGAGGGTGAGTCTGCCCCTCCCCTCCACTGATCTAAATGTTAATCTCCTTTGGCAACACCCTCACAGACACACCCAGGATCAATACTTTGCATCCTTCAACCCAATCAAGTTAATACTCAATATTAACCATCATGGCTACCTTGGAAGCCTTTTGCAGGACGTGTGAAGCCACGTACCTCTTGGACATTCACATTGGACTGTTATGGGGGCAAAAAATAAACTTTTTCTGTGTTAAGCCACTGATATTCTAAGGTTCATTTGTTACAGCTCCAAGCATTATTTGACTAATAGCCATGCCTTAATTCCAGTTACTGAACTTCTAAGTCATATTTTATTTCTCTATGAAATAGAGTTAAGGATACGTATACCATAGGACCACCATCAGATTAGAATATGTAGACGATAGAGTCACGGTCAGATTATGCATTCCATAGGATCACAGTTGGATTAGAGTGTGTATCTCATAGGGTTGTGGCCAGGTTAGAAGACATTATGTATGCAGCGCTCCTGCCTGTATTATAGTAGACACTCAAAATTGGCAGCCACTGTTGCATTTACTTTTTTGCACCAAGTACAGCCAATTTGGTTTCAGTTTACTTTTGGTTTGAAGCAACCTCAAAGTCAGCTTTATTTATATGATGAAACATATGAACACAATTTTTATTACATTCGGGGTCTGTTACATCCAAAGCAATGGCTGGGTCGGTTTTCCATTCCCATTCTGCACTGAGATCCAATGCACTAGCAGATGGCGATCCACTCCTTTCTGGCCCTACACTTAGAATCAGAGATGGAGTTTTTGTTTTGTTTCTTTTGGAAGCAAGGTCTCACTTTGTTGCCCAGGCTGGAGTGCAGTGGCATGATCATGACTCCCTGCAGCCTTGACCTCCCAGGCTCAAGTGATCTTCCCACCTTAGTCTTGCAAGTAGATGAGAATACAGGCATGAGCCACCACTATCTGCCTTAGGCGATGGTTTTTTAAGCCTGTAAGAATGCTTCTGGGACACCCATTGTAGTCATAACCTGGCATCACCATGGACCAAATGTCTGTTCTCAAAGGTGATACAGTTGGCATTTACAAAAATGTGTCCATGATTTTTCCAGACAGAGAGTCTTGTTCCCAAGCCAAAAAGCTCATGATTAGAGAAGAGTAGTGTCAACTGCGTCTATAGCATGATGGAATTTACCTACGAATAAAGAAGTAGGAATGGTGAGAATGCATCCCTCCATCCATTCATGTACTGAATTAACATTTGAGCAGCTACTGCTTTATCCCTCTCAGATTAGTTTGATAATTAAAAAGTATGTTTTAGCTTTTATTTATAAGTAGAGGCTTGCCAGAAATTGCAAAATAGTACAGGGAAGTCCTGCGTACCCCTCGCCTGCTTCCCCTGGTAGTAACATACTACATAATTGTCCTGCATATCAAAACCAGGAAATCGATATTGGTACAATCTGCAGATGTTATTAGGATTTCACTAGTCTGCGTGTGTGTGTGTGTGTGTGTGTGTGTGTGTGTTTCTCTGCAATTTTATTACATCTATAGATTTGCGCAGCCGTCAACACAGTGCTTTTGATTTTTATTCCTTTCTAAAATGTATACATATTCATTAGAGAAATGTTGAAAAGTGGAAGTAAAATAGCAATAACAACTGTAGTGCTACCCCTGAATAAAAACTCATTTTCTCATCTGGGTGCATTTCTGTTCACACTTCTTCATTTGCATATTTCTGTGCTTTCTTAAGTTTGTAATTTTTAGCTAATTCTTCAGCACCTACTATGTGACAGTGATCACAATCATTCACATTATTGTCTTTTTGCTTCACTTAGATCTCTGAACAGATTTGCAAGTCAGATGCGTTGACTATAATGCAAGGATGTCATTATCTCTATTTTATACAAGAAAAGATCGAGGCTTCAGGAGAATGAATGACTTGCCCAAAGCCACAATGTAAATGAGTGAGACACTTGGTCTGACTTTGTAACCCATGCATCTCCACTCCAGTGCCTTCATGCTTACTGCTACGTAACTGGCTTCTTCAAATACTCTGCAGTTGAGGAAATACTCTGCCCATGCATGATTTTATCAGCACATCACCTCGAAGCCCTGCAGGTACAGCAAGACAAGCGTTCGTATACGTATTTTAGAGAGAGACACAGAGGTCTTGAAAGGTTATTGGGTAACATCATATACCTCGTAGGAAGGAAAATGAAATGGAACCCAGATCTCCTGCATCTTAGCATGTGTACTGTTTTACTTAGGACAGCAACCAGAAAACCTTCAGAGTTCACATACCCCAGTTTCCACACCCGTGTTCATGGTTATATGGCCAGAGCTCTTGTTCTTGCCGGTCCTGGATGTGACCCAGAACCCTTCCTAACCCAGAGTCAGTCCTTCACTTGGGCATTCCAGCTGAACTCCATCTCTGCACAGCACCAACCTTGACCCTGCACATACTGTACAGCCCTAGGCATGGTCACAGTGCTTGGTCTGGGCTCCACTTAAATGTCCCTTTGTGCATTCCCATGTGGAAGGGAAAGAGCCTTTATTCTAACTGTTATTTGTATGATTTAAAAAACCTATAAAGGCACCTATAATATCTAAGTGGATCCTTAGCAATATCAAAGAGCAGAATTTCAATCAGGGCATTGCATTATATCTGAGCTGGTGAGGGCTCATAATAAAACTACAGTAATGAGCAAGCTTTATGATAAAATTAATGTAATTAATTAGCGTTTGTAAAGGACTTCAAGATCACAGGGTGAAAGGTGCCAGCCAGAGGAAAAGTCATCTTAGAAATTACCGCTATTATCATCTTAAGACACGGCATATATTATGCACTGTATGAGCATTTCCACGCATATATTCCTGTCCCCGCTATTACGACATTAATTTATAGTAATTTGCAAATCAGGTTTCTGATTAGCCGTGGGAACCCTTTCTGGATCTCTAAGTGGATGAGGTTATGACTCAGGTGGTATTTTAAACTCTGTCCTGTGATCACCTATTAGAGGGAGCAGCCCTATACCCCACACATGCTCAAGTTTGAGATTCAGATTGTAGCTGACACGCATGAGCCCTAAGGTGCAGTTCTGTAGTCCATGGCAAGTTTTTTGGGGTTTGGTTTGGTTTTATTAAAAGCAGGTCTGTGAACATTTTTTTTAGTTCTAACTTTTTGCCAACTTTCCAGCATTCATACGTTGCTGTTTCTCTCTGATCCAATACTATTCCCTGAGGTTGGGACCACCTCTTTGCTGTCACTCTGTTCCCCAGAATGCGTGGAACTGAGGCTGGCATGCGTTAAATCTCCAGGAATTTTGGGTGATGGGGAAAGTTCAGCTCAAAGTTTCCATGTCCAAAATAAGCCGTTTATTTCTAATCATCCCAAATCTGGATTATCCTATTCGAAACCGGAATACCGTATTTCTTAACCGGACCACACAATTTCTATTGAGCTTTGGAGGTATATTATAAACAATTTAAGCTAATTTTTCTGATAGTAAAAAGTCATACCAATGAGGAATTTGAAAAATAAAGAGAAAATAAGACATTTTTAGTTGCCGCTTTCCCTAAGCATTTTTGCCTTCTTGGCTGCCACGGCTGTCATCATCTCAGTTACCAACGTTCTTGTTCAAAGTTCCTGAGAAGGAGTTTTTGCCACATCCATCATCAGAAAGTGAGAAGGTCATGAATTAAATCAGTTTATAATCTACAAACATGCACAGGAGACCATACACAAAGGGTGACATGGAAAGAGACCCTCCTTCAGCCATACAAAAGGTATGGCAAGGAGTCTCACAACCACTCAACCTAGTGACAGATTTCCTGGCTTTGAGTTCTGACTCTGTCTTGTGTCACTAGTGTGATCCGGAGCAAATCACTTTCTCTGTTTCTCAATGTGCTTCTCCACGTATCAAAAGGAGGATGGGAGAAGGAAGTGAGTAGAGATTGTACCGGATCAGGCATGGCCAATATTGGCTAACATTATGATAACCCTCCCCTCAACACACACACACACACACACACACACACACACACACACACACCCCTCCAGGGTGTACTGTGGCAGACATAGCCAATCCATCACTGACCCCTTTCCCGCTGAGCCCAAACACAGCCTCAGAATCTTCCAGACTGCCCTCAGGTCACTTCTACTTCCTAACCAGATTTGCCATTTGAGAAGAACCTATGGTTCCCTTTGGCTCCAAAGATGCAAATTTGGTTGCAGTTTTGCAAAATGCTGTTTCCAATAGCTCTGCAAGAAAACATCAATGTCTAAGTAAATACATTCATTTTTTTCCCATGAAAGCTTTTCTGGCTGCTACATTGTATGAAACTTTATAGAAATTATAATAACCTTTAAAAACCAACTAAAATACAAACATCATTATTAGAATGTTCAATTAGAAATGCAAACACACTCTGCTAAACAATCTCCAAATGTAATTGTTTAATGACAAACCATAAATTAAACAGAAAAGTACAAAACAAAATGCCCAGGGAACAAACCGTGCTCTTTAGTTGTTGGTAAAAGCCAAGAGCTGGTTTGGGTTTTGTGAACATGCTCTCCAATGGCCTGTTCACTGAAGCTAGGTCTTAGGTTACACGTGGACCATTTCTGCACTGAGGAAAGCTCGGACTATCTTCTCAGCTGTCGACATTCACATATTGATATGGTTTGGCTCTGTGTTGCCACCCAAATCTCATGTCAAATTGTAATCTCCAGGCATCAGAGGAGGGGCCTGGTGGGAGACTACTGGGTCATGGGGGTGGATTTTCCTGTTGATGTTCTTGAGTAAGTTCTCACAAGGTTTGACGGTTTAAAGATGTGTGGCATTTCCCCTTCACCCTCTCTCTCATGCTCCGACGTGTAAAGACATGCTTGCCTCCCCTTCATCTTCCAGCATGATTTTAAGTTTCCTGAGGCTTCCCAGCCATGCTTCCTCTTAAGCCTGTGGAACTGTAAGTCAGTTAAACCTTTTTTCTTTGTAAATTGCCCAGTCTCATATAGCTCTTCATAGCAGTGTGAGACCGGACTAATACACATATCATTTTGGAAAACTAAGAAATCTCAAAATAGTACTCTAATAAATATATTAATATGTTTTATAGAATCTCACTTTTCCTTAGTGTTTGACCGTTCTATGAAGGGCTTTTGCACACACACACACCATCTCCTCACATCTTTACAACAATCTCAGGAAGTCTGTGTTATTATTCTTCCTATGTACAGATGGGGAGATTGGGTCTGAGTGAAAGTAAGTCTCAGGCCCAAGGTAGGTGAGTATAAACCCAGGATGGAACTCAGGGGTGCCTGACTCAACAGATTCATAAAGAGAAATGCAGGAAGCTGAGCCCCAGGGTCACCAAGGAAATCCTAGTTCAGCCACTTTGACTTACAGAGGAGCAAGAGGAAGCCTAGAACGCAAAAGGACTTACCCAATGTCATAAGGCAAAGGAAGACCAGACTTCAAAGACAGGTCAACATCACAACAGAGTCCTCATCACTAAGAAGAGATGACCATTACTACCTGGGAAAAACAGGTCCCTGGAAAGGGGATGCTGCATGCAGTGAATGGAGACATGGAAAGTCAAGAAGCAGGCGCTCGGAAGGATGCCCTTTGGTAGATCCATCAAGGAAATTTTATTAGAACACAGTCATGCTTGTTCATTGACATATTGTCTAAGGTTGCTCCTGCTATGGCAGCAGAGTTGATTAACTGCAATGGAGACCCATATTGTCCTCAAGACCAAAAATATTAACCATCTGGCCCTTTACAGTGAGCAAGTCCCTGCCATCTCTCCATCTGCATAAGGTCCTGGCTTGGAATCTTTTCCAAGGTCCTATCAGATTTAACCTTCTATGTCTATTCACTCTGAACTACCCGCCCCTTGTATGCCTCATGAGATTGCTCTGGTTCCAAGACTGCGTTGGATGACCAACCTTGGTAACTCCACTGGTAACTAGACTGAGGGGGAACAAGACACAAGGGAGCCACATGTAGGCAAGTTCCACAGTCTGAAAGGTTCTTAGGATAAAGATGTTGGCAAGATCAAAGCTTCTGGGAAACTATTTCTCCTACCTTTTGAACAAAAAATAGATTTATAAAATGCTTCCATTATCTACTTCCATTCTCACTTGCCTCTGAGGCAAATCTACAATTTATAAATAAGACAACTGTGATTCAGAGTGAGACCAACCTAATCAGCCAAGGATCACTGGGCATTTTAGCTCACAGAGGCCTTGGTGTCCTCACCCAGAGCTCTTTCTATAAGCCACACATGACCACTAGTTGATACTGAAAGCAATTTATTTCCAAATTTGAAAATATCATTATTGGCGGGATGCGGTGGCTCACACCTGTAATCCAAGCACTTTGGAGGCCAAGGTGGTTGGATCACCTGAGGTCAGGAGTTCAAGACCAGCCTGACTAACATGGTGAAACCCAGTCTTTATTAAAAAAAAAAGAAAAACAAAGAAAGAAAGAAAGAAGGAAGGAAAGAAAGAAAGAAAGAAAGAAAGAAAGAAAGAAAGAAAGAAAGAAAGAAAGAAAGAAAAAAGAAAGAAAGAATATAAAGAATATATCATTATTGATTAATGCCAGATTTGTTCTCCATGATCAACCTGAGATCTGTAAAAATACTTTTTAAATTGTGCCATTCTTCTGTTCTGTGCCATTGAAACTGGCGGGAGACTCAAAATGCAAAAAAATAGAGAAATTCTTCAAATGCCCATAGTTCATGCATATATTTTGCTGTCAGGCAAGTAGCACCCTGCTCAAGGCTACCACTGGGCAAGGTGGGGAGGCTGAGGCAGAATCACAGCTGCCCTCAAGGAGTTCACTGCCTAACAGAAGAGGTAGAGAAGTCAACTAAGTGGCCTGCACCCAATTACAGGGTAAAAGTTGGTCAACAAGAGTGGGATTACCCTAGCTTGGAAGCAAGACCTGGGTTTTAGACCATGGAGTTCTGGCAAGGTAAGAGGAATATTTTCCATCAATGGTCATATTAGACCATGATCAAGACTGTTTACTGTCACCATCTCCAACTTTAGCAGCTACAAAGTAAATTATAGCTGCACTTGGCATAAACACTATATCTATATCTATTTGTTGAGGATTAACTTAGAATTATAAGATATGCTTAGTAGTATTACCATCATCATCATCATTATGATCACGATAATTTACATTTATATAGGGAGAATTACATTCTCATTCTCTATTGTTCTTCCACAAAACTTAATGACTTAAAACCATAACCATTTCATTTATCTCACTATTTTGTGGGTCAGGAATTCAGACAGAACTTGGCTAATGATACTTTTGCTCTCTAGGCTGTTGACTGGGTCACTTGGTGATATTTAATGGGAGGCTGCCCTGGTCCGGGGAGTTCAATATAGCCATACTCACATGCTTGACACTTTGATAGGGACAGCTGGAAGACTGGGCTTGGCTGCCCTTCTCCCTAGAGTCTTAGAGCCTCTCTGTGTCTTTCCAGCAGAATAATCAGACTTCCCACATGGAAGTTCAGGATTCCAAGAATCCCAGATGGATGCTTTCAGTCCCATTAAGGGTAGACCTGAAACCAGCATAGTATCATGTCTGCCATATCGTAATGGTCAAAGCATTCACAGTCCATCCCAGACCTAAGGCAAAGGAAAAATAGATCCCTCCTCCGGATGGGAGAATTGTCAAATAATTTACAGCCAACTTTAGTCCATCTCAGTTTACCCTCTGGTCACAAATTATTTACATACCCCCACACACAAAAAAATGCATTCTCCCCTTTCCAAGATCCCTGAAGTCTCATCCCAATGCTGCAATGCCTTAAAGCCTAACATTTTATTATCTGAATTAGGTACAAGTGTGCATGATGCTGCTTGGGTTCAAATTTCCCAAACATGGTTCTTTTCAATATGGACTAAAGAGAAAAGCTACCTGTCCTCCACATATCTAATGTATTGTGTTGAAACGAAAATAGAATAATTACAAACAGCATGCTTGCTTTAACAGGGGGAGGCAGGAGTGCCTAGAAATTCCTGGTCTCTGGCAGCTCCAAAATTCAGCCTGGCACATGTTGCCAGTTCTTTGAGTGGGGTCCAGTAATGTTCCTTGTAAATAATTCTTCATGGCTCTTGGCTCTCCCTTCTGGATCATTCTTTATTTTCCATAGGAAATGGTTCCTATTTGCAATCAAGTAGTCTTAGTAGCCTGCTTCTGCCCTGTGTGAGTAGAAGATGAGGTATCCTAAAACTGCCTTTCATTTGATGGTGTTTCTGTCACTGTTTGCCCACACTGGCAGTGCTTCCACCAATACAATTATTGTAGAACTTTGTGGGTTTTCTATAAATCTCATTAGGGTTCTGTGTTAGTCTGTTTTGCCTTTGCTATAAAGGAATACTCAAGGCTGAGTAATTTATAAGGAAAAGAGATTTATTTGGTTCACAGTTCTGCAAGCTGTACAAATATAACACCAGTATCTGCTTGGCTCCTGGTGAGGCCTCAGGAAGCTTTTAGGCATGGAGGAAGGGAAGGGGAGTAGGCGTGGCAAGGGAAGAAGAAAGAGAAAAGAGGGTCCAAACTTTTTTAAACAACCAGATCTCATGTGAACTCATTACTGTGGGGAGAGCACCAAGCCATTTATGAAGGATCAGCTCCCATGACTCAAACACCTCTTAATAGGCCCACCTTCCACACTGGGTATCACATAACAACATGAGATTTGGAGAGGACAAACATCCAAAGCATATCAGGTTTGTACCATTAGATTAAAATTATACTCACCTTTCTTTCCAAGAGAGACTCTAAGAGGGACTCTACCTTCATAGAAATCTTTTTGTCCAGCTGAAGAAGTCTACTAGGCTATGCCTTTAAAATCTTACCAGTTACATTTCTAAATCATACTGACTTTTCAAAAAAAAAAAAAAAAGCTGGAGGGGGAAAGACTGGTGTATCTTAGAGCCACATCTTTAATTTCTTTATTCCAAAAGGCCGGTGGATTTGGTCTTTGCCCTGAACCCACGTCTTCCACTGAGGACTTTGTGCTGACTAGAAAGATTGCCCTGGCTCTTGATATTTCCTCTAAATTCTGCTCAAAGTGGAACAATTTTTCTTTAGTTCATCTCTCTCTTCTTGTACCTTATCCTAGGCCACTAGAAAAAGCCACTTGATGCTTCAGCATTCTGCCTGGAAATGCCTTCAGCCAGATTCACAGCATCCTTCATTGTCCCTCCCATTATCCACGTTTCTGCCAATAATGGTTTTGCCCATCTGTCTGCCAATTCTTCACCTGGGGGCTCTTTCCTCCAGACTCCAGTAACGCTTTCCTCATCACCCAGGAAACTCTCACCCAGTTTCCTCAAGGCACTTCCAGCCCAGGCTGAAAGAGCAGAATCTGAGTCTACCTCTAGAAGGAAGAACTGACAAAGAATTTATGTGCAACTTATTAAAGTGGACTAAATATGGCCCGAGAAGGACTCCGTACTTCTATATTTGAGTCCTTGTAGGTGAACTGCAACCTAGCTTATTAGGAAGACAAGATTGAACACCTAACTTCGGAGTATGTACCTGCAACAATAACTAAGTCTTGGCCATGCCCAGCGGTCATACTTCAACCATTCATACTCTGCTGAGTGTTCAAATAAGCCCAACGCCGAGCTGTAGCCAATCCAGCCGTTCCATACTTCACTTTTGATTTCTGTACTTCATTCCCCTTCACTTTCTTTTGTCTGTACATTTTCCACCACGTGGCTGTGCTGGAGCCTCTGAATCTGCTGTGATTCTGGGGGCTGCTCAATTTGCAAATCATTCATTGCTCAACTAAACTCCTTTAAATTTAATTCGGCTGAAGTTTTTCTTTTGCCAATCGTGAACACATCACAAGGGTTAGATCTTGACATGTGGCTGCCTGAGTTCAAATCCTATTTTTTACGCTTACTAGCTGGTGTCATCTTTGCCAAATTATGTGTTGTTCTGTTTCACCTTCTGTAAAATGGGTATAGTAATAATTGCTACTTTACAAGTTGCTGTGAAAACTGAATAAGGAGCGTTTTTTACCTTTGGACCTTCCATTTAGTTAAACAAATACTCACTGACAGTGGATAGACGCCGGGCACCATGCCGGGTGCTGAGACAGTGGAATGATGAAGAGATGGTTCATTCTTCAAGATGCCCTTCGTCTAATGGAGACATATATGATTAGGAAATAAGCATTATTTATTTGATTTTACAGCAGGTAAAGCTGAGTCTCAGATTGTGAGTGAATTTCTCAAAAACGTGAAGTCGATTCACAGGTAAGGACAATGGTGTTGCCAACACTGGTAGCCCACACCACCTCCACAGCCCCACTTTCCTCTCTGGCTAGGAGGGGCTCAGTTTCACTTCCACTTCTTCTACTGAGTCACTGGCAACTATTTCAGGAAGAATTGCAAGGTTAAATAAAGACATATATTTAAAGAATTTTTATATATTTTATTCATAAAATGTATGAATACTACACAAATATTTAATTCAATGCATATTATAATTGATCCACACGTATACATTTAGAATTCATAATTATTTAAATCATGTCTTGAGATGACCATTTATTGCATTTAAAAATTTTGCAGGTTACCCAAAATAGATGTCACTTTGACATAAACTTCCCGATTTCTAAATCTTGCTTCCATAATGCTCAAGGCGAAAAATTTCATCTAAATATTATTGAATTCCAGCATGACATTAGCATGCAGAGATATTTACAATAACAGAGCCATTACAACTCAATCAAAAGCTGATTTCAGCCAGAATTATGCAGAATTAAATCTTGCAGGATTCAAATTATTAAAAATCAGAGACTCAATAAAGTGTGGTCTGGAAGTCCCATTTATCAAGGGAGTCGAAGTGCCTCTACAGTTATAGTGACTTTTTCATATATATTCTGCAAGAATTTGCATGCATTTTAAAAGATCAGAGTTTAATTCTTATGGAATTCAAGTAACTATGCTATATTTATAAGGCAGTGGGAGCCAGCTCGGGAACTGTTCTCTGGTTCCTTTCTGTATCTCACATTTTAAATGCATTGGTTTTTATATCTGGTTCCCACTGAGTAGAAACATCTGCAATGAGGCCACACAAATAGAGAGAATACCTTACTCCAATAAAGGCCAAATCAGGGTGTCATAGAGGTAGTTACAGGAAACCCAAAACCATTTATAAAGCTTGTCATGCAACCAACACATTAGAAAACTCCCTCTTTTGCTGTGTTTGATCGAACCAAGACTATTTATTTACTTACCTGTTTATATTCTCTCTCTCAGAACATTTCATCTAAATAGACAAAGAGTAAATTTCTAAGAAAATAGAAAGGAAGAGAGACAGAGAGAGAGAAGAGGAGGGGAGGGGAGAGCAGAGGTACATCACCATGAACCTTGATGTCCAGGAATCCAATTCTCTTGACAAACAGCATTTATTTAACATCATTCTGTGCCAAAGACAAAGATGAATAAGGCAAGTGTTGTGCCTGCCAGCCCCTCACAACCTAGCTGGGGTGACTAAAACCTGAATAGATATTGGCAGTCTGGGATTAACGGTGACTAGACGGATATAGACGAACATTCGTATCAGTCAGGAGTACAATCAGCTGAAAATTTTTAAAAATGAAGTCTGCCAGCAGGCCACCCAGGCATAGGACAGTCACTTGGTACTACCCTAAAGAATCCAGCTGTCTTTCTACCCTCTACCAGGTCATTCTTCGTGTGTGAGTTTTCATTCTCATGCATTTTGCCTCTTGATTGCAAGAAGGCTGCCTCCTCACAGATAGTCCACCTGCATTCCAGGCAGAAAACCGGGGAATGAGAAAGGTCAAAGGAGGGACACTTTCCCAGAAACTCTGTCTGCACTGACAAGAATTCTGTCACATGATCACCCTTAGCTGCAAGACGGTCTGAAGAAGTGAATTTTCAATAAAGATCAACAAAAGATGGGTGTTAGGCAACCAGCAATGTCTTCCATGGGTCAATAGAAGCACAGAGCGGGAGGGTCTAATAAGCTGAAATGGTGGGAAGGTAATGCAAAGGTTTCTGAGAATGCGTATTACTGGAGAAGAAGCCATTCCCATCAGATAAAAGAAAGGATTTCAAGAGAGGCAATGCTCAACCAAGCACGCCACTTTAAAGGCATGCGGAGCCTGGTGTATTGAGTTCCTGCCATGTGCCACGCACTGTGCATGCCTCAGTACATTCACTGATTACAGCAGTCCCATAGTCTCCATATTTTACTCGTGAAAAAACTAAGGTCCGAAAAAGTTACGTGATTTGTCCAAGGTCTCACGACCAGCGCTTGTCATGCAGGGTGGCCTTTAAAGGTGGCCTCACTTCCTAGTCAGCCTGGCTAGAATGTGGGAGATAAATTAAAGGGAGATACACCTTTGCAGGGAGGCAAGATGTGGCTCTTCCCCTGCCGGGTTTTTCATTCCACAGTTAATAAAAAGTCATGAATGCCTGGGCAGCACCAGGGGCCATGCTGGGTATGGTGGCACAAATACAAATGAAATGCAGTCCTGGCAATGTACGGAGGCAAACACATTGAAACGTGATTCACAAATAAGGTAATGGGTTCTGAAGGGCCTGGGGAGTTTCCCAGAGCAGCCACTGACCAAAGACAGTCATTCTGCTAGGGCTTACTGCCACACCCATTCCAGGCACCCACGTCCTGACCCTACGTGACAGTAGTCCATTGAGTCTTGCTCCTCTTCGGATCTTTAAAGGATGATCTAGGATAGGCTTTCATAAAAGTGGCAAAGGGAATCAGTGAAACATCCTCAGAAAAATGACCCCAAAGCCTTCAGCAGAACTCCCTATGCAGCAGTCACCATCCCTCACTCTCTAGGTTCTAGACTTTGCTCACCACTCTTCCCAAAAGATGTTCATAAAACCCTGTCTCTGCTGAGCCTGCGAGCACCTTCCTCCAGGCAATTTCCGTTTTCTAAAGAAGCCGTTGAGTAAGGTTTTATGCCTGTGCCAGGTAATGAGCCCAACACTTTATGCACACAACCTCACTCAAGTGCACCCTGCACGCGTTATTTTGCACAGGGGTGTAGAGCCATGCTTTAGGTAATTCGTAGTCATTCTGACCACAGTTCCTTTCAGTTCAGACTTCTGCTACTAAATGTGCACATGGCATTTCTCTCGCCCTCAGTCTCTTGGTCTCCCTTCCCACTTTTTTGGTAACTCTGAAGATGCTGCCATCAGGGAGACAGGTCTCTTTCCTCCTGTGGTCTCAGAGAAAGCCCCAGAGTCTCTGCCACTCTGCAGAGGCTGCTGATATGTCTTGACTTGGCAGAGAGATGGAGTTCCAGCTTGGACCTGGAAAAAAAAAACAGCTTGCCAGTGGAGCAGAAGCTGTGGACTCAGCGATGCTCCTTATGGATCTGTCAGACGGCTCTCCTGGACAGTGTCTCACTGCTTACGGTAACTGCGGGGGAGGCTGCAGGGGTCAGAGAAATGGAGGAATCAACATCCCACCAGCCTCCAGCCCAATGCCAGGCACACTGGGTCCTCAGAATATGGTGCCAATGATGAGACAAAATGGACTGATGGCTTCTTTCTCTAGAACCTTCAGAATGCATGGCAGTCCCGGCTTACGTGCATGAGGAACTGGGAATACAATACCTGAACATGTTTCCTCCTTTCCTTCGACCACCAGAAAGCTTGAAACCTGTGTTGAGATCTTTCTCTACCGACTTTAGAGAAATATATGTTGAAAAACATGCATTTGTGGGAGCATTATTGCTCTGCCAATATCTTCTCTTCTTCCCCTAGCCCCGACTGGGATGCTTCTCCAACCCAATGGTTTGCGGCTTGGCCGTGCAATTTGCTTTGGCCAATAGAATGTTAGAAAACACGTCTTAAATAGAGGCCTCCATGATGTGGGTTAGTTTAGCATTTGAACTCAAGCCGAGTTCCAGGAGAACACGCCCTTGGCCTCTGGTCCAAGGAAAATGACAGACATACAGACCTGGACACAGCTGAAGCCCAGAGCCAGATCC